>NC_045542.1:148127686-148727686 GCF_009769535.1 Thamnophis elegans | reverse complement strand
AGCGTGCATGCCAAGAGTCATGATGTAAACATGTAGTACAAGGTGATTTTACATTCATTTAACCCTTGCAAAGAAAATCGGAAGCTACTGTACTCCTTTATATTTTCATTCAAAGTTAGTTTCTATCTTTCTTTTTTTTAACTTTAATAAAGTTATTTGGTGGGGGAGACTTGACGCATTGTTTTATTTCAGTGCCATGGAATTTATACCATATTTTATTCTATCGTTTTATTCACTTAAGTGGCAAAACTCACTTAACAACTGTCTCACTTAACGACAGAAATGTTGGCCTCTATTGCAGTCGTACATCGAGGACTACCTGTATTCTAACCAGTAAAGTGTTGCTGTTATTTTAAATTCACGGCACCTTAGTGTATTTCGAAGTGTAATCTGTGCCTTAGTGTTCAATTGAAAGTGATTTGAGTGTGTCTGTTGACTAGGACTGTGAGTTTGTGACCATAAACTGAACCTGGAAATGCGTGTAACAGCATTATTTATTATTTATTTGCTTGTTTATTTGTTTATTTGTTTATGCATTTATTATTTATTTATTTATAAAATTTGTTGGCCGCCCATCATACCGCAGGATAACTCTGGGTGGCTTACACAGTTACATCTAAGCTAAAACATAACATGTTAAAATCAAACATTAACAACAAAGACATATTGGGAAGGTGAGGGAAGAGCATGACCCGACAAATGTGTGCCGACAAAACTGCGCTGACAAAACCGCAACGTCAAAAGCATGATTAGGGTTAGGGTTAGGGTTAGGGTGGATGGGTTATAAGGTTCTTTTCGCGTCACGTCTTTTCGTTTGTTGATGGCGTGCGATTTTGACGTAACGGTTTTATACGCAACCAGTATCTCCTCCTTAATTTTTGTTTTCATCGTAACTGCGAAGTTTTCAAAAGCCTCAGCCAGCTTCTTCTGAAAAAAATCTTTAGTCAGTAGCTCGCCTGTGGGGGGAAGAAGTGAAGACTGTCGCTTCGTGCCAGGGACAAACGAGCTTCTGAAGCTGGGAGGGGGGATTTGCTTGAAAGCCATTCCAAGTCTTAATCTTCTTCAACCAATTAATAAGTCTGTGCTAGTCAATTGTGCAGCTGTAACTGATAAATTTAGTATTAAATCACTCCTTCCCTTTGAGGTTTTAAACTCCGTAGAAATTCAAAACTGGAACAGTGTTACAAAGCTGCTCGGCGCCATTTTGAGTATATCTTTAGAAAGCAAGATATCAGAAGGAGTTCTTGTAAAAACAAAAACTGAAGCTAAGAATTGATACAAACAATTAAAAATCCACATGTACGGGGTCTGCTCGTCTTGGGATCAATAAATCAAGTTTTGTTCTGAGGATTTGAGTGTTGCTTTGTACTGCTAATGCAGCAGAAATTCCTGGCATGGAGACAATTCTGCCGTCAGCTGGCCTCCCCCCCCCTCCCAGATACAATCTGCGAGAGTAAGTTGGCACGATGCCCGGTAGAAAGCTCACCTTATCTTCTGGCCCGAAGAAAAAGGTAAACAAGCTTTCAGATAGCTGATGGATGGCTCATCTGACAAATAAATGTGTCCAAGATTTGGGAGCCGAAAGAATCCGCTCCCGTCAGCAAGCAATCTCCCATAAGGTTCTTTTCGTGTCCCGTCTTTTCGTTTGTTGATGGTGCGCGATTTTGACATCGCGGTTTTGTCGGCGCGCATTTGACTAGCGCGCATTTGTCGGTGAACCAGGGAAGAGTAGGGAAGGGAGATGGGATCTTTTATTACTTGAGCAGCCACCTCCAATAGGCTGTTCCCCCACTGAGGCCCTAAACTGACTGGCAGAATCAGGTCTTTAGGCCCTTATGAAAGGATAGGAGGGTTGAGGCCAACTTCACATCAGGGGGGTAGGGGTGTGTTGTAGCCTGACAGCCGCCATTGGAGTTGGCAGCAGATTCGGGCAGTGAGGAGGTTGGGGAGGAACATGGGCCAGTCCTAGAGTCTGGGGAAGGCTCTGATGAGGGCTCTGCATCAGAGGCAGAGAGGGGGCCAGGGCTGTCTGACAGTTGTCAGGTGCGTTCAGAGTCAGACCTCAGTGAGGTAGAGGAACAGCTGGAGCCTGTTCCCAGTGTGCGCATGTGCAGAGTTGCCAAACAAAGGGAACAGCTAAAGAACAAGGGTCGACATTGGAGTAAGGCCACAGGTGGAAGGTGAATGGCCCCTCCCAGAGGAAATAAAAGAGAAGCAAAAGGGGAGGGGTGTTTGCAAGAGACAATTAGTTCATTCCTGCATTCTTGCCAAGTATTGCGACGTCTGAAAGATATCGGCCTGGCTGCTCTCCAAGCCTGATAAAGGCCAGTAATTGCAAAACTATCTTGAAAGACTGTGGGAAAGGAGAGACTTTGCTGGAGATGAATTCACTGCAAATTAAATAAAATGATCTGGATTTCTCTGGTCAGCAGGTCCCTCAACTCTCCCTGAGTTGAGTCTTTCTCCTCAAAACTAGTGGCATTTTCGGAGACAGGAGCTGACGTCGCAACAGTAGATTTTTTTTGCCGCTGGACGGTCCTTTTGGACCTAAACCATCCCAAAGAGACGGTGACAGGGAAGAGTACATCTTGTTGAGCTCAGGAACATTGCGAAGTCCCTGATTGATCCAAGAGAATCTCTTCTTGCCAAAAGCACAGCCAAAAGCTGCTGAAGTTGGGACAGCTCCACAACAGGAGGAAAGCAGAAAGAGAAAGTATGTCCATCTGGTGAGGATATTTTATTGTTATAAAAGAGACTGCCCATCACCCCAAATCAAAGCTAAATTAAACTTGCAAAGAAAAGAAAATAAGCAGCAAAATTACGCTATTCTGGACAGTGTGTTATCTTTTTTTTATGGATGGAAGTTTTGCAAATATTTCCTACTTTTTCAAGTGAAAGTATTGGTTTTTCTTCTTCTATTTCTTTTTTTAACCTATGGATTAAATCTTTTTCTTCATTTTGATAATATGGGTTTGGATGGGTTTTTTTCTCTTTATTTTACTCCATTTAAGAATTTTGTTTCTTTTAAGCCTGGAATAAAAGAAGATATAAAAGGAATATAAAGAGGGTAGTAATATCAGAGGGAAAAGATGTTGCACTGCCACTTGGAGGTTGGAGGTTGAGTCCTGGAAATATTGCTTTCTCTTTTTTCTCTTTGATCATTTTGACTTTGCACTTCAAAGGCTTCAGCTTGTTTACAGAAGAGATAAGGAGAAGAGCATGGGTTGTTTATGCAGGTGCTCTTTGGATGCTTCTTTGGCAGCTGAAGAGAAGTGAAAACAAAACCTTGTTTTCAAACTAGAGTGGCAGTGTTTACTAGTTGGAAGAATGGCACAGCTCCAAAAAGAAACCACAACATTACAACAGATTATGTTTGAAATTCAAAAATTATTAGAAACAACAGAGAGAATTGAGAAGAGATTGGAAGATATAGATTGTAATGCAATGAAATTCGATGGAAGAGTTAAAGATATCCAGCAAATGGAAAAAGTAGAAGTTAGAGTCCTAAAAACCCAGGGGAGAAATGAACAAAGAGGCAAGATAATTGTGGACACTGATGGTGAACTGAGTGTGGTTGGAGATGGAAAGAGTGGACATGGAAAGGGAAGATGGATGGAAAGGAGCTCTACCCCAGATTTCAAGGTATAGAAGAAGAAAAAAGAGAAGAATTGATGGATTCAAGGAGAGAAACTTTGACAAAGCACTACTGATAACGAAAGATAAGCTGATTAAAGAAGCTGACGGAGGGTCTCGAGATTTTACAAGATATGTAAAAAGCAACAAGTTGCAAAGAGAAGTCCACACAAATTTGATTAATAACCAGAAGATTAATTCCACAAATGGCAAAAGACATAAGACTGCACTATTACTGGAAAGACACAGGTTGAGATAAGAAAACTAATAACAAAATATTAGTCACATTTAGCTAAAACTAGAGCATTATTTTAAAAATGAAGTGATAATGGATATAGTTAGATAAATAATTAGATAAACTGCTTTGGTCGTGCTGATAGATGATCTCTGGCGGGCCAGGGATGGGGTCACCCCTCTATCCTTGTGCTTCTTGACCTCTCAGCGGCCTTCGATACCATCAACCATGGTATCCTTCTGCGATGGTTGCGAGAGGTGGGGGTGGGAGGCACCGTTTTGCGGTGGTTCTCCTCCTACCTCTCGGACAGGTCGCAGTCGGTGTTGGTCGGAGGGCAGAGATCGACCCCAAGGCCCCTCAAGTATGGGGTGCCGCAGGGTCCCCCCTCCTATTTAACATCTACATGAAGCCGCTGGGTGAGATCATATGCCGGCACAGGATTAAGTATCACCAATATGCAGACGATACACAGCTGTATCTGTCTGCCCCGTGCCAACTCAGCGAAGCAGTAGAAGTGATGTGCCAGTGCCTGGAGGCTGTTAGAGTCTGGATGGGAGCAAACAAGTTGGCACTCAATCCAGACAAGACCGAGTGGCTTCTGATGTTCCCTCCCAAAGATTGTCCAACTGTTCCATCTCTCAGGCTGGGGGGCGAAATTATACGCCCCTCAGAGAGGGTTCGCAATTTGGGAGTCCTCCTGGACCCACAGCTGACTTTAGAACACCATCTGTCGGCTGTGACCAGGGGGACCTTTGCCCAGGTTCGCCTGGTGCACCAATTGCGACCCTACCTGGATCGGGAGGCCCTTCAGACAGTCACTCATGCCCTTGTGACCTCAAGACTGGATTATTGTAATGCGCTTTACATGGGGCTGCCCTTGAAGAGTGTTCGAAGACTCCAATTAGTCCAGAATGCAGCCGCGCGAGCGATTGTGGGTGCACCAAGGTACACCCACATTACACCTATCCTCCGCGAGCTGCACTGGCTACCTATTAGTCTCCGAATCCGCTTCAAGGTGCTGGTCGCTACCTATAAAGCCCTACATGGCATCGGACATGGGTACCTGAGAGACCGCCTCCTGCCGATTACCTCTCTCAGACCAATTAGATCGCACAGGTTAGGTCTCCTCCGGATTCCATCTGCCAGCCAATGTCGGCTGGCGACTCCCCGGGAGAGAGCCTTCTCTGTTGCAGCTCCGGCCCTCTGGAACGAGCTCCCTGTTGAGGTCCGGACCCTTACTACCCTCCCGGCCTTCCGCAAAGCCACCAATTCTGGCTGTTCCAGCAGGCGGGGGGGGGGGGCTGAGAAGCATTTACCTCCACGGAAATTGTGAATGTTGGTTTTGTTTTTAATATGTTGTCTTTGTCTTGTTTTCCCCCTTCCCCTTGTCTTTTGTGAGCCGCCCGGAGTCCTCCGGGAGTGGGCGGCATACAAGACAAACAAACAAATAAATAAATAAATAAATAAATAAATAAATAAATAATTGATAATGATAACAATGTACACATAGGTATTGGTTTGATAAGAGGAAATTTGGTATAAATTTTAAATGGTGATCATGAAAGGAAGTTCAGAAACTCTGTTATATATGAAAGCTTATAATATTAAAAGAGAGTAAGTTAAATTTAGTTAAACTAAGACCAAAAAAAAACTTAAAAATGAAATGATGATGGACATTGTTAAATAAATGATTGATAATGATAATAATGTAATATTTGTATTGATAAAAGGGAAATTGGATATAAATTGTAAACAGTGATTAAGAAAGGAGGTTTAGAAACTTTGTTATTAAACATAATTAATTTTTATTTAGAAAGTGTTATAAAGATGTAATGTTGCTGCATGATATTGAAAATGGATAACGGAATGCCATCATGTGGTTTTGCTTTAAATGCTGGAATATTTTATATAAAAGGACGTAAAAACAATTATAGTCATATGAAGATTGAGGTATGATGATAGTAATATATATATAAATATATTTGATTTAAAATATATAACTTGATATGAATTGTAGGTGATGACTGTGGAAGGGATGCACGAAAATTCTTTGTAACCAATTGACACACACTTTACAATTTGCAATGGAAGATATTTTTGTGGTGTTTGTTGTGTTTTTGTCTGTTCTTGTTTATCCAAAAATAAAAATATTTTTAAAAACTAGTGGCATTTTCAAGCACTTTTACCAAGTTGGTGCCAATGTTGCTATGCACAACTTTTGAAATCTGGGAACATACCTTTGGAATTGTCACAAGGGGGCTTACACAGAAATTGCCGCAACATGTTGCATTCTTTTCCAGCTGGCGCTTTGATGACTTGCGGCTTTGTTACAGTAGCAGGTATGTTATCCTGAACATCTGGAGTTCTCTGGAGCTGAAAGACTTTTTAAAAAGATTTCTAATTAGCTGACAAGCAAATGGGGAGAGATGTATATAAAGAAACGCACATACAGGAAGCTCTATTGTAGCACTTTAAAAAGAAATGCAAAAAGACTTCTTTTGCAATATTCCTAGAGGTTTTCCAATCCCTGTTGAAGCACGAGATGAGACCCTGTACTAATGTGGACAAATTTCTTCTTAAAAACCTCCAGTGATGATATATACCTACAATTTCTGAAGGCATTCCATTTCTCTAATTGTTCTGTCAAGAAATGTCATAAAATTTCATAAAATTCATAAACCTACACTCAAGTCAATTATGCACAGGATTACACTGCCATTTGCTATATAGAGAGATCCAGTACAATAGATTGGAAAATACAGATATCTAGACAAATAAAAGGAATCTGATTCAACCAGAGCGGTATCTTATGATCAGCAAAACTCAGAACACAGGTAAAGCCATTATGAAGATTCTCCAACTGAAGCTAAAAACACCATTGAATCCTTCTGCAGTTCAGGATTACAGGGGGAATTACACCCAACAAACAAGCAAATTAAAACTCCAAATGTGTGCTACTTTCATTAGAAAAACATAACTTTCCACCACCACCCCTAGGAAGTATTTTGTCACCCCCTTCCATTATTGTTTCCATATTCTCAGGTTAAATAGGGTGACTTAACAGCCAATTAATATTAATAACAGACGCTTCCCCAGCACAAGCCACCACCATCTCTGGGCAACGAAACCAACCCCCCCCCTCCTCCGGCACCATACCATCTTCGCCTCACAGGAAGCACAGGGAGGACTCATCCCAACCCCACTTCCCCCTCTCCTCCTTTCGCCCTCGGGATCTCACGGAAGCTGGACATTTGGAGCTTCCCACCCACCCGCTTCCCCCACCTTGGCCAGCCAAGGCTGGCAGAATATGCCTGAGGGTGCTTCACCTCACTGTGATCTGAGGGATGTTCTTGCTTTGGTAGGACATCTTCCCCTTGATGTCGCACCTGCAGTGCGGGAAGGAGAGCAGCAGAGGCAAAGCGGCCTTTCTGGGCTCATCTGAAGAAGTCCGTCCTCCCCCCCACCCCCAGCTTCCTTCTCTTTGAGAAGCGGTTTGCAAAGTCCCGTTTTTTCCAAGCCACTTGACAAAGAGAAAGAAGTGGTGGAGAAGGGCTTTTTCAGACAAGACCAGGCCAGAGCAGTGTTGTAGCCCGATCCAGCCTGGGTTCATCTGAAGAAGTAACCCCACGCTTCCTTCTCTTTGAGAAGCACCCCGTTTTGCAAGCTGCTTGTCAAAGAGAAGGAAACACGTGGGGGCTTCTTCCAACAGCCGAATCCTCCACTCCTGTTCCTTCCTCGGCTGTTGGAAGAAGTGGGTACACACTTTCTTCTCTTTACAGCCGCCTCGTTCTAATGGGGTGGGGAGAAATCCATGCATTAGAGGGAAGAGAAGGCTGAGCTTCTTTTAGGGACTGCCTTTCCCCCCTCTCTAAGGCATGGATTTCTCTGCACCCCATGGGAAACGAGGTGGCTGTCAAAGAGAAGGAAGGCTTCTTCCAACAGCCGAGTCCTCCACTCAGGCAAAGGAAATGGGTGGGTGGAGCAAACATGGTGCGGACAGGGTGGACGAGAGAGAGAGAGAGAGAGAGAGAGAGAGAGAGAGAGAGAGAGAGAGAGCAAGCGGCAACCAGGGGGGGCAGGGGGAGAGGGGGGCAGGCCAGGGAAGGGACCACACCAGTATGGGCCTGTGGGGAGCCTGGTACACAAACAGATTTCCACTACTGGTACGCGCGTACCAGGGCATACCAGTTGGAACCCACCTCTGGTATGTTCTATGTTACCCAATTCCTTGGCTTTCCTATCAATACAAGGAAGGCAAGAATTTTTAGCTAGCCTCTATGTGGGTGGATCTTTTTCCATTAGTAGTCTCTGTGGATTTCCTTGGTTTAGGTAAAGGTTCCCCTCGCACATATGTGCTAGTCGTTCCCAACTCTAGGGGGCGGTGCTCATCTCCATTTCAAAGCCAAAGAGCCAGAGCTGTCCAAAGACATCTCCGTAGTCATGTGGCTGGCATGACTAAACGCCGAAGGCACACAGAAAGTTGTTACCTTCCTACCAAAGGTGGTTCCTATTTTTCTACTTGCATTTTTTACATGTTTTCAAACTCCTAGGTTGGCAGAAGCTGGGGCAAGTAACAGGAGCTCACTCCATTATGCGGCGCTAGGGATTCATACCACTGAACTGCTGACCTTTCTGATCGACAAGCTCAGGGTCTTAGACACTGAGCCACTGTACCCCCTTGGTTTGCATATAGGCAAATGAAGACTCAATCATCCAGGCCAAAAATATCTTTAAAAGGTTATATCAGGGCTACTGGAATCAAAATCTGTTAATCTCAGATGTTTAGTACTCATCCAAGTAACTTCATCAGTCAAAATAAAGTAGTCTAAGATAAAATAATAAATAATCTCTGCCTATTTTTTTTTTTAAAAATATTTTGACTGATGAAGTTTCTGGGATGAGTAACAAAGGAAGCTGTTGGCTGGCACAAGTTAGTCAAGGAAAATCTCGCTGTGGTTTGAAAGCAGTCATTGGGTTGGCACCGAAAGCTGCGTTCCAGCCAATCTAGAATGAAGTGGCAACGTCTCAGATGAACAAGCTTTGGTCTGGTTGCTAGGATTTAACCTTTTAAAACACTTTTGGTGTGGATGATTGAGTCTTCAATTACTTATTGGCGGGGGGAAACCCCTACAGTTGGTGTGGCAAGAGTTCATACATTCCAACAACCCTCTGACTCTCTGCCTAACAATTTATTTTATTTTGACAGATGAGTAGCGGAATGTCTTAGATTAACAAATTTGGATCTAGTTGCCCTGATTTAACCTTTTTAGATATTTCCTTTGTTTGCTTTGCCAAATCTTTGCACCTATGTCTTTGCCTCCCTTTTCCCCCGTTCTCTCCTTTAACACTAATACACATGTTTCTTTTTCTCCTTTGCTCTGAGGTCACAATAATCAAAGCAAAACCAGGCTGCTCTTTTCATCCCCATGTCGGTTCATAAAAACCTCATAGTAAGAGTGAGCTAATCATTCAGCTGCCTACAGGTAGTCCTCGACCTACAACCATAACTGAGTCCAGAATTTCTGTTGCTAAGCAAGACAGTTGTGAAGTGAGGTTTGCCCTGTTTTGCGACGGTGTTTTTTTCCCATGGTGGTTAAGTGAGTCGTGTGATTGCTAAGCAAATCTGGCTTCCCCTATTGACTTTGCCTGTCAGAAACCAGCTGGGAAGGTTACAAGTGGGGATCACATGACCTCAGGACAATGTAACTGTCATACAGCTAATCCTCGATTTACGACCACAATTGAGCCCAGCATTTCGTTGCTAAGCGAGACAGTTGTTACATGAAATTTTTCCCACTTTATGAACATTTCTTGCCAAACTTGTTAAGCAATTCACTGCAGTTGTTGTTATTATCCCAGTTGTAAAGTGAATATGGCTTCTCCATTGACTTTGTTTGCAAGAAGGTTGCAAAAGGGGATCACATAACACCTGGATCCTGCAATCGTCATAAATATGAGTCAGTTGCCAAGCGTCTGAATTTTGATCACACAACCATGAGTTGCTATAATGGTCGTAAATGTGAAAAATGGTCATGACTCATAAGTCACTTTTTTTCAGTGCCGTTGTAACTTTGAATGGTCACTAAATAAACTATTGTAAGTCGAGGATTAACACTGTATTTACACTGTCAGAGATTCACTTAGAACACATAATTTGTCAATGTTGCTTTCTCCATTCCACTGCCTACTTTTTAGAATGATAATTTCCTATTGAAGTCTGCAATCCCAACCTGGCTATTCTTCAAAAGAAAAAGAAAAAAAGGAAAGCATTGAAGCCCGTAAAAATATATATCCAATTTGAACAATAGGCCATGCTATGTTAATGGTTTGTGGTTTTTCTCATGGGGAGAGAAATACGGGGCTACTGTGTCTTCTATTTGTGGTTTTAAAATCTCATGTTAACCCTTGCATGCTGCCCAAAGGCACCTGGAAGGAAGCCAGAAGCGCCACAACGAGACTATTTGGAAAATAGCAGAGCTGTGACGGGCTCTGCGAAAACCCAACCAGACACATGGCTGCCAGGGACCTTTGGGTCAGAATTGTTCTGGAGGAACAGGGAAAAAAAGGAGAAACATCTCGACAACCAAAGATGAACCAGCAGTTCTTCAAAAGGTTGGAGATAAAGTTCTCCAAACTGACAGCGGAAGCGGCAACGACCATGCAAATGGACACTTCCAAGTCAGAGCAACAGGATCAAGCTATTTGATCAGGAGCGGTGCTGGAACAAAGTGTTGGACCTGGGTGAAAAAGTGATCAACCCAAGGTAAAGAAACTTTAAAATTGGATCAAAAAGAGACCTGGAGCAGAAATTAGTGGCTATCTGGTGATGGGGGATTTAACGGAGGAAAAAAGAAAGGGTGGAAACTAAAACGGAAAGCCCTAAAAGATTTTTGTTCCCAAATTGGTATTTGGAAACATTAAAAATAATAAAAGAACTTGGAGGGGGGGAATTCCTTTCTTTCTTTTTCTACCTTTTTCTATTTTTTGTGAATTAAATGCAGATTTTGACAGCTTCTGACAGCCAGCTGATTAGAGCACTATGGAATTCTGGATGTATAATGAACTATTTGATATGTTAAAAATGGATGTGAAACGCTAAACGGTAAAGAAAAAGTGGAAACTCGGAGGGAACACTTAGAACAAGGTGGAGGAGAAAAGGAGTTGGAAAAGGGACTAAAGGAATAACCAGAAGATACTACAGAAGAAAAAGAGATTGAAAAAGAAAAATACTCAGATGATTGTATTGGGATTTACAGTGACATACCAAAAGGACACAAGGGGGAAGTGAGCCAAAAAAGGGAAAATTAAACAGCAAAGGTAGGAATAATGGAGAAAAGACTGGGGGGCGGGGGACTGGGGAAAGTTACTAAAACAATAGAAGTAAAAGGGAGAAAAGAGAGTGGGAAGGAAAAATATAGAAACTACAAAACAAGAAAAAGCTAGGCAAATGGGTAGAGAGAAGAGAATATAAGAGAAGTGGAATTCCTGAGAGACTAAGAGAAAATTGTTGAAAGGAGGAAAGAAGGAAAAGGATTTACTAGTAGAATAGAATGAAATATTGTAATATTGCCAGTGTTATATAGCTAATATGATGTGAGGGAAACAGATTAATACTATTAATTGTGGAAAGTTAACTAAGTGAAATGTTTACTATACAAAATTAAATTTGAGGATATATGTTATCGATAGTAAAACAGAATAATAGATGAAAATGAAATGTTAAAGTTGCTTAACTTGGCAGGGCAAATAATGATATTGCTTATATATTAAAAAGAAATTAAAGTTAAATTGGAAAATATGGAAAGAAAACAAGATGGCTGAAATTTGAAATGGAAATATGATGTAAAATGAACTATGAATAAGAGAAGATGTAAAGGGGGGAAACCCAGGAAACACTTGGTTTATAAAAGAAGTTAAAATATGTAACAAAAAAGAAATTTTTTTTTTAAAAAAGGTTACTTTTTTCAGTGCGGTTGTAACTTTGAATGGTCATTAAATAAACTATTGTAAATCGAGAATTAACACTGTATTTACACTGTCAGAGATTCATTTAGAACACATAATTTGTCAATGTTGCTGTCTCCATTCCACTGCCTACTTTTTAGAATGATAATTTCCTATTGAAGTCTGCCATCCCAATCAGGCTATCAGGCTATAAAGAAAAAAGAAAAGCCTTGAAGCCTTTAAAAATATATATATCCACTTTGAACAATAGGCCATGCTATGTTAACGGTTTGTGGTTTTTCTCTTGGGGGGAGAAAAACGGCTACCGTATCTTCTATTTGTGGCTTTAAAATCTCATTTTCTCTTGTTTTAATCCTTACATGCTGCCCAAATCCACTGGTGGATGGCCAATCTTAGCATTTTAAATTACAAATGGCGCATTTATTTTTAAAATAAATTTATTAAAAGTTACTTGTGTGTTGTGGCCCAGCAGGAGCCGTTGGAGCTGCCACCAGACTCCGACAGCGAGGGGCCCTATGAGTCGGCTCTGGAGGACAGGGTTCCGACTCCGAGCAGGGCGCAGAGAGACTAATTGGCCACCAGGTGGCGCCTGAGTCTTGGACCAGTGGGGAGGAGACAAGGGAGGGTGATCCAGAAGCCAGCGGTTAGTTGTTCCTGGATGCACGCCATCGAAGAGCTACTCGGTGTCAAGAACAATTACGCAATTACAGGAGGTAATTGCGCTCAGCTGGGGGTCATTAAGCTCCTCTCCAGACTATAAAAGCTACTTGTGCACACGGCCCTCTTTGTAGAAGTCAACGCAGGATTGAATGTCGGAGGACATTACTGTGAGCTTGACAGGCTGGATTGCTGCCAAGCCTTATCTGTGTTTATTGCTGCCTGAGTTTGTCTGAGTTGCTGCCAAGGTCCTTATCTGTTTGTTATGTTTGGTCTTGCTATTAAAATACATTCCAGTTAAGCTTGTCTCAGCATTCGTTACTGGATGGAGGAGGGGGTCAGAACACTTGTATATGTACAGTATAAGCATTCATGGAAAATTTTACATTTCAGACAACTCACACAAGATCCCCATTGCTGCCAGGGCTGCCACGAGAATGAGGATTATGGTGCATCCAGATCCCACCAGGAAGCAGTGACACCGAGGATGTTCCAGCAAGAAATCTGGAATCACAGAGATAAGGAAAGAAGCAAACAAGGAAAATAAGACCTCTATACAGGTAGTCCTCGATTTACAATGGTTCATTTAGTGACTGTTCAATGTTACAATGGCACTGAAAAAAGTGACTGTAAGAGAGGGCTGTAAAGCACTATGGAACGGTATATAAGTCTAAATCTTATTGCTATTGCTAAGCAGGACAGTTAAGTGAATTTTATGACTTTTTGCAATGGTTCTTAAAGTGAATCATTACAGTTTTTAAGTGAATCATATAGTCATTAAGTGAATCTGGGTTCCCACATTGATGTTGCTTGTGGAAGTTGGCTAGATAGATTTTAAAAAGGGGGCATGCATGGATGATAGATAGAGAGATAGATAGATAGATAGATAGATAGATAGATAGATAGATAGATAGATAGATAGATAGATAGATAGATAGATAGATAGATAGATATAAAAAGAGAGTAGTAGATAGACACAGACAGATAGATGGAAGAGGGTGGGATAAAAATCTTTTTA
This sequence comes from Thamnophis elegans, assembly GCF_009769535.1. Classification (NCBI taxonomy): domain Eukaryota; kingdom Metazoa; phylum Chordata; class Lepidosauria; order Squamata; family Natricidae; genus Thamnophis; species Thamnophis elegans. Next base: position 148,714,178 of record NC_045542.1, on the reverse strand, counting down.
AAAAAAACACTACCCCCCTTCCCTGGCCCTCTCCCATTGTAGATTACTCTTAGTTTACTCTTTTTCAGTTTAACAGCAAGAGTAAAGCAGTGGGCATCATTGTTGCTAATCACTCATGGGGAAATGAAACTTAAAAAGTGGCAAATGAATCTCATAAGTGAAACCTTACTCAAAGTACTTGCAGCTGAAAAATATCACTGAAAGAAAAGGGTAGGAAAACCTAAGAATTTGGTTCTGGGACCTATTATAAATTCCTAGAAGAACCATATGCTCAGAGGCATGCTGTTCCTGCTTATTTTTACCTCATCATCTGCTATTCTGCAACTATTTCCAGTTGATGACCCACAAATTTTATTTTTAAAAGTTAGCTGACCTTAAAATATGGCTTGGTGAGGCTGGCTATAACACATTTACTAATAAGAAATGCAGTTGATGGAGAATTTATCTAGATTTAAAAGGGAATAATGTATAGAACTCAGCCTTGACAGTTTAATCCAGCGTTACATTTCTTCCTTTCGTTCATATATTTGAGTCATATCAGGACCTTTTGAAAAACCCACCACAGAAACTTTTGAAAGGAAAGAATGGAGGTGTACGAAATTGGTAGCAAATGTTTCATACTTAGGTGTGAATATTATTTTCCTCCAAATAATATATTCATACATACATTTCTATCCCACCTGCCTTGGGTTAATCATTAAGCAAAATGAGCACATTTAGGGTACACGTTTCTTCCCCTAGCCATTATGTTCTTAACTCTTCCGCTGCCACCCTCAATTTTAATTTTCATAAATTTTTGTAGTTCCATTTTTCCATTATAGTGTAATAAAGTTATTAAAACGCATTTAAAAGTGCTGAACTTTTCTATGTTTTTCTAATGCCCTAGTTATAAGTAAATAATTTGCTTGTAGTGTTCAATAAATATATTCTGTAGGCTTCCTTGACTGAGTTGTGTGGTCATATAAATGCTCTAAATAAATAAATAACTAAAAGTTTGAAATTAATACAGTTGTGAGGTGCAACCTGGGGGGTGGCCTGGAATAAAACTGAATGTCAACTCGCGAAACTTCCCTAACCTGCTCCCAAGTTGCCCTAGGCAGGGGGGGTGGGGAATTGAGCCTCACAGCTGCATTTGCACCTCAGTCGAAACAATGCACATCCTAGCCGGCCAAAGACAAGGCCATCTCCACAGAAACCAGTAACGGACGGAGGGAGTGACTTCTACGACCCGCGAAATTGCTTCGTTGGGGAATGTGACTGATGACACACCTTGGGGGGGAGGGGGAAACGGGGTCGGAAGCAAGGTGCGAATGGAGTGGGGTCAGAGCTGGCTTCACTAGGTCTATGCCGACATGAAGCTCCTAATAAACAACTGGATTTTTCTTGGAAACTGGCTTGAGGCTCTGACACTGAATCTATAATCTTGTTTCACTTTCAGCACATATTGAGGTGGCATTCAGCCGGTTCTCTCCAGTTCAAGTGAACCAGTAGTGGCAGCTGCGGGAGGCTCTGCCCACCTTCCCCAACTTAATGCGTGAGCACTGCGCATGCACAGAAGGTGTTGCGCATGCACAGACGCAGCACATGCGAGCAAAGCAAACAAGCGCGCACTCAGATTTGCAAACCGGTAGGGAAGATAAGTGAATCCCATTGCTGGCCTGACCAATGGAAGAGTCGAGAGGCACCATTGTTGAGCTGTAGGGCATCAGTTGACCTTAATCCAGCCTTCTATCCCACCCTTTCTGTGAAGAGCTGAAGGTGGCTCAGATAGACTTCCCCTCATTTTTAATTTCACAGAAATCTGTGAAGGAACCCAACTGGAGAGGAAGTGAGTGATCCAAGCTAGAGAGTGAAAACAAATTTAAAAAAAAAAATAACTCAAGGCTGAAAAGAGAAAGTCGTTCTCTGGCTGGCTGAGGATCTGAAAAACCAAGTTCCCCTCAGAACAGACATGGGGGCTCTGTGCAGTTATTCTCAGTCTGTCCGGGCTCTACGCTGAAGAAAGTTTCAAAGGAGAGATGTGCTACTTCCATTAGCAGTGTCTCATGGTGCTGGTCTGAAGAAGGAGACCTCTTTGTCTCTGAGGCATCTCTGCATGCTTATGGACTCTGGAGCACCAAATTATAAAATCTTAGGTAAAGGTAAAGGTTCCCCTCGTGCATATATGCTAGCCGTTCCTGACTCTAGGGGGTGGTGCTCATCTCCGTTTCAAAGCTGAAGAGCCAGTGATGTCCAAAGACGTCTACATCAGGGGTGGGTTTCTCGCCCCGTTCCAACTGGTTCGGTTGGAACGGGGCCGGCGGCGTCCTCGTGCAGGCGTGCGGTGCACGCATGCGTACTAGCGTCTGTGCGATGCTCCAGCTGCTCCTGGAGGATCGCGCAGCCGCTGTATGCGTCCTGCGCATGCGTGGAAGCGCAGAACTCATCAAAACCGGGTAAGGAGCGCGGGCGGGCGGGTAGGCCCTTCGCCGTTCCTGGAAGTTACTTACTTCCGGGTTCACCGACCAACCGGTTCGCAGGGACCGCCGCGAACCGGTTGAAACCCACCCTTGGTCTACATGGTCATGTGGCCGGCATGATTAAACGGAACGCTGTTACCTTCCCACCAATAGTGGTTCCTATTTTTTCTACCTGTATTTTTACATGCTTTCAAACTGCTAGGTTGGCAGAAGCTGGGACAAGTAACGTGAGCTCACTCCGTTACGCGGCACTAGGGATTCGAACTGCTGAACTGCCAACCTTTCTGATCGAAAAGCTCAGCATCTTAGCCACGGAGCCACCATGTTCCCTAAAATAAAATCTTAAGAACTGTAAAATCTAAAGGAGGACCCCTGTGATAGTCCACTCCAGTTGTGTTTTTGGTAGCTCAGCCAGGGATGAAATTCAGCAGGTTCTGACAGGTAGCGGTAGGAGAAATTTTGAATAGTTCGGAGAATCGGCAAATACCACCTCTGGCTGGCCTCAGCGTGGGATGGGAATGGGGATTTTGCAGCATCTTTTCCCTGCCACGCCCACCAAGCCATGCCCACAGAACCAGTAGTAAAAAAATTGGAATTTCACCACTGAGCTCAACTAAATACAGGTAGTCCTCAAGTTAAGAACCATTAAAAATCGTTCAACGTTGCAGTTCAAAAACTTGGAAGCTGGAAAAAAAGTGTGTTACAAGTGTTTCTAATTGATAACTGGCATGCATTTACAATAGTTGCAGCATCACTTCACAACTATGTCAAAATAAAGGTTTTTAAATCAGGCATGACTCACTTAACAACTGGCTTACTTAGAAGTGGACGTTCTGCTCCTAATTGTGGTCATAAGTCGAGGACTAGCTTTCTGCTAGCTCAGATTCTGTTTTCTACCATTTTGAAGATTTAAGCTCATCCTTAGTATAAAATAAGGGATGAACCAGCAACAGAATGGTCTAGTTTAAACCATGAAGTCCTTTCTCCATGTTGAAATTATAATTTGGCCTTTTCTTTCCTACAAAAGGGTAACAAAAGTTTGCATTCTTCGTAGCCATTGTTCATAACGTGCCTGCTGTTTTTGATGGTCCTCCTGTATCAAAAAATCTGGGGTTTTTTCTAGTCTTCAGATATTTCAGATCATAAATTATGGCTGTATAGGGCAATGGCTCTGTTGGCAGGGGATGATAGTCCAAAAGATTTGGTGGGGAAGGCTGGATTATTCTGTTCTAGGCATTCTTCTATATTGATAATACTAAAAACCTGGAAATATGACATGTTAACTTTACATCATAAAGTTATAACTGATCTCTCTCTCTCTCTGTCACACCACACAAAGATTAAAATAAAACCCTGTGTGTATGTGTGTGTATGTGAGTGTACATACATAGGCACACAAGGATGTTGCATTTGTGCTTAAATAATACACACACATGCACATGCATACATATACATATATATATTTAAAGTCACATCTATACTAGTCTCCCTTTATTTATTTATCAACACAAATATAACATATACATATATATGTATACAAACATATCCATATACAGATAGTCCTTGACTTACAACAATTCATTTAGTGACTGTTCAAAGTTACAATGGCACTGAAAAAAGCAACATAACCATTTTTCACATTTACGACCATTGCAGCATCTCCTTGGTCCAAAAATTCCAATGCTTGGCAACCGATTCATACTTATGACAGTTGCAGTGGCCCGGGGTCATTTGATCCTCTTTTGCAACCTTCTGACAAGTGAAGTCTAAGCGGAAGCCAGATTCGCTTAACAACCGTATTACTAATTTAACAACTGCAATGATTCACTTAACAACTGTGGCAGAAAAAGTTGTAAAATGGGGCAAAACTCAACAAATTTTCTCACTTAGTAACATAAATTTTGGGCTCAATTGTGGCGGTAAGTCGAGGACTACTTCTACACATACTCATGTGAAAGCCCTGGAGACAAAGCATGGAAGACCCTGTGATATTTTAAAATAAAGTGATTTATGCCATGAAACACAGTAGAATGGAAATCAGACTTTCTTTACTGCTCTTTACCAGTTAAAGGTAAAGGTTCCCCTCACATATATGTGCTAGTCGTTCTCATCTCCGTTTCAAAGCCAAACAGCCAGCGTTGTCCGAAGACATCTCCGTAGTCATGTGGCCGCCATGACTAAATGCTGAAGGCGCATGGAACGCTGTTACCTTCCCGCCAAAGGTGGTCCCTATTTTTCTAGTTGCATTTTTATGTGCTTTCGAACTGCTAGGGTGGCAGAAGCTGGGACAAGTAACGGGAGCTCACTCCGTTATGCGGCACTAGGGATTCAAACCGCCGAACTGCCAACCTTTCTGATCGACAAACTCAGCGTCTTAGCCACTGAACCACCATGTCCCCATTACCAGTTATGGAGCATTACTAGAGACAACCATTTAATCAGCTGTGGGTGCTCCATCACTGGAGATTTTAAAAAGAGATTAGACAACCCTTTCGTCTGAAATGGCATAGGGTTTCCTGCTTGAGCAGAGGGTTGGACTAGAAAACCTCCAAGATCCCGTCCCATGCTCTTATTTTGTTATCACACTGAAAATCAGAAGTCTTGCCTTGTGGAGCAGCGAAAAGGCAGGATGTGTGAAAGGTGAGCTCATACAATAAATTGCATCAATACAGATCCTAACTGGTAGAAACCTGATCAAAACAGAATTTGGTAATAAGCTATTTTCCCTGAGGCCATCAGAACTATCTGCTTAGAAGCCCCCTATAAATAAGCCATAGTTTACCTTGCAGCTGAGATTTCTTGAGTCTCCTTTCCATTCTGTTTGGCCGGTAATTCAAGTATAAGTTACAGCCTTCTTTCCTCATTGTTACTCCAGCTACTAGTTTAATCTGAAGGAGGAAGAGCACTTTTGTTCCAACTCTTCTTAGTATGAGCAGCCGCCCCAACCACAGCTTTCTGGAGGTGGGCCACAAGATTATACAGGAAGTGCTGAGACCAGCGAGGAACAAGCCTACTTTGTTTCCAAAGCTTCCCCCATTTTTATTTATCAAAATATAAGATAAATTTCTGCTTCAGAAATTCAGAAAGGAGAACGTGAAGGAAGAATTTCATTCTTCAGCAACAGATCAAGGCAACAGATCCTTTTGGGTTGTCCTTCTCATTTCTCCTCCAAATAGTGTCTCATTGCAAAGCCTTCAGAAATCTTCCTTTTGGGTTATTATCTAATTCAATCAACACCACACAAACCTTAATATTTGTTTTAAGGTTCTGTACACCGCACTAGCCAGAAAGAGAGCTGAGAAAAATATCTGCAGACTCCTCGCATCCTCAACATAAAGTGTTTCAATTTCTCCTTTCGGGATGCCACTGTAGGACATTGCATGCCAAAACAACTAGTCACCAAGATATTTTTCCCCCATGCCATCACTCTATTAAATCATCTATTCCCTACGGCACTGGCTTATGCCTAAAGATAGTTATCCATGTGGTAGGGCTGAATTGCTACTATCGTCTCATCTTTCCTGCTACCTTCTCGTATTGGTATCTTATTTATTTTTCTTTATTTTAGGAAATTTATATCACCTCCTATTTGCACATGACGACTCAAGGCAGCTTACAGGAATATAAAAACCTCATATATAAAACAATAAAACTAATAAAAGAGAATAATCACATAATAAAATAATAACTCCCACCCCGATGACAACACATCACCTGAACCATTTAATGGGCTCCATCCTGCTTTGCGTTACCCAGGCCCGCTGGCAGAACCAAGTCTTCAGCGACTTCTGGAAGAATGAATCTTATGATGTATCACTTGTTTATATCTTATAATTGATGATCGATGGCTTATCACTTTGTTATTTGCATGTAACTGAAAGCTTACGCATCGGAGACAGAGTGTCCAATCAAAATTGGCCAATAAATATTTAAATTCCAAATAGGAAATTACAGTGACAAACATAGCCAACATACCTTCCTCCTTCTATTTTTCCCACAACAACCCTGGGAGGTAGGTTGGAATGAGAGGGATGGCATGGCCCAAAGTCACCCAAATCAGGCGTGGGTTGAATCATTTTCTCAGCATTACAGCCTCCTCTAGAGCTCAGTTTTTCACATCAAATCACAAGGCTTTTGGAACACTATCTTTTGGACAGATGATATCAAAGCGGAGATGTTGGCCATAATATGTCAGAGTTTGTTGCAGAAATCACATCCAGAAAGCACACACAGATAACTGATTCAGCAGGATTCATTAACTTCTTTATATACATAACACATGAGTAAATGTACAATGCCAACAGCAGATTCTTCCAACATGCTACAGAGGAGGGATTGTAAGCAGGTTCAAACATAGGCAGGATATACAGAGAATGAGTTTCTTAGTTTCAGTTCAGAGCTAAGCCACACCCAGACTCCAAACTATTTCAGCTCCCATTGGCTGACCTTGTTACTAAGCCTTATTTGTTGGCTGGCCTTGTTACCATGTCTCTGCTGGTTCATGAATATTCTGACATAATGTAGAGCGCCACGTTTGGTGAAAACCAAACATACCATATCAGCACAAACATCTCATATCAACTGTCATAAAATATAATTTGAACCTGGTTCAACCTTGAGAGCTCTGGGTTGTTTTGTTCAACTATTCATGTGTGTGTTTCCTTGGCTGGGAAGTGAAAAACACACAGATAAGAGAGATTATTTGGCAGCTTATCTCATAAACCACAACTTAGTCCTAAAGGCAGAAAACCTAGGAAGCAGCATTTCAAATCGTTCCAAAATTAATTGATTAATTCCTCTTACAGTCACCAGGATTCTGTGTCTACCCTACTCATTAAAAAGACTTTCCTGAAGTCTGTGTTGTTTTTCTGTGAGGCTGGACAGATACCTTGGATATCCAAGACTAATGGAGATGCCACATTGAAAGGCTAATAAACGAAAGTCCTTCTTTAAAGAGACAGTCTGCTACCAGTTTTATCTGGTGTGATGGGTATGCAGGATTCCTATCGGTGTTACAACCCTTCTGAGATATTTTCTTGTGGTTTCACACTTCAAATGGCAAACGAGAGCTCACATTTCCTTTGCAGCCCAAAGACCAAACTATAATTTGATGCACTCCATCTTGAAAGAATGTAGAGGGGTATATGACATTAAGCCAATCTTCTTTGTGGCCCCCAAAGACTCCACGGAAGAATTTTGCCTTTTTTGTTTCTGCTGATTAGCAATAAGAGTTTTGTTAGGGTGCATTTATGTTTGAGTAAAGGCCAAAAAGCAGGATTTGTTTTTCTGAGCTGAAACACAATAAACAGAATCATGAATGTCTGGGGTTTAACTTATTTTTATTTAAATCCCGCCTTTGTTATTTTGACAATGGTCATAAGTATGGTGTCAGGCTTCCAAGCAACACCCCCAGCCAAAGAAAACTCCGAGTTTCCTCAAAGTTCCATTTTATTAGAGATGTCATATTGGCACATCTGGGAAAACCCAAATCTGAAAGCTTCCAGGTTTTCCCCACCCAAATGAAAGTCCAAGCCCCTGCCCCCACATGTCCATCACATAGTTGAATCAGGCACCATCCCAATGGGAGACACCGTATTTTTGGAATATAAGATGCTCCGAAGTATAAGACGTACCTAGCTTTTGGGGAGGAAAACAAGGGAAAAATATCTGCCTCTGCCTCCCAGCAATTTGCCTCTTTGCAACAAACAGCAAACAGTATAGACAATATACAATGTTTGTAGTGTTATAGTTCAGATTATACTTGTACAGATGCTGTTAAAATTGATGTGCTTTCTGAAAGTATAGTTAGTCTCTGCTATTTAAAAGAATAGCACTTTTTAAAACAATAGCACTGAGCCTCTGCAGATCAAGCATTTATGTTAAAAAGCTTCTTCTAGAATAATAAAGCAGTCTTTAAAAAATAAGTCTAATAATTTGAACATTCTATAGGCATTGATAGTTGTTGACTTACCTACTTGCAGCAAACAGCCTGATTAGCGCAAGAAAAAAAATCTGCCTTTTCCTCCCAACAATTTGCCTCCTGGAGCAAACAGCAAGTTTCACTTTCAATTTACCCCCATCATCAGCTGTTTAGGCTGCAGGGATTGCTATAGCCTATCGAAGCCTCCGCAAGCCCTGTTTGCTGCAAAGAGGTAAATTGCTGGGAGGCAGAGGCCAAAGAGTTAGGGCCGGTGGGTGGATGGGGATACATTCAGTGTATAAGATGCACCCAAATTTTTACCCTCTTTTAGGGGGGAAAGGTGCATCTTATACTCTGAAAAATACGGTACCTATCAGTCAAATCTCTCTAGGTGCAGGGCAAGATGACCTTGACTCTCCGAGAAAGGAATGCTATTTTGGCTATATATCTCCCATACTCCATATAATCCTCCCTCCAATTTTACCACAGTGTTGAATGTGGCAGGCTTGACGGCCCAATGCAAAGGTTGGCTTCCAGGCCTGGCATATGGGTCAGTTGCCAAGTGTCTGAATTTTGATCACATGGTCACCAGACCTACACTTACACTTACACTATAACAGTGGTCCCCAACCCCCGGTCCGCGGACCGGTGCCGGGCCGCGGAGTACCTGGCACCGGGCCGCGCAGCGGCCGGGGGCCATGATCCCTGCAGCTGGGCGCCGTGGCTCTCCTGCTGCGCCAGCCGCTCCTCTTCCAGCCGCTCGCCCAGCGCGCAAAGCTCCCGGCAGCGGCGCCACAGCTCCTCGAGGCGCCGGCGGCTCTCCTGGTTCTGCGCGCGCAGCTTGCGCAGGTCCTCTTGGCCCAGGCGGCCCCCTTCCAGCTCCTGCATCGCCCGCAACTCGGCCTCGTATCGCTCCAGGCTCTGCGCGCAGCTCCAGCTCACCACCAGCGCGTAGTCGGAGGCCAGCTGCCGCTTCTCGGAGCGCCCGGCCCGGAGGACGCGCGGGGCAGACAGCAGCGCGGCTGGCCGCTGCTTGCACGCTTCCTGCAGCCCTTCGTGCTCGGCCAGGAGCTGCTCCAGCAGCGCCTCCAGAGCGGCGCAGTCGGCCCACAGCCCCTCCAGCTGCTGCCGCCGCCGGGCCAGCTCGGGCTCCAGGCGGCGGAGACGCAGCTCTCCAAGTTGCGCGCTCAGCCTCTCCAAGCTCTCCAACTCGTGGCGCAGCGCGTCCCGCTCCAGCTCGCCTTGAGGTGATCTCAAAAAATAAGCTAGGTTGGATATGACTGGGATAAGATTTCCAGATGTTGACTTGGCTCAAGTCACCGGTTCCTTTTTCTTGCTGAATGAAAACTCCTGCATCATGGTTGTATGTAGGATGTATTTAGAAAAATTCAAGATGGGAACCATCTTGGTTTTTATGTGATGCAAATAAAAGAATAAATAGGCTTTTAATTTCATAGTCATGGCTATTACCTTGACATTTTCGATGTCACTCTGACACCCCTGTCCCAGATAATTTGGTGAATGGACAGAGAGGCTACCAGCTAGTAGTAGGCTGGCTTGAATGCACTTACTAAGAAAGGATTCACAGTGAATTCAATGAATAACATTTTTGGGTGATCATCAATCTGATGGGAGCTATATATCTATTGCAGCATTTACCTGCAAATTTAAAGGAAGTCCAGAAAGCGATTGCAATCTATTTGGCATATATTTACAAATACATATTGAAAATAATGCAACATCTAACATTTTCTGATCATGGTGCTGTCATTGGTGTACTATCCTGGTAATTAAAAATGGTGTCTGTAGAAGAATAAAAATGTGGTTGTGTGTTAACAAAAGAATAGAAACTATAAGCATATAATCTTCCATTCAAATAGTTAGAAATTAACTAGAAATAGTTAGTCCAGTTTACAAGCAACAGCCTGACGGTAGATCAGTTTACTGAAATATAGATTACTTAAAGGGGTACTCCGGGCTGGGAGTTTTTTTACACCCCCACCCCCACCCCTGCGCGCGCTCAGCGGGCCACGGTAAAATTATCACAGGCTGACTGGTCCGCGGCGATAAAAAGGTTGGGGACCACTGCACTATAAAGTGTAAGTGTGAAAAATTATCATAAATCACTTTTTTCTGTGTCTTTGTAGCTTTGGTCAATGATCAGATGACCAGAACTGGATGGATTACACCTCAAGGTTCTGAAGGAACAGGCAGACGAGATCTCAAAACCACTAAAATATATATTTCAAAGACCCTGGAGCACTGGGGAAGTGCCAGAGGACTAGAAAAGAGCTGATGTGGTTCCCATTTTCAAAAAAGGGGAAAAAATAGATACAGGAAACCACAGACCTATCAGCCTGACCTCAATACCAAGGAAGATTCTGGAAACGATAATCAAGCAACAAATCAGTTAACAGCTAGAAGCAAACAAAGTAATAACCAAAAACTAACATGGGTTGTCAAAAATAGATCATACCAGACTAATGTTATTGCATTCTTTGAACAAAGTGACAAAATTAGTGGATTAGAGGAATAGTGTCAATATAATTTACTTGGACTTCAGTAAGGCATTTGATAATGTAGTCCATAACCCACTACTAGATAAAGTAGAAAACTGTGGGTTAGACAGCATCACCACCAGATGGATACATTCCTGGCTGACCAACACAGTTCTAGGCTGCATAAACAGAGGGATAGAATCAAGATCATGTGAAGTGTCAATACCACTTTAAAATGCCTTGGTAAGGCCACACTTGGAATGCTGCATCCAGTTTTGGACGCCATGATGTAAAAAAGATATGGAGACTCTAGAAAGAATGCAGAGAAGAGCAACAAAGATGATTAGGGGACTGGAGGCTAAAACATATGAAGAGCGGTTGTAGAAATTGGGTATGTTTAGTTTAATGAAAAGGAGGACGAGGGGAGATATGATAGCAGTGTTCCAATATCTCAGGGGTTGCCAAAGAAGAGGAGTCAAACTATTCTCCAAAGTACCTGAGGGTAGAACAAGAAGTAATGGGTGGAAACTAATCAAAGGGAGAAGCAATTTAGAACTAAAGAGAAATTTCCTGACAGTTAGAACAATTAATCAGTGGAAGTTGTGAATGTTCCAATACTGGAAGTTTTTAAGATGTTGGAAAGCCATTTGTCTGAAGTGGTGTAGGGTTTTCTGCCTAAGCAGGAGGTTGAACTAGAAGACCTCCAAGGTCCCTTCCAATTGTTATTCTATTCTATTCTATTCTATTCTAATTCTATTCATTTCTGTTTCTATTCTATTCCTAATTGAACTGTTGTAAGTTGAGGGCTACCTGTGTATCATGATCATTACCATCATTTATAATGTTATATATTTTTGGTCACCAGGGAATAACTTTCTGCAAAGTCTCACATCCATTTGCTCTTCTTTTATGTCTTATGGGAGGGACCAATCATTTCCAAGCCTTACTCCCAAATCGCCCCTTTTGTCTTAACTGTTCCACAGCCCACGTTCCTCCCCAACCTCGTCACTGTCTGACTCTGCAGCCAGCTCCGGGAAAACTAATTCACCACTCAGCTGGAGAATGAAAGAACATTCACTCACTAGCCAACAAGATGATTGGAGCCTCCCAGACCAACTTGTCAAGCCAAACGTGAGTGAAAACTCCCCCTCCTTCCACAACAAAAACACAGCAATAAACTGGAGTGGAGATAATTGCTCTTTCAATACAGCAAATAATGAGCTGAGCCAGCAAGAAGGGATTTGGTTAGCATCTCTTACTAGCCAGCCACCGATAATTGGGCTGCAGCCTGTGAATCAAGCACCACCAAATTGGGCTTTCTTCCCAGGTGATGGATGGGAGAGATGACAGTGGCCATCAATATGGGAAAATCCTCCAAGCCAGCAGAGGGAGCCTTGGCCCATAAACCCCCCTAGCCAGCCATCAATGGTTGAGGTACAATCTGTGAAACAAGCAACCCAGGAATGGATTTTAACCCCAGGTCATGGATGGGAGAGATGCCAGTGGGCACCTACTCTCCCTCAGCAGATGGCACCATGGCAGATAACTGGGCAATGGCCAACCCAGTGTTGACCCCCCCCCCCCCACCCACTGAGTCCAGTCTCACCTGCAATGCCCCAACAGGTTCTTACCCCACCTTCCTACAAAGAAGAGTTCTCGACAATGGAAGAAGGGATGAATGAGGGGGAAGCTGCAGGATGGATAGCATAACAATATGATGAAGTGGTTCCTAAGGTTAGAGATACAACTGGGTTCCCTCCCTCAGGGGGCAATAAAATGTCACTGTTGCTGGCAACTTGGCCACAGAGCATCAGAGTGCTTCGCTCCAGCCTCAATAGCACAAACATGTGTACCAACTGCCAGCACGGTATAGAGAAGGCCCCAGAAGCTGCCACAGAAGAGTCATCTGGGCCAACAACCTCCGGAAGAGGATCCCCAACCTAAGGTGATGAAGAGTGCTACCAATGGGGAGGCCTTGGAGGAGGAAAATGCTGAAGATGACCCAATGGTTAGTGCACCCATCCGCCCCTTTACTATAAAATGCAACCTCCAAGTGCCAGAAACGGGAGTGGAGGGGAAAGTTGGGGCAATTGTGGACACCGGCTGCACCTGATGCTTAACCAGTACGTCGATTGTGGAGCAGCTAGGCATATGCACCTCTAAACCATCCTATTCGGTTTGAGCAAGTGGATGGAACACTGATGGGGGGGGGCAGCCATGAAAATTATCGAGTTGGTAAAGTTGATGATAGGCTGCCACTATGAATTCCTCAGATTCATCGTAGCTCCAAGAATGCAGGAATCCATTATCTTGGGACTTGCATGGCTGGACAAGTGGGCACTACAATAAAGTGGGAGGATGGCGTTAGAAAATTAATTATCGGCTTTGGGCCGTTACCACCGGTGGAGCCAAAAGGCCACCCAGGAACGATTAAACTCAACAGCCCAGACCATCCGGAACCTGCAGCACCTACAGCAGACACCAAACTCCCAGGAATCCAACAAGTACCAAAAGACTATTGGGACTTAGCGGGAGTGTTCAGTGAGGAAGATTGCAACTATCTTCCCCCTCACCGGCCCACAGATTGCGCAATAGACTTCAAACCTAGGGCTACTTTACCGAAGCCAAAATTGTACTCCATGACTCCCAAAGAGATGGTTGAATTGAGGAACTACATCAACATCAATTTGAAATGGGGCTTTATTGAACCAATGAAGTAGAAAGTAGCGGCCCCAGTGCTCTTCAGAGAAAAGAAAGATGGCTGGGTTCATCTCTGTGTTGATCTGCGAGCCTTGAATGAGAGATGTGAAAAGAACACTTATCCCCTTCCCCTCATGAAAGATATGTTGAACCATTTGGCAAAAGGCAAGATCTTCACCAAGCTGGACTTGAGAGAGGTGCATTACCGCATACGGATCAGAGAGGGAGATGAGTGGAAGACAACTTTTAAAACCCTCTTGGCAGTTTTGAATACAAAGTCATGCTATTTGGCCTACAAAGAGCACCCGCAGTCTTCATGCAGTACATAAATGAGGTGCTACATGAGGACCTGTACCCCGGAGTTTAGTTCACCGCCAAGTTCTGGAGAGAGTTCTTGAGATCCCTTGGGTCCACACAAGGACTCAGCTCAGCGTTTCATCCCAGCCCAAACGGTGCAGCGGAGAGGGCCAATGCGATGGTGAAACAATACATCCGGTGTTACGTGGACTATCAGCAAGATGGTCGGACTTGCTACCCTTTGCCGAAGTGGCATACAACAATGCGGTCCACAGAAGCATTGAATTAACTCCTTTCCAGATTACCAGTGGCATGGAATTTGTTCCCATGCCTGAGCTGCCTAAAGAACCTCCCTCCTCTTTGTCTCTGAATGAATGGATGGACACACTAAAGAAAGGGTGGGAAAATATGAAGAAATCTCTAGCAGATGCAGCAGAAGCCTACAAAAGCAAGCTGATAAACACCACTCACTCCAACCCCACTTTCATGTGGGAGACAAAGATTTTGTATCTACCAAATACATAAGATTAAGAATGCCTAGTAAGAAATTGCGGCCAAAATTTCTAGGTTCATTCCCAATAGTGAAGATAATTAACCCAGTTACAGTTCAACTCAGTCTGCCCAGAATTCTAGGGAAGATTTACCCAGTATTTCATTGTAGCTTATTGAAACCAGTAATTGGGTCCAGCATAAGACCGTCCACCCAAGCTCCCCCTCCCCCTGTAGTGTTAGAAGGGGACACACATTATGAGGTGAAAAAAATCTTAGATTCCAGCCTGTATAGGGGTCGCTTACAGTATTTAGTGCATTGGAAGGGGTACCCTTTGTCTGAAGCTACTTGAGTGAAAAGCTGGGACTTAAAAGCGGATAAGTTAGTAAAACAATTCCATGAGACAACAATGAGAAACAATTCCTGATAAGTCAAAAGGTCCCCCTGGGGGGGGGGGGAGGTCGTTAATTTTGTTATGTTAACTTTTAGGTTATTCTCTTTTCAGGAAATGTTGTTCTTGTGAGGAGAGGCCGCCTGTCAGGCCTGCAGTCATATTCCTTTTAGGATATTTGGCCTGCCACACACTCTCTCTCTTTCTTTACTATGCTGTTTCATTAGTGGCGAATTGGGAGGGGGAATAGTAAGGAGCAGAATGTGTTGTTGTCAAAATAAAACATTCCTTTCTAAGGTTGCCAAGGTCATCTTTTGTCTCCACACCTCTGCACCTGACTGGAACTAGATGGGTGGAAATGCCAGCATGGCAGAGGAAGATTGGACCATGTGATGAACTTGTAGGTTTGGGGGCAAGATCTTGAACTTTCAACTGGGTGGAAAACCCAGGAAGCTTTCAGACTCGGGTTTTTCATAGATGTACCAACCAATGTTCCCTCTAATTTTTTTTCAGTGTGAGCAGAAAAGTATAGTGTTTAAGCGGCACATTTTCATGCCTGAGCACCTGAATTTTTTTCACAGATGTCACCTAAGACAACAACGAAATCAGTGTTATTTGAAACTCAATGTTTATTCAAGGTGCCCGCTTAATTAAAAGTGTTATATAATATCAGTATCACTTAACAACGGTCCTGCTTAGCAACCAAAATGTTGGCTCAGAAACTCTGGCATTGAAGCACACAAATCTTAAAGCTGTCAAGTTACAAGACCCTTGCACCCCTAACCCTTTAGGGAAAAAAACCCCAGGGGTCTTCAAACCTGACAGCTTTAAGCCTTGCTGACTTCAACTCCCAGAATTCCTCCTCCAGTCATGTTGCAGCAACGTCATCTGCGTGGATCTGCTCCATCTTCGGTTTTTTTCACAGGAGGTAGGGCTGCTGCTGAAGATGCCAACGAGCCCCCACCGCCACTAGAATATGCATTTGTTTAGCATGACATAGAATAGTCTTTCAACCAGAAGTATGGAATAAAAGAGAGACTGATAAATATTAAAAAAATAAAACCAAAAAGCAGCTATTTATTTGAGTTCTAGATAAACATTTAGTTCAGATTTAATAGTGTTTCAGAGATGTGGCTGTCAGCTATTTGTGTATGTATGTTATTATTATGGAAGGTTAGATGAGATTTCACCAACATTATTCACCCCTGATTAATGCATTCATTCTAATAATCGAGTCTGACTCTGAATTACAAATCTATGTCTGAAGAATCTGGGTTAAGTTTTGGATTGGAAATTTGGGGAACATGAAAGTTTATGCATAATTTTTGTAATTTTTTCATTGGGTCTTAATAATGATTTTATTCATTTGGGATTTTTTTCATAGGCTTAACACAGGTCTAATTTTGTCATTAGGAGCAATGTAACATTGGCCACTAATGTATTGTATACAGGTTGCCTTAGAAGGTAATACCTTTTGTATAGTAGGAACTTAAGATAGGCAGACTTCATACAGATAAACAATTGAGAAATATTGTTCTTTTTAAAAAGCAGTGTTAATTGCTGCACCTTTCTCATATTAAGTATATTAGCTCAAGTTCATGTTAGGAAAAACTTTCAGTCTTAAAGGTTTGGTGAGGAGAAATCCAAAAATTCTTTTAAAGAATTTAAATTAAATTTGAGGCTACCTCTGCTTTCGCTCTCCCTCCCTCAGTTGTGCAGCAGCGGCAGCGGCAGCTCTCAGCCTACGGCGGCAGCGTCACGCAGGCTGTGGAAGGAGGGGGAGGAGGAGGAAACCAAAGAGAGGCTTTTACCGGGTCTGCGCCCCACAGCCAGGACTGTCCTTGCGCCTCAAGCCGCGTTTCTTCCTGCAAAGCCCTTCGGGCAACCCGAGAGTTCCACTTGACGCCAGAAGGGCTTTGCAGGAAGAAACGCTGCTTGAGGCGCAAGGACGGTCCTGGCTGTGGGGCGCAGACCCGGTAAAAGCCTCTCTTTGGTTCCCTCCTCCTCCCCCTCCTTCCACAGCCTGCGTGACGCTGCCACCGTAGGCTGAGAGCTGCCGCTGAAACAAGTTTGGGGAGGTCCTTTGCGGGCGGCCAGTTCTAGCCTCCTGCAAAGGATTTCCCCACGTTTGCTTTGAAAGAAATCTCTGCACGGCAGTTAGAAACTGCTGCGCGGGGGTTTCTTGCCATGTGCGCAGCCGCGCAGCCGCGCACCTTAGAGGGAACAGTGGTACCAACATGTCTCTCTTATTAAATTGGAACTTTGATGAAAGCTCTGTCCTGGACTCTGATTTAATTCTGGATGATATTTGGAACGCTGACAACAATAACATTAAGCATAATTATCTTCCTCATAATACTAACAATTATCATCTTGTTTATACCTTGATCTTAACATATTTTCTATTCTTCTTTTATTTCCAATTTACCTTTTTTCCTTCTAACCATTGATAAAATTCTTCCCATACATCATATCATATTCAGTTTGTTCTTTCTCTTTAGCCCTAGGGGCAGAAACCTGGGAAGCAGCATTTCAAATCATTTCAAAATTAATTAAATGATTAATTCTCTAAAAATGAGAACATTCCTCTTACTATCTCCAGGATTCCTGTGTCTACCCACCTACACCATTAGAGACTTTCCTGAAATCTGTGTTGTTTTTCTGTGAGGGTGGAGAAATACCTTGGATATCCAAGACCAATAAAGATGCCACATTGAAAGGCTAATAAAGGAAAGTCTTTCATTAGAGTCAATCTGCTACCAGTTTTATCTGGTGTGGTTGGTGTGCAGGACTCTCATCAGCGTAAGAACCCTTCAGAGATATTTTCTTCTGGTTTCACACTTCAAATGGCAAAAGAGAGCTCATATTTCCTTGCGATTATTAGCGTTAATCTATTTATTTCTGCACATTCCAATATTTTCCTAATCACCTTCTCATCAATAGGAATCTCCTCACTTTTCTAATGTTGTGTAAATACAATTTTAGCTGCAGTTAATGCATGGATCATTAAATAGGTGTTCTCTTTATTATAAGTTTCAAGTAAAATACCCAATAAGGAATTCATTAATATTAGTATGGGAGAAAATAAAAGATCAACATTATTTGAGGATGCCAATTTGGCTTTATAAAGAAGTAACAGAATTATATAAAATAGTAACTGGAACAGAAGAAAGATTGATAAAGAAATTGTATAGTTACTTATTGGGTATAAAGTTAGAAAAGGAACAAGTAAAAGAAACAATGATAGCATGGGCAAAAACGTTTGGTCACATGATAGAATTAAATAAATGGCACAAACTATTGGGAAGGAATTATAATTTAATGATGTCAACTGCATATAAAAATATTTTTTGCAATCATAAGTATGAAAAATGGTCGTAGGTCACTTTTTTCAATGCTGTTGTAACTTTGAATGGTCACTAAATGAACTGTTATAAGTCAAGGACTACCTAAACTTCCAGTTCTCTTTCAGGATCTCTTAGGAGCATTTCTTTTTTGCACATGTAGTAGTGCTTATTGTTGCATCTCATTGACATGGCTGTGACATCGTTGCGCAAATACGCACAATTGCCTCCATTTCCCTTGATTTCCATCCTGTAATAAAAGCAGAAATTAGGTGGTGGAGATAATCTCCCACCTTACCAAAGGGGTCCTGAATTTGCAGTTCATCTAGCAGAGCCTTGTCTGGCCTGGTACCCTCTAGAAATGCTGGACTGGACTATAGCCACTATATTTCCTACCCTTGGACACAAAGACTGAGAATATTAGAAGTTGCAAAGCAACCTAATCAGAAGGCACCACGCTGGGAAACTCCAAAGTAGCTTACTATCTGCTGTAGTAGACAATAGATACTATATTATATAGTAAAATAGTTAGTAGATATTACTATCTACTATCTAATAGCAGCTCTCAAAAGTTATTCAGGAGGTTGTCTATCCCACGGATTGACTTGGAGACATTAGGACAGGACCTGGATACTATGTGCTGTTCCTTACAGCTTCCTTCCCAGTTTTATTTCCTGTGTAAATTAAATTCAATCTCTACAGAGATTCTCAGTCATGCATAAAGTGACCAGATTTTAAGATGGGTAAAGCAGGATACCATTGATGGGGGAGGGGGCTCGGAGCACCTGAGCTGTAAAAAAAAAAGCCTTCCCCCAATTGCCTTCCCCCAACGGCCCCCAACCCTTTCAAAAGCCACCCCCATCGCCAGTCTCTCCCAACTGGATCCCCGCTTGTCTCCCCTCGGCTCACCCGGATCAGGTTGCTGACGGCAGCTTGCACAGCATGGCTGCAGGGAGAACGGCGCCCGAGAGAAATCGTGACTGTCCCGCCAAAAGCGGGACGTCTGGTCACCTTAGTCATGAAGGTCATGGCTGCCCCAAAGATGCTTTTTCAAAGGCAACTGGACTGTCCTCCATTTCTTCCTTGAAGACATTTCACTTCTCATCCAAGACCCTTCCTCAATTCTGATTGTATTTCTTAAACAAATTTGTATAGCTGGCCAACTCACACACAGGCAATTCTGAGTGCCCTACAAAATTATTTTGTTAACTCTTACTTCATTTAACAAATGTACCAACCTGGCACTTTGCCTGCCTACCCTAATGTGCTGAAAATACACCAAATTCCTACAGAATCAATGTAACTAATTCCCATAATTGCCTTGGTTTAACCCTGAATGGGTAGAGACATCATTTAAGGAAACGTTTGGTGGGAAAATGTTACTGGAGAGCTGACAATATGGCTATTATGACCCAGGGCAAATTGAACTAATATGGTAGAACTGCAGGATGATGGGAAATCTATTGCTGTATCTTTCCTATTTGTTCCATATTTCCATTGTTTTTACAGAATTACAGAATGCCTCAGTGGAGGCATTTTACTTTCAGCTCCTGCCAGCTGAAAGGGAAAGAGGAAGACTCACGTGGCATTTTCTCCATCAGACGACTTCCAGGGTTGATTCGGTTCCCTCTTGAAGTCGATCCAAAAGCCGTGTTCTATTGTGAACATCTTCATAATACCCTTAAAAAATAGTACATGTTAGAACGTTGCATTGTCAGATTCTCAGCTGAATTTCTGAACTGACATATAGCCTGAAAAGACTAAAATTGTCTTTTGAACCCTAATAAAACACAGCTATTAGTTCCTTTATTGAGAGGCAAAACGGGAGACCCTTGTTAACTTTTTTGAAGTAATTTTTAAACTTTTTGTATAAGGTTAAAAAAAACCCTGATTTTTCCTACAATGGATCTTGGCAATGTCTATGGTTTTATTATTGGCTTCCTGATTCTATCTGTTGTGGCCCGCCAGCTGCCAGCAGAGCTGGCAGCAGACTCAGACAGTGAGGAGGTTGAGGAGGAACTTCGGCCAGTTCTGGAGTCTGGGGAAGGTTCTGATGGATGCTCTGCATCAGAAGCAGAGATAGAGCCAGGCCCATCTGACATTTCCTAGCCACTGGAGAGGCAACTGCCTTTGGAGGCTGATATGAGGAAGGCGAATGGCTGGTGCCTGTTCCAGATGCAGGTATGTGCAGAGCTGTTAGGGGAGGTGAACAACGGAGGACAAGGGGTCAACTCGGGAAATAAAGCACACTTGGACACTGAATGGTCCCTCCCTGGCTGGGGAATAAATAAAAGGAAAGGGGAGTGGTTGTTGTAGGAGACAACAGTTCGTATTTCTGAAGATTTTGCTCATTGTGTTTCGTGCCACAACTTAATTTGCAGCCTTTCGGCTGGGAGCTCACAGCCTTGCAACTATCACAAGGTACTGTTAAGGTCTGTTGCTGCTGTTTACTCCTTGAAGGACTCTTGCCTAGAATTTTCAGTGGGTGAATGCAATTAATTCACAAGAGGTAAATACAGAGGGGTTTTTCATGACAAGGAATCTGTTTCTTGCTTCTGCTAAGGCTGGGTCAGAACGCTATAACTACCTCTCAGATATGCAGGGAAAAAATGAAACAGGCAGATGACTGACTTATTTTAATGAGGTTTAGAACAATATTTTTGAATTTTGAATTTTCTATGTCAACAATTTGTTTTGTGAAACCAGCACTCTTTGTAACCCGGAACATTTTAGAGATTTTATTTTCACTAGTTAGGAGAAAATCCTTTAACTTTTTCACATTGTAAAAGAGCATGCACCATCAATGATGCAACATTATTTCTAGGAACTGATTAATCCTGGGCAAAACCAGTTGCATTACAGGTAGTCCCCAAGTTATGAATGTAATGGAGACTGTCCATTCCATTTGTAACCCAAGGATTCATGGGAGTGAATCTCATACCTTGAACAGGATCACTCCCTCCTTTCGCACACATATTCACTAATCAAATGTGAGGCTCAATAAGTGCACATGAGGTATTTCAGGGTGGGGAAGCACATGAGGGGGCCTACAGATGGAACAGACCACCTGCCTAAGACCACCCAAGGTCTTCCCTACCCACTGAAATACCTCATGCTCCCCACAATTGCTTCTCCCTGCCCAACCTGCCATGCTGGGTCACCTACCTTGCGAGGATCTAGCAAGCAGTCTCCTTTCCAGTCACGTGTGCCCTGTTCTGTTCAGGCCTTTGCAGCTTCCCCCGGCCTGTTGCAGGCCGAAATGGAGCTTCCGGGGAGTGGATGCAGGTCTCCGACACTCCATTTGGCCCTCTGTGGGCCTCCCCCAGTCTGTTGCAGACTGAAATGGAGTTTCTGGAGGACAGATACAGCCCTCCACCCTCTGTTTGGCCCTCCATTTCGGCCGGCAATGTGCCAGGCAAGGGCTCTGGATGCCCGAATGGGGCTTTTGAGAGGCAGATTTGCCCATCAGAAGCTCCATTTCAGCCAGGAACGTGCAGGACAAATGATGTACAGCCTCTGCGTTTCTTCCTAAGGGTGAATTGCCATGGTGCTGTAAGATTCGTAGTTTTGGGAATTGTTTGCAAACACCAGGGGGCGTTTATCATGTAACTTTGAACGTTCGTTAAGGGAATGCTCGTAACCCGAGGATTACCTGTACTCACCATTTCCTCCTCTGTAATTTTGGCCAGGGAAGCATTCTGCAAATTACAGGACTTCTGGCTTTCAAGCCACTTTTTTTCCTCTTCTGACACTTTGTAGCAGTATCCTTGATGTGCAAACCAGTCAAGTGGACATGGAAGTAGATATTTTATGGCATCCTTTTGGCAGTTTAATGGCACTGGTGTTCCTGGAACAAAAACAGGTGGAAACAATAGAAACTAACTTGTCCAGTCTTATAAGTAGGATGGGACCATCCTGCTAAATTGGAACCTGTTACTTGATTTTAAACAAAATCCAGTCAGGATAGGGAGACCCATATTCTAGCTGTTGTGACAACTTCCATTCTATGATCCCCAGATTAATAGAGATTGTGGACTGAGCAGTGATTTGCATGGTGGATTTGAATCCCAGAAAACACATGTAAATCCACTTACTCAGCCATGAATCTCTTTTGTGAGATTTTCCACTCATTTGGTCAACCTATTTGACATTTGGTCCATTTTTTTTCACAATTATTGCTTTTGGCAGGAAATCACTAAATAAATAAATGTATGTTATTTCTTATTTTGTTTTTTGAGATTTGCCTTTGTAATTATGGTCACCTGGCAAAGAAAAGACTCAAATGTTTTCTATTTATAATTTATTTCCCTGCTAAGCCCCTTAAACCATTATTTCTGCTCTTCTCACTAGTGCCAAATGAGTATTTTTTCCCCCTTCTGGCTATCTCACTCTGGATTCATCTTACTCTGGATTAATCTTACAAAAGATTCAGTGATACTTTCAACCAAACACTGAGACTTTTTCCAAACAAAGGAACTGAAGTTTTCCTAGACCAGATGAAGTAGGCTGCAATGACTAAAAAGCAGGACAAGGCCAATTCTATACTTCTAACCCATCTGCAGAAGTCATTCAGCTTCATGAACTCATGGAGAAGCTTTTCACAGGAACAGGATTAAGGTCTGTATTCCTTACCCTGGTAATAAATGAGATGCAGGAGATGACCAGGCTGAGCCCGAGGAAGGGGTCAAACACATAATCAGCCTTGAGTCCCTTCACACCCACAAGAGATCTAAGTCCAGACCCCCTTGAACACCTTTGACTCTTATCTACCACCAATTTGCTTTGGCCATTAGTGGTTCAGATTCTTGTAGACAGCTTAAGATTGCAGTAAATTTTATACCGGTTTGAACTGCCTGGATCTTTGGATTTTTCATGGTGCTTGACACGAGAAGGGAAACAAGGATAAGAATGATGATCAGGAGGACGACAATGACAATGCCCATTCCAATGACTGCCTTTTTGTATTTAGGGCAAGCTGACAAAAAAAAGAAGAGAAACAAAATTCATCAGTCCTACCTGCTACATCAAAGGAAGGTAGAAATAAATCTGGATACTGATAAGCAGAACTCCCTAAATAAAATAGTATACACATTTCTAAATTGCTAAGATTTTCTTGCTTTTGGCTTTTAATTTCCAAAGTCTATCTTGCATCAAAATGTCAGACTGATTCTGCTGAAAATAAATTGAACTACCGTGTTCTAACTGAGCAAATAAAACTGCTTAGGAGTTCTTATCATCTTATGTTATTGTATTTCATCTTATCTTTCTTCCTCCCCTTTCTAAGAAGACTTGCTGGATCTCCTTGGTGTCCATCATGGATCTGGAGGCCTTCTTGTAAATAAAGGTGATCCTCCAGACTATACTGAATTCCATCTGGTTCAGTTAAAAGAAGATTGAAATATGAAACAAAATTGGGTCTGATGAAGCAGAATTGAGCCTGCGGCAGATCCTGTCAGCCAAAGAGTGTTGACTGGCAGGAACTAGAAAGTGGGCTTTCTCTATTGTAGCCCCTGCCTTGTGGGCTATTCTCCCTTGGAGATTAGGATGGCCCCAACTCTGTTGGCTTTTCACAAGGCATTAAAAAGATGGCTAGGTTCCTGGACCTGGAGTTCTGAATGGGGTAAGGGCCAAGGGTGAAATTTGGCAGATTCTGACAGGTTCTGGAGAACCAGTAGCGGAAATTTTGAGTAGTTCGGAGAACCAGCAAATACCTCCTCTGGCTAGCCCGAGAGAGGGGAGGGAATGGGGATTTTGCAGGATTCTTCCCCTGCCACGCCCACCAAGCCACGACCACAGAACCAGTAGTAAAAAAAATTGAATTTCACCACAGTAAGGGTCCCATTCCTTGTTTTTAGTGTTAGTTGATTTAATTATCTTGGCTGCTGTTTCTGTTAATTTCCTGGATGTTTTTAGTGTTTTATTGTTTTAAATTATTTTAATCATTCTATAATTTTAGAATCATAAGCCACGCAGAATCACTTGGTTGAATAGAGTGGCTATATAAATGGAATGGATGGATAAATGAATGGATAAAACAAACAAATGAATAAATAAATCGATGGTACTGCAGAGAAACTACACAAAGTCTTCACAAAGGTGGGGTAAAATTTGCCTAAGACATTAATTGCTTGAGATAAACTACAAATAATCCCTGGAACAAATCCATTTTTCTCCGTTCTACAGCATCTTGGACAAGGAACACACCCAAGCAGATCCATACTAAAAATCTGTATTCTTGTATGTTCAAAGCTGACTTCCCGCTCTCTCATCCTATCACTTACTATACATTTTATGTCAATGACTTGTTACCACTTACTAGGACTAATCCCTCTCTCTCATTTGCTTCTTTATTTCATTGCATTTATTTTAAGGCTGTCCCCTGCAACAGACTCTGAATGCCTGCTCTCTGTCTTGTGAAAGATTAACATTCAGCAGTTCTTCAAAATTCAATTGGGGACAGAGTATGTGTTTTGTATTGCTCCGTAGAGATAGCTTGGAGAATTCAATCCCTCATTTGGGTAAATGGCTTCCAGATCTCGATATTGTTATTACTACCTGGTTTTTCCTCGTGTCCTCCTGCATTTCCATTGGGAGAAGTGTGCTGCTGCTTTTGTTCCTCATTTATATTCTGCATTTCTAAAATTGTATTAGAAATTGGAATTAGAAATGTGTCTGTCACAAGAAGGAAAGCCAAGATGCTTACACAAGATGGAAAATTACTGCTAATTTTTAGATATGACAAAGCCTTTTAAAAAGTGTACAGCAGAAAATAATTTGTCATGCAAAGGTTTTTTTTTATGGCAGTTAATAAATTGGGCAACATTTTATTAGAGAAGGAGAGAAAATCAACATTCCATTATCTACATTCTGTTAAAAGGATTGAATTCATTTGAGAATCTGTTGATCTTGGCTGGTCTTCAAAAGCTAAGAAGGATGAGAGCCTAATAGAGAATGTAAAGGGTAGAATGAGTGATTGAAAAGCTTTCCATTTAGCAACACCCACAAACATCAATCGATACACAACACAAAAAAAACATGTGTCTAAATGACATAAAAAATTAGATTCAGATTCCTTTCCCAAGTTATAAGTTCAGCAGAAAAAAACTATAGCAGAGACACAGCTATACGTCAACACTTATTTCTTTTTCATTCACTTCAGTGACTCATATGCTGTCTCCTCTATTCAGCTTGTCTATTCTCCTAAAATCCTCTTCTTAGACCCTTAGAGATAAAATAGCATAACATATATTATTACTATTAATTACTATGCATGTCACCTGTCAATGTTTAAAGGAAAACTGGGAGAAGTAGTTTCTACCCGTTGCCCTGAAAATAAGACCTATCCAGAAAATAAGCCCTAGCATACTTTCTATGTGTGCACCTAATATAAGCCCTACACCCAGCCACCCCAAAATAATCCCTACTTAGGAGCCTGTACAGTTGCCCGGCCGCCCATTCTGTCTGGTTGCTCGTGGTGCTGTAGGAACAAGGTGAGGTGGGATGGTGGTGGAGCCACCCCAAGCATTCCACGTCAGCTTACCTCAGGACCTCATAGCCAGGCCATCCACGCTGTGACACCTGCCTTGCGGCAGCAGCACCAACAACCATGTCCAGCAGGAGCCCACTTGGCCACCAGCCCACTTCTTCTAATTGCTCATGGTTGCATGGAGCAGGAGGCTGAGTGGCATGATGGTGCCGCAACTGCAAGGCGAGATGAGACAGGTGTCGGAGCATGGGTAGCCTGGCAATGGGGGTCCTCAGGTAAGCCAGTGCTCCATCCACCCCTGCTTTGCAGCGGCGGTGCTAGCACACCACAAGCAAGAATGCGCCTCACATACAAGGGGGGGGGATAAGACACACACACATACACACACACCCAAAAATAAGCCTAAGTGTTTATTTGGGGACTCAAAAGAAAATAAGACCCTGTCTTATTTTCTTTTGAGTCACGGTACTAATACAACTAATATCCACTAAAATGGCTGAAGCTTTTGCTAGCACTACAAATGAAGACGTATTCCAACACCTGCACTCTTTGACCAATGTGTGAAAATTGTGACCAAGCCATTTTTTAATTAGTAATGCATAGCCCTTTCCTGCAATGTTATCCCTTTAGGTTCTGCTATTTCTTCATGTAAAGGAGTGTAAGCTGAGACTACACAGGTAATCCTTCACTTACAATTCAATGAAAGCTGTAATGTATTGGGTTTTGGGTTTAAAATGAAGGGTCATCTTTTTTTCTCCTTTATATATAATACTTGAGTACTTTTTAAAGTTAGTAAAATATCAAAACTAAAAAATGTTTTCTCCCTTTAGGGTTAAAAAAATGAAATAATATAGAGGATTTTCTTAATATAAATTATGATAAAGATTAATGAGTTAACATATTACTCTGCACAGCAAAAAGAAGCAGAGATGGTCAAACTGATTTTTTTATCCAAAGAAGAGAATATATCTAACCTTGTTTCTATTCTGAAATTGCTTTTGGATTTTGTGCTTGCAATGAAAAAAAATGAAACTTTGAATTTGTTAACTAGTTAGGCTTATTGTTATAGATATGGCTTGTTCATACTTTTGTGTAAAAGCAAAAAGTTGTGGTTGTATTATCTTTTCCTGTGTTCAAGAGAGTTGGAAGTTGGTGCCTTTTTCTTTCCTTTCCCCCCTTTATACTATATTTCTTTTCTGTTCCCTCCCTCTCTTTCTTAGATTTTTTTTTCAACTACTTTTTATATTTTCTTTGTATTTTATATTTTGAAAGCCAATACAAAATCATATATGATAAAATTCATCACGATGTTTTGGAAATCCAACTGGGCATGGTGATTTGGATTGCTCTGTGTGGACATTTCTGTAGCTTGAACATTTCAATCCTTCATTTTGAGAGATTGGCTTCCAGAGTTTGATGTTATTATTACCTGTTTCTTCTATCTCTACACAACTGTATCCTTTGCTGGGACGATCATATCCATTGCTAGGATGGGCCTGCTCATCACGATTACCACCTGCCATTGTTCCTAGGTTTGTATGACCTGGAATTACAAACAACAGGGCTATCAGCAGAAGGAAGATCAAGAAGCTTACAGAAGATGGCAAACAGCTACTAATTTCAAGGGACCTCTTTTTAGATATAGGACACAGCCTTTTAAGAAGAGTGCAGCACAAAATAATTTGTCATGCAAAGTTTTTAGTGCCATGAATAAATTGGGCAACTTTTTAACAGAGGAATAAAAATCAACATTCTGTTTTCCACTTTCTGTCAAAAGGGTTGAATTGAATGGAGAATCAGAGTTGGCTATCTTGAAAAGCTAAGACCCCTTCATGCATCACTGCCTTGTCGTGGTGAAGGGATCTGTGCAGCTGATTGAAACTATGAGGTAAACTGGACATAACAGAATAACAGAGTTCGAAGGGACCTTGGAAGTCTTCTAGTCCAATCACCCACCCAGAGGTGGGTTCCTACCAGTTCGCACCTATTCGGTAGAACCGGTTGTCAAATCTCCCAAACTGGTTAGAAGACGTTCCACCAGTGGACCTGGAAAGCAGGCTACACCTACAGAAGAGGTTCCAAAAATTTTTGAAACCCACCACTGTAGGAGAGAGATACACACACACCAGTGATGTGCGGTGAGGTTTATGGCTGGTGAGGCACTGAGGTCTCTCTCACACACACACACACACACACACACACACACGCACAGAGGAAGATGTCACACAAGGGCCCTTCAAAGACTAAACATTTTTTTTTACTGGTGGGGAATTAAAACTCCCCTTTTCCTCAATGGGAAATCATATTCAGGCAAAGAAAATTATTAAAAATATCCTTTCCTTTCTGAAGCCTGGCTCTTTCTCTGCACCTATATTGGGAGGGGGGGAATAGGGGAAATGCAAGTGGGGAGGCCAGCTTGCCCCCTTCTTGTCTCCCACCCCCCCTTCCCAACGGGACAAGAAGGCGGAGGGCTGGTCTTGCAAACGGGGATCAGCGCACTTGCCGCCTCCCCCTCCCCCGGGAGGAGCTCTGCAGTGGGACAGACGAATGGAGGGGGAGATCGCCCCTTCCTCCTCCGCGCCCCCAAACCCCGTCTTCCCTGGCCTGCACCCCTGTGCCCAGGCTCCTTTGGGTTCGGGGGTAATCCGAATGGGGGGTGCAGGGGATCCCCGGGGCGGAGGCCTCCTGGTGCAACGGTCTTCGGCAGCTCCGGAGCGAATCTTGGCCTTTTTAATTATTTTATAAATTGTTTCCTTTTCCTCAGGAGACTGGTGAGGCCCCATCTCCCCTGCCTCTAGTGACTGCACGTCACTGACACAAGAGAGAGAGAGACAGAGAGACAGACAGACAGACACAGAGAGAGAATCACATAGACACAGAGGGAGGGAGAGAGAGGCAAACACACACACACACACAGACTCACACAGAGAAAGAGAAAGGAAGGAAGGAAGAAAAAAGAAAGAAAAAGTGAGAGATGAAAGAAAAAAAGGAAAAAGGGACAGAGAGACAAAAGGAAGGAAAGAGAGAGAGAGAGAGAGAGAAAACACATGGCTGGCAAACCACTCCCACTAGGTCACATGGCCGGCAAGCCACTCCCACAAAGGAGGCCACACACCCACACCACTGACGCTATCCCCATTCATTTCAGAGAAATGGTTGTCCAATTTCTTATTGTAAACTTCCAGAAATGGAGCACTGACCATTTTTTGGAGGTTTTGTTCCACTGATTAATTGTTCTAACTGTCAAGAAATTTCTCCTTCATTCTAAGTTGCTTCTAGGCACTTTTCGGGGCCACCCGAGAGTTCTGACGAAACAGTCCCCTGGATTAGCTTGGCCAGAAAACCCCATGGGCTTTATGACAAGCGAAGTCAACCAGGAAGCCAGATGCACTTAACGCAACACACGCACCATTCCAGAAGCCGGGCGCTTCGACCTGGCTGCCCCGACCCCGCAGAAGCCGGCCGCTCCGACCCCGCCCAATTCCAGAAGACGCGCTCCTTGCCGCTCCACAGACACACACACACACCCCGCGCGCGGCAGAAGCTGGTCACCTCACCGCCCCCCCCCTTGCGCGCGCGCCTGAAGCCGGCCACCCCGCCGTTTACCTGCCCCTCACCCAACTCCCGAACCCGCGTCCTCGCCGCTCCGCACACATAAACACAGACCGCACGCGGCAGCAGCTGATCACGTCACTGCTCGCCCCGCCCCCCCCGTCGCTCGCCCCGCCCCCCACTCGCAGTCGCCTCTCCATTGAACTGCTCCGCGCCCCACTCCGGCAGCCGTGCTGCTCACTGTTCCACGCACTCACCCCCGCGCACACCCACCATGAGCAACCTGGCCAAGGAAAGCGAGCACAGCAGCAGCCGCCTCGAGGAGGAGCTAAGCAGCTAAGCTGCTAAACCCCCGGTTGCGGGGTTCCTGTGCCCGAGGAGCTCAAGGGTTGGGATGGGCATTCTGCTGCTCACAGGGGGAGGCGAATGAAGCTGTTACCTGTGGAAGCGCTAAGGGGAAAGTTTGCAGGAAGCCGTTTCCTCAGAGTCCAACTTCTGCCTTGACAGATTTCTGGAGAGGAGGACGGGATGGCGCGGGAACTGCGTGAGGGAAGGCTGCTCCAACAGGATTGGAAACGGGAATTCCCTTGGGAGAAGGGCCAGCCTCCCTCATGCAGATCCTCCTCTTACTCTCCAGAGATCTGTCAAGGCAGACGTTGGACTCCGAAGAAATTGCTTCCTGCACGCTTTCTCCTCCGTGCCTCCCTTGTCCTCTGCCTCCTGCTTTGCTGGAAGGGGGCACCAGACAGGGAAACGCCAACAATGTCTGAGATTGGGAGAGGAATGTCTCCTTGGGCATGCTGGGCGCACACACCCACCAACCATTACAATCATGGGAGACTTGTCCACATCTGAGCTTGCAAACTGCCAATCACGCCTGGGCTTGTGGAGAAGGCCCTCTCCTTCCTCTGTGGATAAAAGTCCCCAAATCCGGATTTGGTCGGGAAAGTGAAGGAGGCAGCAAGCCCACCTGCCCCACCATCTGCTTGCCTTCGGCTGCAATGACCCAAGTTCTCCTTACACCCTGGCCTTTGCCTGCCCTGCTTGCTGGCCTTGCTGCTGGCTGGCCACTGAACAACTGACTCTGCTGCTTTGGCCTGTGGGGGGGGGGGGGGCTCGCTCTCCTGGCAGAACTGCTTCTCTATGAGGCCTCGTGATGAGACACAGCCTGCAAACAAATCAAAGCACCCCGAGTCCAGGCATCCTTTCCGTTTGTTCCCATTCCTCACTTGCCCTCCTCTCCTTCCCTGGGAACTGTGAGGGGAATTCTGCCAGAGCCCAGAATTTTATGGCAGAAAGCCCTGGAGAAAAAGAGCAAAACTCTTTTATGTTTGCTTCAGAAGCTGATACAGAGGCCAACCCTGCAGGAAGTGATCTACTCCTCCATGCAAACCCTCACAGTGGAAGGAAGGAAGGGAGAGAGAGTGAAATATCAAACTTCTGTGTGTGAGAGAGGCAGAGAGAGCACACCGCCTCCATCCTGGTATATGGTAATTTTCGGATGTTGGATCCGATCTCTCTCCCTCTCCCTCTCTCCCTCTCTCTCTCTCTCTCACTCACACTCACACACACACGCACACACACACACAGTCCTTTGCTTGGCAACTCTGCACAGACACACAAAGCTGTGTTGCAAAGCTAAAGCTGAAGGATTCGGATAGAGCATTTGGGGGATGTACGTCTGCACTGAGATCCCAAGTAAAGAAGATTGCCAGGAAAAGGAGGGGGGATTTTGCTCCTTATCCTGTTCTGAGTCTGTGCTAAGCTTCAGAACAGGGTGAGAGGAAGGAAAATCCCCTCTCCCCATTTTCAAGCAAAAAACGGTCCATTCTGAGCCTTCAATGTTGCAATCCTGGAATATGCTGAAGGCTTGAAATGGGGCTTTTTTGCAAACCGCTTGAAAATGAGGGGTTTTCGCCTCTTATCCTATTATCAGTCTGTGCTGAGCTTCAGAACGGGGTGAGAGGCATGAAAATCCCCCTCCCCATTGTTCACAAAAATGCCCCATTCCGACCTCTTAGCTTGAATATGCAGGTGAGAAGCAACTTCCCATAGGTATGGAAATCCATACACCTGGGACATCTGAAGAAGCCCTGCAAGATTTCCTGCTGAAGTGCAGGAAATCTACACACACACACACACACACACACACACACACACACATTTCCAGATCGTCCTTTCAAAGAGGAGTTTCACCAGGATGAGAGATGGCTGAAGGCAGCATTTGTCTGAAACTCCTATTTGAAAGGAGGATCTGCAAGGGGGGTGGGGAGATTTCCTGCACTTTGGCAGGGCATCTCCTCAGAGGGCTTCTTCCGATGTCCCAGGTGTGTGAATTTCCATGCCTTCCTTTCCTGTTCCATGGACAGAAATGCCTGCGGTGACTGTCACCATTAGGTAAGGAGGGCGTGAGGCATGTGGGTTATGTTGCTTGGCCTCTGGCTTCTTTTGCAGCCATAATTGGCTGCAAAAGTGACCAGGCTTACTAGAGGCAGAGGCCTGAGCAGCACACAACTGTTTCATGAATGGAGCAGCTCAGCTAATCCAATTAAGGGGCCGAGAAGCCCTGTGGTGATGGGGAAGGGAAGAGTGCCAGGCTGCTAGGAGCTCTCCAATGTTTTTGAACTTGGCTAGTAAATGAGCAAATCCCAAACTAATGCCAGTGGAAATCCCAAAACTAATGCCATACTTAATTTAACCGCAGATGGGGACTGCAGCCTAGAAAGTAAAAGAGGCTTGCTCCTGGGGAAGAAAGATAGGGCAAGTCTAGACAGCATACTAAAAAGCACAGACATCACCCTGCCAACAAAAGTGTGTATAGTCAAGGCTATCGTTTTCCCAGTTGAAATGTATGGCTGTGAAGATTGGACCATAAGAAAGGCTGAGCACCAAAGAATGGAGGCCTTTGAACTATGGTGCTGGAGAAGACTCCTGCGAGTCCCTTGGACTGCAAAGCCATCAAACTAGTCAGTCCTAGAGGAGATCAACTCTGACTGCTCTTTAGAAGGCCAGAGCCTGAAGATGAAACTCAAGTACTCTGGCCACCTAATGAGAAGGAAGGACTCACTGGAGAAGAGCCTAATGCTGGGAAAGAATGAGGGCAAAAGAAGAAGGGGATGACAGATAATGAGGTGGCTGGATGGAGTCACCGAAGCAGTGGGCATGAGCTTAAATGGACTCCAGAAGATGGTAGAGGACAGGAAGGCCTGGAGGAACGTTGTCCATGGGGTCACAATCACTGTTCCCTCTAAGGTGCACGGCTGCAATACCCCGCGCAGTAGTTTCTAATTGCCACGCAGAGGCACGTGGGGCAGGTATCTGGACACGAACTACAGATCGAGCAATCAAAACCTCCTCCAGCTAAATCTTTTCTACTGCAGTACATTGCCGTCCGACTTCAGGATTCTCTAATCAGTGTAGGTTGAAAAGAAAAAAGGGAAAGGGATCTTAAAGATTTAAAACACTGGAGCAAATGCTTCAGAGGCAACAGTTTTCACGGGGAATTAGAACAGTCAGAGAGCCCTGCCTGGAGTTTTGCTCCCCCCCCCCCTTTTCAGACCTGCTGCGAGATCGGCTAATTTGCTATTGCCTGGGCTGGCTCTCCCCGGTTACATTTAGCAAAAATGTAGCTCTTTTGAGCTCTTTTTCTCCCTCCTCGCTTCTCGGGGCTCCACCAATGGGGGAGCAAAGCCCAGCGCCAGGCTTTGGGCTAACACAGGGGTCTGCAAAGTTGGCTGTTTTAAGACTGGTGGACTTCAACTCTCAAAATTCTGGAAGTTGAAGTCCACCAGTCTTTAAAGACCCAGCTTTGCAGACCCCTTGGCTAACATGATTGATGCCCTCGGAGTTGGAAAGAGGCGAGAGAGCCCGGTCACATGAGTCATGACACGACATCAGCTTTGGGACCACATTGCTGAGTAATAAAAATTCCAGTCCCACATTGTAACGAAGGAGTACCTATATTTGATAACTCATTGGGATTTTCAAAGTCATTGAGAATATTTTTGCTTTTAATCTAATTAAACTTCCTATCTGTCAGTTTAAAATAGTGACTTCCATAGAGCAAACTAAAATCACTATTTTATAAACAAAAGGAAGGTATTTTTTTCTCTTATTTGGTTATGGTAGAGCCATTTTAACAATCTATTTATATTTGCAAGTAGTATGCGGTTTAGAAATTAGTTTTGCAGTAGTAGTAGGTTACTGAAACCCTCTGTACAGAGAGGAGCAAATTCCCACAAATTTTTAAACAATCAGCAAGCATTGTTGAACATGCAGGCAATAAATCCTTGAGTTTACAAATTAATGATGGAAGAAAACTCTTAGATGTGAATGAGACTTTAATTATGGTGATTTTAATAATTTTACTCATTTAAAATAGCAAATTGCATATAATACATTCACAGAAGCATACAGTGTATAGACAACTTTTGCAATTGAATGTTAACTCATTAAAATGAAGTATATCAAGTGAAATTCATTAAAATGAAGTATATCAAACATTTACTATTTTAATATTAGTGGTATTAAGTGCCATTTATATATTCATTTCAAAGCTCTTTTTTATTTAATCCAAAATAAATTTGAAAAGATAATTGTAATAATTGATAAACCCTAACCCTATAGGTACATCATCAGTCAGTGCTGATGTCAAAACGTAAAGCTGGAGTAAATGTTGTTACAAAGAAAAAGCTGGAAGTTTAAACTAGAATGGTTGGGACTCAGGCATGAAAATGTGCTGCTCAAACACTATACTTTTCCGCCCACACTGAAAAAAAATTAGAGGGAACATTGGAAGGGAGGCGACTTCAAAAGAAAGATTTGTACTATAAATCAGAGTTTCTCAACTTCGACAACTTTTAAGACCTACGGACTTTAACTCCCAGAACCTTTAATTAATAAATATGCATTTATTTAAATGCCAGCCATCTCACTGTAAGTCATTCTGGGCATCTATCCTGGCAAGAAGGTGAGGCATTTCTGAAAGGGATAAGCAAAGAATGCCTGGAGTGTATGCAGAGAATCCACAAGTCATCTTTGGGTTATTATTACCATTTCGTTTATAATTTCCATAATCGTTTTCTTAAAAAAAAAAAAAAAAACCATCACCACTATCTCCACTTCTACCGTTTATCCTAATCTCCCGAATCCCTAAAGAAGTACGCCAACACTCATCTTGGACGGACGTGCGAAATGTGTGGCAAAGCCAGTTTTTAAATGAATGACATACGGCCCGTTTAAGCAATGTTATCGGCTGAAATCCCGCTGAACCCACAGAGGAAGGCTTAGCGTGGGTGGCTTATTAGAAAACACGCGCAGAATCGTTTCCAAAACAAGAAGTCCACTTTCCCCAAGTTGCAAAGGCGCAACTATCCTCGGATTCCGCCCTCCCCGCCCCCTTCCCCGTCCCAAACACCGAGAAAGTTTGCTCAACGGGGCCAAAGCACCTGCCCTACGGGAAACCCCAAGGGCGCAAAGCATCCCCTTCCCCTCAATCCCGAAATACCTGCGGAGCTCCAGCTCAATCGACCTCAGTGCTCTGCACCAGCCGGCGAATAAATCAAAACTCAGCTGCTCACAGCTTCTTTCCTCTGGCAGGGAGGGACAGGAAAGAAAAAAAAAAGAGGACAGGGAACTGTCCACTCTCGTCATTTTCTCTGTTGTCCACTCTCGTTGTCCACTCTCGTCATTTTCTCTGTGTCTCCGTTGCTTTTACTCATCGCTGCACCACCACCCCACTCCTTTTTCCTCAGTCTTGGTTTGCCTCGTTTAATCCATGACTGGTTTAAAAAATATGCTGGTGAAGAGAGGCGACTTCAAAAGAAAGATTTGTACTATAAATCAGAGTTTCTCAACTTCGACAACTTTTAAGACCTACGGACTTTAACTCCCAGAATTCCCCAGTCAGCCATGCTGGGAGTTTAAATCCAAAGGTCTTAAAAGTTGAGAAACGCTGCTGTGGGAATTCCCCCATCCCAGAAGAATGAAATATTTTTTTAAAAGGCAGAATAATATATTTCCCTAAATGAGAAATGGAGAAATGTATTTTTAGAGGCAGCCCTCAAGTCTTTCTTAATAGCCTATGGGTCAGAGTGTGCACAGCATGACTACTATTTTGAAACAATCCAGGAGCAAAATACAGTACACAGAGGTTTTGACTTTCAAACAGTGAAACAGGAAGAAAACTATCTAGATAGCTCTGTTCATAAGCAAAGCAAATACTGCAGGCAGAAATCCATTCAAGACAGAATATTTAGAAACTCCTTGCAGACAGCCTACAAAAGGCAGAATGGTAGGATTACAAGCAGCACCTCACCCAAGATCTAATACAGGAAGAAAGCCGTTAGCCACAATAGGAAATGCCCAAACATCCTTTCAGAACACAAAAGCCCCTTCATTGCGCCACCCCCAAAGCAGTCCAAACTCAGATTAGCTCAGACAAGCACCTAGGATTTGCATTTCCTCTTTTGCCCATAGAGCCAGCTATGACTCCTACATAACCCCTACCTGACCCGGCATAGGAATCTGACAACAGCCAATGGAATATTAAAGGACATGTTCTTGCACAGGAAGCTCAAATACAAAGCCCAAAGAAGGTTAAAAAAAAAAAACCACCACCCACTCTCAACTCCATTTTGTCAGCAGCCCAGAATCACATGTGGCTCTGCTTCATCAATAAACTTCTCTTTCTAATCAGCCCTCCATGTTGTTTCCAGTATTTTTCTCCCATCTTGGAACTGAACCAGATGGGTATTTCTTCCACTGCTATAAATCATTCCACTGAAGCCGCCTCCCTTTGCGCCTTAATTCATGTTTGTTGCATTGCCAGAAACAAATGTGTTAGCATCTTAATTTGATCTACATGTTTGTTGTTTGCCATGTTCCAGGTGCCTCCTGGAAGCTGAGAAGATTCGTACCCTCAGGCTGCGAGATTGCTCACACAGACCTGGTTGTTTTACTTTGGGATGCATTTTTTAAAATCATCAGGTACGCTGTAAGGTTCCAGCTGTTTTCCCCGAGCCACTGAGATGCCAAAGAGAGTGAAACTCCAGACGAGGCTTGCAAAAAATATCAACTTTTATTTATGGCTGTAGCAAAAGCTAAGTGACAAAACTATACCCAAAACATACAAACAAAACCATGTAAGGAATAGCCACACCCTGCGAGAGGCGCTCAGAGTATTATATACATTTTAGGCAGATAGAAACAAAAGTTTATGCAATCAGAGACAAAGGTTCATTACCAACGAGATCTTTAAAGCGTTCTTTTGTTCAAACTCCTGTCTCTGTCTACCTTATCTATGGAGAATTCCTATAGCCTTGTTTAGGGCGTGGCTGCTCTCCTTTGCCAAGTTGTTTTTCGTCAGGATGCTTTAAGGATTTATGAGCCAGGAAAACTCCCTATTTTGGTATTATGGGGCCTGATATTCCCGTGTAACATTTTTTTATGTTTTCAAGAATGTGCCTAGCTTTGAAGCCAAGAATAGAAGTGAGATGCAGCAGGGAGATAACATTTGCAATAATGCCACCCAGTATTAAGGTTACTATTTGGTAGGCTAGAAAACAACTAATTTCTGACAGTATACAATAATATAACATTATATATCAACATTATGGAAGCACAAGTAGTAGAACAAAGTGAAACTAGAGTCTTGGACTTTAAGAGAGCTAATTTCAATAAACTTAGAGAGAGCTTGGGAAAAATTCCATGGATGAGAATCCTCAAGGGGAAAACAACTCAAGAAGCTTGGGAAATTTTGAAAAATGAGGGAGATTACAAAAGCCCAGTCTACCACAATACCAATGAAGAAGAAAAATAACAGCTCCCAAAAGAAACCAGCATGGCTGCATAAAGAACTCTCTGACAAATTGAAAGACAAAAAAGATAAGTATAAAAAGTGGAAAGGGGGGGACATAACTAAGGCAGAATATCAACAAATAGCCCAAGCATGTAAAGATGAAGTGAGGAAAGCTAAGGCTCACAATGAAGAAAGGCTTGCCACAAAAGTAAAAAATAACAAAAAAAGCTTCTTCCAATATGTTAAAAACAAGAAAAAAGTTAAGGAAACAATTGGTCCATTCAATGGACTCCATTGCTGGGAGAAAGTGGCAAGAAGGTGACAAGCAACAGAAAGAAAGCATAACTATTTAACTCATGTTTTGCATCTGTCTTTACACAAAGGGAGAAAACAGTCCAACCTATCAAAAACAGCACTACAAAAATCAGATTAGAAACACAAGTTGAAATAGGGAAGAAAATGGTAAGTGAGCACCTGTCTACCCTAGACGAGTTCAAATCACCAGGACCGGATGTATTACACCCCAGGGTTCTGAAGGAACTGGCAGACGAGATCTCAGAACTACTGAACTATATCTTTCAGAGATCCTGGAGCACCGGGGAACTGTCAGAGGACTGGAAAAGAGCTGATGTAGTTCCCATCTTCAAAAAAGAAAAAAAAATAGATCCAGGAAACTACAGACCTATCAGCCTGACCTCAATATCAGGAAAGATTCTGGAAAAGATAATCAAGCAACGAATTAGCGAACACCTAGAAGCAAACAAAATAATAGCCAAAAGCCAACATGGGTTTGTCAAAAACAGATCATGCCAGACTAATCTTATTGCATTCTTTGATAATGTGACAAAATTAGTGGACCAGAGGAATGCCATCGATATAGTTTACTTGGACTTCAGTAAAGCATTTGATAAGGTAGACCATAACCTATTACTAGATAAAGTAGAAGAATGTGGGTTAGACAGCATCACCACCAGATGGATTCGTAACTGGCTGACCAACCGCACTCAACGTGTAGTCCTCAATGGAACTGCATCTTCATAGAGGGAAGTATGCAGTGGAGAACCCCAAGGGTCTATTTTGGGCCCAGTACTCTTCAACATCTTCATCAATGCAATTCGCAATTCGCAATTCGCAATTTAATGGGTTTATATGCATCCCAATCCTGGGGGACTCAGGGCAGCTTACAAATATGAATGAAATAAAATAACACACAGGGGGAGAATACAAACAATACAAACAATATTAAAAACACAACATACATCCGGTTTAATTGGGGGTTGAACCTGATTTGAATCAGCAACCCCAGGCCTGCCGGAACAGCCAGGTCTTGGTGGCTTTTTGGAAGGCCACAAGGGTGGGAAGGGTCCGGATCTCTGTTGGTAGCTCATTCCACAGAGCCGGAGCAGCTACAGAAAAGGCTCTCCCCCGAGTGGTCGCCAGTTGGCATTGTCCGGCCGACGGCACCTGGAGGAGGCCTAACCTGTGAGTTCTTTTCAGACGTTGGGAGGTGTGTAGCAGGAGATGGTCTCTCAGATATCCAGGTCCAGTGCCATGTAGGGCTTTAAAGGTAATCACCAGCACTTTGTAGCGCGTCCGGAGACTAATAGGGATCCAATGCAGCTCGCGGAGGATAGGTGCAACACGGGTGTACCGAGGTACACCTGATATCGCTCGAGTGGCTGTATTCTGGACCAACTGCAGTCTCCGAACACTCTTCAAGGGCAGCCCCATGTAGAGTACGTTGCAGTAGTCTAGCCTTGAGGTGACGAGGGCATGAGTGACCAAATGATTTGGATGAGGGAATAAATGGGGAACTCATCCAATTTGCAGATGACACCAAGCTGGCAGGAATAGCCAACACTCCAGAAGATAGGCTAAAGATACAGAAGGATCTTGACAAACCTGAACATTGGGCACTATCTAATAAAATGAAATTCAATGGTGAAAAGAGTAAGGTTCTACATTTAGGCAACAAAAATGAAATGGACAGGTACAGTATAGGGGATACCTTGCTCAACAGTAGTAACTGTGAAAGGGATCTTGGAGTCCTAGTGGACAACCATTTAAATATGAGCCAGCAGTGTACAGCAGCTGCCAAAAAAGCCAACACAGTTCTAGGCTGCATAAACAGAGGGATAGAATCAAGAGCATGTGAAGTGTTAATACCACTTTAAATGCCTTGGTAAGGCCACACTTGGAATATTGCATTCAGTTTTGGTCACCACGATGTAGAAAGATGTGGAGACTCTAGAAAGAGTGTAGAGAAGAGCAACAAAGAGGATTAGGGGACTGGAGACTAAAACATATGAAGAACGGTTGCAGGAACTGGGGATGTCTAGTTTAATAGAAAGAAGGACTAGGGGAGACATGATAACAGTGTTCCAATATCTCAGGGGTGGCCACAAAGAAGAAGGAGTCAAACTATTCTCCAAGGCACCTGAGGGTAGAACAAGAAGCAATGGGTGGAAACTAATCAAGGAGAGAAGCAACTTAGAACTGAGGAGAAATTTCCTGACAGTTAGAACAATTAATCAGTGGAACAGCTTGCCTCCAGAAGTTGTGAATGCCCCAACACTGGAAGTCTTTAAGAAGATGTTGGATAGCCATTTGTCTGAAATGGTATAAGGTTTCCTGTCAAGGCAGGGGGTTGGACTAGAAGACCTCCAAGATCCCTTCCAACTCTGCTATTGTATTGTATAAGCAGAAGCCAATAACAAAGTGTAATTCTTAATAAATGATTTCTAGCAGTTTATCATATCAGAAGCAAACAGCAAATATTGGCTTAATCAGTAATAATTATATAGTAACATACGCAATTCATAATAAAAGCAAATAGCCAATATTGATTCATATTGATTCATATACTCCTTCAGCGCAAAGGGAGGCCCTTTCAACAGAACGATTTATAGCAGTGTTGCCCCAACCTTGGCAGCTTTAAGACCTGTGGACTTCAAGTCCCAGAATTCCCCAGCCAGCCATGTTGGAATTCTGGGACTAGAAATCTGCAGATCGTAAACAATTTACCAAGGTTGAGAAACACTGATTTATAGTACAGGTATAGTCCTCGGGTTAGGACCATAATTGACCCCCACATTTATTTTGCTAAATGAGAACTATGTTAAGTGAGTCTCCTCGTATTTTACAACCTTTCTTGCCACATTTGTTGATTGAATCACTGCATTTGTTAAGTTAGTAACAAGGATGTTAAGTGAATTTAGCTTCCCCGTTGATTTTACGTGTCAGAAGATCGCAAAAGGAGATCACATGAACAAGGGACACGGCAACCGCCATAAATGTGAGTCAGCTGCCAAGCATCTGAATTTTCATCATATGACCACGGAGATGCTGCAATGGTGGCATGTGAAAAATGGTCATAAGTCACCTTTTGCAGTGCCATTGTAACTTTGAATGGTCACTAAATGAATTGTAAGTAGAGGATTACCTGTATAAATCATTCCTTTGAAGTTGCCTACCTTTACCTGCTTGGTGATTTTTAACCCATCCAAATGAGGCATGCCGAAGTTTGATGAAAAGTGGGAAGGGGAAGAAACGTAGCCTTGGAAAAATGAGACCATTGGTATAAATCAGAGGTCTCCATCCTTGGCAGCTTTAAGACTTGTGGACTTCAACTGCCAGAATTCCTTAGCCAGCTGAGGAATTCTTGAAGTCCACAAGTCTTAAAAGTTGCCAATGATGGAAACCCCTGGTATAAATGTTATACCAATGTGCCCAATATTTCTGTTTTTTTTCCCTTTCCCCCTTGTCTCTTGAAAGTCTCTAGCTTTCTCTGCCTCTCCCCAGGAGCTATTTTCTACCACCCTTCCAGTGTGTTGCTGTCTTTCTCCTCTTCCCTTCCCCTGAGTTTTTCACTGAGAAAGAAGGGAATAGACTGAATTTATATTTTGCCCTGGGCCTAGAGCTGTGATGGCGAACCTTTGGCAGGTGTGCCACAGGTGGCATATGAAGCCATATTTTCTGGCATGCTAGCTGTTGGCTCTGGCACGCATGCACGTGCCGGCCAGCTGGTTTTTACCCTTCTGGAGGGCTGGGGGAGGCGGGTTTTTTTTGCCTTCCCAGGGCTTCAGGATAGCCTATGGAGACTGGGGAGGGTGAAAAATGGCCCCAACGGACCAATCAAAAGTGCACAATTTTGGCACACCATAAGAAAAAGGTTCTCCATCAGTGCTATAGACACTGGACATTCCTGGTTGCTATTAGGATGTTTTTGTCCTTCTGGGTGACCTCCTATACTGGCTTAAGAGGTTGGGAGTGAGTCTAGTGACCATGCGGAAGAAGTACCTGTTGTCCCCAATTCGGGTCTGAGCCTAGTGCGGAAGCCAATGATGGACGCCAGACATGAGGTGCAGGTTTTCTGAATGCTTTTTATTGGAGTACTCCAAGGAAAAAGGGTTCCTGGCCAAAACCCAGAACAAAGGATTAAGAAAGCTTTATACATTTCCACTAAAGGAAAAGGCGGGACAAGGTGAAATAATAAGAAATATCATCTAATAAACGTACTAGCAATAATTCTACAGTTTGTTCTATTGGTTTATAGCCGTCCCTATTCCTAAGCCTTGGCTAATGAATGCCCCAGGAGTTGTCTAATACATATTTCATTTGCTGCAGGCCATCTCTATTCCTAACTTTTAGCCTAGGTCTGTTATCTAACTCTTGTTACTTTTATCAGCTTTCTAACTACCCATAATTGCTACAAGCTTTACAAATGCATATTTCCTGTTGATAAGCATTCTTTGTTCTTTCCAGCCAGACAAACACATACACCAATTACAGTCTTCCTGATTTACTTTCAAGTGTGCGCCATGACTTTGCTTTAGCAGCAAGCCCATCATTCCCCCCCCCCTTTGAATCTGAAAATGATCTAATTTTCCAAGATCCACCCAACATCGATATCAGTTTGCTTGCAGGAGGGGAGGCAAAGTAGATGGCATTGTAATGCACAACAGGTGATTAAGAGAACAATGACTATGCCTGCCAGGGTCATTATTAGGAACTTAACCAGTGAAATCAGGCAACCATCCTGTCAGTCAATGCCACTAGTCTTTTCATTCGTCCATTGGGGAGGGGGGGTTGCAGCTATCTTTAAGTTCCTCTGTGGAATTCCTCTGATTTGTCCAGAATATGCACACAGCATTGTTGTCTGAGTAGTGCACACACATCTTCTTAGGATGCCAATATCATATGTAAAGCAATTCTATTCTGAACTGCCGTTGTCTGAATGGCTTCTTGTTCTTTTGCTGCAGCAATAAAAAAGCCTCCACAGTCTCATTAGCTAGGATTTCCTCCACTGCTTGTATATGACACAAAGCATTATTGAGGGACCAGAGCCCATGGAAGAAAGTAAGGTGTTGGTATTCTTCAGGTACTTTCTGAATTGTTCAAGATTCCTATGGTTTCCAATCTTTCTTTCAGGTAAAGTCGGTGTGAAGAACACAGATATACTGCATAACAAATCATATGGTCTTATCCTGACATTTGTTAAGTCTATTTGTCTTAATATCTCAGCCTTCACACACAGAGATGCACCAATCAGCTAGTGGTAATAATTGGATAATTCCTAATTCTAGTGTGGGTAGCCACAAATACCTTTTGGGGAAATGTTCTAATTGAGAAAACATCTATGGGAGATCACAGTTCTCCTCTCACACAACCATGGTTCCGGAGGCTTTTGATTCCAGAATAATAACTTAAGTCCCAGTTCTTCTACTGAGAAAGTCGCAGGCTGGGTAGTCCAAGAATCAGGAAGGGCAGATCATGGGTATTTTTTCACTCTGGAAGTGATCAATCCAAGATCCAAGGCCTTCCACTTTTAGTGCTGTATAGGTGGTCTGAACCACTTGAAACGGTCCTTCCACTTCTCATCCAAGAAGGTTGTTGGTCCCCATGTCTTTACAAGCATCCAATCTGCAGGCTGAAACGGATGCACTGGATGATCTAGTCCTGCAGATAACAGGAAAGTAAATTCATAACCCTAGCGAGTTGTCTTACATATTGGTACAAGGTCAGTTCGTCCACCAATGGGATGGATCTCTCCTCTGCCTTTAGGGGGGGATGTGGTCATCCAAAAAGGGCCTCAAAAAGGTTCAAGCCTATTTGCTTTTGAAGTGCAATGGGAAGCCCCAACAACGCGAGTGGCAAAGTTTGCGGTGAGGACAGGTAAGCCTCCTGGCCTAGCTTAGCTAGCTTTTGTTTTTGTAAATCATTACAATTTTTCCATAGGACTAATTCCCAGCGGTAGGCTGAGTAAAGCTTCCAAGTGATGATTAACTGTTTGCACAAACTTAGCTATGAAATATGGGTCACAATCAAATGATATACTATTTGGCAGCCCAAACCTAGAAATAATTTCTTCCAATAGGATGTTTACTACTTCATGATCTTTATTAGTCCTGCAAGCAAAAGCCTCAGGCCATCCTGTGAAGGTACATTCTAGTCCCAAAACATATTTTAAACCTTGCTTTCTAGGTAATTCAGTGAAGTCTATTTCTCAAATTGTCCCTGGGTAGTTGCTGTCAAGTTGGACTCATAGGGCTGGGTGCCTGTCTACTTTTGGATTATTTCTGGCACAAATCAGAGAAGCTGCTACAGCTTGGAGATAGCGGAATAGAGATCCTTGCCTACTACACAGCGTGTCATAAAATCTACCAGTGCTTTTGACCCACAATGTGTGCCTGCATGCATTTCTTATAAAGTAATTCTTAGAGGTGTATCTGGTAAAATAAATTTGTTCTCTACCCTCCACCACCCATCATTCCCCTCCATGCCTCCAATAAATTTGGCCCATTTGCTGTCCCAGGGTATATAAGAGGGCGGGGAAGTGGGTATGGATGGAGACATTGGAATTAGGGAAACTGGTCATTCTGAGTGTCCTAGGGCAGCTTCCTTAGCAGCCCTATCTGCAGCCTGGTTCCCTTTCATGTAAAGGGTGTCTTCCTTAGAATGCCCCTTGACATGTATGACTGCTACTTCTTTTGGCTGCCAGACTGTGTCCAATAATTGTAAAATTTGTGGACCATACTTAATAGTTGACCCCTTTGCATTTA
Source organism: Thamnophis elegans (assembly GCF_009769535.1). Taxonomy (NCBI): domain Eukaryota; kingdom Metazoa; phylum Chordata; class Lepidosauria; order Squamata; family Natricidae; genus Thamnophis; species Thamnophis elegans. Next base: position 148,670,182 of record NC_045542.1, on the reverse strand, counting down.
ATAATCCTTTTTCCTTCCATAAAGCTCCATGGGCGTGCAAGATTCCAAAAGCATATTTGCTATCTATGTAAATATTTACTGTTAGTCCTACAGCCAGCTGTAAGGCTCTAGTTAGAGCTACCAGCTCAGCCAGTTGAGCAGAAGGTTGTTGAGAAAGTGATAGCCTCTCAACTCCGACGGTCCTTGGATGAAGCCGATTATCTGGACTCCTTTCAGTCTGGATTCAGGCCTGGCTACAGCACGGAAACCGCTTTGGTTGCACTGACTGATGATCTCTGGAGAGCCAGGGATGGAGGTCATCCCTCCATCCTAGTGCTTCTCGACCTCTCAGCAGCCTTCGATACCATCGACCATGGTATCCTTCTGCGACGGTTACGAGAGGTGGGGGTGGGAGGCACTGTTTTTCAGTGGTTCTCCTCCTACCTCTCGGACAGGTCGCAGTTGGGGGGGAGAGGTCGACCCCTAGGCCCCTGAAATATGGGGTTCCTCAGGGTTCGGTCCTATCCCCCCTCCTGTTTAACATCTACATGAAGCCACTGGGTGAGATCATTCGACGGCACGGGATAAAATACCATCAATACGCGGACGATACCCAGTTGTATCTGTCCGCCCCGTGCCAACTCAGTGAAGCAGTTGATGTGATGTGCCAGTGCCTGGAGGCTGTCAGGGTCTGGATGGGGGTTAACAAGCTTGTGCTCAATCCAGACAAGACCGAGTGGCTGTTGTGTTTCCCTCCCAAGAATTTGGTTAGTATTCCATCACTCAGGCTGGGGGGTGAAATTTTACGCCCCTCAGACAGAGCTCGCAACTTGGGAGTCCTCCTGGACTTACAGCTGACCTTAAAACATCATTTGTCGGCTGTGACCAGGGGGGCATTTGCTCAGGTTCGCCTGGTGCACCAGTTGCGTCCCTACCTGAACCGGGAGGCACTCGCAACAGTCACTCATGCCCTCGTGACCTCAAGACTAGACTACTGCAATGCGCTCTACATGGGGCAGCCCTTGAAGAGCATTCGGAGACTTCAACTCGTCCAGAATGCAGCCGCACGAGCGATTGTGGGTGCACCTCGGTACACCCACGTTACACCTATCCTCCGCGAGGTGCACTGGTTACCGATCGGTCTCCGGATACGCTTCAAGGTGCTAGTCGTCACTTATAAAGCCCTTCATGGTATTGGACCTAGGTACTTGAGAGACCGCCTGCTGCCAATTACCTCCCTAAGACCCATTAGATCACACAGGGTGGGCCTCCTCCAGGTTCTGTCTACCAGCCAATGCCATCTGGCTACTACCCGGGGGAGGGCCTTCTCTGTGGCAGTTCCGGCCCTTTGGAACGAACTCCCCGCAGAGATTCGGAACCTCACCTCTCTCCAGGCCTTCCGAAAAGCCGTTAAAACCTGGCTGTGTCGGCAGGCCTGGGGTTGATGAGTTCCCTTCCCCTCTCGACCTGTGTGGCTCTGTGGCTGTTGGCTATTTTAAACGCTTGTATTGTACTTTTGTGTTCCCTTTCCCCCTTGAGTTGTTCGCTGCCCTGAGTCCCCCTGGGAATAGGGCGGCATATAAATAAAACAAATCTCAATCTCTCTATCTCAAGTGTTTACTGGTAGTGATTTGGCTTCTATAATTTCCCACAGTGTGACCACTACATATCCTGCCTTTCTCAGACCTTCCATCATAAAGCTACTACCATCTGTAAACCATTCACAGTCAGCATTTGGGAGAGGCTGATCACTAAGATCGGGTCTATTGGCATATACAGAATCCACCACCTGTATGCAATCATGATGCAATTCAGTATCCACCTGGAGCAAGAGTATAGCTGGATTAAGGGTATTGCATACCTCTAATTGTATGGCTGGGGAGTCAAGCAGGATAATCTGATACTTGGCTTGCTCCTTTCACTTCCATGATCTCCTGAACCCCATGATGGACTTTGACTATTAGTTGTCATCCCAGTGTTAATTTTTGTGCTTCCTCAACTAGCAGGGCAGTTGCTGCCACAGCTCTCAGACATCCAGGCCATCCCTATGCCACCCCATCTATTTGCTCATTAAAATATGCCAGAGGCCTTTGCCATGAGCCTAGTTACTGGGTGACAACTCCTGCTGCAATGCCTTCTGATTCATGCACAAAGAGGGTAAAAGGTCTAGTGGGGTCCGGAAGCCCCAGTGCCAGTGCTTTCATAAGCTCACTCTTTATTTGTGTGGATGCTTGTTGCCATTCTCCAGTCCATTCAAATATTTTCCCACCCACCCCTTTAACAGCCTCATAAAGGGGCTTGACAATAAATCAAAAATTAACAATCCAAATTCTACAAAAACCAGCCATCCCCAAGAATCCCAATTGTTTTCTATTAACAGAGGGCTTTAATAGATTAATTCCCGCTTTAGGCTAACAGTCTTTGCTGTCCTGTAGAGATGCCATAACCTAAGTTTTTACCTCCTGCTGTGCAATTTGGGCATTTGTTGTTTCAGGCACATTATAACCTTTCTTGAAGCTTCAACAAAAGATATCTTATCGGTAGTCCAAGGAACAATACGTCTGTTAAGGACAGAGCTGCTGGCTCCTGTATTTGTTAACATCTCATGTTTAGATCCCCCAATTTGGACTTCCATAGAGGTGGGTTGGGGGAGCAACAGCTCTCTGCCCCTGGCCTCTTCACCCTTCTTTCTCTGCTTGCATGGCTATAGCCACCAGGCATCCACTCTTCCAATATCCTTCTTTTCCGCATATGATGTAGCACATTGGCAAGGTCCCAAGGGGACCTTTCCTCTTCCATGCCTGTTAAATATTCATGAGCCATGTAAATAAGGCTCAGTTAGTTATATACTTAATTCAGCACTTTCCAAAGGCCAGCAACAGCCTGCTGCCTCCTGATTGGCCGGGACGCAGCAGGAGCTGTTGCCGGCCGAAAGAGACGTTTGATTGGACCGGGACTTGACAGCAGTTGCTGCCCAAGTCCCGGGTTCCTATTGGTTGTTCCTCTGTATAAATACCTTGGCGCGTTGAATCGCTGTCATCGTTGTCTGTAAATAAAGAAGTTATTGTTGCTGTTACCCTGGTTGTCGCGTCCCTCCTTCCAGACTTAACACTGGTGACGAGGGTGGGATCGGCGATTCCGCGACGCTAGGGTGAAAAGAGAGAGAGAGGGGTTAGTTAGCTGCCACCGCGTCAGGCAGGCACCGAACGCTGCTCGGAAGAAAGAAGAAAAAATTTTTTTCCTCCCCTCATCCATCTCTCTCGCCGCCGAGACTGTGCCAAGATGACTTCTGCGCTCCCTCCGTTTGCCCCCTTCGGTTCTGCCGGAGAATCCTGGGAGGGGTTTATGGAGAGGTTTGAATGCTATTTGATAGCATCAAAAAACCAGGCACAGACTGAGGAAGAGAAATGCAGCTTCTTCCTCTCCTGTTGCGAACCCACAATGTTCGCCTCGGCAAGAGCCCTGGCCGCCCCGAGGCCAGCGTACAAGCTGGGGTGGGACGAACTGATGTCAAGACTGAAAAACCACTACGCCCCCACCCCATCCATGATCGTACGCCGCTTTGCCTTTCGCCGCCGGGTCCAGAAGAAGAATGAATCTATTAGTCAATTCCTCGAGTCGCTGCGCACGGTGGCCGCTCAATGTGACTTTTCTAATTTAGAGGAAAATCTGGTGGAACAGTTTGTGTGCGGGGTCCGCGACGTCAACCTGCGAAGCCGCATGTTCCGCAACCACCATATCACCTTGCTCCAGGCCGTGGAGACTGCCAGAGCAGCCGAGCTCTCTGAGCAGTCCACGGCCGATATCGAGCGGTTACAGCTTGCTTCTCCTGACCAGCCACCGGCGGAGCCACCAACGCAAACCCATATGATAGATGACCAGCTGCCCTTCGAGGACCCAGAGGAAGACTTTGTGGGACAAATGAGGGCACAGCCTAAACGCAAGCCCCAACCGCAGTCAGCAGCGCAAACCGGTGCGAATGTGCCCTGCCGGGGGTGTGGCAGCCGTCACACCCACACGGCCTGCCCTTTCCGCACCGCTATCTGCCGCAGATGCAAGGGGGAAGGCCACCTGGCTAAAGTCTGCAGGGCCCTCCTGCCGGCACCTTCGTTCCTGCAACCTACGGTCCGGTCCCAGGCGCAGCCGCGCCGCCAGCAGCCGCGGCCCGCTCGGCGGGCTGAAGACTGCTACTCCACCTGTCAGCCGAATGCCTCTGACTGTTTACCTAGCCAAGCAGTTGCGGGAGCCCGGAAGGTCTCAGCCTCCGTCCAGCTGGAAGGTCAGCCTTGCCGGATGGAGGTGGACTCCGGCTCTTCCCGGTCTCTGTTGCCCTGGTCCCTTTTCTCCCGCCTCTGTCCAAAGGTTTCCCAGAACCAATTGCTGCCCTCTGAGATTTCCCTGCGGGACTACCAGGGGAAGTTAATTCCCACTCTGGGCTCATTCCCTATCTCAGTAAGCTACGGCCCGTTCCAAGGGAAATTGCCCATCCTGATCGTTAGGGACGACCTACCGGCCCTCCTGGGCCTGGATTGGTTCCCTGCCCTGGGGTTGTCCATTGGGGGGGTGCACCGGATAGTTCCCTCCTCCATAGAAGACATTTTAAAAGAATTTGCTGATGTCTTCGACGGCCAGCTTGGCTGCTATAAAGGCACCCCCATCTCTCTGAGCCTTGACCCACAGGTTGCTCCCATTAGGCTGAAAGCCCGCAGGGTGCCCTTTGCCTTGAGGGCCAAGGTTGACGCCGAACTTGATAAACTTTTGGCGCAGGGAGTCATCGAGCCCGTGGACCATTCCCGCTGGGAGACACCCATTGTCCTCCCAATTAAGCCGGACGGGTCGGTGAGGATCTGCGCCGACTACAAGTCGACGATCAACTTGGCCCTTCAGGCAAACCCCTATCCAGTCCCTGTAGTGCAACACCTGCTCCATTCCCTGGGGCAGGGTTGCACATTCGCCAAACTGGATATGGCGCAGGCCTATCAACAGCTCCCGGTGGATGACGATGCGGCGGCTGCCCAGACCATCGTCACCCATCGCAGGGCTTTTCGTTGTCGCCGCCTTCAATTCGGCGTTTCTGTAGCCCCGGGGATCTTCCAGAGCCTCATGGAGCGGCTGCTCCATGGGCTACCGGGCGTTGTACCGTATTTCGATGATGTCCTGATCGCTGCTGCCAGCCGCTCAGAACTCATCGAGATACTCAGGAAGGTCCTCAGTCGTTTCAGGGGCGCGGGCCTAAAACTTAAGCGCAGCAAATGCTCGTTTGCTGTGCCTAGGGTGGAATTCTTGGGCTTCTTGATTGATGCCCAAGGCATCCACCCCACGCCTTCAAAGGTTGCAGCCATTAGGAACGTCCCGGCACCCACCTCCAAGGCGGAGCTGCAGGCGTTCCTAGGGCTTCTGAATTTCTACGCCCCCTTCATACCTCACAAGGCGTCACTAGCCGAGCCGCTTCATCGGTTGCTCGACCGATCCGCGGCCTGGCGCTGGGGGAGCCGCGAAGCGCATGCGTTCGCGGCTGTCAAAGAGACGCTGACGTCATCGGCAGTCCTGATTCAATACAATGACAGGATGCCTCTGACGTTAGCGTGTGACGCCTCACCCTACGGGGTCGGGGCGGTCCTGAGCCATGTCCTCCCGAATGGCTCGGAGGCCCCGGTGGCCTTTTATTCCCGGACACTCTCCTCGGCGGAGCGAAATTACAGCCAGATCGACAAGGAGGCTCTGGCTGCAGTGTCCGGGATTAAGAGGTTTCACGATTACCTCTATGGTCGGCCTTTCACTCTTGTCACCGACCATAAGCCACTCCTTGGGCTCCTGGCGGGTGACAAGCCGACCCTCCCCATCCTCTCCCCCCGCATGACACGATGGACGGAATTCCTAGCGGCGTACTCATATACGCTGCAGTACCGTCCGGGCAAGCAGCTAGGGCACGCTGATGCCCTGAGCCGCTGCCCCTTGCCGGAGACTGACACCGCCATTGTGCCCAGCCTCTCTGTCCTCTCCATTGCGTCTTCCGGCCTCCCCATCTCTGCCGCGGATGTCGCGGCCTACACGAAGGCCGATCCAATCCTCTCCCAGGTCGCTTCCTGGGTCTTGAGGGGATGGCCTACAGACAAAGTGGCAGAGGGCTTCCGGCCCTTCAAATCTAGACAAGCGGAGCTCTCCCTCCACGGGGGGTGTCTTGTTTGGGGGGATCGAGTAGTGATCCCTGCTGCACTTCGGCCACAAGTTCTGACTCTGCTCCATAAGGATCACCCAGGCATAGCACGGATGAAGGCGTTGGCCCGTAGCTATGTCTGGTGGCCCTTGCTGGATTCAGAGATAGCGGCCTATGTAGGCCGCTGCACCCCATGTCAACAGTCCAGGCCCAATCCCCCCGCCGGGCCTGCTCGTGAGTGGGAGGCTCCGAGAGGCCCGTGGTCACGCCTCCACATTGACTTCGCTGGCCCCTTCCACGGCCAGAATTTCCTGATTGTGGTGGACGCATACTCCCGCTGGGTGGAGCTGGTCCTGATGGGCTCCACCACGGCTGAGAGGACGGTCCGAGCCTTGAGGAGGCTGTTTGCAACCCATGGGTTGCCAGACCTAGTAGTTTCGGACAACGGGCCCCAATTTATGTCCACCACATTCCAGGAGTTCTTGGCCGAGCAAGGGATCCGGCACGCGCCCATAGCACCGTACCACCCGGCCAGTAATGGCCGGGCGGAGCGGGCGGTCCGCTCAGCGAAGGAGGCCCTGGGCCGCATGGACCGGGGCAACTGGCAGGCGAGAGTGGCGGCTTACCTGCTAAGCCAGCATTCCACCCCCTGCCCAACAACCAACAGAAGCCCCGCGGAGCTCTTGATGGGCCGGCGTCTGCGGACTCCCCTGGATAGGCTTCATCCGCTCTATTCAGGGGATCAGCCGAGCAACCTGGGGGTCCTCCCTCCCCGTTCTTTTAAGCTGGGGGACTCCGTTTGGGCCCGTGCCTTCTCAGGGGATACACAATGGGTTCCAGCCACTGTAACCGCCCTGACAGGCCCCTGTTCTTTTAGGGTCGGACTGGCTGACGGATCCCAATGGAGGCGCCACCTGGATCAATTAAGGAGGCGCCTCCCGCCACAGGCCGGCAACCTGGGTTCTGCCCAAGACAACACCGCAATTCCGGGGTTGCCGAATGAGGCCTTCGCCGAACCAGGCCTCGCCTTTTCAATGCCAAGTGCTCAAGCCGAAGAAACGCACCATCGGGCCTTCGCCACACCAGGCCCGGCCTACCCGAGCGCCCCCTGCAGGGAACGCCAACCGTCTGCTCAAGCCGCCGCAGGAAAGATTCCACCTATTGCTCCAACCCCCCCCCCCCAGTGATTCTCCTCCCATGCCTTACACTTTTGCTAGGGACGCGCCACCACAGCCCAGCCTACCATTTTTGTCGAGCCCGCCTTCTGGGCCTTCCCAAGATGGCGTGCCTTGGAGCTACACCCCCTTCAGGGAGGAGCTACTACAAGCAGGTCCTCCTCCGCCGACGACTCCTGTAGGACTGCGAAGGTCTGGGCGGGTCCGGCGCCGCCCCGCCTATTTACAGGACTACGCATGCTCCACCCGGGGAGCATGCGCGGAGCTGGGGGGAAGGGGTGTTAAATATTCATGAGCCATGTAAATAAGGCTCAGTTAGTTATATAGTTAATTCAGCACTTTCCAAAGGCCAGCAACAGCCTGCTGCCTCCTGATTGGCCGGGACGCAGCAGGAGCTGTTGCCAGCCAAAAGAGATGTTTGATTGGACCGGGACTTGACAGCAGTTGCTGCCCAAGTCCCGGGTTCCTATTGGTTGTTCCTCTGTATAAATACCTTGGCGCGTACCGCGCCCTTTTGAATCGCTGTCATCGTTGTCTGTAAATAAAGAAGTTATTGTTGCTGTTACCCTGGTTGTCGCGTCCCTCCTTCCAGACTTAACAATGCCCATACTACTTTCAGATTCCCTAAACTCCCACTCCTCACCACCTCTTCTGCTTTGTTCCCCTTCCTCCCACCTTTTCCTGCCTAAGGGCATCTGCTAGGAAGATAGCATTTCGGAGAGCCTTCTGAATTTCTTTCTTGTTTCTTCTTACCCTCCAGGAAGCTATCTCAACCAAGTCTGAAATATCTTTCCACAGACCTCATTCTACTTTCTGTAACTTTCTTCTAATATCCTCTGCTGACTTCCCTATAAAAATCTTGTTATCTGAGGCTTCATGATCTAAATCAGTGTATTACCTTAAATCCTGGTGTATTCTTTAAAGAAAAGTCCTCAGGATCTCATCTTTCTTTTGCCTTATTCCATATACTTTTCCAAGAGTCTTAATTTTGGGAACTCCATTTTTGGATTCCATATAACATTGAGAATTCTGTAGCCTCATATTGTCCCCATCATAATCTAAATACCATTCCGGCTCTGTGAGGGGGCCATTCTCTGTGGCTGTCATTCTCATGCTTCTTCTTCTTCCTTTTTTTTTTAAACTGCCGCTCCACTGCCGCCCCCCCCCCCAGTCTCTGTTTCACTGGTGTTAAAACGACGTCCATCAATGTCTGAATTTCTACCCAAGTGGAGCTATGTGTCCTTATAATAGATAAGAACAGAGTGCTGAGTCTTCCCTATAACTGGGATTTTGTTACTTCCAGTTATAAAGATCAGAAGTAGAAAATGGTGTGTAAAATAGCACGCGACAGAATCTTTTTTTTTGCATTGTTTTTATTTTTAAACATAAAAAACAACATAAAAAAATTCTTATCCATTACATACAGCATGTCGTTTGGTTACAAGTATTTTTGCATCCCTATTCTCAATTACATATACAATCACAGATTTTCCATCTAATATAACTAAATACCTCACTTTCATTGTACAACATATATTCAATTACAATTAATATTTCTTTCTTTTCAATAAACCTAATTCCCTTACATTCTTGATTGTCTGTTTAATAACAATATACATTTATATGATCACTTATCCCATTCTGAATATTTTTTACAATATAAAAGAATTTAACAACTGTTTATATTTATATCTCACTATTTTCAATTATGTATAATTCCAAGAATCATCCATCAAGTATACTTATGTTCATTATTGTCCTTGTACATCATACATTCAAACAAAAATGTTATTCCTTCATTTTTCAACAAGGTATTCTAAATAGTAACTTCATATATATACCAATTTTTAATTACTTCCTTATTAAAATTATTTATCAACAACAGGATACCTTTATAATATACACTTAGGGTTATACATTATATCACCAATCTCCATCAAATATACATAGATTCATTATTATTCTTATCCATTTTAAAACAAAAAGTTCTAATTTATTCAATTCATTTATATATCAGTCTTTTATTGTATTGTTATTAATCTATTTAACAACATAATTGTATTATCACTTATCTTCTTCAATTAAAACATAAGTAAAACATTTTTCATTTCCAGGGTTTTTTTTCCAGCCACTGATAAAACAAATCCCATATCTTATAAAATTGCTCGTCTTCTTGTTCTCTAATTTCAAATGTCAATTTGTTCATTTCAGCACACTCCATTATTTTTCAAATAATTCTTCCTGTTTTGGTATTGTTTCATTTTTTCAGTTTTTTGCAAATACGATTCTAGCTGCTGTACAAACGTTTACAATCAAATATTTTAAGTCTTTGTTATAGATTTCTGGTATAATTCATCAGCGAAGCAGCCGTCCGGGGAAACCTAGCCATCCTGGATTACTGCAGGACGTCCATCTCCGTGCTCTCGGGAACCACCGCCGGCATCCTCGGCCTCAACGGTCTCTATGGCTTCATTTTCTACTTCCTGGCCTCCGTCTTACTCTCAGTGCTTTTGATGCTAAAAGCCGGACGGCGATGGAACAACTATTTTAAATCCCGAAGGTCTCTCTTTACCAGAGGACTGATCGGAGGATGGGGAGCCTGCTCCTCCAACTATCGCCAGCTGCCCTAGCCGCCTCAGATTTCCTGCGCCGCTTCCAGGCCCCGCAGAGGAGGAGAATGAGGAGAACGAGGAACTCCCCCCACCCAACTACCACTGGCTTCAGCCGCCTTGGACTCACACTGAGTGCCTTCACTGCGGGGCTCGGATGAGGGCCCGGTTTCGGGCCAGGCTGCGGGAAACAGCAGAGGAGAACCCTGTGCCGGAGCTGGAGACCCGGAGGATGCCGACCCGAGATCTCCCTCAAGCGGTCGATAACACCCCCTGTTGGAGGTTCCCCTGCTACAGTTAAGTGACTTTCTGGGGACAAGACCATTCGGAACCGCTGATCGGGACTTTCAATTTTTTTACCATTCCTAAATTATTTTAATTGCCATCGATTTAGGAACAGCATTTTTAAGCATTTTTTAGCTGGTTTGTTGGGTGTATGAGTGTATGAATGTGAGAGAAAATGTGCCCACTTTTAATTTAATTATTGTATTATTGTATTTTAATAACCATTGTGGGGTGTGTCTGAAGAGAGTGTCTGATTGGTGAGTATGATAGGACCGGGAGTGCGACCTGGAGTCGCCTCCACTGAGTGCAGAAGCAGAAGTGGATGGGGGCCCAGACACGCCTCCCGCCCTGGAGTGAATGGTACACGTGGCCTGCCGGGAAGAATGGGGGCCATGGGGGAGGGGGGTCTACGGGGATGGGGGGATGTTGGAGCATTTCAGATACGACTGGGAGGGGCAGATATGACGGGAGCTGTAGGGCTAGCCATTACCGGGGAAGGACTCGCTACATTACAGTGATTCCTTGTTCCGGCCCCTCAGGCTCAACTCAAGGACCTGGTGGCAGAGGAGTACAGGGCCCTGGTCTCAGGTTGTTGCTGCTAAATGCCAGGTCGGTTGTGAACAAAGCTCCCCTCGTCCGGGATTTAATATTAGACGAGGAGGCAGACCTGGCATGTATAACCGAAACCTGGCTGGGCCAAGAGGGAGGAGTCCCCCTCTCAGAAATGTGCCCAGATGGGTTTCATGTGCTCCACCAACCACAACACCAAAGAAGAGGTGGGGGAGTAGCAGTTATTGTCCGAAAGTCATTAGTTCCTTGCAGGATCCCTGCCCCAGAGATTGTGGGGTTGTGAGTCTCTCCTCTTGAAGTTGGACCTGAGGTTCAATTGGGCTTGCTGTTGACGTACCTACCTCCCAGCTGCGTCACGACAGCCCTGCCTGTGCTGCTAGAGGCTGTAGCCGGGTTGGCGGTGGAGTTCCCCAGACTAATAGTACTGGGGGACTTTAATCTGCCGTCTCTTGGTGAACACTCAGATGGGGCACAGGAGTTCATGGCTTCCATGACAACCATGGACTTGACCCAGGTAGTTCAGGGTCCGACTCAGAGAGTGGGACACATGCTTGACCTTGTATTTCTCTCGGGGCAGTGGAGATGTGATCTTGATTTAAGGGGAATAGAGACCTCGCCCTTGTCATGGTCAGATCACTCCTTGCTGAGGCTTGACTTCAGGACGCTACTCCCCCATTGCAGGGAGGTGGAGCCGATTAAGTGGTTCTGCCCCAGGCAGATTTGGAGGGACCCGGAGGGATTTCAGAGGGAGCTTGGAGAGATACCTGACTCCCTTGTTCTGCAATCCGGCCGAGTCTTTGGTCGCTGCCTGGAACGTTGCGGCGGCTGGAGCATTGGATCGGATTGCGCCTTTGAGGCCTCTCCGCAGCAGTGGATTCAGGAGGGCACCTTGGTTTACCGAGGAACTCCGGGAGATGAAGTGCCAAAAGAGACACCTAGAGCGACGCTGGAGGGCTAGTAACTCTAAATCTGATCGATCACTATTAAGAGTCTTTATTAGGACTTATCTAGTGGTGATGCGGGCGGCAAAATGTACACATTTTTCTGCTCTTATTGCGTCCGCAGAATCTCGCCCAGCCACCCTGTTTAGGGTGACCCGCTCCTTCCTGAAAGGTGAGGAGGCGGGGGAACCCCTGCAGGGAAGAGGTGAGGTGTTTGTTCAGTTTCTATTGGATAAAATCACTCAGATTCGGACAGACCTGGACTCCACTTGGGCAGTACCAACCGAGATGCCGAGGGTTAGTCTTAATCGGATTTTCTGGGATGAGTTCAAATTTGCCACCCCTGAGGAAGTGGACAAGGCCATGAGAGTGATGAGTACCTCCACCTGTTTATTGGACCCGTGCCCCTCCTGGCTGGTTTCGACCAGCAGAGAGGTGACACGAGGCTGGCTCCAGACGATTACTAACGCATCTTTGCAGGAGGGGTCTTTCCCGCAACCATTAAAGGAAGCAGTGGTAAGACCCCTCCTCAAGAAGCCTTCCCTGGACCCAGCTAGTTTGAAAAACTATCGTCCTGTCTCCAACCTTCCTTTTTTAGGGAAGGTTGTTGAGAAGGTGGTGGCGCTTCAACTCCGACGGACCTTGAATGAAACGGATTATCTAGATTCCTTTCAGTCCGGTTTCAGGCCTGGGTACAGCACAGAAACTGCTTTGGTCGCCCTGACCGATAATCTCTGGCGTGCCAGGGATAGAGGACATTCCTCTATCCTGGTGCTTCTTGACCTCTCAGTGGCCTTCGATACCATCGACCATAGTATCCTTCTGCGACGCCTAGGGGAGGTGGGAGTGAGAGGCACTGTTTTACGGTGGTTCTCCTCTTACCTTTCTGACAGGTCAGTGTTGGTCAGGGGGCAAAGGTCGACCCCTAGGCCCCTCAAATGTGGTGTGCCACAGGGCTCGGTCTTGTCCCCCCTCCTATTTAACATCTACATGAAGCCGCTGGATGAGATCATGCAACAGCACAGGGTAAAGTACCATCAATATGTGGATGATACTCAACTATATCTTTCTGCCTTGTGCCAGCTCAGTGTAGCAGCGGACGTGATGTGCCGATGCCTGGAGGCTGTTAGGATCTGGATGGGGGTGAACAAACTTGTGCTCAATCCCGATAAGACTGAGTGGCTTTGGATGCTGCCCCCAAAGGACTGCTTAGACAGTTCATCCTTAACCCTGGGGGGTGAAAATTTACGCCCCTCAGAGAGGTCCGCAATTTGGGGGTCCTCCTGGATTCGCAGGTGAAACTGGAACATCATCTATCGGCTGTGACCAGGGGTGCCTTTGCCCAAATACATCTGGTGCACCAATTGCGGCCCTATTTGGATTGGGAGGCACTTCAAACGGTCACTCACGCCCTTGTCACCTCGAGGCTGGATTATTGCAATGCGCTCTACATGGGGCTACCCTTGAAAAGCGTTCGGAGACTGCAGTTAGTCCAGAAGGCGGCCGCGCGAGCGATATTGGGTGCACCGAGGTACACCCACGTTACACCTGTCCTCTGGGAGCTGCACTGGCTACCAATTGGTCTCCGGATGCAATTCAAGGTGTTGGTTATCACCTTTAAAGCCCTACATGACTTAGGGCCAGAGTTCCTTCGAGACCGCCTACTGCCACATACCTCCCAGCGGCCAGTAAGATTGGATTGGATTTATTATTACATTTAATGATCCCATAGATTGGGCCTCCTTCAGATGCCGTCAGCCAGACAGTGTTGGCTGGCAGGCCCTCAGAGGAGAGCCTTCTCTGTGGCTGCTCCGACTCTTTGGAACCAGCTACCCCCAGAAATCCGGACCATACCCACTCTCATGGCCTTCAGGAAAGCTGTAAAAACTTGGCTGTTCCAGCAGGCTTGGGGCTGTTGACCCCACTATTGAGCTCCAGCCCCTATTAGAATGAATGTATGTGTGGTGTTGCTGTTTTAAACCATTCCTTTGTTATATGTTTCGTTATGTGTTTGTTTTTTTCTCTTTATTTTTGTAAGCCGCCTGGAGTCTTTCGGGATTGGGCGGCATATAAATGTGGTTAATAAATAAGTAAATAAATAAATAAATAAATTCCCAATAAAAAAAATCTCTGGTTTAAGATCTATGTGGTTGTGTATCATTTTCTCCAACCACATGTGAGTTTTAGTCCAGTAACTTTTGGCTTCAATACATGTGGTTCAATCCACCACATGTGGTAATATGAGCCTGGTGCCTGATGATATTTCCACCACTTTTCTGGTTTATTCTTGGACACTCTTGCAAATCTTTTTCGTTTAAAAAGTTTTATGTTCCATTTTATCATTCACATACACTCACATATATACTGTGCATAGCCAGCGCCATACAACATTAAACAATAATCGCAGCAATTCCTCTTGTCAACAATACCCCAAAAAATACAAACCCAAAATACCTCTTCCCCTCTCCATACACCTCTTTCTTCCACCCCCCTCCAACTTTCTATCTTCCCTTCATCATCATCCTCTACCCTACTTCCCCTCCCCCTCTACCACTCCTCTCTCCCGATCCACTCCCTCCCTTCCTTCTCACCCTCCCTCCCATCCTCTCTCCCGTCCCTCTCTACCCGTCTTTCTTCTATCCCACTCCTCCTCCCCTTGGTGTATTTCCACTATATGTCAGTGTACTTAACTTATCCTATTTTTACAGAGAAATTATAGAAAAACAGTATACATGTGAAGTCATATTACATTGAAATCTAACCTAGTATACGGGATCCAGAACCCACCACGGATTACTACCATAAGCAGAAGAGCCTCTAACTTCAATTTTGTTTCTTCTAGACCAGTGGTTTCCAACCTTTTTTTGGCCATGCCCCACCTAAGCCTCTTTAAAATTCTGATACCCCTCCGGTGACATATAATTCTTACTTTACTCAAAACGTGAACTCTACTCATGCGGAGGAAGCCTAAAAAAGCCATTAACTTGGTTTCAACAAGATTCAAATTGCCCCAGTGGTGAGTTGCATCTGGTACGCCCTGGTACGGGCATACCAGATCCTGCCCGGAGCACTGGGTACCGTTCCGGTAGGGTGCTCCGGAGGGCTCACCTGCTTGCCCGAGCTCCTTACCTTAGCCAAGGTGGCACAGTGGTTAGGGTGCAGTACTGCAGGCCACTTCAGCTGACTGTTATCTGCAGTTCAGCGGTTCTAATCTCACTGGCTCAAGGTTGACTCAGCCTTCCATCCTTCCAAGGTGGGTGAAATGAGGACCCAGACTGTGGGGGCGATATGCTGACTCTGTAAAGCGCTTAGAGAGGGCTGAAAGCCCTATGAAGTGGTATATAAGTCTAACTGCTGTTGCTATTGCTATTACCTGTGCTTTAAGCTTTTGGTGCTTCCGCGCATGTGCATGGCACATGCAGTGCCTGCGTGATGCTCCACCGAGCAGCTGGAGCATTGCGTAGGCTTGGAGAAGTGCCATTTGATGCTACAACGCATGCGTGCACCACACACACATGCGCACGTGCCATGCACGTGCATGTGGGTGAGTCAGGGGCTGTTCCAACCGTACCAGTACCTCCCCCGGTCAGCTGGCTGGCACGCACATGCGCACAACAGCTAGCATGCCAGCAAATATGGCTCCATATGTCACCTGTGGCACGCATGCCATAGATTCGCCATCAAGGGTCCTTAGAATATCAGTGAACTCGGGGAGCAGGGGCAGGGGGGAGATAGAATTCTCTTTCAGGATCCCTTAGGATCATTTTTTTTTGCAAATGTAGCGGTGTTTAGTGCTGCATCTCCCAGAACTGGCTGTGGCATCGTCATTCAGAAACGCACAGTCTGCCCCTTTTCCCATGACTTTCAACCTGCAATACAGTAGAAGCAGAAATTAGGCAGCGCAGAGTATTTCCCACAGAGCAGCACCAAAGGAGTTCCAAGTTTACAGTTCATCTAGCTCAGAGTTCCCCAAACTTTCTGGGTTAGCGGCCCAGAGCGGGTTAAGGAGGATATTTTGTGGGACAGCCAGATGGAGGTATATGTGCGTGCATACGCACCCGTAACATTTGCAGCAAAACTCGCACAAGTGGGGCCACAAGCACCCACAAAGAGGCTCACATGAATGGGGCTGCGACCACCCACGATGACGCTTATGCGAGGGGCTGCAAGAACTCGCAACAACTCTCGGATGAGAGGAGCTGCAAGCACCCGCAACAAGGCTCACAAGCGCCCACAAAGAAAGCCTCCTTACAGGTGCTTGTGGCCCCACTTGTGAGCCTTGTTGTTGCACAAGTGGGGCTGCGACTGCCGACAATGCTCATGTTAGTGTTCCGAGCACATACGTAGATGTGCCTGCCCTGGCCACCCATTCACATGGCCTGGTGACGATTAGGCCATGGGCCGGTCTGCGACCCACAGTTTGGGGACCACTGATCTAGCTGAGCCTTGCCTTCACAAATATGAGAATTCATGAATTCATCTATTGGGAAGAGTTCATTGTACAGTATATCTTAGATGATATGGGGACTGGAGGCTAAAACATATAAAGAACGGTTGCGGGAATTGGGTATGTTTACTTTAATGAAAAGAAGGACTAGGGGAAACATGATAGCAGTCTTCCAATATCTCAGGGGCTGCCACAAAGAAGAGGGAGTCAAGCTATTCTCCAAAGCACCAGAAGGCAAGACAACTATTCAAGACAACTAGAACTATTAATCAGTGGAACAACTTGCCTCCAGAAGTTGTAAATGCTGCAACACTGGAAGTTTTAAAGAAAAGATTGGATGACCATTTGTCTGAAATATTATAGGGACTAGAAGACCTTCAAGGTCCCTTTCAACTCTGTTACTCTATTATTCCAGTGAGCTCAGCATTCTGGACTCTAAGTGGAATTCTGAACATATTTACACAGGTAGTCCTCAACTTACAACCACAATTGGGACTAGAATTTCCATTGCTAAGCAAGGCAATTGTTAAGCGCATTGATCCTGATTTTATGACCTTTTTTGCCACAAGCGGATCACTGCAGTTGTTAAGCAAATCATATGGTGGAATCCAGCTTTCCTCATCTACTTGGCTTGTTGGAAACCCGTCAGGAAGGTCCCAAATGGTAATCACGGGACCCCAGGATGCTGCAACATCTGTTAACTGGTTTGCCAGGAGACCCGGGGACCCCACAGCGATATGGAGCTTATCCACTGGTTCGTTTGATTGCTGTTTCTTTGGGTTGGGGATTTATTGAGTTTTGTATTTGCATTGGGGTTTTATTTCTGTAAGCAGCCCAGTGTCAGTATGAATTGGGCAGCCATATAAATTTTTCCAAATAAATAGATTGGTAAATAAATAAAAATTATGAATAAATAGATGGTAGTTGCCAATTGACCAAAGTTTGATCATGGAGATACCATGATGGCTGTATTTGCAAGGGCCACTCATACAGTCAATTATTTCAGTTCCGTTGCAAGCTTAAATGGCAGTGGTGGGATTCACATTTTTTTTTACTACCAGTTCTGTTGGTGTGTCGTGGGTTGGTGAGCATGGCAGGGCAAGGATACTGCAAAATCCCCATTCCCTCCCCACCCCACTAACCTGCTTTCCAGCTCGGTTCTCTTGTGCAGGGCAATAGAAGAAGACCCAGCCAATCAGCTAGGACTCGGGAGGCAGTGAATAGATGGGGGTGGAGTCAGCCAGAGGTGGTATTTGCCAGTTCTCCTAACTACTCAAAATTTCTGCTACTGGTTCTCCAGAACTGGTCAGAACTGGCTGAATACCACGTCTGTTGAACGGTCACTAAATGAATGGCTATAAGTTGAGAACTATCCATATTGCATTTTGAGTTATATTAGTAGGGCCAAAACATTTTAGAGGGCAACTCCTGAATGCTGGCAGCCAGGAGGCTCTTTCTAGGTCCTGAGCTGCATACAGCCTCAGTGGAGGCATTTTACTTTTAGCCCCTGCCAACTGAAAGGGAAAGAGGAAGACTCACGTTGCATTTTCTCCATCTAGCCACTTCCAAGGCTGATCTGGTTCTCTCCTGAGGCCGATCCAAAAGACATGGTCTCTTATGAGCATCGTCACAAAATCCTTTAAAAACAAAAGTTATACATATTGGAACCTTGGATATCTTTTGAACAGTAATCTAACCGTAATAAAACATAGCTAGATGCTCCTGTAGATAAGGGCAAAATGAGAGACCTGCATCTTGTTAACCGCGTCCCCTTTATTTATGGTAGCCAAAACCATCATTACTCACCATTTCCTTGTCTGTAATTTTGGCCAGGGAAGCATTGTGCAAAATACAGACGTTCCTGCTCTCCATCCAGTTCTTTTCCTCCCTTGAAAGATTGTAGCAGTGTCCCTGATGTGCAATCCAATCAGGTGGACATGTAACAGGTACACATTTTATCTCATCCTTTTGGTGATTTGATGGCACTGATCTTCCTAGAACAGAGAAAAAATGGAAAGAATAGACATTCATTTATCCAGTTCCATTGCTGTAGGTGGGATAGGTCCACCCTGATGTATTATAACCCCATAGTGAGTTCTAAAGAAACCCAGTCTGAATAAGAAACCCCATGTTTTAGCACAGCAGTCTCAAACTTTCTGGCTTTGTGGACTGGGAGGGAGGGGGGAATGCCTCCACACAAGTGGTGGGCAAATCTGTGCAGCTTCATTTTCACAAGTGGCAGGCACATGCACACACTTCTCACACAAATGTAGCTGCACATGCTTGCTTGCCTGCTCCTTGCAGAAGTGGAGCCGTGCGCATACGCTCAACCACTGCTTCTGCGACCCAGTTTTGAATGCACCACAGCCCAGGGGTTGGGAACCCCTGCTCTAGCAGTTGTAATTGTTGTGGCCCAACAGCGACCAGCGGAGCTAGAAGCAGATTCGGACAGTGAGGAGGTTGGGGAAGAACGTGGGTCAATCCTGGAGTCTGGGGAAGGCTTTGATGAGGCCAGAGCCATATGCAAATTATCAGCTGCCTCCAGAGTTAGACATCAGTGAGGCAGACAAACAGCTGGTGTACGCATTCAGAGGATTCCCAGATGAAGGGAACAGCTGAAGAACAAGGGTCGACTTGGGAGTAAGGCCACTGGTGGACAATGAATGGCCCCTCCCAGGGGAAATAAAAGAGGAGAGAAAGGGGGGGTGGAGTTTGCAGGAGATAATTACTTTATTTTTCAGAGTATAAGATGCACCTTTTCCCCCCCCAAAAAAGAGGCTGAAAATATGGGTGTGTCTTATACACTGAATACAGCATTTTTTACCACCTGAAATCCCACCCCTTCACCAAAATGACCATACATAGCTTGTAGGAGGCTTTCAGAGAGCTCCTGGGAGCTGGGGAGGGCAGAAATGAGCAAAAAATGGGGCATTTTTGCTCGTTTGTGCCCCCCCCCCGGAACATTCTACAAGCCTCCTAAGGGCTATTCATGCCCTTTTTTGGAAAAAAATGGGCCCATTTATGCAAAAAATGGGCCATTTTGGGGAGGTTTGCACAGTGTAAAAACTTTTTCTAAAATTTGTGTCTTCAAAACCTTGGTGTGTCATATATTCCTGTGCGTCTTATACTCTGAAAAATACGGTAATTCGCTTAATTGGTTTGTGACTCTCTGAGACTCCTTGCCAGGTTTTGCAGAAATCAGCCTGTCATCTCTCCAAGCCAGATGAGATCTGTTACTGTAAATTCTCCCTTGAAAGATTTTGCTGGATGTGAATGAGCAGAATTCACAGTAAATTAATAAAAGGGTTTTTTTGTTGGGACCAGGAGTTTGCTTCATTCTCTCGGGAAGCCTAGATCAGAACAGTAATGGCCTTTGTCCTGTAATCCTCAGATTATTAATCTGGACCTGAGTAGTTATTTGCATGCTGGATTTGAATCCAAGAAACCAGATGCAAATCCATTTATTCAGCCATGAATCTTTTTGTGGGATTTTCCACCAATTTGGTCAAGTTACAAAACTCATTGATACTTTCAAGCAAACACAGATATTTTTTCCCCAAACAAAGGAATTGAAGTTTCCTTACTAGAGAAAGTGCAGTGTCTAAAACTCAGTACAAGGCCAACTCTATGTTCCTGACCTAACTGCAGAGGTCATTCGGCTTCATGAAGTCACGCAAAGAAACTTTTCATGAGGGCAATATTAAGATCTGGATTCCTTACCCTGAAAATAAACCAGACAGATAATGAAGATGAAGATGATGTGGGAAATGACAGATACAATTATTACATTTCTGTGTTGATCACAAGCCGATTGGAATGTCTCGAATCTCACTATATGACAAAAAAAAGAGAAACAAGATATATCAGCATTCATATGCTACACCAAAAGGAAGCTAGAAAGGAAATCTGGAAATTCTTAGTTTTCCTTGAGCTGAAATCTCCAAATAAATATTATACACTTTTCTAAATTGCTACGGTTTTCTTGCTTTTTGTTTTGCTTTTTTAAAAAAAAATTCCACACCTAATACCCATATTTTTCAGAGTATAAGTCACTTCCGGTTTGCTCGTAGGGTCATTTTTTGTCCTCCGAAGCCTTCAGAAGGCCCCTGAAGGTTCCGGAGGGGTTAAACTGCCCCTACGAGCAAACCGGAAGTCCGTTCCTGAACTTCCGGTTTGCCCATAGGGCCGGCTTTTTTGCGCTCCAGAGGCTTCAGGGAAGCTCCTGAAGCCTCTGGAGAGCCCCGGGGAGGGGGAGGCTGTTTTTACCCTCCCCAGGCTCCTATAAAGCCTCTGGAGCCTGGGGAGGGCGAAAAAAACCATGCAAACAATGAGGTTTTTGTTTTGCTTTTTTAAAAAAGAATTCCACGCCTAATACCCGTATTTTTCAGAGTATAAGTCACTTCCAGTTTGCTCGTAGGGTCGTTTTTCGTCCTCCAAAGTGTTCGGAAGGCCCCTGAAGGTTCCGGAGGGGTTAAACCGGCCCTACGAGCAAACCGGAAGTCCGTCCCCGAACTTCTGGTTTGCCCATAGGGCCAGGTTTTTTGCGCTCCGGAGGCTTCAGGGAAGCTCCTGAAGCCTCTGGAGACCCCGGGGGGGGGAGGCTGTTTTCACCCTCCCCAAGCTCCTATAAAGCTTCTGGAGCCTGGGGAGGGCGAAAAAACCATGCAAACAATGGGGGTCGTGCCTGTCATGTGTGCATGCGCACTGGGGGGGTTGCATATTGCATTATGGGTGCCGCACGCCCACGTACATCCCCCCTGCTCTCCCCCCGCTTATGGCACACGAGTCAAAAAAAGTTTGCCATTGCTGTCCTAAAGGCTATGCATGGCCATTTTGGTGAAGGGGTGGGGCTTCTCGAGCCCCCAAAAAATGCTGTATCAAGTGTATAAGACGCACCCAGATTTTCAGCCTCTTTTTTGAGGGGGGAAAAGGTGCGTCTTGTACTCTGAAAATTAGGGTAGTTCTCCTCTTGAGTCAACCAAAATGTCACTCTCATCACTCAAGTCTGATTAAAATAAATTGAGGTACAGTCCAATGTTTTCATTGAGGGGGAAAAAAAACGCTTAGGAGTTCCTGCCCTCAATCTTTTCCTAAAGAACTGGAACCGATTATCTCCTCCTCCTGTCTTTGGAGGGATTCCCACATGGGCTGATAACTTCAGTTGAGGGGTGAATATCTCTTGCAGGATCCAATCTGGGTCAGTCATTGGGACCAGAGGTTTTGTCTTCCAAGCTTTCGGACTTATGCTGGAGCCCATCCTCAGGGAACTTTAGCCTTTTCTGCTAGAGACACATTCCCTGTGGTTGGGCTTCAGAACAAATCCAAAAGTTTGGAAGATAAAACCTCTGGTCCTGGGTATCCTGGGACACAAATATTCCTCCTTCATGGTGGATACCTCTACCATTTATAGACCATGTTGTGGGCACTGTCTCAAAATGGCTGAAAAGGCACCTCCCCTTTCCTAAAGGCCTGCCATGATGATGTGGCCAATCACAAAACAGAAGTATGAGGTTCCTCTCTCCACCTCCTCAGTCTATTCTTTCACACCATCTTGACTTCATTTTTTGTGGGAAATTGGGCCTGAAATTTTTTTAGGTGTAGACACCCTACTACTGTCCTTCCTTCCTTCCTTCCTTCCCTCCCTCTCTCCCATGCTTTTCCTTCCTTTCTTCCTATCTACCTGCCTACCTACCTACCTACAGTACCTACCCACCTACGGTCCCTGGAACAAATCCATTTTCCCTCTTCTCCTTTCTGCAGCATCCTGGACAAGGAACATGCCCAGACAGATCCACGCTGAAATCTATATTGCTGACTTACCTCTCTCTCATTCTGAAACTTAATGTACATTTGATGTAAACCACTTGTTAAAACTTACTAGAATTTTTATTCCCACTCTCTGTGATCACATTTGCTCCCTGGTTCCCTGCCTCATGAAACAAAATTCAACTGGCAAGGGCCAGGAAGAGGGCTTTGTCCGCACCCAATGGCAAGGTGGCCCCCATCCTCCGGGCCGGCCCAAATTTTGGGATATAATAAAATAACTCCTCTCACCTCCGAAACGATGCGCTAAGGGCGAGAGACAGTGGCGCTGCTGGCTTCATGTCTCGGCTCCTAACCACTACAACCAAAGTGGCTGCCTTGTTCTTAATGGGGGATACAGTACATATAATCGATTAAAAGCACACAACCACAAAGCGTTCTTACTTTTCCGTGGTAACGGAGCAGGTGGGATCTCCGTTGCACTGGAAAGCTCTTCAATGGAAACGCAGGAAGAGCCGGGACTGCTTTCCCTGGTCCAGTCCGAATGCTTTGAAAGAAAATGCATAATACCGGCTCCGTCTACCGCTCGCTCATTCCGCAAAGTGACGCGCTTCTTCGTTTTACTACGAAGCCCTCCTCCTCCTCCTCCTCCTCCTCCTCTTGCTGATTGGCTGGAAAGGTAAGAACACTGATATCCCCGAGCGAATGCAGTGAGTCATGGTCCTTTTTGGTCTAAGAAATGTAGAGAAGGTGCACTTGTTCTGTAAATTAAGCCCTCTTGCTTGACTGTCTGAGAGGAGGGGAATACACTTAAGCCCTGGTTAGTTAAATCTTCATTCTAGGATTTCCTAAGTTACAGCGAAACAGCATCATGAGTCACACTGAGCTGTCCCGGATAATATTCCACAATTTATCCCCATTTAGGATTACATTTCTGATTTACCAAAGAAATAAACGTCCTTGGCTAAAGAGTCGCTGAAGACTTCTTGTGGTACTCTCTCCATAGGGGTTTGCTTTGCATATACAGTAAATATTCTTTTGGCTTGAATTGTTTTGGATATAGTTGTTGGGATAAAGAGATCTGGCGAGGGATGAGGTAGTAAAGAAATGATTCATTAAAATTATAAGTTCCTGCCTGGATCTTCGCTATAGTTCTTTTTTTTCTGCTGAACGTATGACTCAGGGATGGGATATGAACCTAATTTCTAGACAGTAATTCAGGCGTTGTGTTTCTCCTGTGAGGTGTGAGAGTTGGTGTTTGTGGGTGTTGTTACATGGAAAGTTGTAACCTAGCCTTCAGATTCTCTGATAGGCTCTCCTCCTTCTTAGCTTTTGAAGATTGAAGGATCAGATGATGGAATGTATGTACAGATGAGGCCCTGTGTGTATCAGAGGAAGGGTCATATGTGGAGATAGGACCCAGTTGTGGATGGAATGGACAGGAGGGTGAGGAATATGAATTCTGATAAAACATTTTCTCTTGTCTTCATTTCTTTGCCTTGGCAACTAAGAGCTTTACTTCTTTCCTGTCTCTCTCATTGAGGAAGGAGAGTGGGGTTGCCGGAAAGAGGGGGCTGCCTCAGATTTAACTGTTTGTTCTTTTATTCTGTTTGCAACAGGAAGGGGGGGGGCTGCACATTAACAGCGAGACAGAAGTTAGCATCTTAAAACCACTGAACAGGATATTAGGAACAAGGATAGCTCATTTCTAAGAAAAAACCCCAAACCCACATAGCAGGCACATTTACAAGATACCCGTGGCCTGGGATGAAAAAAAAGTGGTGTGACAGTTAGTTATTTAACATAACAAGCGTAAGGATTTAGGGGGGGGGGGGGCTGAAATCCAAATAACCAATCAATATTATCTGTTATGCATGCATTATTAGGGGAAGGGCAAAGGGTGGCATGTGACCATCCCTTGACTATAAAAACTGCTGTAAGATCCTAATCTTGGCCCTTGGTTAGCTTTTCAAACCAGGGTCCTTATATCTTGGTACCAAAATAAAAGTATAATTCTATATCACACCTTGTGTCCGGTGGCTTATTGGCTTCAACACCAAGCAAGAGCCTAGTTTTGGGGACAAAAAGATCAATTCGGATTCTGAATTGAATCCAACTCTTTTGACATAAAGTGGATAAGGGAATGTCCTCGACTTCTAGCCATTCATTTAGTGACCTTTCAAAATTCCAACAGTACTGAAAATAGTGAGTTATGACCGCTTTTCACACTTACGACCATTGCATGGTCGTAAAAGTGTGATTAAAATTTGGATGGTTGGCAAGTGATTAATATTTACAACAATTGCTTTACTAAACTCCGTTATGTGGCAATAGGGATTCGAACTGCCGAACTACTGAGCTTTCTGAAACCCATAACCAAATCTTTTGTATTTTGAACAGGAAAGACAATCATTGCTCTGATTAAGATCTGATCGTGGTCACTTTGATATAACTATGATCAGCAACTATTTAAAGTTACAATGTTCTCAAGATATTACTTACGACCATTGCACTATTGGAAGAAACGTGCTTCTGGGTTTAGTTCCAAGTGGGGAAAAAGACACTGGAAACATGGAGGCTGCTTGGAAAGATGGTTTAATGGTGAACAGGATCACATGGCTTGAGCTCCTGAATAGAAAAGGGGGAATCACATGCTTCCAGATGTTGGGTGAAGAAGAAAAGAGAGAGTGAGATGTTGAAAGTTCCTGGCTTTATGCCCTCTCTGGCTTTTGATCTTGATCTTGTATTCTGATTGGTTGTCAGACTCCCATGGGCCCATGCAGGGGCAACTCTGTAGGCTGTCTTGAGTCCAAGTTTGAGCATTGCTTCATCCCAGGTGTCCTGGGGTGAGATGGGTAAAGGGCTAATCCCATTGCCCTGGAGCTGAGGGGGATCTTTGTTATGTAGAATAGACTGGCTCAGGAATTTTAATGGCCCATTGACAAAGGTGGGGGCTATTAAGAGTGAGTCTGTTTCCTGCCTAAAAACATTGAATTGAATGAATTGAATTGAATGGGTTTATTTATAGGCCGCCCTTTTCCCTGAGGGGACTCAGGGCGGCTAACAACTCATAGGAAGGGGGATACAGACAATGACATATAACATTACATATAATTAAAAAGTAAACAACATTCATCCAACATTCGGGTGGGGGCAGATCAGTCTCTACCCCCAGGCCTGGCAGGATAGCCAGTTCTTGAGGGCTGCGCGGAAGGTCTGAAGGGTGGTGAGGGTACGGATCCCCACGGGGAGCTCGTTCCAGAGGGTCGGAGCTACCACTGAAAAGGCTCTCCTCCGCGTAGTGGCCAGCCGGCACTGGCTGGCAGATGGCACTCGGAGGAGGCCTAATCTATGGGATCTAATCGGTCTCGAGGAGGTAATCGGCAGGAGGCGGTCTCCCAAGTACCCAGATCCACTACCATGGAGGGCTTTATAGGTGGTAAGAAGCACCTTGAAGCGCACACGGAGATCAACAGGTAGCCAGTGCAGCTCGCGGAGGATAGGTGTTATGTGGGTGAACCGAGGTGCACCCACAATCACTCGCGCGGCCGCATTCTGGACTAGCTGAAGTCGCCGGATGCTCTTCAAGGGCAGCCCCATGTAGAGCACGTTGCAGTATTCCAGCCTAGAGGTCACGAGGGCGCGAGTGACTGTTGTGAGAGCCTCCCGATTCAGGTAGGGTCGCAACTGGCGCACCAGGCGAACCTGGGCGAATGCCCCCCTGGTCACAGCCGACAGGTGGTGATCAAAGGTCAGCTGTGGATCCAGGAGGACTCCCAAGTTGCGAACCCTGTCTGAGGGGTGTATAATTTGACCCCCCAGCCTGAGAGATGGAATGCTAGCCAAATTGTTGGGAGGAAAACACAACAGCCACTCGGTCTTTTCTGGGTTGAGTACAAGCTTGTTAGCCCGCATCCAGTCTCTAACAGCCTCAAGACCCTGGTTCATCACGTCCACCGCTTCATTGAGTTGGCACGGGGCGGACAGATACAGCTGTGTATCGTCCGCATATTGATGGTATCTTATCCCGTGCCTCCGAATGATCTCGCCCAGCGGTTTCATGTAGATGTTAAATAGTACGGGGGACAGGACCGACCCCTGTGGCACCCCATATGTTAGGGGCCTCATGGTCGATCTCTGTCCCCCGACCAACACCGACTGCGACCTGTCCGAGAGGTAGGAGGAGAACCACTGCAAAACAGTGCCTCCCACCCCCACCTCCCGCAGTCGTCGCAGAAGGATACCATGGTCGATGGTATCGAAAGCCGCTGAGAGGTCAAGAAGAACCAAGATGGAGGGATGACCTCCATCCCTGGCTCTCCAGAGATCATCGGTCAATGCGACCAAAGCGGTTTCTGTGCTGTAACCAGGTCTGAAGCCGGACTGGAAGGGGTCCAGGTAATCGGCTTCCTCCAAGGACCGCTGAAGCTGGTAGGCCACCACCTTCTCAACAACCTTCCCAATAAAGGGGAGGTTGGAGACTGGACGATAGTTGTTAAGTACAGCTGGATCCAGAGATGGTTTTTTCAGGAGGGGTCTCACCACCGCCGTTTTAAGTGCGGCGGGGAAGTGCCCCTCCCGAAGCGAGGCGGTAATAACCGGTTGGATCCAGCTCCGTGTCACCTCCCTGCTGTTAGCTACCAGCCAGGAGGGACACGGGTCCAGTACACAGGTGGAGGCACTCACAGCCCTCATGGCCTTGTCCACGTCCCCGGGGGTAACGTCCTGAAACTCAACCCAGCGCTGGTCTACCAAGTCGTCCACTCGTGCCTCGGCTGGGTCTGCAAGGGTGGAGTCCAGATCCGACCGAAACCGAGCAACTTTGTCCGCCAAGAACTGGGCATAGTCTTCAGCCCTACCCTGCAAGGGGTCCCCCGTATCCCTCTTATTTAAGAGGGAACGGGTTATCCTAAACAGGGCGGCTGGACGGGACTCGGCGGACGCAACCAAGGAGGCAATGTATGCTCTTTTTGTTGCCCTAAGTGCCCTGATGTATTCCTTGGTGCAGATTGTTAAAAGTGCTCGGTTCGATTCGGATCTATCGGACCTCCACAGGTGCTCTAGGCGTCTCCTTCGGCGTTTCCTCTCCCGGAGCTCCTCGGTGAACCAAGGAGGCCTCCGGGATCCACCACCTCGGAGTGGCCGTAGTGGCGCAATCCGGTCAAGGGACTCCGATGCTGCCGAGTGCCAGGCAGCAACCAGAGTTTCTACCGGATTGTGGGCGAGAGTGTCAGGAATAACCCCAAGCTCCGTCTGGAACCTCAAGGGGTCCATCAGTCGCTTGGGGCGGAACCACTTGGTCGGTTCCTCCTCCCTACAGTGGGGGTTTGGTCTCCGGAAGTCAAGCCTCAGTAGGCAGTGGTCTGACCACGACAGGGGTATGATCTCATTACCCCTCAGACCAAGATCACAACTCCACTGCTCCGAGAGGAATACGAGGTCGAGCCATGAACTCCCGCGCCCCATCAGAGTGTTCACCGAGCGTAGGCAAGTTGAAGTCCCCCAGGACCATAAGCCTGGGGAACTCAGCTGCCAGCTCGGCTACCGACTCGAGGAGCGAGGGGAGGGCTGCTGCAACGCAGTTGGGAGGCAGGTACGTTAACAGCAGACCCACTTGACCCTTGAGGTCCAACTTCAGCAGCAGGGACTCACACCCGACAAGCTCCGGAGCAGGGATCCTACGAGGAACAAAAGACTCCCGAATAACAATAGCCACACCCCCACCCCTTCCCTGAGCTCTCGGCTGATGAAGCACCTGAAATCCTTCTGGGCACATTTCTACGAGGGGGACTCCTCCCTCCGGGCCCAGCCAGGTTTCAGTAATACACGCCAGGTCTGCCCCCTCGTCTAAAATTAAGTCCCGGACGAGGGGAGCTTTGTGGACAACAGACCTGGCGTTTAGCGACAACAGCCGGAGACCAGGGTCCTTGTTACTCGCGCCATCTGGTCTCGGAGTGGGACTCATAGGGCCGGAAGGAGGGATCTCTATTACGTAGCGATCCCTCCTTCCCCGGTAATGGCCCGCCCTAAAGTCCCCGCCATATCTGCCCCTCCCCGTTACGACCGTAATGCTCCGACCCACTCCCGTGTTTCTCCATTTCTTATCCAGGGAAATATAATATTCAGCCTTTTCAATATTTCCCAGGATATTTCATTTTTCTAGGAGAGGGGTGGGTTTCAACTTCCTACAGTAAAAAAAACCTCTGTCCACATATGCAATAATCACAGCAGCTTGCATTTCCAACTGGTTGCCAAATGCCCAGTGATCATGTGATTGCCATTGTAATCTCCTCTGCCGGTTTCCCCAGACAATCAGAGAGAAGGTGACCGGGAAGGTTGCAAGTGGAGAGGAGAGAGGAGAGAGGAAACCCTTGTGGGAGGGGGGCCTCTAGGAACAGAGCTCCAAAAGAGACTCCAGGTGTGGCTTTTTCTTTTTGGAGATTATTTTGGCTGCTTAGTGACCTAGCTTTGGTGGGGGTGCTTCTTGTTTGAGTGAAGACTAAGAAGCAGAATTTGATTTTCTGAGATGAAACACAATGAACAGGGAATCAGCTGAAGAGATAGTTCTCATTGGATCAATATACCTGCCTACTGAATTATTATTTATTTATTGAACAAATTTGTACAGCTACAGGTGACTCTGGGCGCTTACAACATAAATCTCTCTCTCACACACACCTATTTGGAAGTGTTGACTGTACAGTACAGCTACATGCCAGGAGCTCAACACTCTGGACTCAGTTCAAGTGGAGTTCTGACCGTGCTTCTTGTACAGGAAGTCCCTGACTCGCAACCACAATTTGGACTGGAATTTCCGTTGCTAAGCAAATGAGTTGTTAAGAGAGTTGTGCTTTTTTGCCACGGTTGTTGTGAATCACTGAAGCTGTTAAATGATTTTAAGAGTATCCAGATGTCCTTGTGGACTTTGCTTCTTGGGAAGGTTGAAAATGGCAATCCCATGACCCCAGGATGCTGCAGTCATTGTAACTATTTAGCCAGCAGATGTGGCGACCTAGAAGGGCGACACAGAAGATATCAACTGGTTGGTTTCATTTTTGAGGTAGAGGTTTATTGGGCTTAGTATTGTTGTTTTAATTCTGTAAACTGCCCAGAGTCACCATGAGGGGTGGCCACATATTTTTTTCCAAATAAATAAATACATACCAATTTCCAAGAACCCAAATTTTGATCAGGTGATCATGGGGATTTGGTGGTGGTTTTAATTGCAAGGATCAATCATAAGTCATTTTTTTCACTTCCATTTTCACTCGGAACAGTCAGTAAATGAATGGCTGTAAGTAGAGGAATACCCATAAGGCATTTTGAGTTACATTAATACAGCCAAACATTTAAGAGGGCAACGACTGAATGCTGGCAGCCAGGAGGCTCTTTCTAAAATCAATCTGCGTGATCAGTGGCGGTATTTTACTTTCAGCTGTTGCCAATTGACAGGAAAAGAGGAAGACTCACGTTGCATTTTCTCCCATCTAGCCATTTCCAGGGCTGATTTGGTACTCTCTTGAGGCTGATCCAAAATACATGTTCTCTTGTGAACATCCTCACAATAGCCTTAAAAAATTGTGCATGTTAGAATGTTGCATTGTTAGATTCCCAGCTGAATTTCTGAACTACAACATAGGCTGAAAGGACCAAAACTATATTTAAAACAATAATCTCTAATGAAGTTAGTAGTTCCTTAAGTGAGGGGCAAAATGACGGAACCTTATTATGTTTTTTCAAAGTAAATATAAAATCTTTAGTAGAAAGTAAAATTCTGATTATCCTAGAATGGTTGTCTACATTGGCATTGTCTACAGTTTTACTTTGGGGTTCCTGATTCTATCTCTCTCTCTGAAATTCACATCTTTAAAGCATTTGGGGATAGTTATCGGATGATTCCAAGTTTCTAAGCAGGAGAAAATGAAAGAAGCAGATGACAGTGATTTATTTCAAGGATGTTTGAACCAATAATTTTTGGGTTTTAAATTTTCTGTATCAAAAGATTTTGCTTTATGAAACTCAGTTTTGAACCTGGACACGATTCAAAGGATCTTGAAGCTTTTGTTCAGAAAGGCATCTAAGGAGAGTTGTTTTAGTAATATCAGGAGAAAATCCTTTATCTTTTTCATGTTGTAGAAGAACGAGCACCATCAATGAAGTAACATTACTACTAGGAACTGATTTATCCTGGACAAAAACAGTTTCACTGCTCACCATTTCCTCCTGTGTAATTTTGGCCAGGGAAGCATCATGTGAGATACAGAAGTTCTGGCTCTCCTTCCAGTTCTTTTCCTCTCCTGAAAATTTGTAGCAATATCCCTGGTGTCCAATCCAATCAGGTGGACATTTAATGGCACTAAGGTTCCTAGAACAGAGAAAGATGGAAAGAATAGACACTAATGTATACAGTTCTGTTCTTATGGGTAGAATGAGACCACCTTGCTGAATTAGAACCATTTCTCTGAAATGGTATAAGATCATGATGGTGAACCTATGGCATGCTTGCCACAGGTGTCACGTGGAGCCATTTCTGAGGGCACGTGAGGCGTTGCCCTGTCAGCTCCAGCATGCACGCGCCTGCTGGCCAGCTGATTTTTGGCCCTTTTTTTGCCCTCCGGAAGCTTCCCTGAAGCCTCCGGAGGGCGAAAAACAGCCCATCACACGAACCAGAAGTTCGGGAACAGACTTCCAGTTTGCGCATTGGACTATTTTTTGCCTTCCTAAGGCTTCAGGGAAGCCTCTTGAAGCCTCCGGAAGGCGAAAAACCACCCAACGAGCAAATCGGAAATTCAGGAATGGACTTTTGGTTTGTGCATTGGGCTGTTTTTCGCCCTCCCCAGGCTCTTAGAAAGCCTCTGGATCCTGAGGAGGGCAAAAAACAGACTATTTCCAGCCTCTGGAAGGCCTCCAGGGGGGCATTGGAGGCCATTTTCGCCCTCCCCAGCCTACAAGAAAGCCATGTGCGCATGTGCGGGGCAGTGGGGTGGTGGTGGTCATGCACGCATGTGCAGTGTGCGTGGGAGCATGGCATTGGGGGGCATTAAATTATGGGGTGGACACAAAAGCGAGCACAATAGCTTGTGTGTGCGCTTTTGGCACCCAAAGAGAAAAAGGTTTGCCATCACTGGTATTTTTTTTTTTTTTGGTATTTTATTAATATTTATAGGCCGCCCTTTTCCCCGCGGGTCTCCTGCTTGAGCAGGGGGCTGGACTAGAAGACCTCTAAGGCCGTTTCCAACTCTGTCGTTCTGTTGTGCTGTCTTTTCCCCCTTATTTAAACAGGCTGAGCGTTGCAGCTGGAGGTGGCAATCAAAGAGAAGGTGGGATTTTTTGTTCATTAATACAGTACGTAGGACCTTGGTATCCTGAAACAAATGTTTACCTGAATGGTCTTCCACCTTTGGCCAATTTCATCCTGTTTGTGTTCCTTGGTGTTGACCTTGTGTGATGAATCCAGTTTTGGGAAATATCTCCCCCTCCCTCCCCCTCCCTCCGTTTGTGTGTGTGTGTGTTTAAAAGATTTCCATATCCTGAGAGGAATTCTGATAGAGTGCGTGTGTGTGCGTATGTGTGTTAGTGTGTATGTGTCTATAAATTTTTTTTCCATATCTTGAGGAGAATTCCGAGGGTTTTGGCTGAGTTACTGAGGTTTCCTAGCTTTTTAACCCTTTCACCCAAATGTTGCAGCAGATTGTGGTTTGTAATCTACTTACGAAAGATCAGGACTTGAGACCACGAAGGAAGAGAAACAGGTTTATTGGATGCATCGAGTTCAGCGTGTTCACACACCAACATCTGAACTGGCCTGGCTATGCCCAGGGCAGTGATTTTATACCTTTAATCAAACTTCGTCAATCAGAGGGCGTTTAAAGAGGCGTATTCATACAAAACGTAAAAACCCCTGTTCAGAACAGGGAAGTACATCTTGGAAAACTACAAAAGCAGATATTCATACCAACAGTTTTCTGCAACTTCTCTGTTGTATCTCTCCCCCCACGTCTGGCTTCCTGTGCCCCTCCTTTACAGAGTCTTGCCACACTGTTCAGCCCTATTTATAATATGAGGAAGTTAAAAGTCAACTTTGGGACTCCAGGGCACTGGAGTAAAAGGCCAAACTAAAATGAATCTATAAGGTCCATTCTATTAAGACCACCTAACCTGGCCAGCCACTGGTGGGTTTACCTGTGCAACCCATGCTGTATCATTCCCCCCTATTGAAACTTCACCCAATCATAAGATTACTGTGTAGTTTCATAAATGGCAGGTTCCTCTCCATGAAGCATGAGCCCAACATATTTGCTCGAGCGTCCTTTTTCTGAGCGTCCCACCAGGGCCAGGACCTTTGCAGTGGCCCATTTCTCCATCAAGAGGGGTGAAACCCTGGCAATTTCGGGAACCAGGAGTTAGAAGTGGAGGTGAAATCAAATCCTTTCCATTCCTACCCTGGGAAATGAGTGAGTTGCCTCATTTCTGTGGTGAGCTGCTTAATGACACGTCCAGTCTCATCAATGTGAAGGCAGCAATTAAACAAGTTGAACTTCCCACAGACCCTCCTTCCCTTGCGTGGAAGTAATCAAGAGCCAATTGATTTTGGTACACTGCAGTACAGAGTTTGCCAGTGGCACTGGAGAGGATATTCAAAGATTTATCAATCCTCTCCCCAGCCAAGTCCAATACTGCCTGCAAATGCATGATCCAGTTGATCATGTAGATTGGGGTGCGGTAACCCCAAGACCCATCCTCAGCCCTAGTGGCCCTCCCATATGTGCATACGATTCTCTCTGAGCTCCACATGTCAGATTTCTCGTATTCAGCCAGTTCCTTACAAGGAAAGTTAGAGAAGGCTGTGTCTACCTTCCTCTTCTGACGGATGGGGCCTACTGAGTCATACACCAGGACCCCTAGCACCTGTTGTGATTGGATGGGCAACAGAAAGAACCCAAAGTTTTATCCATCCAAGAACACAGGGAGGACTTCGTAGGCCAATGTGCCATGAATCCAATACATGTTCTCCCGGGCTTCCCAAGTGCTAGATGGGGTTTTGTGGCTTTTTTTTTCCTTTTGTCCTTCTGTGGATCCTGCAGGCATTGAGTGCATTCCAATGGAGAGGGGGTAATGGCCTCCCTTGTGGCCCTGGGTTCCCTTGGGGCTCCCTTTTCCTTCCCTTGTGGGCCGCCCCTCCCACCCTCCTGAGGGGTCCATGTGGGATGGGGGTTCCTACCCTGTTGTAGGAGTGGCTCCAGAACCACCATTCCCTTTCCCTGTGTGTTTAGGGTGGCTATAGCTGTTCTGCTGAGGTTCTTGTCAAGTGTCCCCCATGGCATTGATATGTTTCCAAGTAGTTGGATTGGGTTATCCAGACCTCCAGGCGACTGGCTTTAGCACTATGGTTGCACGTTACACCTATGCGCCAGTACTTACTCAGGTCTTGTGCATCCATGCTTGACAGATTTTCATTCTCTGACCACCATTGTAGAAACCACTGATTCCCTATATCCCCAATAAGCTGATAAGTTATCTCCACTATTATGGGCATCTGGTCATAAGTTGTGTCATATTCCATTTTCAGACTGAAATCAAGGGGGGCCCACTTCACCTGAGCCCTTGTCCATTCTGGAAAGGGGTCTGGGAAGGGTCTCTGAATGGGCTTTTTTTGCGATGGCACCTAATGGTCAAAGTGTATCATTTGTTTGGTGCCCAAGTTGTGACATTGGGGTTCATGCAACACTGCCAATAGTTCCCTGTCTCCTCTGAACAGGGGGATAACCCCTCCTCCGGATAGCAATTTAATAACCAGCGTTCATTATACACAAAATGCAGTCCCTGTTCACCCTGATAAAAGCAGTCTTTGCAAAGGGGGAAAGGCCCTGAACCCATTTCTTCTAGCATTGGCTCAGAAGTTACCTGTGCAGGGGAGTCATTTATAGAGGTGAGGGGCCTAGCTTCTGTTTGTTGGGGAGTACCCTCATTATCCTCATTCCCCCCTATAGGAAAGGATGGAGCGGGGGTCCCCGTAATCATTCGGAACTTCCCACACCACCAATGGGCCTCACCCTTTGCTCTGGCCAAGATTGCCTGATAGAGATAAAGAGAGTCAATGAGAATAGAAATGAATAGGAGAAAAACCACGATCAGAACTGCCAGCATCAGGCCCCTCCTAATGCACGCAGCTCGGCGTAGGCGCTAGTCAGTCTTCATGGTTGTGCCTGGGCATTGGACGGGGCGGAGTGTCCATGGTAGACGCGGTACGTTGCCTGTGCGATGGGTGTCGACGGCACCTGGAGCGACACCTGCAGAGGGCGTTGGTTCTTCACCACCTGTTCGTAGAGCGACAGCTTCCCGTGTGTCCGCAGAAGAGGTGGCGTTCCTCCTGGTGTTTCCGAAACGTGAGGTATAGAGGCTTGGCAGGATCACTGGAGGCCTTCCAGTAAGCTTTCGCAGCCAATTTAAAACGGGTCCAGTGAATCCAAGGCCTAATTTCAGTTACCTTAACAACAAGGGGAGAAAAAACAACAACAGTATACGGCCCACACCATTTGGGGCCCAATAGTTCCTTCTACCAGTCCTTCACCCAGACTTCTTGTCCTGGGTGGAAGTTGTGGACTGGAGTTACAATTTCATGAGAACGACAAGACAAAACATATTTTCGCAATTTGTGGACTATGGCATTCAGGGCTGGCAACTGTTTGAGCTTCACCATGTCTGTAACTTGGGGTTGGGCAACACCTGTGGGCCACGCAAATTAGGAACCCTCCCATACAACAATTCAAATGGCGAGACACCCAACTCCTCGGTGAGAGTGCACCTCTTTGCCAGCAACGCCATGCTGTGGGCATCATCCGGCCATTTGAGATGGGTTTCCTGACAAATTTTTGCCAACTTATCCTCTATGGTGTGATCTGCCCTCTTGACCCTCCCACCTGAACTGGGCCTTGACAGAGGGTTATTAGCAGCACATACCTGACATTGAGAGCAAACAGCAGCTGCCAGGCTAGACCTCCCTGAGCCAAGGCTTTTTTTTTTTTCAAAGCCGTTTTTCCTAAGTGCAAATGCTTATGCAGGGAGGAGACAGCATCCCATGCCAACTGCTGGGAAACAAACACCCTTTTGTCCGGCAGAACCCACCACCCATCTAGTAGTTCCACCCCTATTGCTTCAGCTTGCTGGGTTCCTGAGTGACTATACGATGGGGGTTGTTCTTCCTGGGCCGGGGTCCACAGAGTAAGGCATGTGGCCTGTAAAGAAGGGGGATCCAAGGCTGCTGCTCTGGCAACTTGATCAGCTTTGTTGTTTCCTCTTTCAGTTGTTGAAACCCCTCTCTGATGACCCATACATGCATAATGGCAACTTGTTTGTGGGCCAATACACTGTCCAACAAATGCACAATTTGGGCCATATTTGATGTCCTTCCCTCCAGCTGTGATGAGGCCTTTTTCCTGTGATGAGCTTTTTCCTAAAGCTCCATGGATTTGGACGGTTAGGAAGGCCTATTTGGAGTCTGTGTAAATGTTGACTCGTAGATCTCATGCCAATTCCAAAGCCTTGTGAAGGCATGTAGTTCTGCCAGGTGGGCACTGGTTTCTGGTGGTAGGGGCATGGCTTCCCACACATCATCAAGGGTGACTACAGCATAAGCTGCTTTTCGCACGCCCTCATGTAGAAAGCTGGTCCCATCTGTACAAAGAGTTGCATCTTTGTGCGATGGGGGTTTGTCCTTCAAATCTGGGTGACTGGCATAGGTTTCTTCTTTCTGGTCTGGGACAGCTCGAAGAGCATGGGGGGGTGTAGATATTTAATTGCTGTCCAAAAGTGAGCTTATTGGCTTCCTGGGTAAGTAGGGCAGTTCCTGTCACAGCCTTGAGACAGGCTGACCACCCCTTGGCCACCTGATCCAGCTGTTTGGACAAATATGCAACCGGACGATACCATGTTCCCAACTGTTGGGTCAGTATCCCAATGGCCATATTCTGCTTAATGTCCACAAACAACTGAAAAGGCTGTCAAGTCAGAAAACTAGGAGCCTGAGTCACAGCATGCTTCAATTCCAAAAAGCTGTTCTGTTCCTCTTCCTCCCAACTCAAGGGTTCCTTTTCCATTCCCCTTGGTAGCTTCATAGAGTGGCTTTGCTAACAATGCGAAGTTGAGAATCCAAATGCGACAAAACCCAGCTGCATCCCAAAAGCCCCTTAATTCCTTCCTATTTCGTGGGGCTGGCAATTGGCAAGTGGCCTCCTTCTTTTTATGGCCCAGAGTCCTTTGTCCCTATTGGATGCCGTAACCCAAATATCTAACTTCCAATTGGACTAATTGGGCTTTGGTCTGAGAGGCCTTGTAGGCTTTCTCCTGTAGGAGGAGCAGTAGGGCTGCTGCATTGGCATGACAGATTTCCTCCATCTGGCCTGTGACCAACAAGTCAGCTACATCTTGCAAAACCACATCAGGTGGGGCAATGTCTAAAAGTTTCAAATCCATGGCTAATGCAGCTCCAAATAAGGTGGGGGAGTTTTTTCAAAGCCTTGATGCAAACGTGTCCAAGCATATTGCTGCTTTCTGCCTGTGACTGGGCATTCGAAGGCAAACAAGAAAGCATCTTTTGAATCAATGACTGAAAACCATTTTCCTCTGCATGCCATTGAAGGGCCTCCTGTGAGATTCACGTCTCCTGGGGCAGCTTGGTAGGGGGGATCCCTTGGCATCCTAGGGCGATCATCTTCCCTTTCCTCAGGGGGTGGAGCCCAGTCCCAGTTGAGGCACTCCCCTCCCCAGTAGCCATGTTCGTAACAGATGGCACATCGGTTCCGTCCCAAGGGTGGGGTCCTGTTCCCCTCCCTAATTGCTGCCGCGAGCACTTCTGCTTTTTTTTCTGCATCTTTTGATTTTTTTTTTTCTTTTCCTCCAACAAGTCTCTATTGACGAAAGTTCTTCTAGCTACTTTCATAAGCTCATTGAGGGGCTTCCCCAGTGCCCCCTTCCAGCTTCTACAGCTTGTGTCGGATGACTGAGAAATAAAGGCCATAGCTAGCATCCGAGCATTTTCAGGAAGGTTAGTGGTTACCATAAATAAAAACCTCGGGGCTTTCGGCAGAGTTTAGACATTTTAGTGGCTGGCTTTCCTCCCAGCTGGACAGCCCTTACAATTAACTGTTGATGATTACGTAGCAGAGTCAACTGGTGGGGGTCATAGGGGCTCCATCTCGGGTCCCTTGAAGGGAAGTGTTGCTCAATAAAGTCAGCTAGATTGGTGTGAGCAGGAACATCAGGTTCTAGAATGTCAGACACTGCAATTCTAATCTTCTCCCTCTCTTCAGACTGCTCTATCTCCTCTTCCTTCTTCTCCCAAAATTCTGGTGAGCTCAGAGGGTCCCCATCCCCTGTCCCTCTGACAGGACTTTCTTCTGACATCATAGAGGTCACACCGTCCAGCCCTTGCTCTATCCACCCCACAGATACTTGGCTTGTTGATGCCCTCAAGTCTCCTGAGCTACTAGGTGTAGCCCCCCTTTGGCATGGTCTTGGTGAGGGTCGTGGTGATCCTCTTCCTGTTCTGGCAAGTCTTCTGGGGCACTAGCTAGGATTGGTGGTCTCTGCTTGGGACATTTGGGGTATGCAACCCGAACAGCCATAAGAATACACTGTTGGTCTTTTGCATTTGTTTTTTTAGCCAAGCTGTCTCCTCAACAAATTGTACTACACGTCAATATATGGATCCTGTTTGATCAGGATCAAACACTAACCTATGGACATTCAAAGCTATGTTGGGATCAAAAATTGCCTTTGTTGGGCCTCCCAAAACCAAAAGTGGGCCATTCAGATTCACAAAACTTTTTAAGCTCATGCCTGCTTCACTCAATGCCATAGTCCTGAGTCACATATCCTTTAAAATGATTTTACCTACATTGTAATGGGGTCTAGGGAACACTGCTGCCCCCCCACAACTCTTCCCAGGGTACCAGACAACAAGGATTTAGCAATCACCCCACACAGGCTTCTGACCCAGGATACCGGATGGACACGGCTATCGTAGGGAAATGCAGTAGCCCCCTCCTCAATCACACACACACATACACTAGACAATCCTCCCCAAAACCTTTCACCTAGTGAGGGAGATCAGGCCTCACCTCCGGCTCAACAAGGAGTCCGGGTCTAAATAGGGTTCCCACAGTACTTGCCTCATGTACTTGGCTTCCCTCCTGCGATGCTGGCCAGCCTTTTAGATGCCTTTTAGATGCCTGGTCTCTGGTCCTTCTCTGGTGGTTCTTGGAATCGCCAAACGCTGCTGCCAGAGCCCTCTGTCGCTGGGAAGTCCCTCGGATCAAACGGGTCCGTTGGCGCCAGGGAGGTTCCCCCTGACAAGATGAGCTCTGACATCGGGGTGGACGTTCCAGAGGGTCCCAAAGACCCCTCAACTCCTGGCTGGCTCGCCAAAAATGTTGCAGCAGATTGTGGTTTGTAATCTACTTACGAAAGATCAGGACTTGAGACCACGAAGGAAGAGAAACAGGTTTATTGGATGCATCGAGTTCAGCGTGTTCACACACCAACATCTGAACTGGCCTGGCTATGCCCAGGGCAGTGATTTTATACCTTTAATCAAACTTCGTCAATCAGAGGGCGTTTAAAGAGGCGTATTCATACAAAACGTAAAAACCCCTGTTCAGAACAGGGAAGTACATCTTGGAAAACTACAAAAGCAGATATTCATACCAACAGTTTTCTGCAACTTCTCTGTTGTATCTCTCCCCCCACGTCTGGCTTCCTGTGCCCCTCCTTTACAGAGTCTTGCCACACTGTTCAGCCCTATTTATAATATGAGGAAGTTAAAAGTCAACTTTGGGACTCCAGGGCACTGGAGTAAAAGGCCAAACTAAAATGAATCTATAAGGTCCATTCTATTAAGACCACCTAACCTGGCCAGCCACTGGTGGGTTTACCTGTGCAACCCATGCTGTATCACAAAGACTTGGCTGAAAGGCTCATGTGGTTCTTTGTTTGTGGCCTGGGGTTTCCTGCCGTCAAGACACAGCCAAGATTATATAGCCTGTGGTCTGGCTAGATATCATGGAGGCAGTGGTGGGTTTCAAAAATTGTTGGAACCTACTCTGTGGGTGTGGCCTCCTTTGTGGGAGTGACTTGCCACCCATGTGACTGGATGGGAGTGGCTTGCCGCCCATGTGACTGGATATGAAATTATGAATTGAGAGTCGAGGTGGCGCAGTGGTTAGGGTGCAGTACTGCAGGCCACTTCATCTGACTGTTATCTGCAGTTCAGTGGTTCAGATCTCACCGCCTCAAGGTTGACTCAGCCTTCCATCCTTCCGAGGTGGGTGAAATGAGGACCCAGACTGTGGGGGCAATATGCTGACTCTGTAAACCGCTTAGAGAGGGCTGAAAGCCCTATGAAGCGGTATATAAGTCTAACTGCTATTGCTATTGCTATTGAATTAGTACTTAGGTTGGTCCAAGTAACTATTCAGAAACTCTGGCATTGAAGCATGCAAGTCTTAAAGCTGTCAAGTTACAAGATCCTTGCCAGTGGTGGGTTTCAAAATTTTTTGGAACCTCTTCTGTAGGTGTGGCCTGCTTTCTGGGTCCACTGGTGGAACCTCTTCTAACCGGTTCGGTAGATTTGACGAACCGGTTCTACCGAATAGGTACGAACTGGTAGGAACCCACCTCTGCATGGAGGCCTTTCCCACCTAACTGTGCAAACAATTCCACTCCATCACTTATAACAGCACTCGGTTTCCAAGCATGTTTCATGGGTATCAGAGGTAGGTTGCTGCCGGCATTACTGCTGGTTCAGCGCGCAAAATATTTTCCCTCACCCCATGATGAGTTATTAATACTGTTATACATCTTAAAACCCCACGTCATGTGCTGTCCTATAAAAGCAGGAGTTGGGGGAGTGTTCCTGGCATGACTAATGATAAGCAAAGAGTCTGCCAACATCAAGCGCGCATGCCAAGAGTCATGATGTAAACATGTAGTACGAGGTGATTTTACATTCATTTAACCCTTGCAAAGAAAATTGGAAGCTACTGTACTCCTTTATATTTTCGTTCCTGTTCGTTTCTATCTTTCTTTCTTTTTTAAACTTTAATAAAGTTATTGGGGGATGACGACAACACATAGTTTTGTTTCAATACAACGGTGTTTATACCACATTTTATTCTATCGTTTCATTCACTTAAGGGGCAAAACTCACTTAAGAGCTGTCTCACTTAGCAACATAAATGTTGGGCTCTATCGTGGTCATACGTCGAGGACTACCTGTATTCTAACCAGTAAAGTGTTGCTGTTATTTTAAATTCACAGCTCCCTAGTGTATTTCGAAGTGTAAGCTATGCCTTAGTGTTCAACTGAAAATTATTTGGGTGTGTCTGTTCACTAGGGCTGTGAGTTTGTGATCGTAAACTGAACCTGGAAGTGCTTGTAACAGCATTATTTATTTATTTATTTATTTATAAATAAATAAATAAAATTTGTTGGCCGTCTATCCTGGCCGCTCTCTCTTTTCTTCTTCACCCAACATCTTGAAGCATGTGATCCCCCTTTTCGGTTCAGGAGCTCAAGCCCTGTGATCCTGACCACCATTAAACCATCTTTCCAAGCAGCCTCCATGTTTCCAGTGTCTTTTTCCCCATTTGGAACTGAACCCAGAAGGACATTTCATCCAACAATGGGAACTGCAGCATGCCTCCTCTTCTGGCACGAGTGGTACAAGCGAATCCCAGTAGGGTGAGATGGTCCCTCAAGTAACCTGGACCCATGTCATGAAGGACTTTAACAGTGACATTTTGCGTTGCACC
Organism: Thamnophis elegans; assembly: GCF_009769535.1. Lineage (NCBI taxonomy): Eukaryota > Metazoa > Chordata > Lepidosauria > Squamata > Natricidae > Thamnophis > Thamnophis elegans. The sequence continues at coordinate 148,629,447 of NC_045542.1, read as the reverse complement.
CAGAAGCAGAATGGTAACCCATGCAGCTTGTGCAGCGTTACAGGAGCCATTCTTGGGGGGGGGGGGGCAAAACTATCTGTGCCACCGCACTCTGCATTTTTTTTGACAAAAAACAGGCCCATTTTCGCAAAAAAAAAAGGGGGAGGCATTTTTGGGAGGTTTGCAGAGTGCAAACATTTTTTTAAAATTTGCCTCTTCAAAATCTTGGTGCATCTTACACTCTGGTGTGTCTTATACTCCAAAAAATACGGTGCTTCTTTTGTCCAGTTTCTATTTTTGGGAGATAATCATCTCAAGGGCAAGGCAGAGTTCCTATGACTATGTGATTTCTCTTTTTGGGGAGAATAATCCCTTGGTTTCCTTCAGACAAGCTTTAGGCTGGTTTGTTGATTTAGCTTTGTTACATTTTTACAGGTGTGAATTGCTTTTGGCTGAATGCCCAGACATCATTAAGCTTATTAAGACTTTTCTTATCTTAAGAGTTAAGCTTATAAAGTGTTGTTTTATTATACTGTTGTGTTTGCTTGCTTTTCTGGTGTTATGGGAATAAAAATGAATACCTGGTAGGCAGAATTTTTTCCCCTATTTTCCTCCCCAAAAACTAAGGTGTGTCTTATACTCCAGTGCGTCTCATAATCTGAAAAATACGGTATATATCTCCCATACTCCATATATTCCCCTCTTCCATTTTCCCACAGTAGAAATTGTGGCATGCCTGAAGGCCCAATGTAAAAGATAGCTTCCAGGTCTGACATCTTCATCATTACCATCATTTATAATACTATATAGTTTTGATCACCAGAAAATAATTTGGCCATGACAGAGAGGGGGGCAGATGGATGGACTGGGGGGGGGGGGGGGGAACGGCAGTAAATTTCACTTTCAGATCATATTGCCATGACTCAAGCCCAAAAAACCATAACTGGTGCATCAATTGAATTCAATTCAATCCTTTATTGTCAGAGTACATGTGCACAATGAGATTGGCTGAGCCTCCCTTTGTGCAAACCCCCCCCCCCCATACAACTCGTATTGAAAAAAAATCCATAGCCTAGCAAATCCTACTAACAAAACACCCAGTCCTATTGCATCATGTGAACTTATTGCAGGTCACACCAGACCCGATGTAGTTATTTTTCATTCAGGAGTCAGGCAGCCCACGGATAAAAACTGTTCTTCAGCCTGTTTGGGTGGCTGCCTAGGCTTCTATATCTTCTTCCAGGTGGTAGGAGAGGGCTGACCAGGTTGTGAGTCATCGCTGAGGATTTTCCTCTCTCTCCTAAGGCAGCGAGCCTTAGCGATGTCGATGTCATCTAATGGTATCAGGGGAAAGGCCACAATGTTGTGTGCTGTGCTCACTGCTCACCACCCTCTGAAATATCTTTCTATCCGCGCAGTGGTGGGTTTCAAAAAAATTTCGAACCTACTCTGTGGGTGTGGCCTCCTTTGTGGGAGTGGCTTGCTGGCCATGTGACCTGGTGGGAGTGGCTTGCCGGCCATGTGTTCTCTCTCTCTCTCTCCTTCCTTTTGTCTCTCTGCCCCTTTTTCCTTTTTTTCTTTCATCTCTCTCTCACTTTTTCTGTCTTTCTTTCTTTCTTTCTCTTCCTCTCTCTCTCTGTGAGTCTGTCTGTGTGTCTGTGTGTGTGTGTGAGTGTGTGTGTGTGTGTGAGTAGTGGGTTTCAAAAAATTTTGGAACCTCTTCTATAGGTGTGGCCTGCTTTCTGGTGGAACCTCTTCTAACCGGTTCGGTAGATTTGACGAACCGGTTCTACCGAACTGGTGCGAACTGGTAGGAACCCACCTCTGTATCCGCGGCTGTCAAGCCAACATACCACACCGTAATGCAATGAGTGACAATGTTTTCTTTCTTTTTTTTAATACAAATAATATATTTATGAACAAAGCGTTGTCCGGGTTTTCCCCTTTTACATTGCCAGGCGTGCTTCATTCAATATCCAAGAAAGACATGAAATAAACACAGCTAAAGTGAAGCAAGATCTGAAGCAAAAAAGCACAAATGTGTACATATCAAACGTTTACCCAAGACCCTCCCCCCCCCCACAGTTACCCCAACCCAATGTCCAATCTGCAACTCCCAAAGGTGTCATGTGGGGTACATCTTCAAGTGGCTTCATCCAGCTGGTATGAGACGGTTGACCTTGACCAAACACAAGCCGTCAGCACAAGCAGAAGATGGTGAAAACAAAACTCCCTTCATGATAATTCCTTCAGTACCTAGTAAATCCCCCCCACCAAATACCATGAGCCCCGACCCTCCTTATTACTATGCAGCCGATAGCAAGCAAGCAAAGTAGAGGCTGACATTCATCCTTTTTTATACATAATCCATTTTACATCATAATTCTATTTCCAATTTCAACTCTATTATTCTCTTCTCATGTTTTCCCTTAAAATTTATTTTCTTCTTGTTATATAAACAATATCAAAGTTATACCAAATTATCATTTCATGATTCCTCTTTTCATATATTTTACCCTAATGAAACCATCTAATTATTCCTTTTTCTTCTATTCTTGTTCTTCAATTAAGCCCTCTTTTACTCTCTTCTCTTCTATTTCCTGGTCTGAGTGCTCCATCTAAATTTCTAGTTTATCCTTGCCCTCCAAAGTTTCACACATATTTTTAACATCTCAAATAGTTCATTATAGTTCATCATACCAATTTAACAAATTAACTGTTTTTTCATCATAGTTCTGTTTCCATTTCCAACCCCATTTATTCTCTTTCCATTTTAAATTTATTTTCTCCTTAGTACCTAAATATCACCAATTTCTCTTTAAGCTTAAACCAGATTGTCCTTTCCTCTTTCATATATTAACCTATTTTGCTATAAACAACATACATCCTCAATTTCAATTTTTACATAGAAAACATTTAGCTAACAATTATATTATTCTTTCCTATTTCCCTCTTAAACTTAGTTTTCTTAATATATAAACAATATCACCAATTTCCCTTTCAAGATTGAACCAAATTATCTTTTCTTTCATGTTAGTCTATTTTTATAAGCAATATACATCCTCAATTTCAATTTTTACACAAAGAATGTTTTGCTTAACTAAGATTATTATAATTCCCTTATATCTTAGTTACCTACATATCATTAGCAATATTGATACAATTCCCTTTAGCCTACTAATATATCCCTTTCCCCTCCTCCTCTTCTAGCCATTTTCTCTGGATCTCTCACAGATTCTATTCCTTCCAATTTTCTTCTTTGCTCCAATTCTCCTAGCTTCTTCTTTTCCTTTTTCTTATTTTTGTAATTCTTATTCCTTTTCTTCCAAGGCCTTTCTCTCCTTTGTGCTTTTATTGGTCTAGTAATTTTCCCCAGGGTTTCCCCCTTTCACTTTTCCCTTCTTCACTATTCAATTGTTTCTTTTGGGGGGGGCCTTCCCCTTTGCTTATTTTTTTGTATCACTGTAAATCCCAGTAAAATCATCTTTTTTTTTATTTTCAGTTCCAACAGCATCTTCTCTCTCTTCATTTAAACTCTCTTCTTCCACCTTGTCTTCTTGGTCTGCATTTAAATCCTCTTTTACCCCATTCTATTTGCCGCCTAGTGTCCTGGTCTGCATTTCTGAATTTTTTTAGTTTCACACACATTTTTTTAACATCTCAAATAATTCCTCATACATCCAGAGCTCCATAATGTCAGTAACTAATTTAACAATTTTTAAAGATTTTTTTTAAAAAAATGTATCGTATTTAATTAAAATTTAAAGTCCATGCAATCCTTCTTTTTTTATTCCTGTTTGCAGAATTTAAAAGAATTCTGGAGACGAGGTTCGGAGTAGAGTAATAAAATTCTCTTTATTATCAAAAATCAAAGCTAATTTGAAAACGGTTTGCAAAGCGTTGGTGGGTCTCACCCTGACTTCACCTGAGTCACAAAGGAGAGCCACACCCACAATGAAAGTGAGACAGCAGTTATACCCTCCCTAACTCCTCCTACTCCCATATCAGCTAGCCTGATCGGGGCGGTCACAAACCAGTCAGCAATAGTAACGCCCTAACTATTACCTTATATAGAATTATGACATTTAACCAATCAACTTCTAACATTGTTTTTCTTTAACCAATTAAATGATTACACAGTTCTCTTCTAAAACTCTCTCTTGGCTCCCTCTAGTGTTCATACAAAATATTAACTCTTTTTCAATTTTATTCCATCAATTCCCCCATCTCTTATATGGCAATTTTCTTAATATTTTCCCTTATTTCTTTCAACCTTTCTCTTTCTATTATTGTACTTTCCATAGGGAATGTATTCATACTTTCTAATAATTGGATCTGATCCCCAATTTCTTTTAATACCATCATTGACTTTTCATGTTGCTGAGCTTGTATTATGCTTCCCACCGTGGAGGTGACAACATTTCTTATTATGGGAATTAAACATGGTAGCATCATTAATCCAATAAAAATTATACCAACCATGAACAATGCTTGTTTCCAATTTCTAAAAATCCCCCCTAAAAAGCCCCCACCATCCAAATTGCATGTTTTGACTCTTATTATTATTATTACAGAGAAATTGTATATCTCCAGGGCTTCCTTCTGAAATTTTTCAGCTACTAGACCATAAAATTTTATCAATCCAATAACACCTTGGGTCTCCATTATCTAAATCTTTCTTAGTTGCATTTTTACATATTTTGAAAAGTCCCTTTCTCCACCCATCATTTTGATTCTCACATGACCAGGCCAATCCTCTCTTAGTTTGTTTTGCCATTACTTCTAATGTTAGATTGCATCCCTCATGTGTCATTTTCGAATATTGGAATTCTCCTTTCTGTAGTCCTCCTCCTTTTATACAAATGGTGTTTACAGGTGAGTTTATGAATTTCTTCGCATGATGGTGAAAACTTATCTCTCTTTTTGAGCGATTCTGTTTAGAGGGAGGTCCATAGAAATCCTCTACTATTCCCTCCTTAATTTGATATTCACATGCTCCCCACACCACCAAAAGTAACATACCCATCATTATTGTCATGCCTAGAAAATGCAACAGGAAATACTTGCAAGATGGTCGAGGAGCCCAATAGTCCCAAAATCCCGTTTCCTGCCCAGGTAACAGTCCTCTGATGGAAGGGCATCGTGGTTTCATCTTCTTTAGGCCCCGGCGGCGTGATAATTGTCAGAAAAGGGATTATCAAGCGCTCTCTGTACTGTTGGGGTAATACGGAGGTCTGTGGTGAGAGCAGTTGAAGATAGACTCGGATAATAAAAATATGCCGCCAGGTATTGTTCAATCAATATAATGTCACAGGGGATCCGGCAGTGGATACAAAGTACACAGTCAATACAATGGGAACAGCAGCAAGCTTCACACAGACAAGAACAGAACCAGCACATTGGTCACAAGCCAAGAACTCACGGGCCTTTTCCTTTAGAAGAATTACTGCCTTTTCAACACCAACTTCAATGGCTCCTTCTGAAAGGCCTTCCAAGTTTCCGACTCCTCCAAGTTGGCTCTCTTCGCTCTGGTGTAGTGGGTCCAGCCTTTTTCTTTCGTCCGGATGGCAGTGTCTGTGGTCAGCAACACCAGGAATGGTCCATCCCACTTCGGCTTTAGGGAATCGTCCTTCCAAGTTTTTATCCACACCTGGTCTCCCACTTCAATGGAATGTACTTTGAAGCTCAATGGAGGAGTCTGTATTAAATAGCCCGCTTTCCTGAAAGAGTCAAAAGTCTGGGACAGTATTTGCAAGTATTGTATCAATCCTTTGTCTTTACTAGGTAAATTCCCCATTCGTATCCCAGCATTCCTTAGTGGCATTCCAAATAACATTTCATAAGGTGAGACTCCCACATCCCTCCTGGGTTGTGTTCTTATTCTAAATAAGGCTATCGGCAACGCTTTTATCCAATTCACTCCTGTTTCCAAATACAATTTTGTCAACATTGTTTTAATCTTTCCATTCATATTTTCCACCTTCCCACTAGAGGGCGGATGCCATGGACTGTGTAAGTCCCATTTTATTCCCAATACGTTAGCCACTCCTTGAGTAATTTTCCCCGTGAAGTGTCTTCCCTGGTCACTATCAACTCTCTGAACAATCCCATATCTTGGTATAATATGTTCTAATAATAATCTAACAACAGTTCTAGCAGTTTCATCAAAACATGGGTAGGCTTCTACCCATCCTGTCAAATGATCTATAATAACTAACAAATATTTATATCTTCCCACTTGTGGCATTTCGGTGAAGTCTATTTGTATATTTTGGAAAGGATAGAGCGCTAAAGGCCTCCCTCCCTTTTGTTTTTCCCTTAATTGATTTCTATTTACCCTTTGACAAATTATACATTTTTGAGTTACTTGTTGTGCTGCCGTATAGACTTTTACTCCTGCATATTTTTTTAATACTTCATCAATCAAGGCTTGAGTTCCCCAATGACTCCCCTCGTGTAGTCTTTCAAAGATTTGTCTCATGAGGGGGTAATTGAGAATTTGTCTCCCATCTGGTAACCACCATTTCCCATCTTCATCTTTCGTTCCCCCCATCTGTTTAATTTTGTTTTCCTCTTTCTCATTAAAAATTGGTATCTCCTTCATTTCAAATACATGGGGAATCATAATTTTAATTTGTTCAATAACTTCATTCATACCAGCTTCTTTAGCTTCCTGGTCTGCCAACCTGTTTCCCTTCTTCTCAACCTCATCTCCCTTTTGGTGTGCTCTCAAATGCACTACAGCAATTCTATGGGGCAGGGCAAGGGCTGATAACACCTGCAATTAATCGAGATGGTTCTTTCCCTGACTTGTCACATATCCCCTTTCCCTCCAAATCTTCCCAAAGGTCTGCACCACTCCAAACGCATATTTAGAGTCGGTGTAAATCGTTAAATTTGATTTTTCCCCCAATATGAGAGCTCTTTTCAAGGCATACAATTCGGCTGCCTGTGCAGACCAATGGTTTGGCAATCTCCCCCCTTCTAGAAGAGCCCATGTGCCCTCCTGGATTATAGCGTATCCATTTTGTCTTTTCCCTTCTACCACTCGTGAAGAACCATCAATGTACCATCTTTCTCCTTTTTCCAAAGGAGTATCCTGTAAATCTGGCCTAATTTTTGTTTCTAAATCTACTATTTCACTACACCAGTGTTCAATTTCTTCACTTTCAGATGAACTGGTTTTATTGAGGAATTGGGCTGGATTCAATGCTGAGTCAGTTGTCAGGACTAGGTCAGAATGATCCAGTAACATCCCCTCATATTTTAGCAACCTTGAATCAGTCAACCACCTCCCAGCTTTTTGTTTCAACAATGTTCTCACTTAATGTGGGCTGCTTACAATTAGCGCCCCTCCCATTGTGATTTTCTCACTCTTCTTTACTAATAACGCTACTGCTGCTATGGCTTGAATACATGTGGGCCATCCTTTAGCTACAGGGTCAAGGTTTTCGGACAGATATGCTACTGGTTTCTTTTGCCCTGCCCAACTTTGTGTCAAAATCCCCAGGGCTATCCCTTCTTCCACTGATGCAAAAAGGTGAAATGGTTTCTCTAAATTGGGAAGACTTAAGACTGGGGCACTGACTAACAAGTGCTTAAGTCTCTGAAAGTCCTCATCCAACCCCTTGGTCCACCCAATTTTAAATGGTTTTGTTTGAGTTAACTGTTCATATAATCCTTTGGTCCATTTGGCATAATCTTCTATCCATAACCTACAATATCCAATTAATCCTAAAAACTTTCTCAACTCTTTTTGCGTTTTAGGCCTTGGTTGTAAGGTGACATAGTTCCTTCTAATAATCCGTCGTTTATTAGTTGGTCTATCACTGGTTGAAGACCTTTTCTTCCTTCCATCGGAATATTATACTGTCTTTGGCTTACTATCTCATTATTGGGTTTCAATTTTATCTTTAAAGGCTCTATCTCTAACCCACCCCTATTTCCCGGTTGCACCCAAACTAAAGGGTTAATCTTTTGTTCTTTCTCTTCTGTTAGAACATAAACTGTTTCACTTTTGTCAAAGCTTATTGTAATTCCCAAGGCCGACATCAGGTCTCTCCCCATGATGTTAATTCCTGCTTCAGGCACATACAATAATTTTAGAGTCCGGATCTCATTTTTCCCATATCTTATTTTCACTGGTTCTAACTGTTTCACATTAAAAGCCTCCCCTTTTACCCCACTAACTTTTATTTTTGCTTGATCATCAATTTTTCCCTCCTTTGGCATCACACACATAGAGGTGCGAGATGCTCCGGTGTCCACTAAGAAGGTATATTCCTGGGTTCCCACCTCCAAATTTATCAAGGGCTCCCAGTGGGAACTCCTAATGAAGGGCCCCTGACTTCCCTAATATATGTCTTCATCTTCCTCCATCAATCGGTTAATTTGCTCCTCCCCGGCCAGAGCAGGACATTCTCTCTTAAAATGTCCTGTCTTGCCACAATGGAAGCAAGTTCCTCTTTCTCCCATTGTTCCCCTTCTCATCATTCCTCGGTTAACTCCGCCTCTGCCTCTCATTCCGAGCTTCCCTCTAAGTCCGGTATCGTCTCTCCCTCGTCCGTGTGGCACCCAGCCCCGCCCCCTTCCTTGCTCGGGCTGTGTTTGCATAGCCCCCCTTACTGCTATAGCCATCATCCGACTTGTCCTCTGTCCGTCCCTTTTCACTTTTTCCTCTTCCCTATTCACATATATTTTCTGCGCTTCCTTTAACAAAACTTCTAAAGATTCTGTAGCCCAATTCTCTCTCTTTTGTAATTTCCTTGCAATGTCTGGCCATGCTTTAGTTACAAATTGAATTTTAACTATCTGTACATTTAGGGCATCGTCAGGATCCGCCCCCGCATACTTTCGCATTCCGTCCTTGAGACGTTGCAAAAATGTAGCTGGTGCTTCTTCCTTTCCCTGCTCTATATCCATGGCTTTAGCCATGTTCTGAGTTCTTGGTATTGCTTCCCTCATCCCCTTTATAATTATTGATCTTAAATCTTGCATGTTTCTTCTCCCCTCTGCTTCATTATTATTCCAATTTGGCTTTACCAGGGGATATTTAGTATCTCCTCTATCTTGATTCCCTCCCGCCACCACAGGGTTTTCTCTTTCCCACACTGCCATGGCGGCTACTCTGATTAAATTTCTCTCTTCGGGGCTAAACAAAATACCCATTATATTTTGTATTTCTTCCCAAGTATATATGTTAGGTCCTAATAGAGAATCCAATTGATCGCTAGCTGTCAATGGATCCTCAATGAAGTTTTTCATTTCCTTTTTAAATGCCCGAACCTCCGTTGCCCTTAGCGGTTCGTGTACATATGTTATAATTGGGGCCCCTTGGGCATTTACTCCATTCGGGGTCTCTCTTAGAGGAAATTGCTTAACCTGTTCCTCTTCACCCAATTGGTTTATTAAATTCTTCCTTGCACTATCCAATTTGTCCTTTGAATATCCTGTTTTCTCATCAACCCCCTCTGTGTATGGCATTAAGAACAGGATAGGGGGTGTGTGGCAATCAGGAGTCCAAACTGGGTTCTCCCCTCCCTGTGGACTTAATACGGGCATCGGAGAACCAGGCCACTGCCCTGGGGTAAATTGGCTTGTCCCTCCCTGCATTCCAGGATATAATGGGGGAGTTACTGCATTAGCCGGGTGTGGGGGATTTTGGATATGAACTGGATTATACGGAGGAGGGATATTTTTCAACAAATCCCTTTTTGGGGTTTCTTCCTCTTCTTCCTGCTCTCCGGGCTTCACCATCAGAATACGTTCTGATGGCCAAAGGTCCGGATTCCAGAGCAGAGCATAATCTAACTCATTGTCCAAATATTTACACTTTTTCTGTTTCACATAATCATATAGATTACGGCATTTAAAGAAATTCATAGAGCCGTCCCGCGGCCACTCAACATTATCATCTTGCCACCAAATAAAACAGCATAAATTTACCATATTTTCTTTAGTCAATCCTAATCTCAAAATTTCCCGATTATAAGGTGGGGATCCCCATCCAGCCAGCATTTGGCCCAATGGGCCATTCGGGTCAATTTTAAGCTTAGGATTCTTTCTAATTTTCTTTACACACTGTGTTCCTTTCTCAGCTGAACTTGTATTTCCCCCCATCTCTTATATGGGTAGGTAGCCCTCCCTTAAGTGTGTGCTTCTGTGTCCCTCCCAGCAGCTCTTTTCAATTCCACACGTCACCGTCTCCGGATATTCACAATATCCCCATCACTCACTCCGTCCTGCAAATCTCTCCCGAGATTCCTCAAAAGGACTTATACCCAGCCCCGCTGCCAGTTCTCACATTCACACACTTCCTGACCGCCCTGGGGTTCGTGCTCTGGTGTTTTCAAAACCAGTACTCACCAGGGTCCGCGCGCTGGAGTTATCCGGTCTGTCTTCAGGCTATTTCTTATTTTATTCACTCCCCTCCTACTGTTCGTCTATGACACAATTTTTACGGGCTTCCAAAAGCTACGCAGTCCTCTGGGTGGCTCCCCTCCTCTCAAAAAAAGAAAGGGGTGCACCTGAGGGGGACCCCTCAGAGCCCCAACGCAGATTGGATCCCGGACGAGCCCCCAATTTGTTTGCAGAATTTAAAAGAATTCTGGAGACGAGGTTCGGAGTAGAGTAATAAAATTCTCTTTATTATCAAAAATCAAAGCTAATTTGAAAACGGTTTGCAAAGCGTTGGTGGGTCTCACCCTGACTTCACCTGAGTCACAAAGGAGAGCCACACCCACAATGAAAGTGAGACAGCAGTTATACCCTCCCTAACTCCTCCTACTCCCATATCAGCTAGCCTGATCGGGGCGGTCACAAACCAGTCAGCAATAGTAACGCCCTAACTATTACCTTATATAGAATTATGACATTTAACCAATCAACTTCTAACATTGTTTTTCTTTAACCAATTAAATGATTACACAGTTCTCTTCTAAAACTCTCTCTTGGCTCCCTCTAGTGTTCATACAAAATATTAACTCTTTTTCAATTTTATTCCATCATTCCCTTTAAGTCCCAAATTCTAAAATCTAGTTTTAATGTTAATCCAGTCCAGCCCGACTTGAGGATTTATTTTCTTCCACAGCCCCAAGCAGTCAAAGCCAAAAACTGTTGTGAAAACAAACACTCAGTTCTCACTACTACAACGTATCTTTCTCTGTCCAATTTTACAACCATTTTTACAGTGGCCACCACAATTGTTAAGTGAATCACCCAGTTAAGTGAATCCAGCTTCCCAAATGGGTGTTTTTTGTGGGAAATGAGCAAAAAAGACTGAAAATCAGGATCATGTAATTTCAATACATTGCAACATCTTCCTGGCCTTTACGCAATTCACAGCAGATAATTCTAGGATAGTACAGGTAGCCCTCGACGGACAACCACAATTGAGCCCAAAATTTCTGTTGCTAAGCGAGTCAATTGTTAAGTGAGTTTGGTCCCATTTTACAACCTTTCTTGCCACACTTGTTAAGGGAATCACTGCAATTGTTAAGTCAGCAACACGGTTGATAAATAAAACTGCTTCTCCATTGACTTTACTTGTCAGAAGGCCACAGAAGGTGATCGCGTGGCCTTGGGACATGCAACCATCATAAATATGAGCTGGTTGCACAGCATCTGATTTTTTTAAAAAAATGAGAATTTTGAAAAACAAACTTTTACAAATATTTACTTCCCTTCCCCCCCTCCCCCCAACCTGCCCCCCTCGACTTCCTAGAACCAATACAGGGTATAAATCTTTGACAAAAACTATCAAAAATACACTTAAAAAGAAAAAAAGATAGTGATAACATCTTTCAATTGAGCTTTAGCTCCTCCTTGCTAAACTAGCTCTAGACAATTTATATCATTTCTGGTCTTTAATCATAAGCTATCTGGAATTTCTTAGTCCCATATTTATTTTGAGTATAATCAATCCATCTTTTCCACTCCAGTTTATATCTCTCATTTGAATGGTCCTTAAGATATGCAGATATTTTAGCCATCTCAGTTAGGTTTGTTACTTTCAATGTCCATTCTTGAATAGTAGGCAAATCTTCCTTCTTCCAGAATTGCGCCACCAACAATCTAGCTCGTTATTAAATGCAAAATCATATTAATCTCTACAACTGTACAATCAGTAATTATACATAACAAGAATAACTGAGGCGTAAATTTTATCCTTTTTTAAAGAACATTTTGCATAATCCACCATATTTTTATCCAAAATGCTTTAACCTTTTTGCAAGTCCACCATATGTGAAAATATGTAGCGTCCACACAATCACATCTCCAGCATTTAGGTTGTAAATTCGGATACATAGAAGCCAATTTTTTAGGATCTAAATGTCATCTATAAAACATCTTTTTTTTTATAGAATTTGTTTTTATTTTTGTTACATAGACAACATAATCACATAGCAATAGAAAAAGAAGGGCAGAGGGAAAATAAGAAAAAACAAAACAAAAAAACACACACACAAAAAAAAGAAAACAAAACCCATCATCCCATGCAGTATTTCCCATGCAGAGCCAAGGTGGCGCAGTGGTTAAATGCAGCACTGCAGGCTACTGCTAGATCAGCAGGTCAGCGGTTCAAATCTCACCGGCTCAGGGTTGACTCAGCCTTCCATCCTTCCGAGGTGGGTAAAATGAGGACCCAGATTGTTGGGGGCAATATGCTGACTCTCTGTAAACCGCTTAGAGAGGCCTGAAAGGCCTATGAAGCGGTATATAAGTCTACTGCTATTGCTATATTGCTATTTCATTTGATTACAGGTGTTTTAACCTTTATCATTCTTATACATTCATTGTTTCATTTAATAGATTATAATTTTGTATCGTTTCTTATTCCCCTGCCTGTAGCAATCCATCCCTACTACGTTTCCCCCCATACACACACCCGGTATCTCTCTGTTATATATTTAATAGACACAATAACCTAGGATTTTTTTTAAAAAAAGAGGAAAACACACACACACACACACACACAAAAAAGAACCATCATCACATGCAGCATGTCGTTTGGTTACAAGTGTTTTAACATCTACATTTTCAAATAATATTTACCGTCTCAAATGTTTCATCTAGTATAACTAAAAGCCTCATTTTCATTCTACAATATATATTCAGTTAACATTAGCATTATTTTTCCCCAGAAAGTATACTTATATTCATTATTGTCCTTGCATTTCATACCTTCAGAGATCTTATTCCTTCATTTTTCAGCAAGACGTTGCTGCCTATATATACCAGTTTTCATTTGTTCCCTTATTAAAATTGCTTATCAGCAGCGAAATATCATTATAAGTTCTTAACATTATACATTATATCACCAGACCTTATATTAATTCTTCATTGTATCATTGTTAGATTATTTCACAGCATAATTATATCATCATTCACTTTCTTCAATTAAAGCATAAGTATATCATTTTTCATTTCCAAGGTGTTTTTTTTCCCCCTAGCCACCGATAAAACAAATCCCATATCTTATAAAATTGCTCATCCTCTTGCTCTCTAATTTCAAATGTCAATTTACTCATTTCAGCACAGTCCATTATTTTTTGGATAACTTCTTCCTGTTTTGGTATTGTTTCGTTTTTCCAGTTTTTTGCAAATACAATTCTGGCTGCTGCTAACACATTTACAATCAGATATTTTAAGTCTTTGTTGTAGATTTCTGGTATGATCCCCAATAAAAAGACGTCTGGTTTAAAGTCTATTTGTTTGTGTGTCATTTTCTCCAACCACATGTGGATTTTAGTCCAGTATCTTTTAGCTTCAGTGCAAGTCCACCACATGTGGTAGTATGAACCAGGTATCTGGTGACATTTCCAATACTTTTCTGATTTATTCTTGAACATTCTTGCGATTCTGGTTGGGGGTAGGTGCCACCTGTAAAACATCTTATACAAGTTTTCTCTATATGCAGTAGACATTGTCATTTTGTAATTTTGAGACCACAATTTCTGCCAATTCTCTAAGTCAATCCCATACCTAAAGTTTTTTCCCCAAGCTATCATAGTTTCTTTAACTTGTTCTTCTTGCAATTTAAACTCCAATAAATATCCATATAGCTTTTTAATTACTTTTTCATCAGTACCTGTTAAAATTTTGTCTAACTCAGTCATTTTATTATAAAGACCTTTGGTTTTTCTATCTTCATTATATCTAGATTGTATCTGTACATATGAATACCAGTTCATTTCCATCCCTTCTTGTTTCAACTCTTGAATAGATTTGAGCTCACCCTCTGCATTCAATAATTCTATATATCTAACTGTTTGTTCCTTTTTATATATTATTGGATATGAAAATGCTTCAATTGTTGATATCCAGACTGGAATTTTCAAATAGTGTAATCTTTTTACCTTTTCCCAGTTTAATAGCAACACCTCCCTTATATAATGTCTTCTAAAGTAACCATATGATTTAGTTCCCTTATACCATAAGAAAGCATGCCATCCCAACAATAAGTCGTGACCTTCTGCATTCAATAATCTAGAGTTTTTTAATGATATCCATTCCTTAATCCACATCAAGTTTGTTGCTTGATAGTATAGCTCCCAATCAGGTAGCCCAAATCCTCCTCTAGATCTAGCATCTTGTAGTAATTTAAGTTTTATTCTAGCTTTTTTCCCTTGCCAAATAAATTTCAAAACTATTTTATTTAGATCTTGAAAAAAGTCCTTACCCAATCTGATTGGGATTGTCTGAAGCAGGTATCGAATTCTAGGTAGAATGTTCATTTTATTTGTAGAAATTCTTCCCATCATTGATAAGTGCAAATTTTCCCATTTCTCCAAATCAATTGCTATTTGTCGTTTTAGTCTGGTATAGTTATCCTCTTTAAGAGTGCTACATCTAGATGATAAGTATATCCCCAAATATTTAACCTTACTTGTATTTTGAATCTGCAACATTTCTGACATCTCTTCCTTTTGTGTTGCTGGGATATTCTTCGTCATGATCTTTGAATAAACATCTTATAGACGTTTTCTCTCAAGTTTTGGGCTTGTGTAAATTTTACATTTCTTACCCAAATCTTTTCCCATGTGTCCAACATTATTGGTTCTTCAAAATTTTGAGCCCACTTTATCATACAGTCTTTAACTAATTCTGTTTCCAAGTCCATTTCTATTAATACATTATATAATCTCTTTATATGCATTGCACAGCATCTGAATTTTAATCACGTGACCATATGGATGCTGCAACCATGATAAGTGTGAAAAATGGCCGTAAGTCACTTTTTTCAGTGCTGCTGTAACTTTGAACACTAAAAGTTGTAAGTCAAGGACTACCTATAGTTCCAGTTCTCTTTCAGGATCTCTTAGGACAGTGGTTCTCAACCTGTGGGTTGGGACCCCTTTGGGGGTCGAATGACCCTTTCACAGGGGTCGCCTAAGGCCATTGGAAAACAAATGTTTTCGAAAAAATACGGAAAACATAAAATAATCCTATGGTTGGGGGTCACAACACGAGGAACTGTATTGAATTGAATTGAATTGAATTTATTGCACTTATATGCCGCCCGTTTCCCCGAAGGGGACTCAGGGCGGCTCACAATCCAAGTCAGGGAAGGGGATACAGATAAGGGATAAAAAAGATGAACAAAACAATACACAATTTAAAAGCACACAACAACCATACCATTCGAGGGTGGGGGGGCAAAAGTTCTTTAGCCCCAGGCCTGTCGGAACAGCCAGGTTTTAAGGGCTTTGTGGAAGGTCTGGAGGGTGGTGAGGGTTCGAATCTCCACGGGGAGCTCGTTCCAGAGGGTCGGAGCAGCCACAGAGAAGGCTCTCCTCCGGGTAGTCGCCAGCCGGCATTGGCTGGCGGATGGAATTCGGAGGAGGCCTAATCTGTGGGATCTAAATGGTCTATTGGAGGTAATTGGCAGCAGGCGGTCTCTCAAGTACCCAGGTTCAATACCATGAAGGGCTTTATAAGTGATGACTAGCGCCTTGAAGCGTATCAGAAGACCAATAGGCAGCCAGTGCAGCTCGCGGAGGATAGGTGTTATGTGGGTGAACCGAGGTGCACCGACGATCGCTCACGCGGCTGCATTCTGGACAAGCTGAAGTCTCCGAATGCTCTTCAAGGGCTGCCCCATGTGGAGCATGTTGCAGTAGTCCAGTCTAGAGGTCACAAGGGCACGAGTGACTGTTGTGAGGGCCTCCTGGTTCAGGTAGGGATGCAACTGGTGCACCAGTCGAACCTGGGCAAATGCCCCCCTGGTCACAGCCGACAAGTGGTGTTCGAAAGTCAGCTGTGGGTCCAGGAGGACTCCCAAATTGCGGACCCTGTCTGAGGGGCATACTGTTTGACCCCGCAGCCTGAGAGATGGAACACTTGGCCAATTAGTAGGAGGGAAACACACCAGCCACTCGGTCTCATCCGGGTTGAGTACAAGCTTGTTAACCCCCATCCAGACCCTAACAGCCTCGAGGCACTGGCACATCACGTCAACCGCTTCACTGAGTTGGCACGGGGCGGACAGATACAACTGTGTATCGTCCGCATACTGATGGTATTTTATCCCGTGCCGTCGAATGATCTCACCCAGCGGCTTCATGTAGATATTAAACAGGAGGGGGGACAGGACCGAACCCTGTGGCACCCCATGATTCAGGGGCCTAGGTGTCGATCTCTGCCCTCCGACCAACACCGACTGCGACCTGTCCGAGAGGTAAGAGGAGAACCACCGTAAAACAGTGCCTCCCACCCCCACCTCCCGCAGTCGTCGCAGAAGGATACCATGGTCGATGGTATCGAAGGCCACTGAGAGGTCAAGGAGCACTAGGACGGAGGCATGACCTCCATCCCTGGGTCTCCAGAGATCATTGGTCAGCGCGACCAAAGCGGTTTCCGTGCTGTAGCCAGGCCTAAATCCCGACTGGAAGGGATCTAGATAATCGGTTTCCTCCAAGGACCGCCGGAGCTGAAAGGCCACCACTTTCTCAACAACCTTCCCCACGAAGGGGAGGTTGGAGACTGGACGATAGTTGTTTAAAATGGCTGGATCCAAAGATGGCTTCTTCAGAAGGGGTCTCACCACCGCTGCCTTTAAAGCAGGGGGAAAGAACCCCTCCCAAAGGGAGGCGGTAACAACCGCCTGGATCCAGCCCCGTGTCACCTCCCTGCTGTTAGCAACCAGCCAGGAGGGGCACGGGTCCAGTACACATGTGGAGGCACTTACGGCTCCCATGGCCTTGTCCACGTCCTCAGGGGTAACAGCTTGAAAATCAATCCAGTGATGTCCATCCAGATTCTCCCCTGGTGCCTCGGCTGGCTCTGCGCAATTGGAGTCTAGGTCCGTCCGAAGCCGAGCAACTTTATCCGCGAGGAATTGGACGTAGTCCTCAGCTCTGCCTTGCAAAGGATTGCTCGTATCCCTCCTGTTTAGGAGGGAACGGGTTATCCTGAACAAGGCGGCTGGGCGCGACTCAGCGGAAGCTATCAGAGAGGCAATGTGTGTTCTTTTTGTCGTCCTGATTGCCCGAAGGTAGACTCTGATGCTGGATCTTAAAAGCGCTCGGTCTGACTCAGACTTACTGGATCTCCATCGTTGCTCTAGGCATCTCTTTCGGCGCTTCATCTCCCGGAGTTCCTCAGTAAACCAAGGAGCCCTCCTGGATCCACTGCCTTGGATCGGCCGTAAAGGCGCAATCCGGTTAAGAGCCTCTGCCGCTGCTGAATTCCAGGCAGCAACCAGAGTCTCCGCCGGACTGCGGGCGAGGGTATCAGGAACAACACCACGCTCCGTCTGAAAGCCCAAAGGGTCCATAAGGCGCCTGGGGTGGAACCACCTAATTGGTTCCTCCTCCCTACAGTGGGGGTTTGGTCTCCGAAAGTCAAGCCTCAGTAGGTAGTGGTCCGACCATGACAGGGGTAAGATCTCACTACCCCTCAAACCAAGATTACAACTCCACTGCTCCGAGAGAAATACAAGGTCGAGCGTGTGACCCGCCGAGTGAGTCGGGCCCCGAATTACTTGGGTCAAGCCCGTGGCTGTCATGGAAGCCATGAACTCCTGCGCTCCATCAGCGTGTTCACCGAGTGAAGGCAAGTTGAAATCCCCCAGAACCATAAGCCTGGGGAACTCAATTGCCAGCTCAGCTACTGACTCGAGGAGCGAGGGGAGGGCTGCTGCAACACTGTTGGGAGGCAGGTACATTAACAGCAAGCCCACTTGACCCTTGAGGTCCAACTTCACCAGCAAGGACTCACACCCGACAAGCTCCGGAGCAGGGATCCTACGAGGTACTAGAGACTCTTGGATAACAATAGCCACACCCCCACCCCTTTACTAGGGTCGCGGCTGATGAAGCACCTGAAAACCCTCTGGGCACATTTCAGTGAGGGGGACTCCTCCCTCCGGGCCCAGCCAGGTTTCAGTAATACATGCCAGGTCTGCCCTCTCGTCTAAAATTAGGTCCCGGACGAGGGGAGTCTTGTGAACTACAGACCTGGCATTTAGCGACAGCAGCCTGAGACCAGGGTCCTGATTACTCATGCCATCTGGCCTTGGAGTGGGACTCATAGGGCCGGAAGGAGGGATCTCTGTAATGTAGCGAGCCCTCCTTCCCCGGTAATGGCCAGCCCTAAAGTCCCTGCCATATCTGCCCCTCCCTGTTAAGACCATAATGCTCTGGCCCACTCCCGTGTCCGTAGTCCCTCCACCCACCCCCATAGCCCCCGCATTTCCCGACAGGCCCTTCGAATCAGTCATCCTGAGATTGGAAAAGGCCCAGATCCCCTCAACACTTCTGCGAAGCACTCAGTGTGGGGGAACCCGGTTCCCATCCCAATCTCGCTTATACACCCAAACACTCACTCATTCACATCCCCACAAAAATTTAAAAATACAACAATATAATATAAAAGGGAATTACACAAGTTTTAAAAAGTGGCATCATTCGCTTACAATCATACACATCCACACTATTTACAAAGAAAAATTGCACAGATATAAAAAAGGTGATAAAATAAGCGAACAATCCGTACATAAAGACATAAGTCCATAGAGCAACAGCACAATAAAGCGGTCAAGGCCGGCACGATATGAGGGAGCTAAAAAGGCCTCTTTCTCTAAAGGTCTAGTATAGGAAGAATAATAGTCAAGATGGCTAGGGTAAAGTTTCTGAGGTAATAGTGGACGATGATAGCCACGGTAATAGACGCAGTCCGGGGGGGAGAGATGCAGAACTAAAAGTCCAGCAGGCTAAGTCCATAAAGATGAAACGTAATTGGAGGAGCCAGCTAGGGTAGATGGTAAGGATGGTAAACAAGGAAGCCACCCCCCAGCCACAAAGGAGGGCAAACCGGGGGGGCCTTGCACGCCCAATAAGATGGAAAGACGGCTGTTGTAGATTAAAAGGCACTGACTGGGGGAAAAGTTCAGAAGGGCCGTAATGGCGGCTACAGACTAGCCGCTCAATCACCCTTAAAGGGTGATCCTCATTAAAGGGTCACGGCATTAGGAAGGTTGAGACCCAGTCTTAGGGGTATTTTTTTTGCATATGTAGTAGTGCTTAGTGATGCATCTCACTGACATGGCTATGAGATCTCTGGCCAAAAATGCACAATCGCCTCCATTTCCCACGATTTCCATCCTGTAATAGAAGCAGAAATTAGGGGGTGGAGATAATCTCCTGAATTTACATTTCGTCTAGCTGAGCCTTGCCTGGCCTTTTTCAAGGTGGCTAACATCTAAGAAAATGGCATTATGATCAACAGGTACCAAGGCTCAGTTGGAGCAGTAAAGCCAACAAATTAATGATTTTTTAGCGAACTGAGAGACAGCAGAGTTGGAAACCCTTGTTTATGAACTATACCAAGGGTGTCAAACTCGATTTCATTCAGGGCCGCATCAGGTTTTGTTTGACCTCGGAGGGCCTGGTGGCGCGGTGGTGGGTGTGGCTGTGGTGGGCGTTTGACACAGGTTCAAGATGCATTTTTTCCTTTCTTTCTTTCCATAGTTTTTTACTATAATCATTTTCCTATCTCTTCTACCAGATACTATGGGCAAACATTTATTACTTATTTTTCATACTCCACTAAACTTTTTATTTCTAAATTTAACCCCATTGTTTAATAACAAATTGCTTTTCCAGGCAGAAAAGCTATTTATACTATTGTATTTTTATTATTCAACTTATAATAAAAATACAATAGCATAAATAACATGGTAATACAAGAGCTAACGCAGAGGTAAATTTCCAGGATAGTAAATAAAAATGTCTTGTCAATTATAGATTGTTGATTGTAGATGAAAGGGACCTACAGTATGTAAAATCTGGCATTAAACTGTAGTATTAATGTAGGATGTTGCTTGTTTTCTCTCCAGATCATGCACTTACTTTGAAGCCAAATAATTGTAATCCAGTCCAATCCAGTCTTCCCCCAGCACTCTGCCAGCCGAAAATGGGCTGCACGGAAGCCACACGAGGCCTGTTTTTAACCCTCCCTGACCTCCAGAAGCACTCTGGCCAAAAATGGACTAGATGGAAGCCCCGCGAGGCCTCCACGCAGCCCGTTTTTGGCCGCCAGAGTGCTGCAGGAGGCCATGGAGGCCATAAAACAGGTCATGGGCCTTGAGTTTAACACCCCAGAACAATACTTTGGCATTCCCAAAATGTCCTGCAGCTTCTTCTATCTTCAGTCCTCAATCAGAATAAATAAATAAAAATAATAAATACACGTGGGTTGCCATGTGACCAAATTTTGACCATATGATCAAGGGGGATGCAGTGATGGCTGTAACTGCGACGTTTGCTCATACACACACATACACAATTTCAGTTCTGTTGTAACTTTGAATGATCGCTAAATGAATGGCTATAAAGTGGAGGACTCCTCGTAATACATTTTTAACTACATTAGTAGAGCCAAATCTTTTTAGAGGGCAACATCTGAATACTGGTAGCCAGGAGGCTCTTTCTAGGCTCAGTCTTGAGCTGCACACAGCCTCAGTGGAGGCATTTTACTTTCAGCTCTTGCCAACTGAGAGGAAAAGAGGAAGAGACTCACTTTGCATTTTCTCCATCTACCCACTTCCAGGGTTGATTCGGTTCTCTCCTGAGGCCGATCCAAAAGCCGTGTTCTATTGCCAACATCTTTATGGTATGCTTTAAAAAATGGTACATGTTAGAAAATTGTCATTCTATCTCTGCCTCTGAGATTCACATTTTTAAGCATTTGAGGATGATTATTAGATGTTTCCAAGTTTCTATGCAGGAAAAAATGAAACAAGCAGATGACTGACTTATTTATTAACGAACAATAGAGAGAGAGAGCAATATTTTTGATTTTTTAAATTTTCTATTGTCAACACAGTTTGCTTTGTGAAATCAGCATTCTTTGGAACCTGGAGGAGGTTTAAGAGCTCCTAAAGCTTTTGTTCAGAAAGGCATCATTATTTTTACTAATATTAGGAGAAAATCCTTTAACTTTTTCACATTGTAAAAAAAGCATGCACCATCAATGATGAATGATGTATATTTTAGGAATTGATTTATCCTGGACAAAACTAGTTACATTACAGGTAGTCCTCAAGTTACAAATGTAATGGAGCCTGTCCATTCCATTCGTAACCCAAGGATTCATGGGAGTGAATCTCGTACCTTGAACAGGATCACTCCCTCCTTTTGCCAACACCTTTGCTAATCGAATGTGAGGCTTGTTAAGTGCACATGAGGGTGGGAAAGCCCATGAGGGGTTTACTGATGGAACAGACCACCTGGCTAAGACGACCCACTCTTCCTGACCCACTCATGCTTCCCATAATTGATTCCCCCACCACCACCTGCCACACCAGGTCACCCCTCAGAAGCCCTATTTTAGCCGACAACATGCAGGATGGAGTTTGGAGTTGGAGTTTGGAGTTTATTCAATTTGTAGGCCGCCCTATTCCCCGAAGGGACTCAGGGCGGCTGAACAAAAGCCAAGGGAGGGGAAATTACAAAAAGTGAGACAAAAACAATCAGACAATACAAACAACTTAAAAGCACAACAGACACAGCAAATTCGAATAGTGGGGGGGAACTCAACCCTAGGCTTGCTGGGACAGCCAGGTCTTCACGGCCATCCGGAAGGCCCGAAGGGTGGAGAGGGTCCGAATCTCCATGGGGAGCTCGTTCCAAAGGGCCGGAGCAGCCACAGAGAAGGCCCTCCTCCGAGTAGTCACCAGCCGACATTGGCCGGCAGATGGAATACGGAGGAGGCCTAATCTGTGGGATCAAATGGGTCTGTGGGAGGTAATCGGCAGAAGGCGGTCTCTCAAGTACCCAGGTCCAATACCATGTAGGGCTTTATAAGTAATAACTAGCACCCTGAAGCATATCCGGAGACCAATAGGTAGCCAGTGCAGCTCGTGGAGGATAGGTGTGACGTGGGTGTACTGGGGTGCACCCACAATCGCTCGCGCGGCTGCATTCTGGACCAGCTGGAGTCTCCGAACACTCTTCAAGGGCTGCCCCATGTAGAGCGCAGGATGGATGATGCACAGCCTCTGTGTTTGTTCCTAAGGGTGAATTGCCATGGTGCTGCAAGATTCGGAGTTTTAGGACTTGTTTGCAAACCCTAGGGGGCACTTATCGCATAACTTCGAACATTCACCAAGGGAACGCTCCTAACGAGGATTACTTGTACTCACCATTTCCTCCTCTGTAATTTTGGCCAGGGAAGAATTCTGCAAATTACAGGACTTCTGGCTTTCAAACCAGTTTTTTTCCTCTTCTGACACTTTGTAGCAGTATCCTTGATGTGCAAACCAGTCAAGTGGACATGTAAGAGATAGATATTTTATGGCATCCTTTTGGTAGTTTAATGGCACTGGTGTTCCTGGAACAAAAACAGGTGGAAACAATAGAAACTAACTTGTCCAGTCTTATAAGTAGGATGGGACCATCCTGCTAAATTGGAACCTGTTACTGATTTCAAACAAAATCCAGTCAGGATAAGGAGACCCATATTCTAGCTGTTGTGACAACTTCCATTCTATGATCCCCAGATTAATAGAGATTGTGGACTGAGCAGTGATTTGCATGGTGGATTTGAATCCCAGAAAACACATGTAAATCCACTTACTCAGCCATGAATCTCTTTTGTGAGATTTTTCACTGATTTGGTCAACCTATTTGACATTTGGTCCATTTTTTTCACAATTATTGCTTTTGGCAGTAAATCACTAAATAAATAAATGTATGTTATTTCTTATTTTGTTTTTTGAGATTTGCCTTTGTAATTATGGTCACCTGGCGAAGAAAAGACTCAAATGTTTTCTATTTATAATTTATTTCCCTGCTAAGCCCCTTAAACCATTATTTCTGCTCTTCTCACTAGTGCCAAATGAGTATTTTCCCCTTCTGGCTATCTCACTCTGGATTCATCTCACTAAATAAGATTCTTGATACTTTCAATCAAACACTGAGACTTTTTCCGCACAAAGGAACTGAAGTTTTCCTAGACCAGATGAAGTAGACTGCAGTGACTAAAAAGCAGGACAAGGCCAATTCTATACTTCTAACCCATCTGCAGAAGTCATTCAGCTTCATGAACTCATGGAGAAGCTTTTAAGGTCTGTATTCTTTACTCTGGTAATAAATGAGATGTAGGAGATGACCAGGCTGAGCCCGAGGAAGGGGTCAAACACATAATCAGCCTTGAGTCCCTTCACACCCACAAGAGATCTAAGTCCAGACCCCCTTGAACACCTTTGACTCTTATCTACCGCCAATTTGGTTTGGCCATTAGTGGTTCAGATTCTTGTAGACAGCTTAAGATTGCAGTAAATTTTATACCTGTTTGAACTGCCTGCATATTTTGATTTTTCATGATGTGTGACACGAGGATAAGAATGATGATCAGGAGGATGACAATGAAAATGAGAATTCCAATGACTGCCATTTTGTATTTAGAGGAAGCTGACAAAAAAAGAAGAAAAACAAAATTCATCAACCCTACCTGCTACATCAAAGGAAGGTAGAAATAAATCTGGATACTGATAAGCAGAACTCCCTAAATAAAATAGTATACACATTTCTAAGTTGCTTTTCTTGTTTTTTGCCTTTTAATTTCCAAAGTCAATCTTGCATCAAAATGTCAGTCTGATTCTGCTGAAAATAAATTGAACTACTGTGTTCTAATTGAGCAAATAAAACTGCTTAGGAGTTCTTATAATCTTATCTTATTGTATTTTATCTTATCTTTTTTCCTCCCCTTTCTAAGAAGACTTGCTGTATCTCCTTGGTGTCCATCATGGATCTGGAGGCCTTCTTGTAAATAAAGGTGATTCTCCAGGCAATACTGAATTCCATCTGGTTCAGTTAAAAGAAGATTGAAATATGAAACAAAATTGGGTCTGGTGAAGCAGAATTGAGCCTGCGACAGATCCTGTCAGCCAAAGAGTGTTGACTGGCAGGAACTAGAAAGTGGGCTTTCTCTATTGTAGCCCCTGCCTTGTGAGCTATTGTCCCTTGGAGATTAGAATGGCCCCAACTCTGTTGGCTTTTCACAAGGCATTAAAAAGATGGCTAGGTTCCTGGACCTGGAGTTCTGAATGGGGTAAGGGCCAAGGGTGAAATTTGGCAGATTCTGACAGGTTCTGGAGAACCGGCAGCGGAAATTTTGAGTAGTTCGGAGAACCAGCAAATACCTCCTCTGGCTAGCCCCAGAGAGGGGAGGGAATGGGGATTTTGCAGGATTCTTCCCCTGCCACGCCCACCAAGCCACGCCCACAGAACCAGTAGTAAAAAAAATTGCATTTCACCACATTAAGGGTCCCATTCCTTGGTTTTAGTGTTAGTTGATTTAATTATCTTGGCTGCTGTTTCTGTTAATTTTCTGGATGTTTTTAGTGTTTTAAATTATTTTAATCATTCTATAATTTTAGAATCATAAGCCACGCAGAGTCACTTGGTTGAATAGAGTGGCTATATAAATGGAATGGATGGATAAATGAGTGGATAAAACAAAGAAATGAATAAATAAATCGATGGTACTGCAGAGAAACTACACAAAGTCTTCACAAAGGTGGGGTAAAATTTGCCTAAGACATTTAATTGCTTGAGATAAACTACAAATAATCCCTGGAACAAATCCATTTTTCCTCTTCTCCGTTCTACAGCATCTCGGACAAGGAACACACCCAGGCAGATCCATACTAAAAATCTGTATTCTTGTATGTTCAAAGCTGACTTCCCGCTCTCTCATCCTATCACTTACTATACATTTTATGTCAATGACTTGTTACCACTTACTAGGACTAGTCCCTCTCTCTCATTTGCTTCTTTATTTCATTGCATTTATTTTAAGGCTGTCCCCTGCAACAGACTCTGAATGCCTGCTCTCTGTCTTGTGAAAGATTAACATTCAGCAGTTCTTCAAAATTCAATCGGGGACAGAGTATGTGTTTTGTATTGCTCCGTAGAGATAGCTTGGAGAATTCAATCCCTCATTTGGGTGAATGGCTTCCACATCTCGATATTGTTATTACTACCTGGTTTTTCCTCGTGTCCTCCTGCATTTCCATTGGGAGAAGTGTGCTGCTGCTTTTGTTCCTCATTTATATTCTGCATTTCTAAAATTGTATTAGAAATTGGAATTAGAAATGTGGCTGTCACAAGAAGGAAAGCCAAGATGCTTACACAAGATGGAAAATTACTGCTAATTTTTAGATATGACAAAGCCTTTTAAAAAGTGTACAGCAGAAAATAATTTGTCATGCAAACGTTTTTTTTATGGCAGTTAATAAATTGGGCAACTTTTTATTAGAGAAGGAGAGAAAATCAACATTCCATTATCTACATTCTGTTAAAAGGATTGAATTCATTTGAGAATCTGTTGATCTTGGCCGGTCTTCAAAAGCTAAGAAGGATGAGAGCCTAATAGAGAATGTAAAGGGTAGAATGAGTGATTGAAAAGCTTTCCATTTAGCAACACCCACAAACATCAATCGATGCACAACACAAAAAAAGCATGTGTCTAAATGACATAAAAAATTAGATTCAGATTCCTTTCCCAAGTTATAAGTTCAGCAGAAAAAAACTATAGCAGAGACACAGCTATACGTCAACACTTATTTCTTTTTCATTCGCTTCAGTGACTCATATGCTGTCTCCTCTATTCAGCTTGTCTTTTCTCCTAAAATCCTCTTCTTAGACCCTTAGAGATAAAAAGCATAACATATATTATTACTATTAATTACTATGCATGTCACCTGTCAATGTTTAAAGGAAAACTGGGAGAAGTAGTTTCTACCCGTTGCCCTGAAAATAAGACCTATCCAGAAAATAAGCCCTGGCATACTTTCTATGTCTGCACCTAATATAAGCCCTACACCCAGCCACCCCAAAATAATCCCTACTTAGGAGCCTGTACAGTTGCCCGGCCGCCCATTCTGTCTGGTTGCTCGTGGTGCTGTAGGAACAAGGTGAGGTGGGATGGTGGTGGAGCCACCCCAAGCATTCCACATCAGCTTACCTCAGGACCTCATAGCCAGGCCATCCACGCTGTGATACCTGCCTTGCAGCAGCAGCACCAAGAACCATGACCAGTAGGAGCCCACTTGGCCACCAGCCCATTTCTTCTAATTGCTCATGGTTGCATGGAGCAGGAGGCTGAGTGGCATGATGGTGCCGCAGCTGCAAGGCGAGATGAGACAGGTGTCGGAGCATGGGTAGCCTGGCGGTGGGGGTCCTCAGGTAAGCCAGTGCTCCATCCACCCCTGCTTTGCAGCGGCGGTGCTAGCACACCACAAGCAAGCAGAAGAATGCGCCTCACATACAAGGGGGGAAATAAGACACACACACACAAAAATAAGCCCAAGTGTTTATTTGGGGACTCAAAAGAAAATAAGACCCTGTCTTATTTTCATGGAAACACGGTACTAATATAACTAATATCCACTAAAATGGCTGAAGCTTTTGCTAGCGCTACAAATGAAGAGGTATTCCAACACTTTCACTCTTTGACCAGTGTGTGAAAATTGTGACCAAGCCATTTTTTAATTAGTAATGCATAGCCCTTTTCTGCAATGTTATCCCTTTAGGTTCTGCCAACTCTTTATGTAAAGGAGTGTAAACTGAGACTACACAGGTAATCCTTCACTTACAATCTTTAACTATTACAGCCACTGCACACCGACACAGACATATACAGGATCATATAATCAAAATTACTGCTTCCCTTTTCTCTCTATGTAATACAGCCCAGGTTCGATTCCCAGTAAGGGTATGGCTAGCTGATGAGAGCAAATAGCTTGAAATATATCTATACTAGTCTCCCTTTATTTATGCTGATAAATTCAAATTCAGTGAGATAATTGGAGTTAATTGGTATGATACACGTATATAATTGAATGAAAGTTGTAATGTATTGGGTTTTGGGTTTAAAATGAAGGGTCATCTTTTTTTCTCCTTTATATGTAATACTTGAGTACTTTTTAAAGTTAGTAAAATATCAAAACTAAGAAATGTTTTCTCCCTTTAGGGTTAAAAAAATGAAATAATATAGAGGATTTTATTAATATAAATTATGATAAAGATTCATGAGCTAACATATTACTCTGCACAGCAAAGAGAAGCAGAGATGGTCAAACTGATTCTTTTATCCAAAGAAGAGAATATATCTAACCTTGTTTCTATTCTGAAATTGCTTTTGGATTTTGTGCTTGCAATGAAAAAAAATGAAACTTTGAATTTGTTAACTAGTTAGGCTTATTGTTATAGATATGGCTTGTTCATACTTTTGTGTAAAAGCAAAAGTTGTGGTTGTATTATCTTTTCCTGTGTTCAAGAGAGTTGGAAGTTGGTGCCTTTTTCTTTTTTTTCCCTCCCTTTATACTATATTTCTTTTCTTTTCCCTCCCTCTCTTCTTAGATTTTTTTTCAACTACTTTTTATATTTTCTTTGTATTTTATATTTTGAAAGCCAATACAAAATCATATATGATAAAATTCATCACAACGTTTTGGAAATCCAACTGGGCATGGTGATTTGGATTGCTCTGTGTGGACATTTCTGTAGCTTGAACATTTCAATCCTTCATTTTGAGAGATTGGCTTCCAGAGTTTGATGTTATTATTACCTGTTTCTTCTATCTCTACACAACTGTATCCTTTGCTGGGACGATCATATCCATTGCTAGGATGGGCCTGCTCAACACGATTACCACCTGCCATTGTTCCTGGGTTTGTATGACCTGGAATTACAAACAACGGGGCTATCAGCAGAAGGAAGATCAAGAAGCTTACAGAAGATGGCAAACCGCTACTAATTTCAAGGGACCTCTTTTTAGATATAGGACACAGCCTTTTAAGAAGAGTGCAGCACAAAATAATTTGTCATGCAAAGTTTTTAGTGCCATGAATAAATTGGGCAATTTTTTAACAGAGGAATAAAAATCAACATTCTGTTTTCCACTTTCTGTCAAAAGGGTTGAATTGAATGGAGAATCAGAGTTGGCTATCTTGAAAAGCTAAGACCCCTTCATGCATCACTGCCTTGTCGTGGTGAAGGGATCTGTGCAGCTGATTGAAACTATGAGGTAAACTGGACATAACAGAATAACAGAGTTGGAAGGGACCTTGGAAGTCTTCTAGTCCAATCCCCTGCAAAGATAGGAAACACTACCCAGAGGTGGGTTCCTACCAGTTCGCACCTATTCGGTAGAACCGGTTGTCAAATCTCCCAAACCGGTTAGAAGAGGTTCCACCAGTGGACCTGGAAAGCAGGCCACACCTACAGAAATAAAATTATATATATGCAACCTACAGAAGAGGTTCCAAAAATTTTTGAAACCCACCACTGGAGGAGAGAGATACACACACACCAGTGATGTGCGGTGAGGTTTATGGCTGGTGAGGCACTGAGGTCTCTCTCTCTCTCACACACACACACACACAGAGGAAGATGTCACACAAGGGCCCTTCAAAGACTAAACATTTTTTTTTACTGGTGGGGAATTAAAACTCCCCTTTTCCTCAATGGGAAATCATATTCGGACAAAGAAAATTATTAAAAATATCCTTTCCTTTCTGAAGCCTGGCTCTTTCTCTGCACCTATATTGGGAGAGGGGGAATAGGGGAAATTTAAGTGGGGAGGCCAGCTTGCCCCCTTCTTGTGTCCCACCACCCCTTCCTAACGGGACAAGAAGGTGGAGGGCTGGTCTTGCAAACGGGGATCAGCGCATTCGCCGCCTCCCCCTCCCCCGGGAGGAGCTCTGCAGCGGGACAGATGAACGGAGGGGGAGATCGCCCCTTCCTCCTCCGCGCCCCCAAACCCCGTCTTCCCTGGCCTGCACCCCTGCGCCCAGGCTCCTTTGGGTTCGGGGGTAATCCGAATGGGGGGAGCGGGGGATCCCCGGGGCGGAGGCCTCCCGGTGCAACGGTCTTCCGCAGCTCCGGAGCGAACCTTCGCCTTCCCCGCCCAGGATTGTAAGGCTGGAGGCCTCGGCAGCAGCCATCCCCACCTCCAGCCGGCCAACCTTCACCCATACCATCAGCAGCGGGACCCACGCAGTTCCTCTCCTCCCCGGTGCCGTACGGTGGGCGTGCGAGCGCTGAATGGCCGGCCGGCCCGGAAGGCTTTAGAGTGCCGGCAGGGCTGAATGTTTCGCTGAATGGCAGCCGAGCTCTAAAGTGCTGGCTTGGCTTCCGGGCCAAACTTCCAGAGATGGAGCACTGGCCATTTTTGGAGGTTTTGTTCCATTGATTAATTGTTCTAACTGTCAGGAAACTGTCCTTCATTCTTTATAGCAATAGCAGTTAGACTTATATACCGCTTCATAGGGCTTTCAGCCCTCTCAAAGTGGTTTACAGAGTCAGCATATCGCCCCCAACAATCCGGGTCCTCATTTTACCCACCTCGGAAGGATGGAAGGCTGAGTCAACCCTGAGCCGGTGAGATTTGAACAGCCGAACTGCAGAACTGCAGTCAGCTGAAGTAGCCTGCAGTGCTGCATTTAACCACTGCGCCACCTCGGCTCTTATTCTAAGTTGCTTCTAGGCACTTTTCGGGGCCACCCGAGAGTTCTGACGAAACAGTCCCCTGGATTAGGAAATGGCAACCCACTCCAGTTTCCTTGGCCAGAAAACCCCCACGGGCACTATCCAAAGTCTGAATTTATGACAAGCGAAGTCAACGAGGAAGCCAGATGCACTTAACGCAACACACGCACCATTCCAGAAGCCCGGCGCCTCGCCGCTTACCTGGCTGCCCCTCCCCCGCAGAAGCCGGCCGCTCCGACCTTGCCCAATTCCAGAAGACGCGCTCCTTGCCGCTTCACACACACACACCCCGCGCGCGGCAGAAGCTGGTCATCTCACCGCTCGCCCCCCTCCCCGCGCGCGCCTGAAGCCGGGCACCTCGCCGTTTACCTGACCCTCACCCAACTCCAGAACCCGTGCTCCTCGCCGCTCCACACACACAGAAGCCGGCCGCTCAGACCTCGCCCAACTCCAGAACCTCGCCGCTCGGACACACAGAGACCGCGCGCTGCAGAAGCTGATCAACTCACTGATGGCCTCTCCGCGCGCGCCGTCGCTCGCCCCGCCCCGCCCCGCCCCGCACCCCCCGCACCCCGCGCTGGCCCGAGGAACTCAAGGGCTGGGATGGGCATTCTGCTGCTCACAGGAGGAGGCAGATGAAGCTGTTACCTGTGGAAGCAAGCGCTAAGGGGAAAGTTTGCAGGAAGCCGTTTCGTCAGAGTCCAACTTCTGCCTTGACAGATTTCTGGAGAGGAGGACGGGATGGCGCGGGAACTGCATGAGGGAAGGCTGCTCCAACAGGATTGGAAACGGGAATTCCCTTTGGAGAAGGGCCAGCCTCCCTCATGCAGATCCTCCTCTTACTCTCCAGAGATCTGTCAAGGCAGACGTTGGACTCCGAAGAAATTGCTTCCTGCACGCTTTCTCCTCCGTGCCTCCCTTGTCCTCTGCCTCCTGCTTTGCTGGAAGGGGGCACCAGACAGGGAAACGCCAACAATGTCTGAGATTGGGAGAGGAATGTCTCCTTGGGCATGCTGTGCACATGCACGCACGGGCGCACACACCCACCAACTATCATGGGAGACTTGTCCACATCTGAGCTTGCAAACTGCCAATCACGCCTGGGCTTGTGGAGAAGGCCCTCTCCTTCCTCTGTGGATAAAAGTCCCCAAATCCGGATTTACCATGTGTATGCATAGGCACACACTTGGCTGCCAGCAATTTGGGGAGGTGAGGAGTTTGTGGGGCACCAAATTGTCCCCAAGTCAAATTGTTCTGTCCCAACCCAGCTGTCCAGAGTCAGCTGCGCCCAGTGAGTGGCTTTGAGGTGGCTCTGCCTACCCATCCATGTCTACCCATCCATGCCCATCTCACTGCGGCAACCAGGCTATGCCAAGGTGGCGCAGTGGTTAAATGCAGCACTGCAGGCTACTGCTAGATCAGCAGTTCAGCAGTTCAAATCTCACCGGCTCAGGGTTGACTCAGCCTTCCATCCTTCCGAGGTGGGTAAAATGAGGACCCAGATTGTTGGGGGCAATATGCTGACTCTCTGTAAACCGCTTAGAGAGGGCTGAAAGCCCTATGAAGCGGTATATAAGTCTACTGCTATTGCTATTGCCTACCCAACCACCCCCACCTGGCCGCTGTGAGTCGTCATAGTCTTACATGCAGCTTTGCCCTTTGAGGCAAAGGCAGGGTCTTATTTTCTTTTGACCCCCGAAATAAAGGGAGGTCGGGGAGGTGAAGGAGGCAGCAAGCCCACCTGCCCCACCACCTGCTTGCCTTCAGCTGCAATGACCCAAGTTCTCCTTGCACCCTGGCCTTTGCCTGCCCTGCTTGCTGGCCTTGCTGCTGGCTAGCTGCTGAACAACTGACTCTGCTGCTTTGGCCTGGGGGGGGGGGGCTCGCCCTCCTGGCAGAACTGCTTCTCTATGAGGCCTTGTGATGAGACACAGCATGCAAACAAATCAAAGCACAAATCAGAGTCCAGGCATCCTTTCCGTTTGTTCCCATTCCTCACTTGCCCTCCTCTCCTTCCCTGGGAACTGTGAGGGGAATTCTGCCAGAGCCCAGAATTTTATGGCAGAAAAGAGGGGGGGGGGTGTTCAAAAGCCCTGGAGAAAAAGAGCAAAACTCTTTTATGTTTGCTTCAGAAGCAGATGCAGAGGCCAACCCTGCAGGAAGTGATCTACTCCTCCATGCAAACCCTCACAGTGGAAGGAAGGAAGGGAGAGAGAGTGAAATATCAAACTTCTGTGTGTGAGAGAGGCAGAGAGAGCACACCGCCTCCATCCTGGTATATGGTAATTTTCGGATGTTGGATCTCTCTCCCTCTCCCTCTCCCTCTCCCTCTCTCTCTCACACATACACACACACAGTCCTTTGCTTGGCAACTCTGCACAGACACACGGGTTGCAAAGCTAAAGCTGAAGGATTCGGATAGAGCATTTGGGGGATGTACGTCTGCACTGAGATTGCCAGGAAAAGGAGGGGGGATTTTGCTCCTTATTCTGTTCTGAGTCGGTGCTAAGCTTCAGAACAGGGTGAGAGGAAGGAAAATCCTCCCCGTTTGCAAAAAAACGGTCCATTCTGAGCCTTCAATGTTGCAATCCTGGAATATGCTGAAGGCTTGAAATGGGGCTTTTTTGCAAACCGCTTGAAAATGAGGGGATTTCACCTCTTATCCTGTTATCAGTCTGTGCTGAGCTTCAGAACTGGGTGAGAGGCATGAAAATCCCCCTCCCCATTGTTCACAAAAAACGCCCCATTCCGACCTCTTAGCTTGAATATGTAGGTGAGAAGCAACTTCCCATAGGCATGGAAATCCAAACACCTGGGACATCTGAAGAAGCCCTGCAAGATTTCCTGCTGAAGTGCAGGAAATCTCCACACAAACGGGCGCACACACAAACACCCACACTTACTTGCAGATCGTCCTTTCAGAGACGAGTTTCACCAGGATGAGAGATGGCTGAAGGCAGCATTTGTCTGAAACTCCTATTTGAAAGGAGGATCTGCAAGGGGGGTGGGGAGATTTCCTGCACTTTGGCAGGGCATCTCCTCAGAGGGCTTCTTCCGATGTCCCAGGTGTGTGAATTTCCATGCCTTCCTTTCCTGTTCCATGGACAGAAATGCCTGCAGTGACTGTCACCATTAGGTAAGGAGGGCGTGAGGCATGTGGGTTATGTTGCTTGGCCTCTGGCTTCTTTTGCAGCCATAATTGGCTGCAAAAGTGACCAGGCTTGCTAGAGGCAGAGGCCTGAGCAGCACACAACTGTTTCATGAATGGAGCAGCTCAGCTAATCCAATTAAGGGGCCGAGAAGTCCTGTGGTGATGGGGAAGGGAAGAGTGCCAGGCTGCTAGGAGCTCTCCAATGTTTTTGAACTTGGCTAGTAAAAGAGCAAATACCAAACTAATGCCAGTGGAAATCCCAAACTAATGCCATACTTAATTTAACCGCAGATGGGGACTGCAGCCTAGAAAGTAAAAGACGCTTGCTCCTGGGGAAGAAAGATAGGGCAAGTCTAGACAGCATACTAAAAAGCATAGACATCACCCTGCCAACCAAAGTGTGTATAGTCAAGGCTATCGTTTTCCCAGTTGAAATGTATGGCTGTGAAGATTGGACCATAAGAAAGGCTGAGCACCAAAGAATGGAGGCCTTTGAACTATGGTGCTGGAGAAGACTCCTGCGAGTCCCTTGGACTGCAAAGCCATCAAACTAGTCAGTCCTAGAGGAGATCAACTCTGACTGCTCTTTAGAAGGCCAGAGCCTGAAGATGAAACTCAAGTACTTTGGCCACCTAATGAGAAGGAAGGACTCACTGGAGAAGAGCCTAATGCTGGGAAAGACTGAAGGCAAAAGAAGAAGGGGACGACAGATAATGAGGTGGCTGGATGGAGTCACCGAAGCAGTGGGCATGAGCTTAAATGGACTCCAGAGGATGGTAGAGGACAGGAAGGCCTGGAGGAACGTTGTCCATGGGGTTGCGATGGGTCAGACACGACTTTGCAACTAACAACAACAACTTAATTTGAGAACTTGGTTTAGGCTCAAAAGTTAGGTAAACTTGAACGACACCGTATGGTTTCTGAAGATGGTGTGATTCTACTGGGTCTGAAATCACAATTTATTCCCTAAACATGGGCAAAGGTGGTGTTATTCTATTCCATTCGACCTTAAGTCAGGTGCTCAACCCCTACCCAGAAGGACACCATGCATTGCTAGGAGTGTTTTTAATCTGTGATTCTATGAGATTATCTCTCAATTATCCTAAAGGAATGTCCAGTAGACCTCTGTGCGTTGGGCCAAGAAAGCCTTTTAGCACATGCGTCCTTGACTATAAATTGTCTTACACTGGGAATTATGGAAGTCCACAGTTGCTGTTACACCATACCTTTTTGTTCATGCAGGCTGGAAAAAAAATTTTTCTAGCAATTTCAGGGCTCTCTTCTTTTATACATGACTGCTTGACATAGAAACGCCCAACTTTAGCGGCCCAGCTTCCAACTAGTGGATTTATGTCTGGCCCAGTCCTTTCCTTCACCTCGTATTTATTTTCTTGTTTGATTGCTTTTGGATTTTTGCTGCAATTTATAGTATCAAAGGATATCCAACACATGTTCCAGCACAGTTTTTCACAACCTAAAGCACTTCAGATGCTGGGCTTCTCCACCCATAAGGATACTTGAAATGTGGTGTTTCTGGAGGACATTTGACTTATTTCATATTTCTAAAAGAAATTGCTGCTGCTGCTTCTGTCTCCTCTTCTCCTTTTCTTCCTCTCTTCTTTCTCCTTCTACTTCCTCCTCCCCACCCTCCCCTCCCCTACTCCTGCACCCCATTGCCATCTTCTCCTTCTCCCTCTTCCTCTTCTTCCTCTCTTTCCCCTTCTCCACCTTTCCTCTGTCTCCTCCTTTACAGTACCCAAGATGAAATTCAGTAAAGAGGTCTACTCTGTGAAAGAGAAGGACCTTTTCCCTACGTGTCCCTATTATCCATACTGGAAACTTAAGCTACAAATCTTTAGTCAGGTGCCATCCACAGAGTCAGACCGCAAGAGTCATGGAGGATTTTTAGGAAAGAGGATATGCTATCCAAACTTTATTAAGATGGAAAATATCATTAGAAATAAAGACATTTTATCAGAAAAGGGAGAATTAAAAAGGAAACAACAGTTAGAAGAACCAGGGATAGATATGGTTTGGTATACAAAGTTGCAAAGACAGTTGAGATATGAAAAAGATCAAAGCTTTGTGGTTTTTATTTGGAGTTGACAGAATTGGATGAAATACAGGAACAGAAGAGCAAATGATTAAAAATTATATAATTATTTACTTTGTGTTAAGTTAGAAGAAGAAGAAATAAAAGAAACAATGATAGTATTGGCCAATTTTTTTGGATATACAATAGAACTTGAGAAGTGGCAGCAAATATGGGAAAGGAATTATAAGTTAACAATGGCAACAGCATATAAAGAGAATTTGTATAAAATGTTTTATAGATGGCATATGTCACCCGAAAGATTGGCAAAAATGTTTGAAGTTAAATCAGCCAAGTGTTGGAAGTGCCCCCAGCTGCTGAGATCATATTATCATATGTGGTGGACATGTGCAGAGGCAAATATATATTGGGTAAAAATTTGCATGTGGCTGGAAAGGGTGATACAGCAGCATATTAATATAAAGCCGCAACTGTTTTTGATGGCTATTTTACTAGAGAAATATAGTAAAGAAAATGTATATTTAATTATTCATATAATACTTGCAGCTAGAATGGTATTTGCACAAAATTGGAAAATGAAAAAAAATTCCCTCAGAGGGAGAGGTAATTAAACTGAGCAGAAATGAACAGGTTAACATTGGCAATTAAAGAGAAGGAAGAATCAGAGTATTATAAGATATGGGAATGCTTTTATCACTGGATAGAAAATGAATATAAACAAAAAGAAACAGAAAACTGAATAATCTGGAAAAGAACGTAGAATTATAGGGGAGGAGTTGAATTAAAAGGCAATTGAAATGTAAATGAAAAAGGTAAAATAAAAATAGATTTAAAATGATGTAACTTAAATAACAAATCTTCCAACCACAAATACAAAGATGTACCCAGATGACACACGCTGTAAGATTAATGATGCAATAGAAATGTAAATAAAAATAACTTTTAAAAAAGGAAAGAGGAAATGCTGAAGAATTGCTCATAACATTTTTGAAAAGGGAGAAGTACATTTGCAGAGCTGCGGTTTAGTTCCCGGGGGGTGGGGGGGTGGAAGATTTGTTTGCAGTTTTATCCTGTGAAGGAGGTGAGTTCAGGGTATGTTTCCTACCTCAAAAATGGAAGAAACTTTAATTAGGTATACAGGTAGTCCTCAATTTACAACAGTTCATTTAGTGACAGTTCAAACTTTGAAAAAGGTGACATGGCCATTTTTCACACGTTGCAGCATCTCCATGGTCACGAGCTTTATATTCAGATGCTTGACAACTGATTCATATTTATGACGGTTGCAGTGTCTCAGGGTCCTGTGATCCCCTTTTGCGACCTTCTGACAAGCAAAGAAAATGGGGAAACCAGATTCAGTTAACCATGGTGTTACTAATTTAACAGCTGTGGTGATTCAGTCAACAAACATGAGAAGAAAAGTTGTAAAATGGGGCAAAAGTCACTTAACAAATTTCTCACTCAGCAACATAAATGTTGGGCTCAATGGTGGTCATAAGTGAAAGACTACCTGTAGGCTAGCCTTGGATTGATCATTAGTGGAGCATGGGGAGATTCATTGCATATTACAGAAAGCTGCCTGCATGAAGGCTTAGTTACACAACAATTGAAATTAACCACAATAGTTCCTTTCCTTAACAAGGGCCTTGAATTTGAAGGCAGCACTACCTCTGTCCACATTTGCCTTGAGTTTTGAGTCCCAACTTCAGCCTGGGTCTTTGATCTGGGGACGGTTCCGCACAGAACAATGACTCATCAGCTTTTAAGCAACCTAAGCAACCTCCAGCAACTCACTTCCTGCATTGTCAAAGAATAAAGTGGCTGAGCCAAAGGATGTGGCTATGCCTGGTGATCAAAGGAAATGATGATATAAAGAACAAATATTGCAAAGAAATAGAGGAAACAATAGTATGGGAAAGACTAGAGATTTTCCAAGAAAATTGGAGATGTTAAGGGAATTCAAAGATGGGCATGATGAAGAACAAAAATGGTAGGGAGCTAACAGAAGCAGATGAGATCAGGAAGAGGTGGCAAGAATATACAGAACTATGCAAGAAAGATCTTTATGACCATGGTAATCCTGATGGCGTGTCCTTGAGACAGACATCCTAGAGAGCAAAGTCAAGTGGGCCTTAGGAAGCATAGGCCACCCAATTTGGAAAAATCAACAATGGCCACAGGATTGGAAAAGGTCAATTGACATTCCAATCCCAAAAAAAGGGCAATGCCAAAGAATGATCAAACTGCAATTGCACGGATTTCACACACTGGCAACGGTTATTCTCAAAATCCTACAAAATTCAGCAGCATATGAACTGAGAACTACCAGAAGTACACTCTGGGTTGCCACCAGGCAAAAGAACTAGAGGTCAAATTGCCAACATTTGCAGGATTATGAAGAAAGCAAAGGAGTTCCAGAAAAAAAAACATCTATTTCTGTTTCTAAAGCCTTTGATTGTGTAGATCACAACAAACAGTAGCAAGTTCTTAAAGAGGTGGGAATAGCATCTTATCTGTCTCCTGAGGAACCTGTATGCGGGTGATGGTACATTAGTTAGAACTGGACATGAAACACCAGATTGGATCAAAATAGGGAAAGCGGTATGACAGGGCTGTAGATAGTCACTCTGCTCATTTCACTTATATGCAGAGTACATCATGCGAAATACATGTAATCAGAATAAAACAGAATTGGAATCAACCTTGGAGGTCTTCTAAGTCCAACCCCCTGCTCAAGAAGGAGACCATATACCGTCTCAGATAAATGATTATCCGGGCTCTTTTTAAAAGCCTGCAGTGGAGCACCCACAACATCTGAAGGCAAGCCATCCCACTGATTGTTCTAACTGTTACGAAATTTTTCCTTAGATCTAGGTTGGTTCTCTCCTTGATTAGTTTCCATCCATTGCTTCTTGTCCTGCCCTCAGGTGCTTTGGAGAATAGCTCCACTCCCTCTTCTTTGCGTCACTCCCTTAAGATATTGGAACATTGCTATCATGTCGCACCTAATCCTTCTTTTCATCAAACTAGACGTATCCAGTTCCAGCAATCATTCTTCATATGTTTCAGCTTCCAGACTCTTAATCATCTTTGTTGCTCTTCTCTGCACACTTTCTAGAGTCTCAACACCTTTTTACATCATGGTGACTAATACTGGATTCAGTATCCCAAGTGTGGCCTTATTAAGGCTTTATAAAGTGGAACTAACACTTCACGCGGACTTGATTCTATCCTTCTGTTTATGCAGCCTAGGATTGTATTGGCTTTTTTGGTCGCTGCAGCACACTGCTTCCTCATATATAAGATATTGTCCCTTAGGTCTCCAAGATCCCTCTCACAGTTACTGCTACTGGACCAGGTTTCACCCAATCAATCACAAGCCGAAATTAAGATTGCCAGGAGAAAAATCAACAACCTCAGATATCCAGACAATAATGGCAGAAAGTGAAGAGGAACTAAGGAACCTTTTGATGAGGGTGAAAGAGGAGAATACAAACGTTGGTTTGAAGCTCAATATTAAACAACTAAGATCATGGCATCCGGTTCCATCACTAACTAGCAAATAAAAGAGGAATAAATGGAAGCAATGACAAATTTTATTTTGGGGTGGGGGCTCCAGGTTTACTGCAGACAATGACTGCAGCCGTCAGAAACATGCCCCTTGGGAGGAAAGCTATGACAAACACCTAAAAAACATATTAAAAAGCAGAGACATCACCTTGCCAACAAAGATCTGTATACTGTATAGCCAAATTTGAAGTTTTCCCAGTAGTAAGAGAAATGCATATTTTGGCCATCTGATGAGAAGAGATAATTGACCGGGAAAAACCCTGAAGTGAAAATGAGGAGGTGGCAGAGGGTGAGATAGTTACTGTAAATAATATCATTGACACCATGAACATTAATTTGGGCAAACTCCAGGAGACCATATAGGATTGGAGTGGGGGTGGGGGGATGCCGCCATGCTATGTGGTCTATCAGGTCACAAAGAGTCAGACAAAAAGATGTATAATACGGATATAAGCACAGTCTGAGTAACAGTGCTCTGCTTAGGAACATTCTGGCTGGCTTGTTTTTCGAAACTTCAACCAGGGGTTAGGCGGAGGAAACCTGCGTTTCAACTGTCCCTGCAGCAACAAGCAGCTCAGCTTTCCTGTTGTGCTTTGAGAGGCCCCCACCCAGTAGTAGCGGGAACCAGGCTTCTTTTTGTAGAAGTCTTCTCTGGCATCACTCCAAGGCACAAGCCCAGAAAGCTCCATGCCAAAATCTATATTGTTGCACACAAGAGATGCAGGTCTCCTGAATGGCTTGCAAGAAATTAAGTGCGGGTTCCTTTCTTAAATCTTAATAATTTCAGCAGGGAGGCGGGGGGGGGGAGGGAATCTATAACGGAGATTGTAATGTCTACGTAATTTTTCTCTATACACCAAAAACCTCGTTTTTTTAAAAAAAAAAAACCACGACTATCTCCACTATCCACCATTTATCCTAACCTCCCAAGTCCCTAAAGAAGTATGCCAACACGCATCTTGGACGGATGTGCGAAACATGTTGCAAAACCAGTTGAATGACATACGGCCCGTTTTAGCAATCTTATCCGCTGAAATCCCACTGGACCCACAGAGAAACGCTTAGCCTGGATGGCTTATTAGAAAGCACATGCAGAATCGTTTCCAAAACGAGAAGTCCACTTTCCCGAGGTTGCTAAGGTGCAACTATTCTCGGATTCCGCCCTCCCCGCCCCCTTCCGCGTCCCAAACACCAAGAAAGTTTGTGCAACGGGGCCAAAGCACCTGCCCTATGGGAGACCCAAAGGCGCAAAGCATCCCCTTCCTCTCAATCCCGAAATACCTGGGCAACTCCAGCTCAGCCAACCTCAGTGTTCTTTAACCCAGTGTTTTTCAACCTTTTTTGTGCAAAGGCACACTTTTTTCATGAAAAAAATCACAAGGCACACCACCATTAGAAAATGTTAAAAAAATTTAACTCTGTGCCTCTATTGACTATATATAAAGTAATTCTCTTGAATCCTCTGCGATTGTTGCTATGGGCGCACGCATGGGACGTCAGTGACGTCCCTGCGTGTGCTACCTCCCGGCGGTCCCCGCGTTTTTAAAGTAAACGCGGGGCCGCAGGGACTTAATAGAGGCATCCCTGTGTCCCAAAAGCAACTTTCGGGACACAGACAATGTTCCCTCTAATTTTTTTTCAGTGTGAGCAGAAAAGTATAGTGTTTGAGCGGCACATTTTCATGCCTGAGCACCTGAATTTTTTTCACAGATGTCACCTAAGACAACAACGAAATCAGTATTATTTGAAACTCAAAGTTATGTTTATTCAAGGTACCCGCTTAATTAAAAGTGTTATATAATATCAGTATCACTTAACAACGGTCCTGCTTAGCAACCAAAATGTTGGCTCAGAAACTCTGGCATTGAAGCACACAAGTCTTAAAGCTGTCAAGTTACAAGACCTTTTCACCCCTAACCCTTTAGAAAAAAAAATCCCAAGGGTCTTCAAACCTGAC
Source organism: Thamnophis elegans (assembly GCF_009769535.1). Classification (NCBI taxonomy): domain Eukaryota; kingdom Metazoa; phylum Chordata; class Lepidosauria; order Squamata; family Natricidae; genus Thamnophis; species Thamnophis elegans. Next base: position 148,588,738 of record NC_045542.1, on the reverse strand, counting down.
AGCTTTAAGCCTTGTGGACTTCAACTCCCAGAATTCCTCCTCCAGTCATGTTGGCTCAGGAACTCTGGCATTGAAGCATGCAAGTCTTAAAGCTGTCAAGTTACAAGACCTTTTCACCCCTAACCCTTTAGGAAAAAAAACCCAGGGGTCTTCAAACCTGACAGCTTTAAGCCTTGTGGACTTCAACTCCCAGAATTCCTCCTCCAGTCATGTTGCAGCAACGTCATCTGCGTGGATCTGCTCTATCTTCAGTTTTTTTCACAGGGGGCAGGGCTGCCGCTGAAGATGCCAACGAGCCCCCACCGCCACTAGAATAGCTGCCGCCGCCTCCTCCTCCTCCTCCAACAGCACCAACATATTTGCTGCCCAGCGCTGCAGCCGAGGTGAAGCCTCCAAAGCTCCCGCAGGCGCCCCCGCCCATGGCAGCGGCGGCAGTGCCTCCCCCTCCGCTCGGAGCACCTCAGCTGGGCTCTGGGTTACCCCTGCCGCCGCCTCCACCTCCGCGGTTTTTCAGAAGCCATGAGGCCTTTTTCCCTGCTCCCCCCCCTCCGCCGCCTTCCTACTAGCTCCCGCAGCCAAATGGCTCCTCAAAAGCACGGCGGAGGAGGAAGGGGGAGGGATAACATGGGGGCCAGCTCAGGTGCTCTGCATGGAGCCTCCACACACAACCGGTGTGCTCCACAAACGTTCCTGCTCACTAGCTCAAAAGGGCCCTCACTGTTTCTCCAGGCAGCCCTCGTCCCTCCATCCAGCCGAAGGTCACTCCTCGCCAGGCAGGCTCCCCGCAGCTGCTCAGAGGCTCGCTCTCCTCCTCGTAGCACCGTGAAATCCTTGGGTGGCTCCCAGCTCCTCTGCAATACAGCCAGTCCTTGACTTAGCCTCCACGCAGAGCAGAGGCTGATAAAGTTCTTTCCTTTTAAATCTGTCTGACTGTTGTCTTTGAACGAGCGAAGGAGGGGGGACAGAACAGAAACCCATAACCAAATCTTTTGTATTTTAAAAAAAGAAAGACAATGATTGCTCTAGTATCTGATCATGATCACTCTGATATAAATCTGATCAGCAACCATTTTAGGTTACAATGTCCTCAAGAACTCACTTTTGACCATTGTAAAAACCTTCTAACCCCCCTCCCAATAATCACAGCAGCTTACATTTTCAACTGGTTGCCAAGACCCCTGTGATTCATCATTGTAATCTGTTCTGCCAGCTTCCCCAGAAAATCAGAGAAACTGATCAGAAACTGGCAGGGAAGGTCACAGGTGGAGAAGATGGAGGGGAGAGGAAACCCTTGGGGGGGGGCTCTAGGAACAGAGCTCCAAAAGAGACTCCAGGTGTGGGTTTGACTTTTTGGAGACTATTTTGGCAGCTTAGCCACTGAGCTTTGGTGGGGCCACATCTTGTTTGAGTAAAGGATAAGAAGCAGAATTTGATTTTCTGAGATGAAACACAATGAACAGGGAATCAGCTGAAGAGATATTTCAATATGCCTACCTACTGAATCATTATTTACCTATTGAACAAATTTATATAGCTGCCAAACTCGCACATAGGTGACTCTTGGAGGCTTACAACATAATCTCTCTCACACACACACAGACACACAGACACCACAGCCACTTGATCTGCTCCATTTCCATTTGGGGTCATCAGTCCCACTGAAAAAGCCATGCTTTTTGGGTCTTTTGGAAAAGCAGGGGGGGGACTGTACCTCAGGGAAATGATGTTCCATGAAGAAGGGGCCACCACCGAAAAGGTCCTCTTAAGTGGTCCTCCACATGACAATCCCTAATCTGTGGAAACCAAAACATGCATTGCCTTCCTGCCCTCGGTTAACATAACAGGGGAGAGACGGTCCTTTAAATAAACTGGTCCCAAGCCAGAGGTGGGTTCCTACCAGTTCGCACATATTCGGTAGAACCGGTTCGTCAAATCTACCGAACTGGTTAGAAGAGGTTCCACCAGTGGACCCGGAAAGCAGGCCACACCTACAGAAGAGGTTCCAAAATTTTTTGAAACCCACCACTGGTCCTTGGATATGATTATTCTACACTATCATGCTCATATTTATAAAACTCAGTGCCTCTGTGAAAGGTAAGGATGACTACTGCGTTTGTGGTGCAATCAGAACATTGCGTGTGTTGAAGTTGTTTTAACGCAAACCAAAGATGCCTTTTAAAAAACAAGTTTACATCATATTCTTATGCATGCCAGTGCTGTGTGTGAGGTAATTTAAGGTGGTTCTGACAAGTGTCGTCGGCATCTTCATATCCGGTCACATGGGCGGCAAGCCACTCCCATCCGGTCACATGAGCAGCAAGCCACTCCCACAAAGGAGGCCACACCTACAGAGTAGGTTCGAACAATTTTTGAAACCCACCACTGCCCCAAGCCATCTAGAGCTTTAAAGGTGATACATTCAACTGTGAAGAATTTATGCTATTTATTTCTGCAATAACTTCCCAAAATCAAAACCTGAAAGCTGAGAAGACCTGCTTCCACAGCCAAAAACTTGTAAATTTGTTTCAGATAGACCATGCCGGTCCATGGAGACTGTGTCACATATTGTCTTAAATATATTTCCTTTCCCCTTTTATTCATCATCTGCCATACTGAGACAAATGAAACCCAATAAACTTCTATAATCCAAGCAGAGTTTAAAAACTAGAACACATGAAGCTACCACCCCTCCTTTCTTTCCCACTTAGTTATGTTTATTATCGTCAATGAGAATGTTCCTCTCTCTTTTTTAATTATGTATTGTCTTATATGTTAAAAAGTCTGTCTCCCCCTCCCCCTTGAGATTGTGAGCCGCCCTGAGTCCCCCCAGGGAAAAGGGCGGCATATAAATAAACTTCTATCTATCTATCTATCTATCTATCTATCTATCTATCTATCTATCTATCTATCTATCTATCTATCTTCCCTTCAAAACACATTCAGCTTTCTTGCTCATCATTTGGGACTTTTTTTCATCCCATGAGTACTCTTACTTTTCCTGATTCTCTCTTATTGCATAAGCAAGAAGAGCCTCCAACTTCAGTGTTCTTTCTTCTAGGCTCAGCCTCCCCTCCCCTCCCCTCTCTTCACTTTCCCCCCTCCCCCCTGCTACAGAGCAGATGCTGGATGAGGTGGATGGTGTGCTTTGGATGGGGGGAGTGGGGAGACGACTGAGGAAAAAGAGGAAAGGAGGGAGGGAGGGCTTTGACTTTCTCAGTGCCTTTCCCCTCCTCCTTTAACCTCCAAGCTTCCCCACTCCCGCAGCCTTCTCCTCCCGCAGCCTTCTCCTCCTCCCGTAGAGGGGAATAGATGGTATTTGCCGCTACTTGCAAGGGAGACTTCTCTAAAAGCAGTCTCACCGCCACTCGATGACAATCGCTGCGAGAGCTGTCAGTCAGCATGGAACGCTCCTCGTCTGCCAAAGTCGGCTCCCAAAACCAAGGAAAGCTGAAAAGCCTTGCCGCTGCCCGATAAGAACTGCGGTGATTGCTGTCAACCGCGACGAGCATTCAAAACGCAGCTCCCAAAGTCAAAGTGATCTCCCTCCGTAGGAGCAGCACTTTCCGAAAGGTTCCGAGAAGAAAGAAAAGGGCAAGTGACTTCGGCAGCTGAGCTGTTCGGTCGTTCGGGCATGCTTAACAAAAAGATAGAAAGGCAGCCTGGCTGTCAAAAGGAAGTAACGTACCCGCTTGGTGTGGGCTTTATCAGGCGGTGTCCTGAGAAGTTTAGGAGCCAAGCGGAGAGGGCGAGAGAGTTAGAGAGGGTGGAGTGGGTGGTTGTTGGGTTTCCTTCTCCGGATTTCTTCTGCAAGACCATCAGGCAACATGTGTTGGGTTGGGCAGAACGCGTCGTTTCTCCAGAGCTCTGCCAACCTTTGGGGGCAGGTTTCCTCTCCCACTTCTCCCACCTGGAAGTAGTGGAGGGCGACTGAGGGACTGCACCCACCTGAACTCCTTGCCCAAGTCGCTGCAGCCATCCAACACATAGGCTGAAGGAGACCCGGCTGCAAAACGTGACACATTTAAACACGTGCAAAAAAAAAAAATCACAATCCTCTCCTTTCTTCTCACCCATGCCCACGGTTCCCTCTACCGCACAGCAGTTTCCAACTGCCGCGCAGTGTCATTTGCCGGACACGGACTGCAGTCTGCAGAGCAGCCGCACAATCGCGATTGAAACCCCCTCCAGCTAAACAGGAGTCTTGAGGTGCAGCAAGGCAGCAAAGTGACTAGGTTGAGGGCTTGTGGTGGTTCGGGCTTCCTGGAGCAACTATTTAGAGGGAACATTGCTCACAGCTGCCTTCGCACAAGTTTAAGAGGGCTAAATTTGCCTCGTTGGGTGGGGTGGGGGGAGGAGGGATTGGCCGAAACTCGCTGAAAGAAAGTTCCACGTCTTTCTCACCCGTGTGATTAATTCAGCCTCTGAGATAAACGTATGGTGTGAAAGCAGCTGGCTTCCCTTCCTCTCCATCATCCGTGCCTCGATCAACACATAAAAGCCCACAAGGGGTGGGGGTGGGGGCTGGTCGTGAACCAAGAACGAGCTAACTAAGCCGAGTGTGGGTTGCTCGAGGCTACCCACCTGAGGCTCGCATTGGCAAATCCAGGGCGGTGCGGCAGCGATCCTAAACTCCCACCTAGAGCAACAGTGCCACAGAATCCAAATGCAAGAAGCAGGGTCTGTTTCCTCGCGCATCTCTCTCTTTCAAAGAAAGCCTTCCTTGTTCTACCTCTCCTGGCTGCAATCTCAGCTATCTTTGAGTCTCCCCCTGGCCAAGTGACATCACATGATATTTGATAACTCATTGAGATTTTCAAAGTCATTGAGAATAGTTTTGCTTTTAAGCTAATTAAACTTCCTATCTGTCAGTTTATCTGTGCAATTTTGTTGGATATTTTGGGTCATTAGTTACTATCACTAGTTATATGCAGAATTGTCTCCCAGAGCTCAGTAGTAATAGGTTACTGAAACCACCTGTATAGAGAGGAACAAATTGCCACAATTTTTTAAACAATCAGCAAGCATTGTTGAACAGACAGGCAATAAATCCTTGAGTGCGGCGTTGTCACCACACTGGAGGGCTGCTCATGTGTCCTTGCCTAATCAAAAGGAAAACACCAGACGAAATTCCTTGGGATGAGCTAAAGCTTCGAATGATCATCGAAGGGCTCTTTTATTAGAAAAAGTTAGTTACAGCGTCATCAAAAAGGAGCGTATCAAAAGGCATATATAATCACACATGGCACAAGTAAACTAATGAAAAGTTCACAGCATTCTACAAATAAACCAATAGAAAATCACATCATGGCAAAGGGTGGGCAAAGGGGGAACAGAAGATTACAAGCTGCATGGCATTCGGAGGGGGAGAGAGGGAATAGAAAGTTATAGCACAGCAGAGGGGGGAGAAAGGGCATGTGTGGGAGTAGGCTCACACAGTTCTTGTTACATGAGGCTGCATAGTGAGTCATGACCGTTAGGCCAGAAAGATGTTTCTGGTGCGATGTTTTTTCATCCCTGTGTATGTGTGTTTCAGACAGCAGAAACTGCCCTGCACGCAAACACCTGGAATGAATTCCAACATCTCCTATATTTTTGTTTTTAAAAGGCAGCGTCTCCCTCTTCGTCGCTGGGCATGCGGAAGGGATCTTTCCCCATGAAAGGGGTTGACTGTTCATGTAACTCCATGTGGTTGACAATGTGAATTTTCTTCTGTGGAGCCAAGCTAGAGAGTATATTCTTACACATTGCAAATAAAGAGGGTACACATTGAATACAGCAGCACAACAGTATCAGCAAAGCAACAGGGGTTATAATGGGCTTGACAGTATTTCCCAACCAGCTAAAATTAGGTAGCCAAGAGGTCAGCCAATCCCACAAGGAGTCCGAGGCCTTATATGTTTGTCTAACTGTTTGAACAATATCATGTAATTTTTCCACACTGGTTTCAATTTCTCCAGACTGGTTCAAATAATGACAACAGGTAGCATTCAACCAAACACATAGGCCTCCTTCCTTGCTTAACAAGTAATCCAGAGATAATCTATGTTGAGTTAAAATTCCAGCTAAAGAGTCAACTTCGGCCTGCAGGGCTTGTAGCCCAAATATCGTGGTGTTAGCTAGGGTTTCCATTTGAGCAGATAAGATACGCAGTTGTTTAACGTTCCATGCGACACCCAAGACTGGTAGGGTGGAGGGTGCTCTGCCCTGTTCTCCAGGTCAGAGACAGAGACAGCCTCAAGCTGTAGTTCCTGCTGGTTGGTCATGGTCAGGCGGCTTCTGTGTTTGTGTAGGTGGTTGTGTAGGTGGTTTGGGCAAATATGGTCTTACATGCCATCCTGGGATCCAAAGAACCTTGTCTTTCAGTTGGATTGCAGCATAGCCCCTTCCCCAGGTAATCAGGTCAGCAGGTCCTCGCCACGTCAGGTCAGGCAAGCAGCGATAGTAGACAGGTGGTCGAAGAGTGTCAGCAGAAGGTGGAGCTGCGAAATGACGAGTTGCTGCTGAGGAAGGCGGCTGACCGGTGAGATTTAAAAAGTTTAATGTATAGAGACAAAGATTAAGAATGTTTTGCAAAGCTGGGAGGCTAGGGGGCGCTTTCCCCTGTGTATCAATGTAGCAATCAAGGGCATGCTTAAGAGTCTGATTAGCACGCTCAACCATTGCCTGTCCTTGGCTGTTATATGGAATGCCGAATTTGTGCACAATGTCCCATTGGTTACAAAAAGCAGCAAAGGCTGCACTGATGTAAGCGGGCCCATTGTCTGTTTTTATCTCTTTTGGGCATCCCAGCGATGCGAAGGTTCGAATGTAGTGGTTGATAACATGTTTTGTGGCTTCCCCCCTTTGTGGGGTAGCAAACAAGAAGCCAGAGAATGTATCTATGATTACATGTAGATACTTCCAAGGAGCAAAGGATGGATATTGAGTCACATCCATTTGCCAAATTTGGCAACATTCTGTTCCTCTGGGATTAACTCCCATAGGGAGGGAATGAGCTTGCCGACTGCAGTTGGGGCATTGTTGAACAATTGCTGATGCCCCCACTGACGTAAGGCCAAATTGTTTTATGAGCGCTTTTTTGTTCTGATGAAAGTAGGAATGGCTTTCCCATGGAGTGGGAGCTGTCAAGGTTAAAAAAGAGTTGCCAGCAGCTGCTGTTGCGTCAGCCACATCGTTGCCTTCCTGGAGAGGCCCAGGGAAGGGCTGATGGCTTCGAATGTGGGAAACATGGAAAAAATGGGTGCGGGCAGAAATTAACTTTTGCAAAGATAAAAAGAGTGAGAGTAATTGTGGTTCCAATGAGGGAGAAAGATAGGCCTCATAGATTGATTTCACAATCTGAGTTACATAGAGGCTATCCAAAATCAAGTTAAAGGGTTTATTTGGAAAAGTAGAAAAAGCCAAAATAGAAGCAGCAAGCTCCGCACGCTGAGCGGAAGTCTGCGGGGGGGGGGGTAATTTTTGTACACCACCGACCATTCTCCTGCCAGGCACAAGCACCATAGGTTTTGCTTCCATCAGCAAAAATAGTCATGGCTTGAGGAAGTGGGAGAGGGGAATATGGAGTGTGCCATTGCAGGGGAACAGTTTACAAAAGAACCAATCTAGGGTCGGGAGGTGCATGGCAAGAAATCTCATCTGGCCAGTCAGCAAGTGCGAATTGAAGGTTTTCCGAGTCAGCAAGTAAAGTCTCCCAAGTTGATAAAGAACAAGGGACAAAAATCGTGGAAGGTTCAATTCCAGCCAACAACTTTGTTCTGACACGGGCTTTTGTAATTAGAGCTGCAAAAAGTGCAGGTTTCTGAGAAATAGTGGACTTTGGGGTGTGAGACAAGTGTACCCATTCAATAATTAATAATTTTGAAGTTTTTTGCACCACGGCTCCTGTTGGGAGCCCAAGAGTGTTACATATAATGAAAGCTAAGGGGGTGTTATCCTGAAGACGATCCACCCAAATTTGAGCAAGTGCCTCATTTACCTCTTTTAAAACTTGCTGATGTGTTTCATCTAATTTAATAACATCTGCAGGGTTTTTGCCCATTGTTAATGCAGAAAACAATGGAGCCAATTGAGGGGTTGTGAGCCCCATATATGGGCGTGCCCAGTTAATGGAGCCCAAATATTGCTGTAACTGTACTAATGTGGGAGTGTGTGGCAAGTCCAATTTTGGCATTGCAGGTGCAGCATGAGAAGCCAAAAGCTTATGACCCAGGTACGAAAAAGGTTGTGCTGTTTGAACCTTTTCTGGAGCTATGTGTAGGCCATTTTTATGGAGAAGGTTAGTCAGAAAAGGTAATGTTGCCAAAACTGTACCTGGGGGCCCACATGCCACTACTAAGATATCATCCATATAGTGGTAAATTAAAAAGTGAGGGTGTGCCATCCGATACGGCTGCAAAGTTTTATCTACAAAATATTGACATATGGTGTGGCTGTTGAGCATTCCCTGAGGCAGGACTGTCCATTGAAAGCGAGAAGCAGGTTTGGAATTGTTAAATTCCGGGACAGTCTTTCTCATGGAATGGTATAGAAAAAAAGGCATCTTTTAAATCAATGATCATGAGATCGCATTCTTGGGGAATCAAATTTGGATTGGGGAGGCCGCACTGCAGGGCTGGAGAATTTTATTAACAGTGCGCAAATCATGCAAAAAACGCCATTTACCAGATTTCTTTTTTTTAACAAACACTGGGGTATTGTAAGGGCTGTGGGATATCTCTTTCCTCTTCCTCTCTCTGTCTCTCTCATCCTCTTTCTCTTTGTCTCTGTTCACTTTCTCTTTCCCTCTTTTCCATTCTTCTGTCCTTCTCCCCTCTCTCTCCTCTTTGTCTCTTTCTGTCTCTTTCACTCTTTTTCTTTCTTCCTCTCTCCCACTCTTTTATCACTTTCTCTTTACTCTCTACTGCCCAACCTGTCCCCATAATTTACCTACTTTCCTAGTTTCCTTACTGGAGCCCTCACTCCCTCAAACACACACACACACACACACACACACACACACACAAAACCATTTTTCTCCATTCCAATTCGGATCCTATAAATCAATTGCTCTGTGAAACATCTGTGAAAAAGATTCAGGTGCTCAAAGCAACAGAAGAGAAATCAGAATAGTCAGTAAGAAAGGGAGTAGCAAGAACTCCTTGAGACATGAAATCACGATGAGGAAAGACTAAGAGAGGCATCGTAGGGGGTAATGGAAGAGAGGTAGCCGGGATCACCGGAAGAAAATAGGAAGAGCCAGGCATTGGAGCATCTATAGATTCACTTGCCAAGAGATTGAAATAAAAAGGAAGATAAGAAGCAGCCTTTTGTGTGGGGCTGGCTGAATGCCCCAGGATTAGTCTCCCGACTGTGAGTCAGGTTGGAAAGCAGGCAGAAGCTTCCTCTAAAGGGATGTAATGCTGAGGAGCTTCAGGGGCTGTGGGTGACAGAGGCATGCATACAAGGGAGGAGGAAGCTTTGGATTCAGAGTGTGAATTTAGTGAAGAGGTTTCCAAATATGGCGGGGGGGGGGTCTGGTCCCCCCATCATGGCTTTTTCATGAACTTTTAAACATTCCATGACAATCCGCCAAGTGGAAAGTATTTTCGCTGGTGCCCTTGGAGGCTGGTGGAAATACTTCCCTAATTTTTCCCAAGTGGCTGTTCGAATTGAGCCCTTCTCAGGATATGTGGGACAATTTTGATAAATGTACCTGAGAAGGTTAGTAAGATCTTTTTTCGAAGGGATGGGGAGAAAGTTCCCATTGTTTTTTAAGATTAATATTGAGGATTTGGCCAATTCTCTAAGTTCGTGGAGGTGCGCAACCTGAGGCTTAGAGAATTCTGCCCCCATAACTCACGATTCTGGGAGGATGCTCCGTCTGCGACGGCCGGTCCTGGTATGCAAGGGGCGTTCCTTCGCCGGTAAGCAATGGGGGTGCCAAATGAGACGTATGAGGTGACGTGCTTGATCAGCAAGATCACGTCAGGGTCACCAGTTGCGGCGTTGTCGCCACACTGGTGGGCTGCTCATGTGTCCTTGCCTAATCAAAAGGAAAACACCAGACGAAATTCCTTGGGATGAGCTAAAGCTTCGAATGATCATCGAAGGGCTCTTTTATTAGAAAAAGTTAGTTACAGCGTTATCAAAAAGGAGCGTATCAAAAGGCATATATAATCACACATGGCACAAGTAAACTAATGAAAAGTTCACAGCATTCTACAAATAAACCAATAGAAAATCACATCATGGCAAAGGGTGGGCAAAGGGGGAACAGAAGATTACAAGCTGCATGGCATTCGGAGGGGGAGAGAGGGAATAGAAAGTTATAGCACAGCAGAGGGGGGAGAAAGGGCATGTGTGGGAGTAGGCTCACACAGTTCTTGTTACATGAGGCTGCATAGTGAGTCATGACCGTTAGGCCAGAAAGATGTTTCTGGTGCGATGTTTTTTCATCCCTGCGTATGTGTGTTTCAGACAGCAGAAACTGCCCTGCACGCAAACACCCGGAATGAATTCCAACACTTGAGTTTACAAATTAATGATGGAAGAAAACAGATGTGAATGAGACTTTATGCATTGGGATTTTAATCATTTTACTCATTTAAAATAGCAAATTGCATATAATACATTAAAATGAAGTATATCAAGTGAAATTCATTAAAATGAAGTATATCAAACATTTACTATTTTAATATTACCAGTATTAAGTGCCATTTATATATTCATTTCAAAGCACTTTTTTATTTAATCCAAAATGAATTTGAAAAGATAATTGTAGTGAGTTTGCTTTTGAACAAATATTTCTAAATTTATTTGTTTACATTTTTATTCGTCTTAAAATTTTATTAGTTTGATTTGATATAACACCTATTTCGTAGTTGTCTTGGGTGACATCTGTGAAAAAAATTCAGGTGCTCAGGCATGAAAATGTGCCGCTCAAACACTATACTTTTCCGCCCACACTGAAAAAAAATTAGAGGGAACATTGTGCCAATCCCCCCGCCACACACACAAATTACCCTACCTTTCAGATTTGGTGAACTTCCGAAAAGCCTGCTGTCTCTCATCGTGAGAGTAGTTTGGAGGGGAGGGCTTATTTTAGCGGGCGGGACTTATTTTAACCCATGTGCTGAAAAGCCCGATTGGGCTTAGTATCGAGACCTGTATTTTCAGGAAAACATGGTACAAGCTTTACGCTTGCATATTTCCTGTGGATAAGCATTCTATGTTCTTGCTAGACAGACCCCACAATAACAGTCTTCCTGATTTACTTTCAAGTGTGTGCCATCACCTTGCTTTATTTCAGAAGAAAGCCCATCACACATGACTCTTTTGCAGAATGTGCTTGGATCAATTTTTTTTGCAGATGTAGCGGTGTTTAGTAGTGCATCTCCCTGAGCTGGCTGTGGTATCATCATCCAAATACGCACAGTCTCCTCCATTTCCCATGACTTCCAACCTGTAACAGAAGCAGAAAGTCGGCAGTGGGGAGTAATTCTCACCTAGCAGTACCAAAAGGGTTTACAGTTCATCTAGCTGAGCCTTACCTTCTCAAAGGTGACTCTGCAGATTCTTCCCCAATTGACCTATTTGGAAGTGTTGACTGTACAGTACATCTACATTCCAGGAGCTCAACACTCTGGACTCAGTTAAAGTGGAGTTCTGACCATGCTTCTTGTACAGGAAGTCCCTGACTCGCAACCACAATTTGGACTGAAATTTCCATTGCTAAGCAAAGGAGTTGCTAAGAGAGTTGTGCTTTTTGCCACGGCTGTTAAGTGAATCACTGTAGCTGTTATATGAATCAAATGATTTTAAGAGTATCCAGATGTCCTTGTGGACTTTGCTTCTTGGGAAGGTTGAAAATGGCAACCCCATGACCCCAGGATGCTGCAGCCATTGTAACTATTTTGCCAGCAGACCTCAGGGTGATATTGAAGTCATCAACTGGTTGGTTTTTGTCACTAGGGAGATAGAGGTTTAGTATTGTTGCTTTATTTCTGTAAACTGCCCAGACTCACCATGAGGGATGGCCACATAATTCTTCCAAATAATTAAATGCATGTTGATTGCCAAGCACCTATATTTTGATCAGGTGATCATGGGGATGCCGTGATGGTTTTAACTGCAAGGATCAATCATAAGTCATTTTTTTCACTTGCACTGTAACTCTGAACAACTAGTAAATGAATGGCTATAAGTCGATGAGTCCTGGTAATATGTTTTTAACTACATTAGTAGGGCCAAATCTTTTGAGAGGACAATGCCTGAATACTGGCAGCACGGAGGCTAATTTTAAAATCAGTCTTCAGCTGCATGGAGTCTCAGTGGAGGCATTTTACTTTCAGCTCTTAGCACTGAAATAATTGAATTGAATTGAATTTTATTATTTGTATGCCGCCCTTCTCCGGGAGGGACTCAGGGCAGCGAACAACTCAAAAGGGGAAAAGGGGAACATAGAACAGAACACAAGTAATTAAAATAGTCAAGAATCACACAACCACACAGTCGAGAGGAGAGGGGAACTCATCAACCCCAGGCCTGCGGGCAAAGCCAGGTTTTGACGGCTTTTCGGAAGGCCTGGAGAGAGGTGAGGGTCCGAATCCCTGCGGGGAGTTCGTTCCAGAGGGCCGGAGCTGTCACAGAGAAGGCCCTCCCCCGGGTGGTAGCCAGGTGGCATTGGCTAGTAGACGGAACCCGGAGGAGGCCAACCCTGTATGATCTAATGGGTCTGTGGGAGGTAATTGGCAGCAGGCGGTCTCAATTCAATTCAATTCACTGAAAGGGGAAGAAGAAGACTCACATTGAATATTCTCCATCTAGCCACTTCCAGGGCTGTTCTGGTTCTCTCTTGAGGCCGATCCAAAAGACGTGGTATCTTGTGAACATCCTCACAATAGCCTTTAAAAAGTTGTGCAGGTTAGAATGTTGCATTGTTAAGATTCCCAGCTGAATTTCTGAACTTACATAGGATGAAAGGACCAAAACTATCTTTAAAACAATAATCTAACACTAATGAACATAGCTAGTAGTTCCTTTAGTAGGGGGTCAATATGGCAGACCCTTATGCTATTTCAAAGAAAATATTAAAACTTTAGTAGAAAGTAAAAAACTGATTATTCTAGAATAGCTGTTGGTATTGCCTACAGTTTTACTTTTGTATTCCTGATTCTATGTTAACAGATCTTGCTTTGTGAAACTGGCAGATTTTGGAACCTGGAGAAGATTCAAAGGATCTTAAAGCTTTTGTTCAGAAAGGCATCTAAGGATATTTGTTTTAGTAATATCAGGAGAAAATCCTTTGAACTTTTTCATGTTGTAGAACAGCATGCATAATCTATAAAGCAACATTACTTCTAGGAACGGATTTATCCTGGACAAAACCAGTTACATTGCTCACCATTTCTTCCTTTGTAATTTTGGCCAGGGAAGCATCATGTGAGACACAGAAGTTCTGGCTCTCCTTCCAGTTCTTTTCCTCTCCTGAAAACTTGTAGCAGTATCCTTGGTGTCCAATCCAGTCAGGTGGACATTTAATGGCATCCTGTTGATGGTTTAATGGCACTAAGGTTCCTAGAACAGAGAAAGATGGAAAGAATAGACACTAACTTATCCAGTTCTGTTCTTATGGGTAGAAAGACAACACCCTGCTGAATTAGAACCTGATAGTGAGTTCTAAAAAAGGCCAATCTGGTTCAAAAAGCCTCATGTCCTACCAGTTGTAACAGTCTCTGTCTTGCAATCCTCAGATTGATAGAGATCAGTGACGTGCGGTGAGGATTACGGTTGGTGAGGCAAGAGCGCGGCAGCGGCGAGAAGCAACGTCCCCGCCGTTGTGTCTGATAGGTGTCTTGCGTTTATGTCCGCCATAGTCCTCTTCGGGGAAAAGGGCGGCATATAAATGTAATAAATCCAATCCAGACACACCGGCGAGAATGTCCCCGCTGCTGCTGCGCTCTGCCGCCTCGTCCCCCGCCTCCTCCGACCCCGCCGCTGTGTCCGACAGGCGTCTCGTGTTTATGGCGGACATAAACGTGAGATACCTGTCGGACACAGCGGCAGGGACGGAGGAGGCGGGGGGTGAGGTGGCAGCCGGCAAAGAAAGGGAGAGGGGAGCAGGACGGGGCTCTTGGTGGGGGGGGAGAGGGCTGCCCCTCTCTTCTCAAACAAGGCTGCCCTCCCTGCCTCTGCCCCTTCCCTCTCTTCTCAAACAAACACTCTCTCAAATTGAGAGAGAGTTTGTTTGAGTGAAGTGAAGAAAAAAACACACGCACACACAAACACACACACACACACACAAATTACTCACAATAAAAAGTTACTTACAAATTAAATTACAATAATTTTGAATTCCCCCTCTCCCTCCGTCCAACCCACATACCTTTTCCAGCTGTGTCGCAGAGGATTTCAACTCTCCTCTTGTCCGCCATGATGAAAATGTAAAAAGAAAAAGGCAACTTAGGCAAGAGCTGCTGCTGCCAGAGCAGGAGGCGAGAGAACCACGTGCCTCCTTTGCATAAGGAATTTTTCACCTTTTAACCCTTACTCAGAGTTAAGCAAGGGTTAAAAGGCGAAAAACTCCTTACGCAAAGGAGGCACGTGGTTCTCTCGCCTCCCCCTGCAGTTAGCACTAAGCAGAGTCATCCACTGTAACTCCGGCAGCAACTACCTCTGCCTTTTTCCTTTTAATTTTTTTTTCTTTTCATCATGACAGTGGTGAGGCCCTGCCTCCCCTGCCTGCATGTCCCTGATAGAGATTGTGGACCTGAGCAGTGATTTACCTGCTGGATTTGAATCCAAGAAATCAGATGCAAATCCACTTATTCAGCCATGAATCCTTTTTTTGTGTGTGTGGCATTTTCCATTAATTTGGTCAATCTGTCTCACATTTGACCCACCTACTTCACTTTTAGTGCTTCTGGCAGGAAATCACTAAAGAAAGAAATGCATGTGTATTGATTTTACTTCTCAAACACCAAGATTTCTTCCAAACAGAAGAATTAAATGAAGTCGATCACAGTACTTAAAATCTGGGGCAAGGCCAACTCTGTTTCTGATCTAACTGCAGAGGCCATTCAGCTTCATGAAGTCATGTTAGAAGAAAGTTTTCAGGGGAAAAGTATTAGGGTCCATATTTCTTACCCAGGAAAAACAGGACAGGGCCTAAGATGAGGAGACAAATGACAAATCCAATTACTGCCTTTTTCCAGGAAGCTGTCAAAAATCTCTGTCTTGAATTGACACGAGCTGTACAGAAAAAAAAGAAGACAAGAAGATTCATCAGCACTTCCTTGGAACGTACTGTAAAATCTGGATACTGATGGTTCTCCTTGAGTTGAAATCCCTAAATAAAATATATACAGTTCTAAACTGGTAAGGTTTTCTTGATTTTTTAATTTCAAAACCCAATAAACCCAACTAAAATGTCAGTCTTAATCTGACGAAAAGAAACTAAACTACAATCTTCTCATTGAGCAAATAACATTATTTAGGAGTTTTTACCACTAATCCTCCCTCCCTCTTCCTCTGTGACTTTGGTGGATCTGAAGGCATTCTTGTAAATAAAGGTGATGCTCCAGACTATATCTGCATTTCATCTGGTTCAGTAAAAAGGTTGTAATTTTGGAAGAAATCTCCCTCTTGTTCAGTTCCAATCTGGGAGAAAAAGCACTGGAGACAAAATGGAGGCTGGCGGCTGATGGGAAAGAGGGTCCATGTATTGATGAATATTTCTGGTTCTGGTGTAGCTGACCACATGGAGATGAGAGTGAGGGATTTTTATACAGTCTCTTGGTCTTTGCACTTGAGTTTCCTGTTCCTGTGCAAGAATATGTATTATTTTTTAAATTATATTTTTATTGTTTTTACATTTAAAACAGTGCAGCACCGCGAAGTCATTACAATTACATTATATACAGATAACCTCATCCAATAACTATTAGCCTACTTAATACATTATCTATCCTTCTATCCAATCACATTATTTACAGTTTCTTCCAGTCTTGTCACGTTGTTTTATACCAATAATAAAATCTGTTCCAAACTTCATAATATCCCAACTCCCCTTTATTTTTTAGTTCGAGGTGAGCCTATTTGCTTCAGTACAGGCCAACATTTTCCTAAATATATCAAACTGTTTTGTTTCACTTTCTTTATAGACCGTGCCAGTTTTGCTTTTTCAAACATAACCAATTTAATCAATTCCGTACTTTCTTTTATACTTCTATTTTGCTGTTTCTTTTGAAGTTCACTTTCTAGATTTCTGTATCTTTCTTTCAGCTCTCTTGTTTTTTTGGTTCTCAATTTTTTTCTTCATAGCTGTAGCTGATATTGTAACCCCTCTTATAAATGCCTTCGTTGTATCCTATAAGTTTTGTATGGATGTGTCTCCTGGTCAGTTTTCTTTGAAGAAAAATCTCAGTTCTTGTTTGACTCTTTTAATATATTCCTGATCTTTAAGAATTGTTCTATTGAATGACCAACGATAACTGCCCTTTTGTTTTTTCCAGGTAATCCTCATGGGATTGCGGTCAGGCCCTAGATTGGGTTCTATATCTATCTCCACTTCCGAAATTAACTCCATCGACATCCAGACCATGTTTATCCTTGACCAGGATTCATGTATGTTCGAGTAGAAAGTATATAGCGCTCCCTCTGGACATCTTTCTTGCCATACATCATAAATATTTAATTTTTTGGCTATTTGGAAGAATGACCTGGGCAAAGTTCTCCTAACTTCTTTTTTCTTCTTTCCACTTTTATAATCCCATTTCTGGACAACTACAGCATTGAAATCTCCCATTAAGCAAACCTTTTTGTTTCTCATCTCTCAGATAATGCTATGTAATCTATGATAAAAAAAATTCCTGACCTTCATTAGGTGCATATATTACAACCAGTAATAGCTTTTTTTGAATTAACATTATTTCTACAATTAATATTCTCCCATCCTCATATGATAGATTGGTTTAGTCTGGATTGTGTCTTTAACATATAACGCTATTCCTCTTTTCTTTTGATCAGCTAATGCCATGTAAAGTTTACCCAATCTAGGATATTCGAAGGTCTGGATCTGTCGTTTAGTTATATGGACCTCTTGCAATGCAATTATATCATAATTCAGATGTTTTAATTTATTAAAGGTTGTTTTTCTTTTCAGGGGCGAATTTAGACTATTGATATTCAGTGATAGGATCTTGACTTCTCCTGATATAATTCTATATGTATTTAGGTAGTGTGCTTCTTGTTGCCCTTATGTCTCTCGCTTCTTTTGGTTCTTCCCCTTTTTTCTGTAAAACAGCTTCTTTCTCCTTTCTTGTCTCTGATAGCTCCTTTTCTCATCTTATCTGTGCCCTAAGTCCTTGAATCCTTGTTTCTAACAGTTCTCCTTTGTCTTCCTCATCCTCCTAACCAACAAGTTGATTGTAGCATTCTTCTGCTTGTTCCACCCTACCTGTTCTGAATCTTTTATCTCTCCAAGTTACCAATATGCCCTCCGGCATCAACCATCTGTAATTAATTTCATATTTATTTACCACTGATGTTAGAAATTGATAGGGCCTTCTTAGTTCTCTGATTCTCCTCAGTACCGGTTTTAGGACTGTTAGTTGTCATTGATTGTATATTATCGGGTCCTCCCTTGTTCTATTCAGCACCTCATCGCGTATTTATTTTTTAACAAACTTTACATGAAATTCCCTCCGGAGATCGTTCTTTTTTGTGTAGTTCATCTGGATTCTATATGTCTCATCAGTCTCACTTGCCATCTCATCCTTTTCTATTCCCAAAGCCTTTGCCATGAGATCTGCCATCATATCCAGTGGATCCTCTCCTTTTTCTTCTTTTATGTTCTGAAACCATAGAAATTGGGCTGCTTTCTCAGATTCTAACGTGAGAACCGCTAGCTCAAGTTCTTTGTTCGCCGGGATCAACTTAGAACTTAGCTCCTCCATTCTTTTCTTTTCCTTCTCCGTCTTTCCTTCTATTCTATTAATTGGATAATTATCTTAGCTGTTGTTTATATTTATTTTCTGGATGTTTTATTGTTTTAATGGTTCTATAACTTTAGAATTATAAACCACCCAGAATCATTTGATTGAGTAGTGGCAGCTATAGGAATTAAAGACATAAATAAAATTGATGGAGTACCAGAAAAGCTTCATGAATCTCTGCACAAAGAATGGGATGAAACTGGGTTGGCATCCAAATGCTTAAGATAAACTGCACACAGTCCAGGGAACAAAGCCATTTTCTTCTTCTCCTTTCTGGAACATCTTGGACAAGAAATGTGTCCAGAGAGTTCATAGTAAAATCTGTATTTTTTGGCATATTCGGAGCAGACTTCCTGCTCTCACCTGTAACCCACTCTCTACAATACATTTATTGTAAATGACATCTTAAAGCTTACTAGGATGACTCCCCAGGTCTATAATCGCATTTGCTTCTTTATTTCTGACCAGTGAAACATTAAAATTCAGCAGGAGTTTTTCAAAGTTTTCCTATAAACTTACCATAAGCGGCTCACTCAAGTTCTATGACCTCTACCCGTGGAAGGAGGATTGGCTGAAAGGTTCTGAACTGTGGGGAAGATATATGATCTATGACCTCCCGGCCCCCTCCTGTCCTCCTGCACCATGGCGATCCTTCACACTCACCCTGTTTCCCTACTGCATTCCCACAAGGACTGCTCCCCCATTTGCTTTTGGGAGCCCGCCTGATCTCCCTTCTAAGGCTAGCTGGGCTCTGCTGCTTCCTCTTACACTCCCCGTCGCCCGTCCCCGCTCCCCACTCCAGCACCACCAGCAGGTAAAGGGAGATGGGCTGTCCTGGGACTTTGGCAGGGTGTCCGGAAAAGATCTAGCATGGGGAGGGGAGGGTGGCGGTGCTGAGACCTTCCCTCACCAGAAGGACACAGGGGTGGTATGTGTGTGTGTGTGAGAGAGAGAGAGAGACAGAGAGAGAGAGAGAGAGAGAGAGAAAGAGAGAGAGAGAGGGAGAGAGACTGTGAGTGTGTGTGTGAGAGAGAGAAACTCAGCTTGCTTCCCTCCTCCTAAGTTTGCAGTAGCTCTCAAAAGTTCAGTTTCTACAATTGCTTGAGTAGATCCGTCTAAGAAGACTTCACTGGCTTTGTTGGCGTTTGAGAGAGAGGGGGGAAGAAAGAGAAAGGAAGGGAGGTAAAGAGAAACAGTGAGAGGGGGGTGGAAAAGAAAGAAAGAGGGAAAGAGATGTGGAGGAAAAGAAAGAGGGAGGGAAAGAGAAAAACAATATTACAAATGTTTTTATTTTTTATTGTTGCTAAATGCAATATTTCAAAAGCAGAAAAAAAGGAAGGGGCATAAAAAGGCATTTATTATGTTTTCTTTAGAACAATTAGCTGAACTTTGCCTTGCTTATCATTATTTTAGGTAATAAAACATTGTTCAGGTTAAATTGCTGTGTTGGCACTTTGCGATCAATAAGTGGGTTTTGGGTTGCAGTTTAGGCACTCGGTCTCTAAAAGGTTTGCCATCACTAGTATAGGGCCTCCTGCTTGAGCTGGAGGGTTGGACGGAAAGACCTCTAAGATCCCTTCCAGTTCTATTCTGATTCTTATTCTGAAAGTCCAATTAGGCACAGGTGTTACGTCCTCCCGGACACGGCCGGCAGCTGAAGCCTGAGCAGGAAGAATTGGCTGATTGGCTGATCTGATTGGCTCTGGCGTGGCTGCGGCTGGCGGGAGAACTGCCGTTGCCTGATTGGTTCCCCACCTGACAGCTATCAGTATAAATAGCTGTCAGGCAGCTGTTGGTTCTTCGGTTCCATACTGTTCTAGTTGTATCTGTTCGTTCTAGTTGTTCTAGCAATAAACAGTTATGAAGAAACGTTCTTCTCATAGTCGGTCCTTTTTAAACTTAAAACAGGGCATATGTTTTGGATTGCTCAGTATGCTCTGGTGTCTCAGCTTGGATATTTAAGTCCCTCGTTTGGGTGAGTGGCTTCCAGATCTTGATATTGTTATTAGTACCTGGTTCTTCTTCCTGTTCAGGTGCAGATCCATTGGGAGAAAGATCCAAGAACTGATTCTCTACATCCATCTTCCGCATTCCTCGAGTTGTATAATCTGGAATTGGAAATGGAGCTGTCACAAGGAGGGCCAAGATGCTTACAGAAGCTGGCAAATTGTTACTAATTTCACAGAATCTCTTTTTATATGTAGGACACAGCCTCTTAAAGAGCATTCAGCAGAAAATAATTTGTCATGCAAAGTTGTTTTTTATTGCCATCAATAAACTGAGCCACCTTTTGGTAGAGGAGCAACAAAATCAAAGTGCAAACTGATACAGGAACCCACGCCTCCTCTGCTCCCACCAAAAAACCTGTTTTTTTTTTAATGTTTTACGCCACCCTGAGTCCTTGGGAGAAGGGCGGCATATAAATCCAATAAACCAAAACAAAACAAAACTGCCCCCATCACTTGCCTTTTTTTTTTTTTTTTTTTAAAATATATTTTATTCATTTTTCACATTCCATTTACAATCACTTATATACAGGGTATTTACTATAAGAAAAGAAAAAAAAGAAAGAAAAAGGGAATAAAACGAACAAATAAAAAGGAAACACAACTCATCATTCACAACCCCACCTAACCCTTCCATCCTCCATACACCCCATCTACCCCCTCCAACTTTCCTTTCTCCCTCTAACACTCCCCTCCTACTTCCCTTTCCCCTCAAACCTTCCTTCTCCCCTTACTCCCCAGACACCCTCCTTACATTCCCCTTACTCCTTCCTTACTCCTCCCTCTTCTTTCCCTCTACCTCCCTCCTTGGTGTATGCCTTTATTCGAGTGTTGTTTGATCTGATAAAATGAACCAAGGGAAAAAAAAAAAAAAAAAGAACCGCCGTATATAAATACATTCTTGTTCTTATTAAGACTATGTTACCACCCCCCCACCCCACCCCCCACAAATCCCCATCCCTAATCCTCCCGACTTCCCAGGGCCCACACCTGGCACTACCTTCTGTCTAAAATATCTTGTATACATATGGATTAAAAAAATAAAAGTAATATATCAAAAGAGAAAAAACAGAAAAAAAAGAAGAGAGAAAAGAAAAGAGAAAAGAAAAAAAAGAGAAAAAAAAATAAGAAACCACTCTTTGTGTTGATCTCAGCCCCCCATCTTTATCTATGCTTAAATAGTATAAATCACTCTATCTATATTTTATTCTCGTCTCTTACTTCTTTGCTATTTACCCCAACCTTCTGTAGATTCTCCCGTTCCTCTTCCTAAACCTCGTGATCCCTTCCGATAAAATTTAAGCAACGTGGTTCATGCCATATATTCAAATATAACTTTACAGACGAGTAATCAAACTTTCCCTTCTAGTAAAATTTAAACAGCGTAAATGATCTTTCTTAACCCCCTTTTCAAACAGTAGTTCAAAATAATCTAGCCAAGCTTCCCCTTCTTAGTAAAATTAAGCAGCGTAGATCAAATATTACTTTACACAGGAATCAATTTCTATCTTAAGATAATTCCAACCGACTTCCTCTTCTAATAGGATTTAAATAACGTAGTTCATTCCACATGCATTTTACCCTCATCCCTTACTTGTCTGATATTTACCACTATCAAATTTATACTAGCATTTGTTTAAAATGTAACTCAGAGCGATTTCAACCAACTTTCCCTTCAAATAAAAGTTAAATAGCATAGATCAAGCAGCGTAGATCAAATATTACTTTACACAGGAATCAATTTCTATCTTAAGGTAATTCCAACCGACTTCCTCTTCTAATAGGATTTAAATAACGTAGTTCATTCCACATGCATTTTACCCTCATCCCTTACTTGTCTGATATTTACCACTATCAAATTTATACTAAGATTTGTTTAAAATGTAACTCAGAGCGATTTCAACCAACTTTCCCTTCAAATAAAAGTTAAATAGCATGGATCATTCCACATATTCAAATAATACTTTCAGCAAGAGTCAGTTAACCTTCTATTTTAAAGTAGTCCCTTCTAACAAAGTTTAAACAACATAAATCATTCCGCATTCTTTTTACACTTATCTTAAGATAATCCCAACCAGCTTTCTGTTCTAATAAGCTTTAAACAACGTAAATTTTACCCTCATCCCTTGCTTGTCTGATGTTTACCACTATCAAATTTATGCTAACGTTAATTTAAAATCTAGCTCAAAGTAGTTTCACCCAGCTTTCCCTTCTGATAAAAATTAGTCCGCTTTTTCTACCGGAGAGGGGTCTCAAACCCCCATTCAGTCCTCAACTTTAGCAAGCATTTTAGAATATCTAAATTCTCAATCTCCATTTTTCTGCTTCTCCGAGGGAGGAGGGGCTACCCCCTCCATCTTGCAGCCACATGGCCGGCCGCTTGCCTTCTCCTTCCGCTTGTCTCTCCTCTCTTCCAAGCGCGTCAGGAAGTCCCGCCTTCAGAGTCCTACAATAGAAATCTTGAGCCTCCGAAACAGAGTTAAGACGAAATCTTTGATTCTCAAATGTAACCGTGATACCGGCAGGGGCCTCCCATCTGTATCGAATCTGTTGACTCCTAAGCTCCTTAGTTAAAAAGGTGTAGTCCCTTCTTGCTTTCAGCATCTGAAAAGGAATATCTTTGAAAACAATCAGGTCCTGGCCGTCAACTCGGAGACTGTTATTATGAAACTTTTGTACAATCGCATTTCTAGATTCTTTTGTAGAGAAATGTATAATTATGTCCCTCGGGAGCTGTCGCTGTTCCGCTATCAATGAGTTCTGGCGATAGATTTTCCGAATCTGCCAATCAAAGTTAAGTCCCGGGCTTCCCAGCGCATGGCTGAAGGCTTCAGCAAAGGTCTGTTTCAAATACTCTTGCTCCTTTTCACGGAATCCTCTGACTCTTATTGCAAATGCCTTCCTATTAAAATTTATCATCATAAGCTGTTGTTCAGTGTCTCTAATTTTTTGTTGTAAAATTTGAGTATTAGTAGTCAAATTAAAATTAGCCTTCTCCAGACTTTCCAATTTGTTCTTTATTTCAGCAGAGTAATCTGACAGGGCAGACACGGCTGCAAACGTATTCGCCTTCATCTGATTAACTTTAGACTTTAAATCATCATATAGTTCCAATACAAAATCATTAATTTCTTGTTTAAAGGCATTTAACATTAAACATGCAAACTGATACAGGAACCCACGCCTCCTCTGCTCCCACCAAAAAACCTGTGTTTTTTTTAATGTTTTACGCCACCCTGAGTCCTTGGGAGAAGGGCGGCATATAAATCCAATAAACCAAACCAAAACAAAACTGCCCCCATCACTTGCCTTTTTTATGAGTTCCAGAGCTTAGGAGGTCGTGTACTGAAGGAAGGCCCCTGCACTGCTGGACCGTGTGGCGCAGGGATGGGTTTCAGCAGGTACGCACTGGTACAGGCGTACCAGATGGTGAAATTTAGCATGGCTTTCTGCACCTGACCACCATCACCCCACTCTCTCCCCCGCCTGCCTGCCCATTCACCGCTTGCTGCCCCACCAATCCACTTCCTGGGCTTGTCCAAGAGCCGAAGAAGGAACAGGAGACAAGGATTGGCTCTTGGACAATCCCACGTGGCATGCGCTGGGTCCCTTCTTTTTGATAGCCGCTTTATTTAAAATGAGGTGGGGGATCCATGCAGAGAGCAGCGCGCAGAACAGCCGAATCCTTGCCTCCTGTTCCTTCTTCCAAAAACCCCAAAATCCCCCAAACCAGGCGCGACTTTACCCAAAAGAGCTGCTTCCCTTGACAAGCCAAATGCCAGGAAGGTTGCGCCGCATCTGGGAACACCTGAGTTGCGTTCGCCCCCAACACGCTTTGCTGGCTGGTGATTTAGAGAGTATTTTCTGGGGTCTCCTAATTCGTCGCTGGAAAGAGGTTGGTGGGGTCGCATCCTCCCCAGAGTAAGCCTCTGAAAAAAAGCGGGGGGAGAAGCAGAAGGAAGCCCAAAAGCAGAAGGGAAGAACCGGGGTTCTAAATTCAGCAAATGGACTCATCACCTTTTCCCTTAAACCGGTGAGATATCTTGTGCCAACGCACCTTTGCTTTGGGTTTCGGGGGTGGTGGTGAGGGTGAAGGTTTTTGTTGGTCGCGAAACATACAAAGAAGTCTTGGGTGCCTATGTGCATGCGTGCATGTTTCCCCGTGAGCATCTCAAACAAGCCACTTGAAGGGTGTTAGTTGATTCTTGATTGTCACCAAGACCAAAGCTCCTGAGAAGACGTGATTCCAGATGTTGGTTCTCTCCACTTGGGAGGGAAAGGATCTACAACTTCAGCTTTGACCAAAAAGAAAAGAGAAAAGAAAAGAAGTCCAAATTCTTTCTCTCCTCCTTTTGCATCTTTTCCTGCTTTCTGGATCAAAAGGACCTTTATAGAGGGTCTTTTTACTATTCTGAGCAATCCACTTCGTGTTTCTCCCCCTCCCTGCTCCCCCGGCCTCCTCTCCCGAAAACAAAAGAGCAGAAAAGAGAGAGATTTTCACGGTGTCTCTCTATAAACTCCCCTAAAACTTTGGTCATGTGTCTCCCCCCCCCCTTTCCAGCTTTGTTTTCTTTTTAAACACACACACACACACACACACACACACACACACACACACTGCACTGATGCTTTCCCGGCCAGCCACCTAGCCAGGCAGGAATGGGCAGTAAACAAAGAGAGTTCCGGCCAGAAAGTGTTAGATCGAGTAAAGGAGGCACAAAAGGCTAGTGAACAAACAGCTCTTTATTGCTGGTCAAAGTAAACATCCGCTGAGGAATGGTCAGCATTCCCTTTTAAAGGGATCTGTCAGATCTCCCGGCCAATCAGATTATCCCTCTGTTCCCGCTGGAACAGAGGACCTTGGTGGAAACCTCTTGCTGCCTGACAGCAGAGGAGAATATCTAACAGAAAGAGTGCTTCTTTCCTTTTGCAGCCGCAGCAGCAGAGAAACAGGCTTCTTTTTTGCCAGCCTCCCAGCTGATCCAGTCCCACTTTCACATGTGCCTTGCACTGCGGCAAGCAGGGTGTGCGTGTGTGTGTGATGTGACTGTCGAAAGACGAAAGAGAGAGAGAGAGAGAAAAGGAAGGAAGGAAGAAAGGAAGGAAAGAAAGAAAAAGAAAAAGAACATGACCACAATTGAGGCCAAAATGTTGGTTGCTAAGCAAGAGCGTTGTTAATTGAGTTTCACCACATTTTCCAAGTTGGCCACACCCACCTGGTCATGTGGCAGAAGCTCCGGTTTTTTGCTTGAGTCTCTGGCGAAGCTGTTTTCCTTGCCTTGCTAGCCTTCCCTCTCCAGCAAAGACAAGTGCCAAGAAACAAAAAATCTTTCTTGCCTGACTAAGAGCCTGGCTTTTCTGACCAGCTGGCATTCCAGTTATTCATCTTTACAAGTGGAATTTCTCTTGCTCCTGGGCTGGTGCTCTGGATCCAAATTCACAGTGGAGAAGCAAGGTAACAAGAGCCCACACTTGCTAACACTTGTTGGCTGCCTTCAGCCATTTCCCTGCCTTTTTCTGGATAGTTTTATCAAAGCTTTTACTTCTTCTTGCCAAAAAAGTGGAGCTGTATGGCTAAGGTGACCAGACGTCCCGCTTTTGGCGGGACAGTCACAATTTTCTACAATTTGTCCCATGTCCCGCGTCGTTATCAAAACGTCCTGATTTTTAATTTTGGCGCCTTCTCACTTGCTCGCTCAATCTCCCATTTTTGCCACATTGCAGCTCGCTCGCTCGCTCGCTCCCCCCCCTGCCCATCCACACTAAGCCTAAGCCAGCCCAGCCTGGAGTCCAGCCAATCAGTGAGCGGGCTGGGGGCGGAAAAGTTCGTGCTGCTTGACTCGAGTCTCCATTTCGCCTTCACCTTCTTGCTGCTTCAAGTAAACAACTCCGGTGGCGGGACTTGGGAGGCTTCGGGTGGGCAGCGGCAGCCTAGCTTTCGCAAGGGAAAGCCTTCCCTTGCGAAGGCCTTTCCTAGCAAGGCTGCGGGCTGGCAATAGCCACCGCAGCCTAGCTTTCACCTTCCCTAGCGAGGCGTGGGCTGGCAGTAGCCGCAGCAGCCTAGCTTTCCCCCCGCCCCCCACCTGCTTAGTGACCCTAGCCTTGTTGTCCCTCCACAGTCCAGTCCAGTGTCTTACCTGTTACTGCTGCCTCTCTGCCTGCCTGCTCCCTGTTGCTTCCATCCATCGCTGCGAGAATCCATTGCATCGGAGTTCTGCTGATTCTGCCTGCCTGCTGGTAAGTGAGCCGGGTTTTTTTCTTTTATTTTTTTAATGTATTTTAAAATAATATTTTATTTATTTTGCATAGGATTTTTTAAAATAGTTTTATTCTGTGTGGATTCTTTTTTTAAATTGTCTTAGACTATTTACAAAAAGATTCTATCCAAAATAAATTGAAATGAACCATTTTTAAAAATTCTATGCACAATACTTTGAAATGTATTGTGCATAGAATTTTTAAAAATAGTTTTACTTCAATTTCCACACAGAATAAATTGAAGTAAAACTATTTTTAAAAATTCTATGCACAATACATTTCAAAGTATTGAGTATAGAATTTTTAAAAATCTTTTTACTTCAATTTATTCTGTGTGGAATAGTTTGAAATGGTTACAGTGTAAATTATTGCTGGTGTAATACTTAACAATGGTTTTTAAATATTTCTTTTATTTATAGAATATCTTTTTTTAATTATTTTTGGGGAAAATTTATTTTTTAATTGTTTATAAAATATATTTACTACAAGAAATGTTCCTTTTTGCAAATGTTTTCTTTGTGATGCAATATGTTCAGACCAGGTTTACGTGTCTCAAAGTGGCTGCTATTCTATGGGCAGGCCAGGTTGGTGCAAGGCAGTTTTGCCAGATTTAGTGTGTTTCACCCTCGTTGAATTTTATATCGTATAAAATCGTATATATTTTTTTTAGATTATTAACATAATGAGTAAGAAAAGAGGATGCAAATTCAACAATGATCTAAGAAGTAAATTTCCTTTTCTTAAAAAAAACAAAAGCGATCACATAGTAAAATGTGAGAAATGTAATGGTGAATTTTCTATTTCGCACAGCGGGAAGAATGATATTTCAAAGCACTTGGAGACACAGAAACATAAAAGATATTTAGATACTCCTGCATCTTCCTCCAAAATACAGGATTTTTTTCGGAAAACAACGTATGGAGACGAAGAAAAGAAATTAGCATTAGCAGAAGGGCTTATGTCTTTTCATGCTATTAATCACAATCATTCCTTCAGATCTATGGATGTACATCACAAGTTGTCAAAAAGTTATTCAACAAAAAATTTGCCTGTGCTAGAACAAAATCCGGGGCAATTGTGCGTAATGTGCTTTCCCCATATGCATTTTCAGAATTAAACAAAAATCTAGAGAAAATTAATTTTATATCCACATATTCTGATGCATCTAATCATAAGGATATAAAATTATTTCCAACCATTATTAGATTTTTTGATTCGGAAACTGGAATACAAATTAGAATTTTAGATTTTGTTTCTTTGCCTGGCGAAACTTCTGAAATAATTTTCAGTTCCGTTATTAGTATTTTGGAACAAAACAATTTAAAACATAAAATAATTGCATATTGTGGAGACAACAGGAACGCAAATTTTGGAGGAAAAGCGAGAAGAGGTACAAATAATATTTTTTATAAATTAAACAAAAACCTTAATCAAAACATTATTGGTGTTGGTTGTGCAGCGCACATAATACATAACGCCATTCAAACAGCTGCTGACTTGTTGCCCGTAGATGTGGAAAATATTGTTGATAAAATATATTCTTATTTCTATATATACACTGTGCATGTGGAAATGCTTAAAGAATTTTGTGAAAATGCGGAAGTCGAATATCACAAAATACTTGGATACAGTAAAACACGCTGGTTAGCTCTTCAGCCGTCAAAAGAATTTTGAAAATATACAATCCTTTGAAATCCTACTTTCTATCACAGGATAAATGTCCTAGAATTTTAGAAGAGTTTTTTGAAAAAGAATCTTCAAAAATTTGGCTAGAGTTTGTACACAATCAAGCAGCGCTTTTTCAAAATGCTATAAAACTTATTGAAAATGAAAACATTTCGGTAATCGAAGTAGCAAATGAAATTTAAAATTTAAAATTTCAGTATCAAGAGCAGAAAATATTTTTATTTCCTTAACTATCCATAATAGTATAAGCCAGCTAGAAGAACAAGGTGCAATAAATCGTGCAGATATCATGAATCACATTAAAAAGTTCTATAGTAACTACATAGATTATTTAGAAGAGTGGATAGTACATTACAATGATATTGAACATTTTCATTGGGTTGCATTAAAACAAGAACTTAATTGGAATGATGTGCAAAAATCATTCAATCATGTTAATCAAAATTTCCCAAATAGTAATATTTCTGAAAATGATCTTTTTGATGAGGTATCATTATTTTAAAAAAAATATTGATAAGGAAAAGGTTGAATCTTGGGCATCAGCAAAAATCACAATAGAGAACAAATGGTTAGAAATATTTCATCATTTTGAAACAAAACATGTTCCATACAATAATGCACTAAAAATTGTGGAATACGCGCTGTCCTTACCAGGAACTAATGCTACGACTGAACACATTTTTTCTACGGTAAATAAAGTGTGGACATCAGAAAAATCACAATTAAGTGTTGAGACTTTGAAATACATTTTATGTGTGAAATATAATTTAACAAATTCTTGTGAAAAATTTCATGACCTTTTAAACAACGACAGCAATGTACTAAAAAAAATTCACTCAAGTGAGAAATATACCAAAGAATAAAATTATACTGTACATAATTTTTGTCAATATATTTAATAAATATAAATGTAAATAAATGTATTATATTTGTAAATTGTAGTTATGTTGAAATAAATAAAAAATACAATACTATTTTTGCATTGTATGAAAATTTTTGTTGCTCCGTATAAAATTTTTAATCAACCCCCCCCCCCATCAAAGGTGTCCCTCTTTACCAATCTGAAAATCTGGTCACCTTAGTCTCGCTTCCTGGCCCTTTGGGGTCCCCGCAGCCCCTTTTGGCCGGCCCCTGCACCCACCCACTCCCTGTTACCGACTCCCCGCTTACCTTCTTTCAAAGACCTCCGGAACTCAGGAATGCCTGGTACAGAAGAAGGAGAGGATGCTCCGTTGGGGGACCGTATGTCGGAATGCCATATGTGTGTCGTCCCCCCCCCCCGAAGATTCCCTTTCCTCCCTAGATGATCGCCCTTCTTTCTCTTACGAAGTGCAAGAGAAATCTCCGCTCTTTGCCTCCCGGCACTTCATTTTGTCAGTCTGCCTTTATTACGTCAGCAAGGGCAGGGGGAAAAGCCTGTTTTTTTAGGGAATCTACTGTCTAGGAAACCCAATATCTACTGCCTCTTAACAGCCTGCTTCCCCCACCCCCCTCCTGCTCAGGATTGGCTCCGGTGAAATCCGACTCGTTCTCAATGTTGTTTCTTGGCCAGGCTGGGCTACTTGTAAGGTCGACAGTTTTAAAAGGCTTTGGTTTCACTTTTGTGGGTTAAAACCGCCAAGCACACAAATCCTATCGAGATGTTTCCGTGGCAGAGC
The DNA here is from genome assembly GCF_009769535.1 of Thamnophis elegans. Lineage (NCBI taxonomy): Eukaryota > Metazoa > Chordata > Lepidosauria > Squamata > Natricidae > Thamnophis > Thamnophis elegans. The sequence continues at coordinate 148,559,155 of NC_045542.1, read as the reverse complement.
CTATGGCTTTAAGCAGAGAAATTGCTTCCCAGAAAATGAGAATGGGCACCGAGGTTCCCCCCCTTCTTCTTTTTACTATGAACAAAAATATTTATAGGGATTTACAAAAGGAACCACCATATTAGAAAATCAGAGAGCCTCAAGGATCCCACAGTTCAAACCTGAGCTACAAATATTATTTTACTATTGGCATACCAAAGGCATTCCCTGCAGCAGGTTCTGACCAGTTCTGGAGAACCGGTAGTGGAAATTTTGAGTACCGTATTTTTGGGAGTATAAGACGCTTCGGACTATAAGACGCACCTAGCTTTTGGGAATGAAAACAAGGGGGAAAATATGCTTCTGCCTCCCAGCATTCATCCAGTATTCATCTGGCCCATTTGCCACTGCCTTTTCACCGCCGCCTGTTCACTGCGGCCCATTCACTGCCACCAAGCCTGTTCATCACCACAGCCCATTTGGCGCCACCTGTTTGGTGCGGCCCATTCACCATGGCTCCTTCCTCCGTGTCGCTTGTACTCCACCACCCATTCGGTGCAGTCTGTTCACCGTCACCTTATCTAGAACAGCTTATTGGTGCCACAGCAACCCTCCTCCCACATCACAATATTCGGAGTATAAGACACACAGACATTTCCACCTACTTTTTTGGGGGGGGAGTGCGTCTTATACTCCTAAAAATACAGTAATTCAGAGAACCGGTAAATACCACCTCTGACTGGCCCCACCCCCATCTATTCTCTGCCTCCCAAGTCCCAGGTGATGAAATGGGGATTTTGCAGTAACCTTCCCCTGGAGTGGGGAGGGAAAGAAGATTTTACAGTATCCTTTTCCTGTCATGCCCACCAAGCCATGCCCACAAAACTTTTGAATCCTACCACTGATTCCCTGGTAGTGTTGCTCCATTCCTCATAGTGCTGCTGGATACCACCCACCCATTTTTGGATGATGCTCAACCAATCATGAACCCCAATGTCAGGTTCACGTGCAGGCTGGTTGGGAATTTTGTCACAAAAAATGGATCGAAGCCCCTAGGGCATCGTGGTGCAGCGGACAGAGATGCAGCTTACCGTACAAAGTGGCATTCATTGATCCAAAAAGCGGACCCTACACTTGAGGGAATATCCTAGGACGAAGAAGAAACCAAAGGCGCAAAGGAGCAAGAATGGTCTTCTTAAGTAAGATTCCTGTAAGGCAACATTGCTCATCAGAAACAACCACAGCAATTTACCGAAAACCAAAAATAAAACCAAAAAACAATAACAAAGAAACTACCCCACAGGGAAAGAGAATACTTCTCTACCATGAAATTGCAAATTAGGCAGCTAGCCTGGAAGCATAGTTGCACATTTCCCAATTTGTAATTTGGTTTTCATGGCTTGTTCTTTTTTTAGACAGTACGCATGATACCATAAAGCTCAGTTTACAAGTGTCAACAGCTGAAGCCAAACCATGCAAATGACATCATGATTTACAGCTCATGCTGTCCATCCTGCTGTCATGTTAAACAATAATGTAGCTGTTTTGGTTTTGGATGTGTTATCTCTTTATGAGAACCCACTTTGCAGTTTATCTTGCTATAAAATGCTGTATTTTATTAAAAGGATCCTGTCTGCTGTCTTCAGGGGCTTTCAAGGTTGCTCTGATAAAGCTATCATTAGCTTTATACAGGTGGTCAGAGGCGGGTTCCTACCAGTTAACAGAACCAGTAGTGGTATGCCAGCCTAGCAGGAACCTTACAAGTCTGGACTAATGGAAGGAACCTCCGAGCCCATGCCTTCTCCATGAACATCGGTGTATGTGTAGGAGAAAATTGAGTTTTCTTTCTATGTGGGAGAAATGCATATCTATGTTTATCCACAAATTGGACTAGCACATGCACTTTAATACACCTCCTCCCTAAAATTGGTGGTAAGTGGGGAACAGACCCTCCTGTACTCATGGGACAGGTCCAGAAAAGAGTGCTGCTCCTAATTCCACTATTAGCGATCTTGAGAATAGGGATTGCAGTGTGAACGGGTGTAGGTGGAATGACCCATTCCATTACACAGTTCAGGCAGCGGTCAGAAGAATTCCAGGAAAGCCTGAACCAAATTGCTGAACAGGCGTGTCATAGATCTTTTAACTGCTGAAAAATGTGGGCCTGGGAGAAGATTGCTGTTTCTATGAATAAATCAGGAGCGGTCTGGGTGAGGGGGTGGGTAGTTAAAGAACTACGAAACCCAGCTTCCTCAATTGGTTAAAGAGCACAAGGTTCTGAATGGTTCTCTTGGCTACCGGAAACAGGGTTTTAACAAGGAGTTAATGATAATGGAAAGCCTAATCCCACATGCCCTCAAGGAAGATGAAGCTTCAGATACTAGCTCCTATATTCAAATTGCTCTCTTAGAAGTAGAGAAAGTGATTCCGGAAGATAAATAGCAGTAGACTTAGCAATAGCAGTAGACTTATATACCGCTTCATAGGCCTTTCAGGCCTCTCTAAGCGGTTTACAGAGAGTCAGCATATTGCCCCCAACAATCTGGGTCCTCATTTTACCCACCTCGGAAAGATGGAAGGTTGAGTCAACCCTGAGCCGGTGAGATTTGAAACGCTGACCTGCTGATCTAGCAGTAGCCTGCAGTGCTGCATTTAACCACTGCGCCACCTTGGCTCCTAAACCCTAAGATGTGTATTGCTTGTATGCTTGCCTTTTTGCTATCCTGTATTCTGCATGCTTATATTGTTAATCTAACAGGCTAGACTCAATTGTAGGTATTAATAGAGTCTAGAAAGGGGGGATAAAGTAGGACATAAAGTGAGATTTGGACATTAAGTGTGAAACCTACTAGGTCAGGCTGGACAACCTCTCAGGGCCCCTTTACTTCTATATTAAAAAGCCACATAGGCAGAGTTGCAGCTTGCAAAAGAACAGGAAGCAAGTGCCTAACCACAAGATGTTCTAGCCAACATCCCTATGCCAAAACCTATGTCAAAAGTCCAAACTACAAGGTTCAATTAAAGTTCATTAATGACACGTAATCCATACCTGTAACAAAAGCAGAAGTAAGACCCCATCTCCTTATAAAGCTTTCTCCTCAAGGTAACCACTAAGAAATGAGTTAAGTGTTTCTGTGTTACGCTGCCTTTGAGAATGTATAAGAACACATGCTTCGATAATGAAAGTTGTTCAGAACTTGCAATGCTAGCCATGGGTAGCTTTCTGAACCTGGCTGCCAAATAAACTTTTCCTGTATCCTGAGAAGTCTAAAGCCTGTCATTTTCTGCAACATGGCCAAGTAATGAGTGTGACAAAACATATAACGTATTTCCATATTCTACGTCTTGTGCTACACTCCTAACACCTGGTGAGGTTATTCCCACCAAGATATATAGTTTGGCAAGTGGGGTAGGGTGCACATATCCAATAATAAGGTGACCAGACGTCCTGATTTTGGCAGGACAGTCACGATTTTGCACAATTTGTCCCGTGCCCCGCGGCGTTCTTAAAAACTCCCGATTTTTGTGACCGGACCTGGAAGTAAGCCTGCCCCACCCCCAGCCCTGTATACCTGTCCCGGCCGGATGGTATTTTGTCCCTTCTGTTCCCCGTTGCTCAGAAAAGCAACTTCGGGAAGGTCCTTTGCTAGCAGGCAGGTTCTAGGACACCTGCTGCCACCAAAGGACCTTCCTGGAGTTGCTTTTCTGAGCAACGGGGAGACAGAAGGGATGCAATCTCCTTTCAGTCTCCCTCTGCCTCATTCACTCGTTCGGGCAGCAGAGAACGAAAGAAAATTGCATAGCCAAGGACAAAGGAGCCTGCAGCCTCCTTCGTTCAAACGTTCAGGCAGCGGGGATGGGGGGGCCTTTCTCGCATGTCTTCTTTCTCTGAAGCGGCACCAGATTCAGCAAACCGGGCAGCGCGTACCCTTGGGATTGTGCAACAGCCAAAGAACAGGAGGTGAGAATTCAGGTGCTGCACAAGCCCACGGGCACGCCATACCCTCTTCTCTCTGATAGCCACCTGGTTAAAAAGGAGCCTCCTCCGGACCAGCGGAGCCTCCTCCTCCTTTTTAACCAGGCGGCTTTCAGAGAGAAGAGGGCAGCGTGTGCCCGTGGGCTTATCAGCAGCCAAAGATCGCCTGGTTAAAAAGATCGCCGGGTTAAAAAAGAGGAAGAGGAGGCTCTGCTAGTCCAGAGCCCATCTGCAGGAGCAGGGATCCCCCTCACGTTCTTCTTCTTTCTGGATGGGCTCCTCCTCCTTTTTAACCAGGCGGCTATCAGAGAGAAGAGGGCAGCACGTGCCCATGGGCAAGAAGGAAGAGCAGAACGGCCTTAATCATGTCGAGCTGCCCAGTCAAAAAAACTTTTCCTTCTGTAGAAAAAAAAAGGGGGGGGGATTCCAGAGACCAACTGAAAGAGGGAATCCTCAGCCAGGGCACCCTTTGCTCCGCCACAGCAACCTTTTCAAGCAGGATCAGACTAATTTGAAAGCCTCGCCTTCTACTTTGGCGATGAAATTCCCTGCCGCCCAGGCTCCATCCCGCAGAAAAAAATTCCCTTTGCCGAAGGTCTAGAGGCAAGCACTGCCTCCTCCCACGAGAATCTCTGGAGAGAACTTTGCAACTAGTTGAGGAGCGGCGAGCAGCAGACTTAAGCGCTTGCACGCATTCAGCCAAGGTCCTGTTGAGCCCCGCTACTTTGGACAGCCCAATGGATTTTATGATGGACGTGCACCCCCGGGAGGTGTTGAAGAAGGACAGGCAGCTCAGCCTGATCCAGGACAACAGGCGCAACAGCGGCTTACAGAAAGAGACAGAGAGATACACACACACAGAATGAGAAACATACATACACACACACAGGGAGGGAGGAGAGATAGTGAGAGAGACACACAGAGAGAATGACAGAGAGAGAGACAGAGGGAGGGAGATAGAGGCAAAGAGCCACACAGAGAGTGAGAGACAAACATACAGAGAGAGAGAGGGAGAGGGAGGGAGGGGCTGAAGTAGTGTTTATGCACCGAAGGGGGATTAAAAAAACTTTGGAGTGAATCCAGGAAGAGGGAAGAGATGGAGGACTGGCTTTTCGCTCTGATTCCTGAGCCCCTAGCTGTTAGTGATGGAGGAGGACGACGACGAAGGAAGGGGTTGCATTTTGTCAGGCTGACAGCTCATTCCTAGATTGGGTTCCCTCATCTCCCCCACCCCTTCTGCGCAAGATATCAGCAGCCCCTGGGCTGTGAACTTCTCCCACTATGAACAACCTTCGCTTTTGCTGCCAATGCAAGTGAACTCCTTGGCCTTTTTGTTATATTCATTTCCCTTGTAACGCACGTGTCAGCACAGCTGGTAACTCTCCTGCAGCAACTCCGCTGGCGAGAAAGAGTGGATGGGCGCTGAACGACGTCCCCCTCATCCCAGACCCCAGAACAACTATTGCCCTCTCGGGGCGCGGCACACTTCCTCTACCTGCCCACGTTGCATCTCTGCAGGTAAGCCAAAAGGTTCTTTCTTGCTGGCCAGAACTTTCAATCCTGTCGCCTCGTTCCTTCAAGTGAGGTGTCTCGAGAAGGGGGAAAATGTTTAGTGACCAAAGTTACAATGGCATTGAAAAAAGTGACTGATGACCATTTTTCACACTTAGCGACTGTTGCGACCATTTTTCACACTTAGCGCCCTTTGCAGCATCCTCATGGTCATGTGATCAAAATTTTGATGTTTGGCAACAGATTCGTATTTATGATGGTTTCTGTGTCCTGGGGCCATGTAATCGCCTTTTGTGACCTTTTGACAAAATATAATTTTTTTAATCAAGCCCCCCCCCCCTTGTCAATGGTCTCCCTCTTTACCAATCTGAAAATCTGGTCACCTTAATCTAATCAGAACCATGTTTCCCTTTCTTTAGATATGTCGTTATTTCATTTGGTGGGAGTTGTGATGATCATAATCTTGGGAGCTGTGATTCTCTTTCTGATCTGTAAGTGAAATGCATCCATTGACACCCCCCCCCCCCAAGTCCTGTGTCTTTCTGTGCTGATTGAGCTCACGTGGGTGGGAGAGGATCTCCCTGAGAGTTGCAGCCAGGATCCCCACAAGATCCCCACAAGCAACATTTTAAATAAGAGTCAGAAAGGAAGGAGAAACAAGGCAGCCATTTTTCTACTTCCCGTAAATCTCAGAATGTTCCACCTTCCTGTTGTCTGGGAGTCTCTTTGGCCTTAATAGATATCCTTCAGAGGGGCAAATATCAGGGGCTCAAGAATCAAAGAAAAGTCCCATAAATGGTCTGGAAAGTGTTTGAAAAACAATAATCCTGACCCTGATAAAGATCAGGGAAGTTCTGGTGGAAAGTGGGGGCAATGGAGGGAGGGGCCTTGTGTCCTCTTCCCCTGCTTGCAGTCACACCTGGGGACAGACAACAATAGGAAGGAAGCCCCAGTGGTAAAAGCAGCCGCTGCTGCTTCTTCTGCTCCTACTCAGAGCAAGAGACATGAGAGGGAGCAGGGATGTGGGAAGGGTCTCCTCAGTTGAGCTTCACCAAGTGTGAGTCAATACATCCATGTTATTTTTTCAGAAATTGTCCCATTTCCTCCTTCCAGGATGGGTCTTGCTTGTGATTTCTCTTGCTTGCCAGCTAGTCTCAGGTACAAGTGCTAAACCAATCAGGCTTACCTTAGCTTTTCAAGACCAGACAAGGTTGCCAGATCTTCAGTCTGCCTAGGTTGGGACAGGGTTTTTGGAGTAGAAATCAAAACAAATGTTATGAGAGTTGAATTAAGAACTGCCATGTTTGGATTATGTGGGGAACACCACCTGTCTTGTACCAATTCCCAAAAGTCTAACATCCTTGCTTAAAAGTAATTGATGGTGGCCATGGTCCACCTGGCTGGAGAGGAAAGCAGAGAGACACAGCTGCAGCTGGAGGGCTCACAGACCCAGCCAGAAGCCCAGGATGGAGAAGGATTGAAGCTGCAGCTGATCAGAAAGGATGAGAAGAACCTGTTGAGTAGGACTGAACAGAAGGAGGCCCAATGGAGGTCGGTCCATTGCCTCTTTCCACCTAAGGAGTAATACCAGCACACTCCTCCTTAGTCCAAGATTTGGACAATGCAGTGTTAGAAACAACCACACATTTGCCCTGCCATGCAGGTACTGTCACTTTGTGGCTGCTGTTTACATGACTTCCAGCCTGCACTCCATGTGGGTTCACTGACAAATGTGCAATAAGACTTTTCCGTGCCAACAGAACTGCGATGGAAAAATGTGCGCTGTCAAAACAGCTAATCTATTTCCGACAGTAACACGCTGACAGATGCGCGCTGACAAAATCGCATGCTGGGGCTTTAACAGTTGGTGAGTGCTGACCGTTATAATGTACTTATAAGTACGTTATAACGGTCAGCACTCACCAACTGAATAAGACCTTTTAGTTATACTGCAGCCATGGATATTATTAAGTCACAGAAAGGAAAACAACAACTGCTGTATGAAGGATATCGATATGGACGCGACAAGTTAAACCAAGATGGAGAGTGTGCGGGCAGAGTTAAGAACAGACAGGATATTACAAACGAGTACTGAACACATGCACGCTCCAGATACCGCAAAAAATGAAAGTGAAAAAATAAAAGTGACTATACGCAAATGAACTGAAAATGGTGTGGAAAAACCTCATCAAATTATTGTGAACAGCACAGCCAGCGTCTTGCTGGAAGCAAGTCTAAATAGGTGCAACTATCAAGACGTCTTGCTGCAATTCTTCCTACATATGCAGGGCATGATCGTACGGACTATCTGCGTGCCGTATGTCATAATATTGACATCTAAATTAATTCAAAATATTTATTGACATAATAATTTTTAATAATAAATTTTTACTGCTGAGTTTTAAAATTATTTAGTGACATAATAAACTTTTACTGCTGAGTTATTTAGTGATGTAATAAATTTCTACTGCTTTTAAATGGTGTGCGATTGTCTTCATCGCGCTTTTGTCATCGCGATTTTATCGACGCGAAGTTGTTGGTGCGATTATGACGTCGGCGTATGTAATCGGCGCTATTTTGTCGGTGCTATTTTGTCGATCGCGCAATTGTCGGGTCATGCTCCATGTGACTGCCGTTTGGACTTCAGACCCGCTTCTCAGACTTTGGCCTTGCACTTTGGATTTGGGTGTGGATTCTGAACTATGCCTGGATTTTGGTGTGTGTGTGTGTATTTGGGGACTTATCCATTTCCCTGGCATCTTTGCAACTCTCAGCCAAGCTGAGCAACCTTGCATTCAGTAGAATTTTGCCACCTGCCTTGCCTTGCTAGCCTTCCCTCTCCAGCAAAGACAAGTGGCAAGAAACAGAAAATATTTCTTGGCTAAGAACCTGGGATTTGGGGGGGAAGTGGATAAACAGGCAGCTCAGATTCCAGTTACTCATCTTTACAAGCGGAATTTCTCTTGCTCCTGGGCTGGTGCTCTGGATCCAAATTCACAGTGGACTAGCACGGTAACAAGAGCCCACACTTACACACTTGTGTAATACTATCCTCTTTCCGGATAGTTTTATCAAAGCTTTTACTTCTTCTTGCCAAAAAGTGGAGCTGTATGGCCGGGACAGGGGGTAAATGAGAGAGAGCTCTTTTTCTGTGCCGCTGACAAACCTTTTTTCCTTTCCTCGCCAGCTTTTTTTCCTCCCCGGCTCCCCACCCCCCCATTTTCCTATTTACAGGTATACTTGTGGAGATTTAGATAGGAAGAACAACCACTGTTTTTCGCCCCAGTAGAACACTTCTTTCTTTCATCCTCTCTTGAAAATTCCCATTTTTCTTACCTTCTCCACCATCTCCACTACCCGCTCCAGCCTCTCCTCCGCTAACTCCTGCCATTCATCCCTTCCCCTCCAGCGGGAAGAAGAGAAAGGACCGAAGTGGACTCTGGGGAGACCCTCGTGCGGGAATAAGCGCCCTTGTGCCTTTGCCTCCCCGTGTCTCGTTTCCCTGGCCCCTTGGGGTCCCCGCAGCCCCTTTTGGCCGGCCCCTGCACCCACCCACTCCCTGTTACCGACTCCCCGCTTACCTTCTTTCAAAGACATCCGGAGCTCAGGAATGCCGTATACGGAAGGGCAGAGCCTATGGCTTTAAGCAGAGAAATTGCTTCCCAGAAAGAGAGAATGGGCACCAAGAGGTTTTTTCCCCTTCTTTCTTTTACTATGAACAAGAATATTTATAGAGATGTAGGAAGTTAGCACCCACCCCCCTCTCCTAGAAAAATGAAATATTTTAGGAAATATTAAACGCAGAATATTTCGCCTAAAAGGGAAGCAGAAACTCAGTGCCAATGTTCCCTCTAATTTTTTTTCAGTGTGGGCGGAAAAGTATAGTGTTTGAGCAGCACATTTTCATGCCTGAGCACCTGAATTTTTTTCACAGATGTCACCCAAGACAACTACGAAATAGGTGTTATATCAAATCAAACTAATAAAATTTTAAGACGAATAAAAATGTAAACAAATAAATTTAGAAATATTTGTTCAAAAGCAAACTCGCTACAATTATCTTTTCAAATTCATTTTGGATTAAATAAAAAAGTGCTTTGAAATGAATATATAAATGGCACTTAATACTGGTAATATTAAAATAGTAAATGTTTGATATACTTCATTTTAATGAATTTCACTTGATATACTTCATTTTAATGTATTATATGCAATTTGCTATTTTAAATGAGTAAAATGATTAAAATCCCAATGCATAAAGTCTCATTCACATCTGTTTTCTTCCATCATTAATTTGTAAACTCAAGTGTTGGAATTCATTCCAGGTGTTTGTGTGCAGGGCAGTTTCTGCTGTCTGAAACACACATACACAGGGATGAAAAAACATCGCACCAGAAACATCTTTCTGGCCTAACGGTCATGACTCACTATGCAGCCTCATGTAACAAGAACTGTGTGAGCCTACTCCCACACATGCCCTTTCTCCCCCCTCTGCTGTGCTATAACTTTCTATTCCCTCTCTCCCCCTCCGAATGCCATGCAGCTTGTAATCTTCTGTTCCCCCTTTGCCCACCCTTTGCCATGATGTGATTTTCTATTGGTTTATTTGTAGAATGCTGTGAACTTTTCATTAGTTTACTTGTGCCATGTGTGATTATATATGCCTTTTGATACACTCCTTTTTGATGACGCTGTAACTAACTTTTTCTAATAAAAGAGCCCTTCGATGATCATTCGAAGCTTTAGCTCATCCCAAGGAATTTCGTCTGGTGTTTTCCTTTTGATTAGGCAAGGACACATGAGCAGCCCACCAGTGTGGTGACAACGCCGCACTCAAGGATTTATTGCCTGTCTGTTCAACAATGCTTGCTGATTGTTTAAAAAATTGTGGCAATTTGTTCCTCTCTATACAGGTGGTTTCAGTAACCTATTACTACTGAGCTCTGGGAGACAATTCTGCATATAACTAGTGATAGTAACTAATGACCCAAAATATCCAACAAAATTGCACAGATAAACTGACAGATAGGAAGTTTAATTAGCTTAAAAGCTATTCTCAATGACTTTGAAAATCTCAATGAGTTATCAAATATCATGTGATGTCACTTGGCCAGGGGGAGACTCAAAGATAGCTGAGATTGCAGCCAGGAGAGGTAGAACAAGGAAGGCTTTCTTTGAAAGAGAGAGATGCGAGAGGAAACAGACCCTGCTTCTTGCATTTGGATTCTGTGGCACAGTTGCTCTAGGTCAGTGATGGCGAACCTATGACACGCGTGTCAGTGCTGACACGCATAGCCATTTGGGGTGACACGCACAGGATTTCATGCGATTCATCCTCGGCTCCTGCACGGCCGCCGAGGATGAAAGAATCTGTGCTGGAGGAACGGGGGGGCGGGACGTGTGATCTCCCCCGCCCACACTCACTTACTGTATCGCCGCCGCCCCTTTCTGAGCGCAGGGGCTGCTGGTAAGGCGTGCGTGCTGTGCGCACACACGTCATCAGCGCGGCGAGGGAGGACCCGCAGGAGAGGAGCGCGGGAACAATGCGCGCCTCTCTCCAGTCAGGCCGGCACAGAGAGTCTACTCCTGGGACTGTCGGTTACGACCGCACCACACTTATCTCAGTTCACGGCAGGGCTGTGGAGTCTGCTGCTTCCAGCTCCACGTCCTCATCAACATGCCGCTCCGGCCCGTCCCTGCTATGAATATTCATATTCTTCGCCCTCGCGTCACTAGGAATATTCATAGCAGGGGCGGGCTGGAGCAGCATGTTGATGAGGACGTGGAGCTGGAAGCAGCCGACTCCACAGCCCTGGTTCACGGCACCCCAAACAAGTTCAATAATATCAAGGGCAACATACAAAATCGACTGATGAACAAAGAAGTTACTAAGCAGGTATGTTAAATAATTTGTTTTTGGTTTATTAAATACAATTATATATTGCAATTATACATTTTTGTAGTTTAAACTATAAATTGCGCAAAATTATGTTTTTGTCGAAGTGACACACAACGCGAGTTATGCTCGATTTTTTGCCGATTTTTGACACACCACGCCAAAAAGGTTGCCCATCACTGCTCTAGGTGGCAGTTTAGGATCGCTGCCGCACCGCCCTGGATTTGCCAATGCGAGCCTCAGGTGGGCAATGTTCCCTCTAATTTTTTTTCAGTGTGAGCGGAAAAGTATAGTGTGTGAGCTGCACAGTTTCATGCCTGAGCACCTAAGAGAGCCACAGTTTGAACTGCTGTCGCGTCTGCTGGACATTTGCGCAACCTTCCAAGCGTCAAGCGCCAATTGCGAGCGAGGTTTCAGCCCGATGAATGCCAGACATGAAAAGTGCCACTCAAACACTATACTTTTCCCCTCACCCTGAAAAAAAAGGATCTCTGCTCAGCTTTTAGATTGTTAGACTGGCTAGAGAGAGACATGGCACCAACAGGGTCCTGGGTCCTGGCATTTTGCAGGCAACCTGTCCTCTCACATTCCTTTGGAATGCAACCCATCACATGTGAATTAGATTTTGCCAATTATCCTATTAAAAAATAACGCTATTATTCTAAAATATGACTAACTCAATATTAAAAACTGTAAATATGTAATGCTGATAAATAATAGCAGTAATTGTTATTTAGTATGATTAAAATCAGTATTGATATATCAATATAATATCTATCGAAATTGACAATATACACTAAAATAACAATACAAATATATAATGTGGAATATAAATGTAATAAATATAATATATAAATGCAACATAAATGTAATAAAATAATTTATCATGAAACTCTCCCCCTTTAAAGTAGTAAGATCAATTAAATAGTCTAGCAAGTTTGGACAATATGCTATATGTTATGTTACTTAAGAATATATATACCTCAGAATCAGATACAACATCCACATCATTTCCAACTGAGTCAATAAAATCATATGCCATGCCAAAACTATTTTAAATAAAGATATGAAATTAATCAAGTCTTGCATTTATTTTTCAAAATGAATGTACAATTTTTTTATTATTTAAGTTTTGTACCCTATCTTTTCTAACTAACGTTAACTTTAAAAAGATGTTACATCAGACTACAATACAAGTAATTAAATGAAGACTAAAATAAGTGTTTTGGCATATTGAGCTTTTTATATTTCTTTCTTATATTTCTTCCTTAGTTGAGAACTTCCTCCTCAGCTTACTTACGCATTAACTGTTTGTTGCTTTTATGGTTTATTCATTCACTGCTCCATCTTCAGTTTTTTTCACAGGGGGCAGGGCTTCCTTCCTCCCTTCCCTCCCTCCCTCCACTCCTTTGGCCACCAATTTTGATCCAATTCTCTCTCTCTCTCTCTCTCTCTCTCTCTCTCTCTCTCTCTCTCTCTCTCTCTCACACACACACACACACACACACACACACACACACACACACGTTCTTTGGGGGGGGTTGAGTTACTCCGCCTCACTGCGCAAAGTCGGCTCAGCATGTGTTCGGCCCCCACTTACACCGAATCAAATCCGTGGCCGGCGGGACCAGGGGGTTGCATTTCAAAGCCGCCAGTCCTCTTGCTTCTTCTCCTTCACCAGCAAAGCTCCCGCTGGTGTCCCCGCCCATAGCAGCGGCGCCTCTCCCTCCACGCGGAGCACCTGAGCTGGCCCCCGCGTTATCCCTCCCCCTTCCTCCTCTGCCGTGCTTTTGAGGCCGCGGGAGCTAGTAGGAAAGCGGCGGAAGTGGAGGCGGCGGCAGGGATAACCCAGAGCCCAGCTGACTCCGCTCGGAGCACCTCAGCTCAGCTGGGCTCTGGGTTATCCCTGCCGCCGCCTCCACCTCCGCCGCTTTCCTACTAGCTCTCGCAGCCTCAAAAGCACGGCAGAGGAGGAAGGGGGAGGGATAACGCGGGGGCCAGCTCAGGTGCTCCGCGTGGAGGGAGAGGCACCGCTGCGGGAGCTTTGCTGGTGAAGGAGAAGAAGCAAGAGGACTGGCGGCTCATCAAAACAAGTCTGGGGAGGTCCTTTGCAGGCGGCCAGTTCTAGGCGCCTGCAAAGAACTTCCCCACATTTGCTTTACAGAAAACTCTGCGCGGCAGATAGAATCTGCTGCGCGGGCTTTTCTTGCGAGGTGCGCGGCCGCGCAGGCGCGCACCTTAGAGGGAACAGTGCTCAGTGCCCCATCCCCATCTTTGTCAATGGGCCATTAAGGCCTGAGCCAGTCTATCCTACATAACAATGATCTACCTCCTTCAGGCAGTGCCATAATAGGAATCCCAAAGTCCTTTCGTTACATCATCACCCAGCAAGAGTCAACAAGCTTGGGACTCAGGACAGCCTTCAGAGTTTCTTCACTCAGGCATCGAGGTGACCCACGCATTGGCCGGGCGTGAAGCGCTGGCCACAGAGCAATGTTCCCTCTAATTTTTTTCAGTGTGCAGAAAAGTATAGTGTTTGAGTGGCACATTTTCATGCCTGAGCACCTGGATTTTTTTCACAGAGCAGTTGATTTATAGGATCCAAATTGGAATGGAGAAAAATGGTTGTGTGTGTGTGTGTGTGTGTGTGTGTGTGTGTGTGTGTTTGAGTGAGCAACGGATCCGGTAAGGGAACTGCGCCTATTTAGAAAAGGTAAATTATTGCAAACATGATCAGTCAAAGATAAGTATGGGGACAGGTTGGGCGGTAGAGAGAAAGTGATAAAAGAGTGGGAGAGAGGGAGAGAATTTTAAAAAAAGAGGGAAGAGAGACAGAAAGAAACAGAGAAGGAGAGAAAAAGTGACAGAAGAGAAACCCTCTCTATGAACTGTTGGGTTTCCATGGAATGAAGTTTGATCTTTTTCTCAACCATACAGTAGCATATTCTTTCTAAGGAGGATATAATCAAGATTGTTGCAGAAAATGACAGGCTTTAGACTTCTCAGGATACAGGAAAAGTTTATTTGGCAGCCAGGTTCAGAAAGCTAGCCAATGGCTACCATTGCAAGTTCTGAACAACCTTCATTATCGAAGCACGCGTTCTGCCTATCAATCTAACAGTATGGCGATTGACAATCTCTTTATATTTCATCTCTAACTCTTTCAGTCTTAAAGGTTTGGTGAGGAGAAATCCAAAAATTCTTTTAAAGAGGGGAAAAAATGCTTGCGCAATTGCATCCATGGAGACATGTATATATACACAACACAGAGAGAAACAAACTTAACAAAGTGCTAAGTCTGCCCACTAACTAACTAACTAACTAACTAACACTCTCTCTCTCTCTCTCTCTCTCTCTCTCTCTCTCTTAATGCTAGAGGGGGGGGCTTGGCTCCCACTTTCGAACTGCCGCCCAAAGACTGAACTTTCTGCCTTGTGGACCTAGAACTGATTGCTGTCTCCAGGCTGGCTCTCCTCCCCTGCTGCGTGGTGTTTTGTTGCCACATGTGCAGCCGCGCAGCTTAGAGGGAACATTGCCCACTTGCAGTTCCTTTGCTTTCTCATTGGCTGAATGACTAAGGAGGCAAATTTGATGGGAAGGTGTCAGGCTGCTAAAGGCTGTTTCCACCTTCAATCTGGAAGCTGAAATCCAAAGGGTGGAATGAGGCAAGGATCAGAGATCCAGTTCAACTGAAGAAATTTGAGTTGGTCAAATAAAGGAGTTAACTGAAAAACGGCAGAAAAATTCTAAAGGATTTGATTCCCTATCCTCAGTTCTTTCTCCCTGCTAGAAAGGAGAGGAATGGTTGAGATGGAATGACCTGGACTAAACTAGATGATTGGCATGGCAAAAGGAAAAGAAGAATTCTTGGAAAAGTCAGAAAAGAGAAGCTGGCAGGAAGGAAACTAAACAAAACTTCCTTTTGCAGAAGTAAAAAGGTTGAGAAAGCCAAGCTGTCAGGGACAAAGCAATCAATCAATCAGTCAGTCTGTCTGTCTGTCTATCTATCTATACACACACACACACATACACACACACATTATCACATGCACTAGAAACAACTTTAAGGTATTTATTTAAGTTGATACACTTTAGGAACACATATGTACAAGAAAGGGACTATACCAAATAATTCACAACCATTGTTAAGGGAAAGAGCAAAGATTATACTGTAGATAGTTTTAATGATGACATTCCCTCCCTGCCAAATGATTTAAACTCTTTGTTTCCATTCCCTGAGGATGAATCATTTTCTTACTACCACACCCTTCCCCAAGCCTCTCTATTCCAAACCCATGGAGCTTTGGACAGTGTCCAAAACAGCATTTTCTCACAAGCCAAAGGAGTATTTATATCCAAAGCTTCTGCCAACAAACCCACACGGAGCTGTCCAAAATAGCGTTTTCACACAAGCCAAAGGAGTATTTATATATTTTGCCTCATAGCCGGCCAGCAGATTTTTACTAATTAGTTTCACTTTATAAGACTGTCTTTTATCAATCTTGCTAATATATATCTCTAATATAGAGAAGCTTAAAATGGCGATGAGTATGCTGAATTGTCTCGTTACGATGCTTATTTACTGAAACTTCTTATAAAGTTATAACGAGCCTCAAAACTCCAAAATAAAGGGGGAGATTCAGTACCTCTTTCCTTAGCTGTACAGTGGGCCAGTAGAGTTTTATTAATTGCTTGAAGATAAAACTTGGCTTCAAAACCAAATCCGAATTTGAAACACCCCCCCCCAACTCCCAGAAGTACATCTCCAATACCTAACACAAAGTTGCAGCCTCCGCTATCTCTGGATGGAATTGGGAAGGGTGGTACAGGCAAGAAGGTCCTGGAGATTGAATGAAAATTTATTTAGATATGAAAAGTATATCAATGATTGTAAAAAATTGTTAACCGAATACTTTGTTTTTAATATGAATAAGGGTACACCTATGGAATTCGTATGGGATGCAAGCAAAGCGTATATGAGAGGAGTACTGATAAATATAAGTAAATCACATAGACATAAACAAGGGGTAAAACGAACAGAATTGGAAGAAGAAATTAAGAGGAAAGAGCTGGAGTTAACAATGAATCCAGGCGATACAAAGGTTAAGAAAGCAATCACCATATTAAAATCTCAATTTGACATGTTGATCTCTGACCAGGTAGCCACTAGCTTGTTATACGCAAAACACAATACTTTTTGTAACGCAAATAAACCTGGAGATGGTTAGCTTATCAGATTAGGGGAAAAAAGAAAACTCGAAATATATCTAAACTGATTTACAGAGGGAAGGAGGTGTTTCAACAGGAGGAGATTCAAAAGGCATTTTGGGAATTTTTTACAGAATTGTATAAAGGGGACAAAATTAATGGTTTAGATATAGACAAATATTTAGATAAAGAGAAAATACCCTTGGTTAGAGAAGAGCACAGGCAAAAATTGAACCAACCAATAACCTCGGGGGAAATTTTGCAGGTAATTAAGCAACTAAAGTTAGGGAAAGCACCAGGTACAGATGGTTTGACAGCGGCTTACTATAAAAATTTACAGTCAGAAATGGTAGAACCTCTTAGAGAATTATTTAATAAGATTCAAACGGAAGGTAAGGTGCCTCCATCTTGGAAGACAGCGTTTATATCCTTGATACACAAAGAAGATCAAGATACTACCCAACCAAAAAACTATAGACCTATCTCATTACTTAATGTAGATTATAAAATTTTTACTAAAATACTAGCAAATAGGTTAATGCTGGTTATTCAACAATTGATACACGCTGATCAAACAGGTTTTATACAAGGGAAACAGATGAAAAGTAATGTTAGATTAATTATTAATGCATTAGAATATTTGGGAAAGAACAACCAAATTCCTGCTGCGTTCATATTTTTGGATGCTGAGATAGCCTTTGATCGAGTTAATTGGCAATTTCTGTTGAAGATATTGCAAAAAATGCAGATAGGAGACAGTTTTTTACAGTCAATTAAAGCAATATACCAACAGCAAACAGCTCAAATCATAGTCAATGGAAGTTTAACAGACTCTTTTCAAATCGGAAAAGGTACAAGACAGGGCTG
This sequence comes from Thamnophis elegans, assembly GCF_009769535.1. NCBI lineage: Eukaryota > Metazoa > Chordata > Lepidosauria > Squamata > Natricidae > Thamnophis > Thamnophis elegans. The sequence continues at coordinate 148,541,717 of NC_045542.1, read as the reverse complement.
TCCTTTGTCCCCACTATTGTTTATTATAACTTTGGAAGTATTGTTAAATAAAATACGGGGCTTGGATGGTCTAAAAGGGATCAAGATTAGGCAGCAAGAATACAGAGTGCGCGCTTTTGCGGATGATTTGGTCATAATATTGGAACAACCGCAGGAATCCAGTATGGTTTTAATGAATACGATTAATCAATATGGTCACGTGTCTGGTTTTAAAATAAATGTAGGAAAAAGAAAAATATTAGCTATAAATATGAATACTAAACAAAAGGAAGAACTAGGAGGGATGCTAGGATGTGAGGTAGTCAAAAAAGTCAAATATCTTGGAGTTAATATCTTAACCTCAAATGGGAAACTATATAAGTATAATTATGAACCACTCTGGCATAGTTTACAGATAGAGATGAAAAAATTGGAGAAATTGCACTTATCTCTGCTGGGTAGAATAGCGGCAGTGAAAATGAACATCTTACCAAAATTTTTATTTCTTTTCCAAATGTTACCGATACTTTAAAAAGATTCGAATCTTTTAGAATGGCAGAAGGGTATCAATAAATTTGTATGGGCAGGAAAGAAGCCGAGGGTAAAGCTGAAAATAATGCAAGATGCACGTGAGAGAGGAGGCTTGAAACTAACCAACCTAAAACTGTATTATGATGCAGTGGTGCTATCTTTAATTAGTGATTGGATTCATTTAACCAATGATAGAATATTGAATATTGAGGGACACGATCTGGTATATGGTTGGCACGCCTACCTGTTTTCAACAAAAAAATGGACAAGAATTTTAAAAGTCATATTTTAAGAAATGCTTTACTGAGGGTCTGGAAAAAATATCAACATAAACTAAACAACAAGATACCCATGTGGGCAATTCCTAGACATGCAATTGAAAATATGAATATAGCACAAAAACAGGATAGAATTACCTACAGACAGTTCCTCATCTTGGAAAGGGGGGCACTACAACTAAAACCCTTAGAGGTATTGAAAGAGGAGAAGGCAGTTCAAACATGGCTCCAATATGGGCAATTACAGGCCAGGTGGAAAACAGATTAAAAATTGGTTTTATCCAAGTTGAGGATAATTTGTTTAAACAAATAAGAGACCAAAGTTTAATGCATATAAAGAGGATATATAATGTATTAATACAGATGGATTCGGAAACAGAATTAGTTAAAGATTGTATGGTAAAATGGACTCAAAATATTGAAGAACCCATAATATTGGATATATGGGAAAGAATTTGGGTAAGAAACGTGAAATTTACACAAGCTCAAAACCTGAGAGAAAATGTTTATAAGATGTTCTATAGATGGCATTTAGATCCTAAAATGCTGGCTTCTATGTATCCGAATTTACAACCCAAATGTTGGAGATGTGGTTCTCTTGATGCTACATATTTTCATATATGGTGGACTTGCCAAAAGGTTAAGGCATTTTGGATAAAAATATGGCGGATTATGCAAAATATCTTTAAAAGAAGGATAAAGTTTACTCCTCAGTTATTTTTGCTAGGTATAAGTAGTGACTTTGCATCGGTAGAGACTAATTTGATTCTGCACTTAATAACGGCAGCAAGACTGTTGGTGGCGCAATACTGGAAGAAGGAAGACCTGCCTACAACTCAAGAATGGACATTGAAAGTTACAAATTTAGCCGAGATATAAATGAGACTGGAAAAAATGGATTGACTAGTATATACAAAACAAATACGGGACTAAGAAATTCCAGATAGCCTATGCTTAAGATCAGGAATGATTTAAATTGTTCAAAGTTAGCTTAGCAAGAAGAAGCTAAGATCAATGTAAAGATGTTATTAACTTTTTTTATTTCTTTTTTTTTCTCAATATATTTTAGACTGTGTTTGTTAAAAATCTATACTGTGTACGGGCTCTGGGAAGTCGGGGGGGGAAGGAGGTGGGGGGAGGGGGAGGGTTATATATATTAGGTTAGACACAATGTGTTAGATCTCAATGTAATGTGACTTCACATGTATACTGTTTTTCTTTAATCTCTCTTTAAAAATAGGATAAGCCAAGTACATTGACATATAGTGGAAATACACCAAGGGGAGGAGGAGTGGGAAAGAAGAAAGATGGGCAGAGAGGGATGGGAGAGAGGGTGGGAGGGAAGGGGAGAAGGAAGGGGGGGAGTGGATTTGGAGAGAGGAGTGGTAGAGGGGGAGGGGAAGTAGGGTAGAGGGGGATGATGGAGGGAGATAGAAAGTTGGAGGGTGGTGGAAGAAAGAGGTGCATGGAGAGTGGAAGAAGTATATTGGGTTTCTATTTTCTGGGGTATTGTTGACAAGAGGAATTGATGCAATTATTGTTTAATACTGTATGGTGTTGGCTATGCACAGTATACATGTGAGTGTATGAAAATGAAAAAATAAAAAATATTACCTAAAAAAAAACACCATATGGTTCCAGCAACAATCTTGGCCCTGATCAGCATTCCACACCTGTCTCCTAAAAGGGGTGAATGAGAGAATGAAGGTTTTTAGAAGGAGCAGTCCATCTTCCAGCCATCTCCTCCCCCTCCTCCTCCTTCTCCCTCCTTTGTTTTTGGCTGGACCTTTCTATTCCCCATAATCAGCCTTGGCAAAAGAAGAAGGGGAGGACAGAGAATGAGGTGGATGGATGGAGTCACTGGCAATGTTCCCTCTATTTTTTTTCAGTGTGTGTATAGTGTTTGAGTGGCATATTTTCATGCCTGAGCACCTGGATTTTTTTCATGGATGTTTCACAGAGCAGTTGATTTATAGGATCCGAATGGTAATGGAGAAAAATGGTTTTGTGCATGCGTGAGAGTGTGTGTGTGTGTGTGTGTGTTTGTTTGAGTGAGCAAGGGATCCGGTAAGGGAACTGCGCCTATTTAGAAAAGGTAAATTATTGCGAACATGATCAGTCGAAGATAAGTATGGGGACAGGTTGGGCGGTAGAGACAAAATGATAAAAGAGTGGGAGAGATGGAGAGGAAGAAAGAAGAGGGAAGAGTGACAGAAAGAAACAGAGAAGGAGAGAGAAAGTGACAGAAGAGTGGGAAAGAAGGAAAGAGAAAGAGAGGCAAAGAGAAAGAGGTTGAGAGAGACAGAAAGAGACAAAGAGGAGAGAGAAGGGAGAAGGAGAGAGAAAGTGATAGAAGAATGGAAAAGGAGGAGAGAGAAAGAGAAGAGAGACAAAGAGAAAGAGGATGAGAGAGACAGAGAGAGAAGAGAGGAAGAGGAAAGAGTAAGAGAGAACCTCATTTCAACCCTGAGGTGCAAATATTCTCTTTGATTGGTAATTTTATTTGTGCATTTACTATCCAATACTCTCATTTCTCCTTAAGTTCATCAAGAATTCCCTTCTTTTTATTGAATTTATCACAATACCCTGAGAACAAATTTTTCAGCATAGCTTTACAGCTATTTAAAATATATAGTAATTTAGGTCAGATTTTCAGAACATTAGTCTATTTATAGGTCACTAAGTACAAAGAAACAGAATTCAGAAAGTTGGCTTCCCTTTTTGTAATTGCCTATTGTCTGCTTAATTTTCTACCTACATTTTTGATAACAGATATTCACTATTGACCCAAGAAGCCCATTGTAGAAAGAAACCCTCCCTATGAACTTTGTTGGGTTTCCATGGAATGAAGTTTGATCTTTTTCTCAACCATACAGTAGCATATTCTTTCTAAGGAGGATATAAAATCAAGATAGTCCATAATTGCCTATCAATCTTACAGTATGGCGATTGACAATCTCTTTATATTTCATCTCTAACTCTTTCAATTTTAAAGGTTTGGTGAGGATAAATCCAAAAATTCTTTTAAAGAGGGAAAAAATTAAGAGCCAAGGTGGCACAGTGGTTATGGTGCAGTACTGCAGGCCACTTTAGCTGATTGTGATCTGCAGTTCAGCGGTTCAAATCTCACCGGCTCAAGGTTGACTCAGCCTTCCATCCTTCCGAGGTGGGTGAAATGAGGACCCGGACTGTGGGGGCAAGTTGCTGACTCAATTTGCTAAAAAAATTTGCAAACCGCTTAGAGAGGACTGAAAGCCCTATGAAGTGGTATATAAGTCAAATAAATAAATAAATAAATAAATAAATAAATAAATAAATAAATAAATAAATAAATAAATAAACAAACAAACAAACAAACAAATAAATAAATAAATGCACAATTACATCCATGGAGACATGTATATATACACAACACAGAGAGAAACAAACTTAACAAAGTGCTAAGTCTGCCCACTAACTAACTAACTAACCAACTAACTAACTAACTAACTAACTAACTCTCTGTCTCTCTCTCTCTCTTAATACTAGAGAGAGGGGGGGGCTTGGCTCCCACTTTCGAATTGCCGGCCAAAGATCAAACAGAGAAGCGAAGAGGAAGGAGAGACGAAGCGGGAGCCAAGCCAGGTCATTCCTGACATGTTTCCCATAGAATGAGTCACTGCCCTAGACTCAACCCTCTGCAGTCCTTCTCATCTGGCGGGGATGCCAGCGAGAGTGTTGGGCTGAAGGATGGGGGGATACACACGCTCATGCTCCCTCCCTCTCCCTCTCTCTCTCTCTCTCTCTCTCTCGCAAATGGCAAATCCGAGCAGCTGCTTAGCAACAAACTGCTAAGTCTGCCCACCAACTAACTAACTAACTAACTAACTAACTAACTAACTAACTCTCTCTCTTAATGCTAGAGAGAGAGGGGGGGCTTGGCTCCCACTTTCGATCTGCTGCCCAACCGAACGGAGAAGCGAAGAGGCAGGAGAGACGAAGCGGGAGCCAAGCTGGGTCATTCCTTCCAAGAGGTAACTTTCCCATTGAATGACTCGCTGCCCTAGACTCGAGGAGACCCTCTGCAGTCCCTCTTGTCTGACCGGGATGCTACTTTCTGCCTTGTGGACTTAGAACTGATTGCTGTCTCCAGGCTGGCTCTCCTCCCCTATTATCATGGAAGGCGTCTCACAAAAATCACTGTGCGACAGTTGGAAAATGCTGTGCGGTGTTTTGTTGCCACATGCGCACCTGCACAGCTTAGAGGGAACATTGACCCTGAGTGGCTTATAGCTCTAAAATTGTAGAACCATTAAAATAATTAGAAACAAAACATTTAGAAAATAAATAGAAACAACCACCAAGATAGTTAACCAACTAAAAGTAAAGTCAGCAAATGGAGCCCTTAATGGTTAACCCATTCAGGGTTTAATTTTAGTATAAAAGGAATCTAGCAATGCAAGATTTTAACATGCACTTTTTAAAAAAAGGATTTTACCAGGATGTTCACAAGACACCACGTCTTTTGGATCAGCCTCAGCAGAGAACCAGATCAGCCCTGGAAGTGGCTAGATGGAGAAAATTCCATGTGAATCTTTTCCTCTTTCCCTTTCAGTGACAAGAGCTGCAAACTAAATGCCTCCACTGAGGCTCTCCCCAGCTCAGGACGGATCCTACAAAAAGCCTCCTAGTTGCCAGTATTCAGGCGTTGCCCCCAAAACGAATTTGCCCTGCCAATGTAACTCAAAATGCATTACGGGAAGTCCACCACACTGAGAAAAATGACTTATGATTGGTCCTCCCCATACAACCATCACAGCATCCCCATAATTACAAGATAAAAGTTTGGGTACTTGACAACTAGCACATATTTATTTGGAAAAATTATGTGGTGATTCTGGCAGTTTACAGAAATAAAACAATACTAAACCCAATGAACCCCCATCCTCCTAGTGACCACAATCAAATCGACCACATGATCAGCTCCATATAACCAGAGTGGGGGGGAGGTCTCTATGCAAAGCAGTTACAATGGTTGCAGCCTCCTGGGGCCGTGTGATTGTTATTTGCAACCTTCCCAAGAAGCATAGTCAACAAGGAAAGCTGGATATTCTTACATTCATTTGATTTATGCAACAACTGCAGGGATTCGCTTAACAACCATGGTTAAAAAGGGGGTTATAAAACTGGGCAAAACTTGCTTACCAACCCCTTTGCTTAGCAATGGAAATTCCAGTCCAAATTGTGACTGCAAGTCAAGGATTGTGTGTACAAATAGCATGGTCAGAATTCTACTCGGAATGCTGAGCTGCTGGGAAGTAGATGGGTGAACTGGGATGCAGAGTTAACACTTCCAAATTGGGGGACACTCTGCAGAATCATCTTTGAGAAGGCAAGGCTCAGTGAGATGAACTGTATACTCAGGAATCCTTTGGTACTCCCCATTGTCTAATTTCTGTTTCTTTTGCAGGTTGGAGATCATGGTGTAGGAAGTTATCACCCAGCCCTCTCCCAGAAAAATGAAATATTGCAAAGGCAGAATATTTCTCTGGATGTGAAAAGAAAGAAACATGTTTTAAAAGACAAAATAGCTGCCTGCAGCTTCCTGCCCATCCCCCTTTGTCAATGAGTCATTAAAGCCTGAGCTAGTCCACTTTACATAATAAAAAGTTTTCTCCTTCAGCTCCAGAGTGATAGGATTAAGGCATGATAATATTGGCCCTTTACCCAACTCCCCACATGGCATCTGAGAACTCAACCAAACCTGGATTCAAAACGCAGCCTAGAGAGTTGCCCCTGCATGGCCCCATGGGAGTCTGACAACCAATCAGAATACAAGCTCAAGATCAAAGGCCAGAGAGCGCATAAAACCAGGGACTCAGCTTCTCTTCCTTCCTTGCTTTCCCTTCTCTTCTCTTCTCCACCAACATTGAACCATATGATCACCTTTTCTGTTCAGGACTCAAGCCATGTGGTCCTCCATTAAAGCCATCTTTCCAAGCAGCCTCCATGTCTCCAGTGTCTTTTCCCCCACTTGGAGCTGAACTCAGAAGGACATTTTTTTCCAACAATGGGAAATGGAGGAGACTGTGCGCTTTTGGATGATGGTGCCACCGTTGGCGCAGCAAGATGCAACACTGAATACCGCTACATCTGCAAAAAAAATTGATCCAAGGATATTATATATATTCCCCATCTCCCCCCATCCACACTTCACCAGTATTCTATAGACACTGAACACTGATTGCTATTGTTTTGGATCCTTCTGAATAACCTCTGGACTACCTTAGGGAGATTAAGAGTTGATGTAGTGGCAATGGGGAAGAACTACTGGTGTTATTTTGAGGAGTTAGGGACATATTTTGATTTTTCTTTCATATAAAGAAAAGTCTAGAAGTTAAGAGCTGGGTCTAAGCTAGACTTCATGCGTTTCACTCACTTTGTGGAGGAGAAAAAGGAAAGATCTTCATGTCGAATCAAAGCTGAGAAAGTTTCAGAGTTTTGCATCCAGAGTCCTGTGCCAACCAATCAAGGTCAGGTCTTGCCGTCTCCTGAACATAGCAGGACTATGATGTCAGAGTGCCATGTTTCGATCTAAACTTAGGAGTTGTGTTCTTGTGGGGAGCCTCTAGACCAGTGTTTTTCAACCTTTTTTGTGCAAAGGCACACTTTTTTCATGAAAAAAATCACGAGGCACACCACCATTAGAAAATGTTTAAAAAAATTGACTCTGTGCCTATATTGACTATATATAAAGTAATTCTAGGGCCTAGAAGACAGAAAGGAGGACCCAAGCAGTGGGGGGGGGAGGGGAGGGTCCCCTGCCCGGTCAGCTTGGAAGGATCTTTCCCTGCCCAGTGAAGGTTGAAGGGGCTGCAGGAAGGGCCAAAGTGACATCCACGAAGCTGATCACTCCAATCAGGGAAGGGGAGCGGCACCTTTGTCCCATCCTGAGAAAGCCCATGGCAGCCTGGACTGCCTCTGGGTTCCCCTCCTCCAGGGAAGGGAGCATTGGTGATGGGCAGGCGGCTGCCCGGGGCAGTCTTGGAGAGCGAAGGTGAGGACCTCCTTTGTCCAAACGGGGATCTCTCTTCCGCTACCCACACCGCCAGTGGTCAGCCTCTACCCCCCCAGCCCGCTTCCCTCCCTTTCTTCGGGTCGGGCCGTTGGAAGGGGTGGGTTGGGCTGAGCCGGGCGGCGGACGAGACTCCTTTCTCAGCCGCGCAGGGCTCCTGGCGGACCCTGGCCCCGTGGGACTGCAGCTCCCTTGGACGTTTGAGGACGAGAGGGGCGCTTTGGCCCTGGTAGTGGTCCTTCGTTTATTCCCTGGAGCCGTCGGCCGGGCTGGGCATCTTCGGCTTGAAGCCAGCGAGAGGGCCCCTGTGCCCCAGCGGAGGGCGGGCGGGCTGTGGGCTCCCGGTCCCCACATCAGTTTGCCTCAGTTGGCGTGGCTCCAGGGTCGCTGCCCGTCAAGCGGGACATGAGGTCGCGCGCCGCCCCTTTTGCTCCAATTCGGGGCGTCCTGTTCTGTCGAGGCTCGCGGCGAGGTGGCGCTCGAAACCTGCCACCGGCCCCTAACAGAATGCGCCGCGCGAAATGTCTCCCCCGCAGCTCCGGCTGTCCAGGAGGGCGGCCGGTCGGACCCAGCGCGGGCTTACGTACGGCGCGGCAGCGGGAGCGAGCAGGCGGGCGGCGACGGCGGGTGGGGGGGTCTCCAGCCCCAGAGGCGCTCGCGGGGCAGAGCGGCATCCCAGGCACGCCGCACGCCCCACCCGAGCCACACGGTAGTTGGCCAGCATGGAGGAGAGAGCCAGCGGGGTGAGGAGACAGGAATCACCTCCCCCGATGCGCCACGGAGTCCTGCCGACGAAAAGGTCGGCTGGCACGGGTCATCCTGCCGCTCATCCAGCCGAGAGCTGCCGGCCCACAGCAAGCTTGTCTCCTGCCGCTTGTCTCCTGCAGGGGTGGCGCGACGCGGGGGCGTTTCTGCTCGGCCTCCTCCTGCGACTCCATGGGCGAGGAAGAGGTCGGTGGCTGCTCACACACACACACACATTCTCCCACGCACAGAGCGGGAAAGGCGAGCAGCGACACCGGGCTGCTTCCTCCGCCGCCGCCGCCTTCATGCAACGTGCACATTCCCTCTCTCTCAATTTCTCTTGGCTTGCAGCTGCAGCTGCTCTCAGGCAGGGTCAGCCCAGAGCCTGCAATGACAAGCCCCACCCTTGCGCGGCTCCCTCCCTCTGGCTCGTCGTCCCCTGGAGAAAATAGGATCGCGCACGTGTGCAACGGCCACGGGGCTTGCCGTAGCTCTGGTTCGGGTGAAAGGGACGACGGCGGCGGGAGATTAAGCGAATTCGCCCCGACGGCTCCCAAGACAACAGAGGCATTTTAAAAACGATTTTTGGGGGGAGGGGGGGGCGAGTGTTTTTCCCACGGCACACCTCACACTGTGCCGCGGCACACTAGTGTGCCGCGGCACAGTGGTTGAAAAACACTGCTCTAGACCAGTGTTTCTCAACCTTGGCAACTTGAAGATGTCCGGACTTCAACTCCCAGAATTCCCCAGCCAGCGTTCGCTGGCTGGGGAATTCTGGGAGTTGAAGTCCGGACATCTTCAAGTTGCCAAGGTTGAGAAACACTGGTCTAGACATAACCTCACATTAAACAGCTGCTACTCCCTTAGGAGAAGTCTGATTGTTTCTCTGGAGGAGACCTAGGCAGAGAAAGCCATAGTTTGCTTACTGCTGTTGCTTTGCATTTCAGGTTTTTTTTTACCAGCAATCTGCCTGTTTTGCAACAAGGGTCCAGCATTAGCTGTGATGCAGGCCCATTGGAAGAAAGAGGAAAAAAAGGGAGGGGAGACTGAGCCTAGAACAGGGGGTCGGGAACCTGCGCCCATAGAGCAGCATGTGGCTCTTTGGTCCCTCTCCTGTGGCTCCCTGTAGGATGATCCCACCACTAGGTGGCCCCTCCCCTCCCCCTCCCTCCTCACCTGCTCTGAGAAGGAAGGGTGACTGCGGCAGATGGAGACTCCCCATATTCCTTTCGCTGCCACATGGCTGCTTGCTCCTCTTGCGCTTAAGCTTAGCGCTTGCACAATAGAGGAGACGATGTCCCCTCCTCCTGTTCTTCCTGGAGCCCATTACAACGGCTGCAGCTGGGCGGCCCAGCCAGTGTCTCAGCATGGAGAAAAGTCGCCTCTCCCAACAAGGGCCGGAAAAAGAGACAAGTAGAGTGGAAGGGAGCTTCGCTTCCATTCAGGAATACAGAACAAGTCTCAATTTGCCACAGTCGCCCTTCTCTCCTCAAGGAAGGCGAGGAGGGGGTGGAGGGAGGGGGTGCAGCCAGCCAAAAGGGAGCCACAGCAGGGGGACAAAAGAGCTTCATTTATCTGGGAACCTGAAATGATTCTGGATTCTTTCCCAAAATGGGATTGGGCGTGGGGGCGGGGTAGTAGGGAGGAGGATAGGGGGCTTGGAGAAGCTCAGCTGGCTTTCTTTTTGGGGGAGGTGGAAGACCCAATAAAAATCCAATCTACCCCAATAAATGGGGAAAATAAAGCCTCAGCAGTCCAGAGTCCAAAAAGGGGGGTGGAGTGGAGTCTGTTCCTCAGGATCGGAGAGGAAATCAGTCAAAATCTGGGCAGGAAGCTATTCAGAGAAGGATCTGCCTGGGTCTCTTCTTTCCTCCCCCTTAGATTCCCCCTCTCTCCCGGCTCTCTTCCCTAGCCTGATTTTAAGGGGAGGGGAAACAAGGTGGGACAATAGTTGCTAAAAGGCTGCCAGGGGAGAGCGGATAGAGAACTCCTTCTGTGGTATCGACCAGCTCTTTGCCTCCCCACCTCAAAGGGCCTTGGTTGGAGGCAACACAGCAACTCCAGACCCCCCCAGACCCGACCCATTTAGTTTCTTTTCAGAGTCCCTTGCCATCTTCTTTGGGAGCCCAAGCGGTTGAATTCACTGCCTTAATTCATGTTTGGTGTATTGCCAGAGGCAAAACTCTTATAATATATTCACTGACTATGAATGTTTTTATTTGCTTTGTTCCAGGTGCCTTATGGAAGCTGAGAGGATTCTTCACCTCAGGCTGCCAGATTGCTCTCCTAGACGTGGCTGTTTCACTTTGGGATGCTCTTCGTTTACTACTAGAGGCCCCTGCAGTTTTCTGAACAAGCTTTAAATAGGCTGCTCCATAACCTTGTATCTGACCATCTTTGCACTTGTGTTTTTATTTCCTTCTGCTGTGGTTCATGAGGCTATGTTTATCCTAGCCTCTTTTGTACAAGTTCTAATAAAAATATAAAAAAGGGAAGTTTGTTCTTTATATGCAATAAGTATATTATATATTTTATATTCGGCCCAAGACAATTCACTCAGTGAGGCCCAGGCAAGCCAAAATTTAGACAGTTGTGGTTTAGATCAACCAGAATACAATGGATGATGGCTGTTTACAAACTTGTCGGGTAAACAAAAGGCATGCTTTAAAAACAACTTACCAATATGTAATGTGTATATTTACTCAACATCAAATCTATTTTCCTCCATTTCAATTCTCCTTCTTAATCACTGCAGTTCAAAATCAGTTTTCCCAGTGAACAGCCAACAAAGAACCAGAATTTCTGCGTCAAGCAAATTCCTGCAATATTTCCCCTCAGTTTATAATGTAGCATAAGGCTCACCGCTTAGAAGCGTGATGGCAAACTGTTCTGACCCCCTCCTCCGTCCAGTAAAGAATGCTGAGACAAGCTTAGTTGGAATGTCACAACTCTTTATTAACAGGAAACACAAATCTTGGTGGCTGAAAGCCCAGGCACAACGAACAGATAAGAACCTTGGCAGCAACCCAGACTCTGACAGATACAGATAACAGCTTCTCCAGCATAGAGAATTAAGTTGAATCCTGCAAACCAGACTCCCCCCAGAGTCTCTCCTTAAATACTATCTTGAGAGGAGCCTAATTACAACCACCTGGATCCAATTATCTTTTGTATCTGCGTAGCTGTTCTCTATGTTATCTGCCCGTCGTTGCCGGGCATCCAGGACCACCTCCCTTGTCTCCTTACCACTGCTCCAAGGCCTGACATCAGGAGCACACTCCCTTTGGCTTTCACCGCTGCTCCATGCCTCAGGCACCTCCTGGTGGTCAACCAGCCTCTCTGATCCCTGCTCAGAGTCGGAACCCTGTCCAAGGTCCTCCACATCTTCCAGAATCGACTCATAAGGCCACTTGCTGTTGGAGTCTGTTTGCAGCTCCAGCGGCTCCTGCTGGGCAACAACACAAACCTATAGCATGTGTGCCAGAGATGGCACACTGTGGGCACATGCACCATCGCCAGCTGCTTTTTTTGACATTTTACAAACATTAAAATCACAATTACATTTTCACAGCTTTCTGTTATTGGTATTTATTTTTCTAATTTCAGGCTTTCCATTTCCCATTCTATTTTATATATATTCTTCTTCGTTTCATACTTTCTCATTTTTATAATAAATACATCTATATCCAATGTTTCCATCTCTATTGCTTTCTATACGCCATCTCTTTTCATTTTGTTTGCTATGTGTTCCTTATACATTGATTTTACATCTCTTTTCAAGCCAGTTATACCATCTGTTCCATATGTTTCCTCTCTATCTTAGTTCCATCATTAGTTTGTCCATTTCTGAACATTCTAGCACCTTTTTAAATGGTTTTTGCATTTGATTTAGTTTCTAACTTTGGGCATATGAAATTCTAGCAGCAGTGATTATATGAAGCATTAAACATTGGATATCCTTACTAATATTTTTTATTATTCCTAGAAGAAACAGCTCAGGGTTCATGTCAATTGCATGTACCATTTTTGAATTTTGGTTTTTGGTTTGGTTTTCGGACACATCCACCACATATGATAGAAGGTCCCCTGTTGGTGATTACAGTTCCAACATTTTAGAAATCTATTTGGGAACATTTTGTCCACAGCTGGTCTTCACAGGCACCGGGACATCAGAACCCCCCCCCCCCCAAAAACAGGCAGTTTTCGGGGCCATCTACTGGCCTAAAAACAGCCCCCCAAACTGCCTGACAATGACTCAAAAACTGCCCTGAAAACTGCCCCAAACATGGCAAAAAACATAGGCATGCACATGCTCGCCAGCTGGTCTTTGGGTTTCCGGTGCTCTGGCACGCACACAGAACAGCTGGCCGCCATGCATGTGCACTGGCCACCTGGTCTGCATATGCACAGGCATTTCGGTTTTGGCACAAAAGGAAGGTTTCCTATTTAGCTTGCAGAGCTTGGATTCATTGAATGACTTTACTAAAAATATAAATATTGCAGAATATACGGGCTTATTTGTATTTTTTATTGTATTTTATTAATACTTATAGGCCGCCCTTTTCCCTGAGGGGACTCAGGGCGGCTTACATAAAATGAGGGGGGGGGGGGTATACAGACAATAAACACAAACAATACATAGAAGTCAAATAGTAAGCAACATTCATTCATCATTCGGGTGGGAACAGTTATCTTTGTCCCCAGGCCTGACGGGCTAGCCAGGTCTTAAGGGCTGTGCGGAAGGTCTGGACGGTGGTGAGGGTACGAATCTCTACGGGGAGATCGTTCCAAAGGGTCGGAGCTACAACTGAGAAGGCTCTCCTCCGTGTAGTTGCCAGCTGGCACTGCCTGGCAGATGGGACTCGGAGGAGGCCTAATCTATGTGATCTGATTGGTCGCAGCGAGGTAATTGGCAGGAGGCGGTCTCTCAAGTACGCAGATCCACTACCATGAAGGGCTTTATGAGTGACCAGTAGCACCTTGAAGCCCACCCGGAGATCAACAGGTAGCCAGCACAGCTCGTGGAGGATAGGTGTTATGTGGGTGAACCGAGGTGCACCCACAATCACTCGCGCGGCTGCGTTCTGGACTAGCTGAAGTCGCTACATAAAGTCGCTTATGCTACATAAATAAGTTCAATTTAATGCTGAAACAATTAAATTATTATTAAACAAGTTAAAATCTATCTTAAATAGAAAACTATATTTAGTTTTAATTTCATTTCATTAAAATAAATTTGATTAAAAAAAATATCTGTTTTAAAAATTTGATTACAATTTTTTTAAAAAAAACATTGATTTTTATCCATTTACGATGTTCTCCTATGTAAAACCATATAATCCAGAGAGGGTGTATTTTCCTTGTCACACAACTGTATAAAAATGATGATCATGTTGTTTCATAAAGTCATTTTTTTTGCAAATGTAACGGTGTTTATTGATGCAGGTCCCTGAGTTGGCAGTTGTGTCAACCAAATACGCACAGTTTGCACCATCTCCCCCGACTGCCAACCTGCAACAGAGGAAGAAATTAGATAGAGGGGAGTATTTCCCACCCAGCAGTACTAAAGGGCTTCAGAGTTTACAGTTCATCTAGCTGAGCCTTGCCTTCTCAAAGATGATTCTGCAGATTGATCCCCCCAATTCAGCTATGGGGAAGAATTGACCTTACAGTACTCGCTGTGTCCCAGGAGCTCAGCATTCTGGACTCCGTGCCAAGTGGAATTCTGAGAACTCTTATTTGTACAGGTAGTCCTTGACTTACAACCATGATTAGCACTGGAATCTCCATTGCCCAATCAAAGCAGTTATTAACTGAGTTGTGCCCAATTTTATAAACATTTTGCCGCAGTTGTTGAGTGAATGAAATGATTTCAAGCGGGTCCAGATTTCGCTGTTGAATCTGCTTCCTGGGAAGATCGCAAGTGGCAACCTCATGACCCCAGGATGCTGCAACCACTGTCTTGCCAACAGACCTGGACACCCCAGCATGATGTGGAGCGCATCAACTGGTCAATGTGACTGTTATTGCTGTAGGGGTGAGGGGAGTTTATTTAGTTTAGTATTGTTCTTTTATTTCTGTAAGCTACCCAGAGTCACTAGGAGTGATTTGGGTGGCCACATAGAGTTTCCTAACAAATAAATATGGGCTACTTGCCAAATTTTGATCATGGGGATACTAATGATAATTGTAACTGTATGGATCAATCACAAGTCATTTCTTTTTTGATGCCATTATAACTTTCAAAGCTTGCTAAATGAATGGCTGTTAGTCAAGGATTACCCATAATGCACCTGAGTTACATTAGCAGGGCCAAATATTTTTAGGAGGAAACGCCTGAATCCTGGCAGCCAGGAGGCTCTTTCTAGGATTATTCCTGAGCTGGGGAGAACCTCAATGGAAGCATTTTATTTTCCACTCTTATAACTGAAAGGAAAAGGGGAAGACTCACGTTGAATTTTCTCCATCTAGCCACTTCCAGGGCTGTGGTGGTTCTCTCTTGAGGCCGATCCAAAAGACGTGGTCTCTTGTGAGATTGGTCACAAAATCCTTTTTTAAAAAAGAAACAAAAACTGTGAATGTTGGAATCTTGCACTGCTAGATTTCCAGCTGAATTTCTGAACTTATTAAAGGTATCTTTTGAACAGTAATTAACCCCAATAAAACATATCAAGTAGTTCTTTGGTGAGCAGCAAAATGATAGACGCCAATTAACTTTTTAAATGTAAGCTTAAAACCTTTTTTTAGAAGAAAGAATACTCTGATTTTCTTAAAATAGATCTTGGCAATGTCTAGTTTGCTTGCTTCCTGATTCTATCTCTGTTCTGAAATTTACATATATTAATCATTTGGAGATAGTTATCACATCTTTCTAAGCAGGAAACAATGAAAGAAGATGATGACAGTGATGTTTATTTCAATGATATTCTTGGATTTTTAATTTTCTGCTTTGTAAAACTGGCAGATTTTGGAACCTGGAGACGATTAAAAGGCTTTTGAAGCTTT
Source organism: Thamnophis elegans (assembly GCF_009769535.1). Lineage (NCBI taxonomy): Eukaryota > Metazoa > Chordata > Lepidosauria > Squamata > Natricidae > Thamnophis > Thamnophis elegans. Next base: position 148,526,126 of record NC_045542.1, on the reverse strand, counting down.
TATTCAGAAAGGCATCCAAGGAGACTTTTTTTTAAGTAATAGTAGGACAAAATCTTTTTCCTGTTGTAGAAGAGCGTGCACCATCAATGAAGCAACAATACTTCCATGGTGTCCAGTTACATTACTCACCATTTCCTCCTTTGTAATTTTGGCCAAGGAAGCATTGTGCAAAATACAGAAGTTCCTGCTCTCCATCCAGTTCTTTTCCTCCTTTGAAAGATAGTAGCAGAGTTCCTGATGTGCAATCCAATCAGGTGGACATGTAACAGATGGACATTTTACCACATCCTTTTGGTAGTTTAATCCTACTAATATTCCTAGAACAGAGAAAGATGGAAAGGATAGACACTAATTAATCCCATTCTGTTCTTATGGGTAAGATGGGACCCTCCTGCTCTATCAGTGAGTTCTGACAAAACCCAATCTAGATGAGAAGCCCCATATTCTAGCACAGTGATGGCGAATGTTTTTCTGCTCAGCTGCCAAAAGGGTGTGGGCGTGCAAAATAGCATGCACATGTGTGCCCACGCCCGTAATGCAATGCCCCCCACACACATGCATGCACAACTCATACAACCCACCCCCCTCACATGCGTGCAGGCCTCATTAAAGCCTCCGAACGTCTGGTAGACCCGTTGGGCCATTTTCCACTCCTCCCAGGCTTCAGAAAACCCCCAGACGGCTGGAGAGGGCGAAAAATAGCCTACCGGAAGTTTAGAGACTTCAGTGAGGCCTGTGCGCTCACTATATTCTCTCTCCACCCTCTGGAAGGCTGAAAATCAGATGGCCAGCGTGCACATGCAAGCTGGAGCTGACATAGGGGAACGCATGCCCTCAGATACGGCTCCACGTGCCACCTGAGACACATATGCCATAGGTTCGCCATCACGGTTCTAGCAGATGTAATGACCTCCGTCCTGCAATCCTCAGATTAATAGGGACTAAGGACCTGAGCAGTAATTTGCATGCTGGCTTTGGATCAAAGATACCAGATGCAAATCCATTTATTCAGCCACAAAACTATTTGTGGGATTTTCCTCTAATTTGGCCAACCTATCACATATTTGTCCACCTATTTCACATTTATTGCTTTTGGCAGGAAATCACTAAATAAATATATGTCCCCCCCCTCCATTTTTTAAACATCGAGACTTGTTCCAAACATTGGACCTGAATTTTCTTCTATTGAAGTAGATTACAGTAGCTAAAAATAGGGACAAGGCCCACTCTATGTTTCTGATTGAACTGCATTCAGCTTCATGAAGTTACGTGTAGCATTTAAAGGCAAAAGTATTAGGGTCAGGATTCCTTACCCAAGGAAAAGATAGTGGCGGCGATGACTAGACAAACGGCTGCTAGAATTGCTATTTTGCGTTTACTGCCAAATAATCTCCTTTTGATTGTCTTGGCACATTCTGCACACACACACACAAAAGAAAAGAAAAAGTTAGGTCGAGAGAAATCTGGATACTGGCTTTCCTTCAAGTGAAAACCCAGAAAAAATATTATGCACATTTCTAAGTTGGCAAGGGTTTTTTTTTAATGTACAATTTCCAAACCCAACAGCCCTCCTCTTGAATCAGCTAAAATGCCAGTCTTAATCTGATGAAAAGAAACTGAGCTACAATGTTCTCACTGAGAAAATACAACTGCTTAGGAATTTTTACCTCTAATCCTCCCCCTCCCCCTCATGGATCTGGAGGCACTTTTGTAAATAATGATGATGCTCCAGTCTATACTTGCGTTTCATCTGGTTCAACTGAAGCGAAGCGTGAAACATAAAATAAAGGGTTTTTGGGGGAGTATTTCTTTTCAAAGGCAGAGTGCTGAGGGGCTAGGGATTGATACAATCTAACACTGCCACCTAGCGGACTTTGAAACAATGTTACCAAACTTTACTGCTGGAGCTACTTAGAGAGAAGGTTCTTATCTATTCAAGGTTAAGACATGATAAGAGGCAAGAACCACAGTTGTTACGCAGGTGTTTCTTGTGGATCTTTAGTGTCTGGAAACTTATTTTGGAAGATGAATGAAAATGCTTAAGGGAAAATTGGAGTGACCTTGAGAAAGGAAAAAGAAAAAACTTTGAACTCTCTCCTTCATGGTTTTGCTTGACTATGTTTACATCACTCTGCCTGGGATGTGATGTTTTCTTTCTTTCTTTTTGCCTTTTTTGCATTCTTTTTCTTGTAGAAGCCCTGAAGTTTTGAAGTGTTGAATATTTTTTTTTCCTTTTGCTTGTTCCCCTTCCTACCTTTTTGAAATATTTGAGATATATACATCAAATACATGTACATATACATATGCATACACACACATACACACACACACACACACACTATTGTGTGTCCCCTATTTTCTCTCTTCAAAAAATTGGGCTTTAAAATTTGGATCTGATTGGACAAGGTGGCCAAGATTTTTATTGGTTTTTTTTTTGCCCATTCCTCTTTTATTTTCTACTACACTTTCTATATCCTTTTTATCTTAATCTTGACCTATCTGCTTGCTTCTCTACCTAATTTTTATTTCTCTCCTCCCTCTTTCCTTTTTCTTTCTTTTCCTCTTCCTCTTTTATAGTTAACTATAATTAGATTGAGTCATGAAAAGAAAAAGAGAAAAAATCAGGACGATGAGTAGAAAAATAACGCCAGTGGGCTCCACAACAACGACCCCAGCCTCTTCCCCACAGGAGGGCGAAGATCAATACAAACAATGATCCATCAGGAAAAAGAGAAGGCTGCATCACTAGAGACAATTATGCAAGCAATACAAAAATTACAAACAAGCACCGATGAAAAACTAGATATGCTAGTGGAAAAAGCCTGAAAATATGGAAAAGAGGATGGAGACAATGGATCAGCGAATTGGAAATATAGATCAAAAATAGATCAAACAGAGGGAAAGATTGCAACTATACAAAATTAGATTGTGAAACAAGAAGATAGAATGCAAAAAATTGCCGAAAGAGAGGAACAAAGAGAGAAGAGGGATGAAGAATTTGACAGTAGATTGAGCAAAATGGAAACAGAAAGCAGCACAATAATAGGATGGGAGATGGAGCACTCTGAGTATTTTTTAGATTTCAAAATATAATAGAGGAAAAGGGAGAGAATCTGCCACAAATAATATCTGAAATTCTGATAGATATGTTAAGAGATATCTGAAGAGAAGATGTTGGATTGTATAGATGAGACCTTTCAAGTAAATACAAGATTTGCAACGAGAAACTCTCTTCCAAGAGAAGTCCATGTAAGATTTACTAAAAAAGCACCAAAACTACAAATATTGTAAAAAACAAGAGATAGAAAATTGGAATATAAAGGCAAGGAGATTGTAATTTAAAAAAAAAATTCCAAGAAGAGTGAGAGGAAAAAGAAGAAAATACCAATTTTTGACCACAATTTTACTTAAAATAGGAGTTAACTATAGATGGCTGATACCAGAAGGTTTAATATTTCTATAAAAAGGACAAAGATACAGAATTGATACAATTGAAAAAGCAGAAGCTTTTTATACAGAACATCTGAGAGGAAAGGCCGAGAAGTCTGGAAAAGAAGAACTTCTGGTGCAATTGTTAGACATACCCATAACTGAAACTGAGAAGGTGGAGGGTGCGGTAGTTGGGATTGACATTGAAGAAAGTGCCGTAGCGGGGGGTAGAGATTAGAGAACAACTAGAGCCAAGAACAACTAGAGCTATAAACCCTAATTATAAAACATAATGATGGACTTTCAATAAATGTAAATGGACTTAATTCGGTAATCAAAAGGAAAATATTTCATAAATAAAATAGACATAATTTGCTTACAAGAAGTACATATTCAACAAAGATACGATTATTTATTAGTACAACCAAAACTTGGGAAAACTGTTACTTCCTTGGCGGACTGTAAGAAAGGAGGTGTGACTTTTTATATTAAAGATAAAATCCCAGCAAAACAAATCTATACAGATGAAGATGGAAGAATTTTGATGGTGGAAATTATGGACAATGCAAGGAAAATACTCTTAATCGCAATTTACGCACCTAACGAAAAACAGGATGAATTTTATAAAAAACTCCACAAGAAAATATTTGACTTAAGATTATGCTGCTATTTGCATGATGGAAGACTTTAATGGCATTATAAATCAGAACATGGATCATAAAACCCATAAAACAATAAAATCAAATAGAAAAACACTCCCGAAATCCTTCTTCAAGATGATGGATGAAATCAATCTAAAAGATATCTGGAACGAAAGAAATCCTACCAAAAAACAATATACCTTATATTCAAATAGACACCTATCATTCTGTAGAATTGATATGATTTGGGCCTCAACGGATCTATTTGACAGTATACAAGAAGTGGAAATTGAACCAAGTATTTGGGCTGACCACAACGCAATGATAATAAAATGGAGAGCGCAAAGAACAAGATCTAGATGGACTTTAAAAAAGAAGATACTGAAAGAGAAAGACTTTTTAAAGAAAATCGAAAAAGAATTGACTTTCTTTTTCAAAGAAAATAAAAAAGAAGACACATCCTTGCAGAACCTTTGGGATACAATGAAGGCCTTTTCTAGAGGTCTGATAATAGACTATACAAAAATGAGAGACTCAAAGAAAAGACAAACATCCAAAAATCTAGAAAAAGACTATAGTATTTTGGAAAAAGAACTATAGAAATCTCCACAAAAGAAAGAGACTAAAATAAAAATGGATATAATTAAACATAAAATGGACTTACTGGAAAAGGAGGAACTGGCACAAAAAATTAGAGGCGCTAAACAGAATTATTTTGAAAATGCAAATAAACCAGGCAGATGGTTGGCATATAAACCGAGAAAGGAGAGAGAGGCTAAGAAAATACAACATCTAAAAGACGAACGAGGACAAACCCACTATGGAAATGCAGAAAAGAAGAAAATCATACAAGATTACTACGCCAAGTTGTATGAACAAGAGAATATAAAAGAGGAAGAAGTTACACAATATTTACAAAAAGTTAATCTTCCCCTAATACCCAATGATATTAGAACTGTGTTAGAAGGCAAAATAACAATGATGGAGTTAGCTGAAGCTCTTAAAAGACAAAAGAATGGGAAGGCCCCCGGTCTGGACAGCTTACCTGTGGAATTTTACAAAACACTAGAGGAATCCTTGACTCTTCCCGTTAGAAGTTATGAATGAAGTACTGATTGAAAGTAAAATACCTAACTCTTGGCTAGAAGCATATATTACATTGATACCCAAAGAGGAGGCAGACCATCCGCAAATTAAGAACTGCAGACCAATTTCCTTGTTAAACTCAGATTACAAGTTATTTCCTTCCATACTGGCAGAGAGACTGAAAAAAATATTTAAACGGGTTTATCCATTCGGATCAAAATGGTTTTTTACCAAAGAGACAAATTAGAGATAATATAAGAATAATCTTGGACACATTGGAATATTATGAAGCTCACCCTGAAAAGCAAGTGGCCTTGATGTTTCTTGATGCGCAGAACGCTTTTGATAATGTGAACTGGCTATTCATGATACAACAAATGGAACAAATGAACTTTGGTAAGAATTTTATTCAAGCTATACAAACAGTATATCACAAACAGCTAAGATAATGATAAATGGAGAATTGACAGATCCTATTGAAATAAAGAGAGGTGCGAGACAAGGCTGCCCATTATCACCACTATTTTTAGAAGTTTTAAAACAGAAGGATCAGAGAAGAGGAAGAAATAAAGGGAATGACTATTAAAAAAGAATGTAAGTTGCAAGCGTTTGCAGATGATTTAGTTTTCATTCTCGAGGAGCCACTTGAATCTGTACCCAAATTGATAGAAAGAATTGAAGAGTATGGAAAAGTAGCAGATTTGAAAATAAATAAAAACAAAACAAAAATCATGACAAAGAACATATCATCAAAACAAAAAGAAGAATTGGCAGAAATCTTGGAGATGCAAGTTACAAACAAGGTCAAATATTTGGGGATCTTTTTAACCGCTAGATGCAGTACCCTCAAAGAGGATAATTATTTTAGATTGAAGCAACGAATTGCAACGGACTTGGTGAAATGGGAAAGTCTTCAACTATCAATGATTGGGAGAATCTCTACAATTAAAATGAACATTTTACCTAGAATCCTACACTTGTTCCAGACAATCCCAATTACGTTGGGGGAAGATTATTTTGAAGACTTAAATAAATTGGTGTTGAAATTCATATGGCAGGGGAAAAAAGCAAGAATAAAACGCAAAGTGCTGCAAGATGCTAAATCAAGAGGAGGGTTCGGATTACCTGACTGGGAGCTATATCATCACACAGCTAGTCTGATGTGGGTCAAGGAATGGATAATGTTAAGAAATGGTAGGCTCTGGGAACCTAGAGGGTCACGACTTGCTGTTGGGATGGCATGCTTTTTTATGGTATAAGGGAAGTAAAGTACATGGCTATTTTAGAAGGCACTATATAAGAGAGGCTTTGCTATTAAACTGGGAGAAGGTTAAAAGGCTACACTATTTAAAAATTCCAGTCTGGATATCAACCATTGAAGCTTTTTCATATTCAATAATATACAAAAAGGAACAAACAGTTAGATTATGCTGAACTATTGAATACATTGGGTGAACTTAAATCCATTCAAGATTTAAAACAGGAAAGTATTTAAGTTAATTGGTATTCATATGTGCAAATACATTTTAGATACAATGAAGATCGAAAAAAGGAGGTTTTTTACAATAAAATGACTGAATTAGATAAAATCTTAACAGGTACCGATGAAAAAGTAATTAAAAAACTCTATGGCTACTTATTAGAGGTGAAACTTCAGGAAGAACAAGTCAAAAAAACTATGTTAGCTTGGGGGAAAAACTTTGGGCATGGGACTGAATTAGAGAAATGGCAAAAACTGTGGACGCAAAACTATAAAATGACAATGTCAACTGCATATAAAGAGAACTTGTATAAGATGTTTTACAGGTGGCATCTATCCCCAACGAGAATTGCAAGAATGTCCAAGAATAAATGTCCAAGAATAAATGTCCAAGAATAAATGTCCAAGAATAAATGTTGGAAATGTCATCCGACACTGGGCACATACTACCACATGTGGTGGACTTGTACTGAAGCTAAAAGATATTGGACTAAAATCCACAAGTGGTTGGAGAAAATGATACATAAACACATAGACTTAAAACCGGAATTCTTTTTATTGGGAATAATACCAGAAACATACAATAAGGACTTGAAATACCTGATAATAAATATTTTAACAACTGCTAGAATTGTATTTGCCAAAAATTGGAAAAACGAGAAAGTACCATCACAGGTGGAAACTATTCAGAAAATAATGAAATGTGCCGAAATGAGTAAACTTACATTTGAAATTAGAGAAGGAGAGGACGAGCAATTTTATAAAGTATGGGACTTGTTTTACCAATGGTTAGATAAAAAAAACTGGGAATGAAACTGTTTACTTATGTAGTAATAGGAAGTTATAGTTATTGTTATGAAAGTTGTTTTTCTCTTGTTATGATATAGAGCACTATTCACTTGATATATAAAGGACAATAATGATCTCAATTTATAAGAGTGGGATGATTTGAACACTTTGGTATAATTGTATGTAGTGACCATTTTATATTAGAAAGATCTTTGTATATTAAACGGATCAATGATGATGTAATGAACAATTGATATATATATGAATTGAAATACTTAACCACTATATGGATTAATAATTAATAATGGAAAACTATTTTTGGAACTCTGGATGATTGGTCACATTATGGTCAATTGAAAATATGAATGTATATTATAAATTAATGGGAATTCTTTGTTCTAATCTCCGCTTTTTCTCCTTGGAGATAGGTGATATAATACTTTAAAGACTTATTGTTATTTGATAGATAATTATGAATTCAAGGAAATAAGGATTGTTACAAATGAAAGAATATTAATGGTAATTTGACCACATAATGCTCAATGACAGCGAAATATTCAGTTATGTTTAATGCAAAACCAGTGATGTTATTCTTAATCTTAAGAATTGATGCACAAAAACGTGTAACCAAACAACATGCTTGATGAAATGGAGGAAAGTTGATTTTTTTTCTTGCTTGTTTTGTTTTTTCTTTAAGAAAAAGAATAAAAATATATATTAAAATAAATAAAATAATAATAATAAGACCTCCCCGAAAATAAGGTCAAGTGTTTATTTTGGGGTTCAAAAGAAAATAAGACCCTGTCTTATTTTTGGGAAAACATGGTAAATGACTTCTTAACGCTCACTAGGATCACAGCCTAACTCTGTAATGATATTTGCTTCTTTCTCCCAAGAAACATTAAAATTCAGCGGATGTTTTTTGAAGTCCAATTGGGGACACGGTGCATGTTTTGAATTGCTCCATATGCCCCTGTGGCTACGGCTTGGACATTTCAATCCCTCATTTGCGTGACTGGCTTCCAGATATTGATATTGTTATTACTACCTGCATCTTCCTCCTGTCCACTTGCAGATCCATTGGAAGAGGAGTCCCGCAGCTGTTTCTGCTCATCCATATTCAGCATTCTTGGCTCTGTATAATCTGGAATTGAAATTGGGGCTGTAAAAAGAAGGAAGGCCAAGATGCATACAGAAGCTGGCAAATTGTTACTAATTTCAAAGAATCTCTTTCTATATGTAAGACATAGCCTCTTAAAGAGCATGCAGCAGAAAATAAGTTGTCATGCAAAGTTTTTTTATTGCCATCAATAAATTGGGCAACTTTTTAGTAGAAGAGCAAAATAAATATGCAACATTCTGTTATTTACTTCATGTCAAAAAGGCTGAAATTCAATTGAGAATAAGAAGCTAATCTTGGCTAATCTTAAAAAGCTAAGATGAGATTCTACCATAGACGCTGAAGGCTACATTAACTAAAAACTTTTCATATAGCAACACTCACAAATATAAATCCACACACAACACAGGAGAAACATATCTCTTAAATTTCTCACAATTTCAGCAGAAAAAGCCCTATTAGAAACCCAAGCAGGAGATGATAGTTTATGTAATTTTTCTCTATACACCAATGCCTTTACTCATTTGTTTTTATCCAATTCAGTGACTCACCCAATATCTCCTATATCCACAATTTGTTTTACAATCCTAAAAACTTTCCTGAAATCTTTAGAAAAAAAGTAGTGGAACATATAATTCTATTATTAAATAAATGAAGAACGAACTAAGAATGAAGAATGTGCTTTGCTGGAGGTGTGCTCTGCATGAGTGAGCAACGTTTAGCAAAGACTGCAATCAGTTGGATACCACCAGATTGTCGGAGAAAAAGAGAAATGAAATCCTACACCAATATTACAGGAATATCGGAAATAGCTGTGGACCCAGAACTATGGAAAATGCTTGTAGCTCAATGTGCTTAGCACAGGATGTGACATTATCATTAACTATGTGAGAAGTTTGATATGCAAATATATTTTATACTGTTTCCATCTTCCCTTAAAATATTAGCAGAATCCATACAGGTCTGAGAATCAGTGTCTCCACTAGATAATTGACAGTCAAGCTGAAACTAAATTAATCAACCAAATAAGTTACCCAGACATAATCCGCATATCAAAGGATAAGGTCTGCAAACAAGAGTTCATCAAATCAGGTCTCCCAGGGTAACCTCATATTCACAAGAATAAACATACATAGACATAAAGGTAATCCTCACAACAGATCAGCTGACTGTTTGAAGTCAGTGAAAAAAATTACTTATGACTATTTTTCACACTTATGACCTTTGTAGCATCCCCATGATCATGTGAATAAAATTCAGATGTAGGCAACTGATTCATACTTATGACATTGCGGTGTTCAAAGGATGTGATCCCTTTTGCAATCTTATTGTTGTAATACTATCATACCCCTATGTATTACTGTACCAATTACCAGGGTAAATTTGATTTAAATCAAGTTGATTTAAATCACGATTTAAATCATTAGCAAGAAGGCTTGATTTACTTCAACTCAATTTAAATCATAATTTTTAAAGAGCAACTGTCATTTCTATCCCGCAGCGGCTCCTCCTGTCCTGTTGTTGACTCACCGAGTCCCAATATTGCAGAATATATAGCATCATGCTACATAACTAAGCTCCATTTTATGCTGAATAAATTATTAAGGTATCTTTAGATGGATTTTTACTCCAAGAGCATTTTTTAAATTAATTTGATAAAAATAAAAAAATCCAATTTAAATTTAAAAATCCATTTTTAATTTTTTTTAAAAATCATTGATTTTTATCCACACTGGGAATTACTATAATTATAATATAGGTAGATATTCAAAAGAAAACTGTAAGAAATATAATTTTCACTAATACAGCTAATACCCATTGTTATTGCAGAAGATTTTTCCATTGGTATTAATGAAGAATTTTGCCAAAACATCTCGGATGGACATTTTGCAAGATTGCACACCCAATTTCAGTAACTGTACGCACTCAAATCCTCCGATACAAAGAAACCTTTAGCATGAATTGCTTACTAGAAAATAGGTACAGATTTCCCTCCCAAATATAGCAAGTTCTCAACTTACAACTACAATTGAGCCCAAAATTTCTCTTGCTAAATGAAACACGTGTTAAGTGAATGTTGTCCCATTATAGGACCTTTCTCTCAACGGTTACTAAGTGAATGACTGCCATTGTAAAGTTAGAAACAAGGTTAAGTGAATCCAGCTTCCCCATTGTCAGGTCGCAAAAGGGGATCACGTGACCCCGAGACACTGACCGTCGTAAATGTGAACCAGTTACCAAGCGACTGAATGTTGATCACATGACCATGGGGGACGCTGCATCGGTCGTGAAGGTCGTTTCAGTGCCGTTGTAACTTCGAACGGTCACTAAATGTATTGTTGTAAATCGAGGATATCCTGTAATAATTCCACTTCTCCGAAGTTACCCACTCCCCTCCGCCCACCAGGGAAACCTCCGCAACTGGACGTGAAACAACGCCTGGGAGACCGGCAAGGGAAGGAAGAACCTTCCCCCCACTCTCCGCTTCCTCCCCAGCCCCAAATACCTGCGGAGCTCTAAGCACTTTTCACCCAAACTACCGGGACGTTTTCTTCCGGCCCTTAACAATGACGTATGTTACACGCCCGTGCCCACGTAAAATGGAAGCGCCGTTGCTTAGTTCCTGGGGAGGCAGATGGCCTCGAGGTGGCGTTAAGAGCTGTGGAGGGGGGAGGGGGGAGAGGTGGAAATCCCGTGACTACAGTACAGCCCTCTCGAGGCTGCTGCTCCATTGGAAAAAGAAACCTTTTCAGCTGCCTTTAGAGTTTATTTTCCATCTCCTTTGTCAACGGCCAGGATGGATCTGTGTCTAAAGAAGTTGTTTTCATGGGTTGAAACCTTCCTAAAGCAGATGGGGCTTCAATGCAAGTGCAGACCTATATGGCTTTCAAGCACAGCAAATGGCTTCCCTCAGAGACCTGGGGGGGGGGGGAGGAGAGACGGCCTGTTTTTTTTTTCTTTACTATATACGCTTACAGGGATTTAAATAGAAAAAACCGCCACTATTCATACCACCCGGTAAAAAGCTGCTTCCTTTCCTTCTGATCCCTTGAAACACCGTTTTTCTCTGGTTCTCCCCCAGACCTGTTTTCTAGCACAGCTCTGCTCTATTTTCTAACAATTCCTGCCCTGCTTCCCTTCCCCCCTCTTTTCAGAGAGGGAGGGAAAGGGAGATGAGAGGGAGAGGAAAAAAAAAGAGGAGAAAGGGGGATAGAAAGGGGGAGGGAATGAGGGAGTTTAGAGGAGGGAAGAAAGGGAGGGGAGAAAGAGGGGAGATTGGGAGGGGGAGGTGAAAAAAGAAGGGAAGGGCAAGAGGGAGGGAGGGAGAAAGAGGGAGGGGAGACTGGGAGGGAGAAAGGGAAGGAGAAAGGGGGGAGACAGGAGGGAGGGGACAAAGAGAGACGGGAATAGGCTGAAGAGGAATATGGGATGCCCAGTACAGGCACAAGTACCCGCTTCCCCCCTTCTAATCTCCCCCCCCCCCACTGAAATATCCCATGCTTCTCTTCCCTCCCCTTGGGGTCCCCACAGTGGCTTAGGCCATCTCCCAACCAGCCCTTGCACCCACTCAACCCCGTCACTGATTGCTTTTTACCTTTCTAAGATCCGCAGAGTTAAACATGTCCGAAAAGGGAAGGAAGAGAGGCTTCTCCATTGTGTGCCCGTCCGTCCTTTTCTGAGACGCTGGCTAATTTCCCGGCTAGTTGCCAGCCTTCCCTCCATCCAGCCGCTTAGCTCCCAGTCGCTTATCTGCTGACTCTCAAAATACCCCTTTTCTGCGGTTGCTGAGTGGGGCTTCATGGCGGAAAAAAGAATCAAAACGCCAACGTTCGGTTTCAGTTCCCCCTTTCCCCGCCTACCAAGAGCCGAGGTGGCGCGGTGGTTAAATGCAGCACTGCAGGCTACTTCAGCTGACTGCTAGATCAGCAGGTCAGCGGTTCAAATCTCACCGGCTCAGGGTTGACTCAGCCTTCCATCCTTCCGAGGTGGGTAAAATGAGGACCCGGATTGTTGTTGGGGGCAATATGCTGACTCTATAAACCGCTTAGAGAGGGCTGAAAGCCCTATGAAGCGGTATATAAGTCTACTGCTATTGCTATTGCCTCCTCCTGGCTGCTTTTAGCACTTTATCCACCCCCACTGCTTCCTTCTTGGGAAAGGGCCAGGCTGGGCGTACTTGTAACCCCTCCCTTTCTCCTCTTCCCTTCCTCTCAGCTTTTCATTGAGAGCTACCTTAGGTAAGAAGGAAATATGTTCCTCTCTTAGGGTTTGGCACTTGGTCCTTTTCCAGGCAAGTAGCTATTTTTATGTCCATTTTGACCTTTGCATGAAGCACATGCTTCAGTCTTTGGCATGACAAAACAGAGATACATAACATATCTCAAAGCAGGGGTGAAATCCACTTACTTTAGCTACTTGTTCAGAAATCCTGCTTTCTAGTGTAGGAAGTTAAAACCCACCCCTCTACTAGAAAATGGAATATTTTAGGAAATTTTAAAAGAACAGAATATTTCCTCTAAATGGGAGACTCCACCCACCTTTGTCAATGGGCCATAACAAAGATCCCCCCGCCCCTTCAGCTCCAGGATGATGGGAGTAAAGCATGATAGCATTAGCCCTTTAGATCCATCTCACCACATGGTACCTGAAGCGATGCTCAAGCAAAATTGGACTCAAAACACATCTTACAGAGTTGCTTGTGCATGGCCCCATGGGAGTCTGACAACCAATCAGAATACAAGCTCAGGTTCAAAGCCCAGAGAGGGCATAAAGCCAGAGGCTTTCAGCATCTCTGCTCTTGTTTATTCTTCACCCAACATCTGGAAGTATGTGATCACCCTTTTTCTGTTCAGGAGCTCAAGCCATGTGATCCTGCCCACCATTAAACCATCTTTCCAAGCAGCCTCCATGTTTCCAGTGTCTTTTTCCCCATTTGGAACTGAACCCAGAAGGACATTTCTTCCAAAAATAGCTAAATCACAACACTAAATCACACAGCACAGCTGATTGTCAGAAAAAATGGTTTGCCCTAACGGGTAGCAATATTTTTACTACCGGTTTGGAGGAACAGCTGGCATCTTTACTACCGGTTCAGGTGATACATACCTCCCAGAGGGGAACAACAGAAACAGACTGTGAAATGGGTGTGTGGGGTCTATAACAATGCTTCGAGCTCTAAGCATATAGTGCTTATAAACAGTATCCTGAATAACGGGAAGCAAACTTCCTATAATCTTCTCGACTGTCCTTACCATCCCCAACATAGAGCCCTTCTATTGGCACCATCCAACTGGCAGAGCAAAGTATTTTAAGCTCTTACAAAAGGTCAGGAGTGTTGGATCTGACTTTACTTTGGGGTGGGGGAATAAGATGTTCCAGAGGGCAGGCACAACAGCAGAGAAGCAGTGGTGTGATTCAAAGTGGGCTTGGCTTGATGGGCGTGGCAGGGGTAGGATACTACAAAATCCCCATTCCCTCCCCACCCCATTAACCTGCTTTCCAGCTCCATTCTCCTATGCAGGGCAACAAAAGAAGACCCAGCCAATCAGCTGGAACTCAGGAAGCAGATGGGGAGGGGGGAGGCAGCTAGAGGTGGTATTTGCTGATTATCCGAACTACTCAAAATTTCCACTACTGGTTTGCTACAACTGGTCAGAACCGGCTGAATACCACCTCTGCAGAAAAGGCTCTTCTCCTGGACATCATGCCCCCTTTGCTGGCATTGGTAAGGTGGGCCAATTCCAGTAGAATGGGAAGCCCCTGAAGTAGACTGAACACATGCCTTTTAGTTACTGAAGAAAACTGTCTCACCCCAATGGTCAGGAGTGTTAGAACTGATTTCACTTTGGGCTAATCCCACTTGTGCCTGCTAAAGGAACATGCTCCAGATCCCATTGGCCAAGGAATTCCAGCTGGCAAGGTCCAGGAGAAGAACCATTTTTACCAAGGCTCCCACCCTTTTGAACATCCTGATTCCTGTCCCTCAAGGTGAAATCTCTCCTCCCATCCCCAACATACACACAGCCTCTTAGCCTTCTGAAAGGGCCTGAAAACCAGATTCCAGTTTTCCTGCCAGCTTCTCTTTGGTGACTTTTCAAGAGTTCTTCTTTTCCTTTGGCCATACCAATAATCTAGTTTAGTCGAGTCCATCTGATCCAGTTCCCTGCTTGCTAGCAGGGAGAAAGAACTGAGGCTGGAAATCAAATCCTTTAGAATTTTTCTGCTGGTTTTCAATTAGCTTCTTTATCTGAGGGTCTATTTGTAAACACTGAAGTTGTTTTGAGTCACATAGCAGTCCTGATGGCCATTGACCAATCATTTCTAGATGTAGTGTTAGGCCTGTGGTTGGAGGGCATTGTTTTTCAATTCATTCCTTTATTTGATCAACTCACTTTTAGCAATAGCAGTTAGACTTATATACCGCTTCATAGGGCTTTCAGCCCTCTCTAAGCGGTTTACAGAGTCAGCATATCGCCCCCACAGTCTGGGTCCTCATTTTACCCACCTCGGAAGGATGGAAGGCTGAGTCAACCCTGAGCCGCCGAACTGCAGATAAGTCAGCTGAAGTGGCCTGCAGTACTGCACTCTAACCACTGCGCCACCTCGGCTCTTTTCCTTGGTTGAACCGGATTTCTAACCCTTGCTTCATTCCTCCTTCTCTGGATCTCAGTTTCTGGGTTGAGAATGGGAGAAAGCATTTTAGCAACCTGACACTTTGCCAATTAGTCTCCTGAGCCGATCCCAGCCAATGAGAAAAGGGCAGAAGGATGGGCAAATGGGCTTTCTGCGCTGTCGCCGTGCAGTTTGCTTCGCGATTGGCTATTTCGTCTTTCCCCCTTTTTTTAACTTCGCTTCCTCGCAGCGAGAAGAGCGTCTTTTGTGCTGTCAAAGGATTGGGCGATCGGTAGAGAGAGTAGAAATTTGTTTTCTTCTTTCACAAGTTCCGGCCGGCTCGGGGAAGGCAGCCTCTCCCTGCCTTTCACACTGTGTGTGTGCACGCGCGCGCGGGGTGGGGGGGTGTACGTGCGGTACGTGCGTGAGAGAGAGAGAAAATCCACTCCCCCCGAATAAATAATTTTGAATTGAATTGAAATTCTGAGTTGATCTTAGATCTTAAAAAACTCCGAAATGTGTAGTCCATTTCAGCAATGCTAGCTACTCAAATCCTGTTATACACACACACAAACTTAGTCTGAATTACTTACTTACCAGAGCCGAGGTGGCGCAGTGGTTAAATGCAGCACTGCAGCTACTTCAGCTGACTGCTAGTTCTGCAGTTCGGCTGTTCAAATCTCACCGGCTCAGGGTTGACTCAGCCTTCCATCCTTCCGAGGTGGGTAAAATGAGGACCCGGATTGTTGTTGGGGGCAATATGCTGACTCTCTGTAAACCGCTTAGAGAGGGCTGAAAGGCCTATGAAGCGGTATATAAGTCCACTGCTATTGCTATTGCTACTAGAAGTGAGGTGCAAAGGCCTTTCCCAATTAATAATTTCATTATCTAAAGTTCCAAAGGTGCAACACAAAGCAACCATCCCATCCCCCACCCCAACATCAGGGAAGCCTTCACAGGAAGCTCCCAACACCAAGCGATTCCAAAGATGCGAAGCAGCTCCCTTCTGCCCCTCCCATGAAGCAGGGAATACCTGGGAAGCTCCAACGCAGCTGCTCTCACTATCCGTTGTCTCTCCACTCCTGCACTTTATCTACAAAGATCAGTAGTATTTATTAAGCAGGGTTTAAGCCCTGCCCATTCTTTACTGTGACTCAAAAGCTTTCACTCCATCACGGCTGCCAGCTACCTTATTCATCATGGTCAAACACTACATCTAGAAATGATTGGTCAGTGGCCTATGATGAAAGAAATGTTCTTCTGGGTTCGGCTCCAAGTGGGGAAAAAGACACTGGAGACATGGAGGCTGCTTGGAAAGATGGTTTATTGGTGGACAGGATCACATGGCTTGAGCCCTGAACAGAAAAGGTGATCACATGCTTCAATGTTGGTGGAAAAGAAGAGAAGGGCTGAGGGAGGGGGCTTGCTAGGCTTTTTATAACCTGTTCAGTCCCACCTCTCTGTTTCCTGTTCCTGTGTAAGAAATGTATTCTGATTGGTTGTCAGACTCCCATGGTGTCATGCAGGGGCAACTCTCTAGGCTGTGTTTTGAATCCAGGTTTGGTTGAGTTCTCAGATGCCATGTGGTCAGTTGGGGCCAATATTATCATGCTTTAATCCCATCCACCTCTAGCTGAAGTGGAGAAGTCTTTATTATGTAAAGGGACTATCTTGGTCTTCCTAATGGCCCATTGGCCAAGTGGGGATGGGCAGGAAGCTACAGGCAGCTATTCTGTCTTTTAAAACATGTTTCTTTCTTTTCACATCCAGAGAAATATTCTGCCTTTTCAATATTCCCTAGGATATTTTATTTTTATGGGAGAGGGCTGGGTGATAACTTCCTACACCTACATGACTGCTATGTGACTCAAAACAACTTCAGTGTTTACAAATAGACCCTCAGATAAAGAAGCTAATTGAAAAACAGCAGAGAAATTCTAAAGGTTTTGATTCCCCACCTTCAGTTCTTTCTCCCTGCTAGCAAGCAGGGGACTGGATCCGATGGACTGGATTAAAATAGATTATTGGTATGGTAAAGGAAAAGTAGAATTCTTGAAAAGTCACAAAAGAGAAGCTGGCAGGAAGACAAAATAAAGCTTCCTTTTGCAGGAGGAAAAAAGAAAGATAAAGGGAGAGATTTCCAAGCTTAGTCAGTAAGAAAGCAATTTAAAGACATAATTTCATCACTTATTCACTAGAAACCACTAAGAAGTTTATTTAAGCTGATACATTTTATGAACACACACACAAGAAAAGCACTAACAATTCACAACTATGTTACGAGAAAGAGCAGAAATTATACTGTAGATAATTTGATAACAACATTCCCTCCTTGCCAAGTGATTTAAAGTGTTTGTATCTTTTCCCTGAGAATGTAATTCCCCTTTAATGAATTATTTCCTTACTACCTCACCCAGGGGTGAAATCAACTTACCTTTGCTAACGGTTCGCAAATGTGAGTGTTCGCAGAGCGTCAAAACGGGATGAGCCTGCTACCGACTGCAAAGGTAAGTAGAACAGTGGGAGGGGGAGGGGAATCCACTGTGCCAGGTGATTTAGATTACCTAGAAAGCAGGAAATCCCGATTCTAGCTAATATAAATCGCACGTCACAGCTGATCGTTGGAAATACCGGTTCACCTGAACCGGTAGCATTTTTTTTTACTACCGGTTTGGGTGAACCGATCTGAACCGGTAGCATTTCACCCCTGACCTCACCCCTCCCCAGACCTCTATTCCAACCACAGAGCTTTGGAGAGCAGTGTCCAAAACAGCATTTTAGCTCAAGCTAAAATTTGGATGTATTTACATCCAAAGCTTCTGCCTGGCAAACCCAAGCGGAGAGAGTTGAACAGGATTCAGCAACAATCTTTGGCCCAATCAGCATTCCACACCTGTCTCCTAAAAGGGGTCCCAATTCTTGCAGCCTGAAGAATAAAATAGAGAATGAAGGTTTTTAGAAAGAGCAGACATTCTTCCTGCCATCTTCTCCCCCCCACCCTCCCTTTGTTTTTGGCTGGGTTTTTCTATTCCCCATAATCAGCCTTCTAATATTTATATGTTGATCAGTAGACAGTACATCTTTTATTTTATTTTAACTTTCATCCAGGAACACAGATAAAGAATTGTTTGAAAGACTAGAAACCTTATATGAACTTAATGTTTAAAGAAGACTGAATGGATTTGTGAATTTAGGGACTAAAAGTTGAAAGAGAAGGGAATGGAATTTTTTTTAAAAAAGAGGGAAGGAAAAGAGTAAAAAGGTAAACTGCACAATAGAAAGAGTGGAAGTGAAAATACTATATTTTTAATTATTCAGTTAATTCATTATATTTTTATTTTACGGGTAGTCCTTGACTTATGACTAGTTGCTTAGCACCTGGGGGTTATGTATAACCAGGATTGGAAATTAAGATAGTTGGGCCTCACGTGACTGAACTTTGGACACTCAGCAATTGGGACACCACTTATGGCTGTTTGCAGTGTTGGAAGAAATATCCATCTGGTTCAGTTCCAAGCGGGGAGAAAGACACTGGAAACATGGAGGATGATTGGAAAGATGGTTTAATGGAGCAGAACCATCAAGCACATGGTCCTGATGCAACTGACCAGGGAGAGGGGTGTTTATACACTCTCTAGAGCTTCCTGTTCCTGTGCAAGAATGTGTATTCTATTGGCTGCTGTCAGGCTCCCATGGGGCTATGCAGGAGTCATAGATGAGGTTGTCTGAGCTCCGATGCTTGGTTGAAGCTTACTGGGTGATGCAATGTCCCTAGGTGATTTTGCAATGCATTGAGCCCTGCTGCTAGATGGGTTATTCCTATTATGTCCTGGAGGGTCATGTCTTTATCCCATCACCCTGGAGCTGGAGGTCTTTTGTTTTCTAGATAGGCTGGCCCAGTCCTTCTCAATGGGCACCAAATATCTGCTGGGGGCAGGGAGCTGAAGCTCCGAGTTTCTGTCTTTAGAAACATGTTTTCCCATTAGGGAAAATATAATATTCTGCCTTTTTAATATTTCCTAAAATATTGCATTCTTCTAAGAAGGATGGGTGCTGACTTTCTACAGCAGCATCCTGAAATCACATGACTGCATTTCACTATGTTTTGTTACTGGTACGTCCAGTTTTTGCCAAAACCACTCCCATTGTGGTGGTTTGCTTAACAAACTGCCACAAAAAGGTTGTAAAATTGGGTCGGTCATGTGACTGACCCTTTGATGACTGTCACGACTCAGGACCGTGACGGGCAGTGGTGGGTTCCTACCAGTTCGGGCCAGTTCAGCTGAACTGGTAGCGGTTTGGCGGCCTGGGTTGCTGGAACTGGCAGCGACCCAGGCCTGCCACACTCCCAAACTGGTTCTCCTGGTGGCGCCATAGGTGCTGCCACCTTGTTTTTGGCTTCTGCACATGCGTAGAACAATTTTTATTATACTGTGCATGTGCGCGCAGCGCACATCAAGTGCACCCAGTGCATCAAGCGCGCGTGTGTGCCCATAAGCGAACCGGCAGTAGTGGCTGTCGGAACCCAGCCCTATTGATGGGGCAGGGTTCATTGCAGTCACAAGTCCAGGACTACCTGCATTTAAAAATTACAATTTTAATAAAAATTGTGAGATACTGATTTGAGAGTACATCTCTCCCCTTTCAACTTTACAATCCAAGAAATGGGAAGGAGTCCCTTTTGAGTTTTTTGCCATTCTTGTATACTGACATTTCGTTCTGTAGATTCAGAGGCCACTTGTCTGTCTGTTGTCTAATTTATGAGTCTTCCTGTCAGGTGCAAGCAATCCATCCCACTTATAAATAGCTAAATCAAGTGATCTTACTGTCCTCTACTTAGAGAATCCCCTTTCACTGTTTGCCAAGCTAAGACATTCTACACTTGAGGAAAGGTCATACTAGAATATAAACTGAAGACAAATTGCATGCGCTGATGACGTTACTTACTGTACTGTTCGGTTACTCACGCCCTTGTCACCTCAAGGCTGAATTATTGCAACGCACTCTACATGGGGCTACCCTTGAAAAGCATTCGGAGACTGCAGCTAGTCCAGAATGCAGCCATGCGAGTGATATGGGGTGCACCGAGGTACACCCATGTTACACCTATCCTCCACGAGCTGCACTGGCTACCAATTGGTCTCCGGACGCAATTCAAGGTGTTGGTTATTACCTTTAAAGCCCTACATGGCTTAGGGCCAGCATACCTTCGAGACTGCCTACTGCCACATACCTCCCAGCGGCCAGTAAGATCCCACAGATTGGGCCTCTTTCAGATGCCGTCAGCCAGACAGTGTCGGCTGGCGGGCCCCCGGAGGAGAGCCTTCTCTGTGGCTGCTCCGACACTTTGGAATCAGCTATCCCCGGAGATCCGGACCATACCCACTCTCATAGCCTTCAGAAAAGCTGTAAAAACCTGGCTGTTCCGGCAGGCCTGGGGCTGTTGACCTCATTGTTGAAGTCCTGCCCCGATTAGAATGAATGCATGTGGTGTTGTGATTTTAAACTGTTTTTTTTTCCCTCTCTTTCCCCCCACCTCTTTTTGTAAGCCGCCCGGAGTCCTTCGGGATTGGGCGGCATATAAATTTTATAAATAAATAAATAAATAATACAGATAGTCCTTGAGTTACGACCATAATTGAGCCCAACATTTATGTTGCTAAGAGAAACATCTGTTAAGTGAATTTTGCCCCATTTTACGAGTTTTCTTGCCACAGTTGTTAAGTGAACCACTGCAATTACTAAGCTAGAAACACAGTCGTTAAGTCAAACGGGCTTCCCCATTGACTTTGCTTGTCAGAAAGTTGCATGGAAGCTGATCACAGGGCTCCGAGAAACTGCACTATCATATGAGTCAGTTGCCAAGTGTCCGAATTTTGACCATGTGACCATGGGGATGCTGCAATAGTTGTAAGTGTGAAAAGTTGCCGTAAGTCACTTTTCTCAGTGCCGTTGTAACTTTGAACAGCCACTAAATAAACTATTGGAAGCAGTGGTGGGACTCCAACTTTTTTACTACCAGTTCTATGGGCGTGGCTTGGTGGGTGTGGCTTGGTGGGTGTGGCATGGCTTGGTAGGCGTGGCAGGGGAAGGATACCGTAAAATCCCCATTTCATCCCAATCAGCTGTGACTCAGGAGGCAGAGAATAGATGGGGGCGGGGCCAGTCAGAGGTGCTATTTACCGGTTCTCCGAACTACCGTATTTTCACGACCATAAGGCGCACCGGATTATAAGCCGCAGTATCAGTTAACGTTAATTTTTCAAACTTTTTTCATATATAAAGCGCACCGGGTTATAAGCCGCACTTTTTTTTGCAACATTCATCCGCGCGCAACTTTCGCAAACAAACAAATTACTAACGAAATCGCAACATCTGCCACTCCTCGGACTCCGCACTACATGATACACCCCC
Organism: Thamnophis elegans; assembly: GCF_009769535.1. Lineage (NCBI taxonomy): Eukaryota > Metazoa > Chordata > Lepidosauria > Squamata > Natricidae > Thamnophis > Thamnophis elegans. The sequence continues at coordinate 148,504,555 of NC_045542.1, read as the reverse complement.
CCCCCGCACCGTTCGTCCAGTAAGGTCGGGGAGGCGTTGGGCAGAATTGGGAGGGAGATTTTCAAAGAAGCGCGCCAAATATCTCCCGCGAACTGAATCGGCTTTAATAAAGCAATTACCTGCTCAGCTTTAGTTCCCTTTGTGAAAGTTAGAATCCGCAGCTTGAACCCGAGAAACTATTAATCCTTCTCCCATTAAGCGCTATTCCATCGGACCTCCCCATTAAAACCAATCGGATGAGAAAGCCTGGGCGAGCTGGGGAGGGAAACTGCTCAGATGGTGGGAGGGACGGGAGGCAGGAACGGAGGAGAAAGCCTGGGCCAGCTGGGGAGGGAAACTGCTCAGATGGTGGGAGGGACGGGAGGCAGGAACGGAGGAGAAAGCCTGGGCCAGCTGGGGAGGGAAACTGCTCCATATATAAAGCGCACCGGGTTATAAGCCGCACTGCCGGTTTTTGATCAAATTTTAGGATTTTAGGAGGAAAGGTATGTGAGAAGGAGGGAGGGACCGAGGGAGAGAAAGGAGGGGGAAGGAAAGGAGGAAAGGAGAAAAGAAAGGAGGGAAGGCAGGGGAGAAGGAAGTAAGGGGGGGAGGGAAGAAAAGAGGGAGGGAAAGATACCTAACCTTTGATGTTTATAATGATTTGATAGTATGGGAATATCTCGAAATGTAGTTGTATTGTTTGTTACAAGTTATGGATGTTGTATTTTCTTTTTACCAATAAAATCTTTAAAAAAAAATAAAAAATTTAGGATTTTCAGTGCGCCTTATAGTCGTGAAAATACGGTACTCAAAATTTCTACTCCAGAACTGGTCAGAACCTGCTGAATACCACCTCTGATTGGAAGTCAAAGACAACCTGTAATCTGGGTAATGAAAAGTCTGCATAAAAACAACCAAGCTAAGGCAACATCAAGGACCCCTTCAGGGCATGCTTATGCCTCTTGTAGCTGCACAAAAATTCTAAGCTAAGACCTGGTTTGACCCCTCCTTCCAGCCTAGCTTGCAGTTTCCAAACACTTCCACTAGAATCTTTGTGCAGCTGCAGGAGGCATAAGCTTGACCTGACAGTCCTTGATGTTGTTTTAGCTTGGTTGTTTTAATGCAGATTCTTCATTACCTAAATTGTTATTTAATTCACCACTGCTTGTAAACCAGTGGTGTTTGGTTTCAGTTTATATTCTAGTGGTTTGCCCTGTCACTTTACCTTCCCTAAGATCCATGTCCTTATCTAGCAAGGAGTCTGGGAAGATTCTGTAACTTAAGTAGAAAACAACAGTCACTTGTTTGAGCTATTTACAAGTGTTATTTGCATGTACAGTTACTCCAGTTGAATTGTTTATTTCTGATTTTATTCATTTTACTCAGAAATAGGCTGCATGTTGTTTAGTGGAATGAATTGTCCACTGCAGGATTTCAGTAAGTCTAGAAAGAAATACTCACAGTTTTTCATTCAATGGGGAATCATCAACCCACATCCACTTTCTTGCTGGAAACATTCCTATCAAGCCAATCCATAGTGATTGTGTTTCATCAGAAATACTTTGGATAAAAGTCTGTTAAAAAAACACTTGATTAGTAAAATTATATTTCTATATCTGCTTCTATACCTGAAGCAGTCTATAAATGAATGTTTGCATAAGTATATTAATAACACTACTTGTCACTGTGGAGAAAATAGGCAGAAGCATTAAATATACCATCTGGACATACAGGTAACAGTAGGATATGCATCTGATATGCAAAACACACAGGTACAGTATAGGTGGTACCTTGCTCAATAGTAGTAACTGTGAGAGGGATCTTGGAGTCCTAGGGGACAACCATTTAAATATGAGCCAGCAGTGTGCAGCAGCTGCCAAAAAAGCCAACACAGTTCTAGGCTACATAAACAGAGGGATAGAATCAAGATCACGTGAAGTGTTAATACCACTTTATAATGCCTTGGTAAGGCCACACTTGGAATACTGCATTCAGTTTTGGTCACCATGATGTAGAAAAGATGTGGAGACTCTAGAAAGAGTGCAGAGAAGAGCAACAAAGAGGATTAGGGGACTGGAGGCTAAAACATATGAAGAACGGTTGCAGGAACTGGGTATGTCTAGTTTAATGAGAAGAAGGACCAGGGGAGACATGATAGCATGTTCCAATATCTCAGGGGTTGCCACAAAGAAGAGGGAGTCAAGCTATTCTCCAAGGCACTTGAGGGTAGAACAAGAAGCAACGGGTGGAAACTAATCAAGGAGAGAAGCAACTTAGAACTGAGGAAAAATTTCCTAACATTAGAACAATTAATCAGTGGAACAGCTTGCCTCCAGAAGTTGTGAATGCCCCAACACTGGAAGTCTTTAAGAAGATGTTGGATAGCCATTTGTCTGAAATGGTACAAGGTTTCCTGCCTGAGCAGGAGGTTGGACTAGAAGACCTCCAAGGTCCCTTCCAACTCTGCTATTGCATTATTGTATTGATGATGTTCGTCCATCGTGTTCGAAGAGCACCTTGACATCTAACAGGTTGTGGGCTGTCCACGACGTGTCCGCAGGTGGCTGGTAAGGCCTATAAGGGCATGAAATGTTCTGACACATGTTCGGCAGACGTGTGTGGGCACCATTGTTGCAGCATTTGCAGCTCTGGCTTTGCGGAGGGCTCGCTTCTCTTGTGCTGTGATTGTTCTGTCCTTGGATGTCTGGCAGCCTTGGTGGATCAGCATGCGCCATGTCGATCGATCTTGTGCCAGGGTTTCCCAGGAGGGGGTGTCAATCTCCTGGCACTCGAAGGAGGCTTTCAACGTGTCTTTGTATCGCTTCCTTTGTCCCCTGTACAATCGCTTTCCTTGAGATCATAGAGGAGCTGTTTAGGAATGTGGTAGTCTGGCATCCTTGCAACATGGCCTGCCCCAGCATGTCTGGGCTTTCATCAGCAGGGTGTGAACTGATGTCAGGCCTGCACTGGAGAGGACGTCTGTGTCTGGCACTATGTTCTGCCACCGGATCCTCAGTATTCTACAGAGGCAAGTCATATGGAAGTGGTTCAATTGCCTAGCATGCCTCCTGTATACAAGTCTCACTGGCATACATCAGAGTTGTTAGCACTACTGCTTGGTAGACTTTGAGCTTTGTAGCAAGGCTTATTCCACACTGGTCTCATACATTGATCAGTTTACCTTGACGATTCTGCAGTTGACCTCAATGTCAATTGTCACTGCACGGGAGAGGATGCTGCCAAGGTATGCAAATTGGTCCACTGCTTGCAACTTTTTCCCCTTCACTATGATGGTGGGCTCTTAGTGATGGGCTTTCGGAACTGACCGATGCATCTAATAATATACATCTAATAATAAAGCATTTACAAGGGATGCGGTGGCTCAGTGGCTAAGGTACTGAGCTTGTCGATCAGAAGTTTGGCAGTTTGGCGGTTTGAATCCCTAGCGCTGCGTAACAGAGTGAGCTCCCGTTACTTGTCCCAGCTTCTCCCAACCTAGCAGTTCGAAAGCACGTAAAAATGCAAGTAGAAAAATACGTGGCACGACAAAACCGCGCTTGACTAAAGCGCGCCCGATTAAATCGCGTCGCTGACGTCATCAACAGGGCGACAACAGCGAGCGCGGAGAAAGAAGGGCGCTTTAAATAGCGCTTTAAAAGCAAGCTGATTCAAGTTAAGGTAAGGGTTAGGTTTAGGGTTAGGTTTAGGGTTAGGTTAAGGGTTAGGGTTAGGTTTAGGGTTAGGTTAAGGGTTAGGATTAGGTTTAGGGTTAGGTTAAGAGTTAGGTTTAGAGTTAGGTTTAGGGTTAGGTTAAGGGTTAGGTTTAGGGTTAGGTTTAGGATTAGGTTTAGGGGGGTTAGGTTTAGGGGTTAATTTTAGGTTTAGCGTTTACAGCGTGCTTCTGTCTCCACGCTGTTGTCGCCCTGTGATGACGTCAGCTACGCGGTTTCGTCGAGCGCGCTTTAGTCGAACGCGGTTTTGTGGTGGAACCGAAAAATAGGGACCACCTTTGGTGGGAAGGTAACAGCATTCCGTGTGCCTTTGGCATTTAGTCATGCCGGCCACATGACCACAGAGATGTCTTAATTGCTATTCTATCTAGAAAGCAGGAAATCAGAGCCGAGGTGGCACAGTGGTTAAATGCAGCACTGCAGGCTACTTCAGCTGACTGCAGTTCTGCAGTTCGGCTGTTCAAATCTCACCAGGCTCAAGATTGACTCAGCCTTCCATCCTTCCGAGGTGGGTAAAATGAGGACCCGGATTGTTGGGGGCCATAAGCTGACTCTGTAAACCGCTTAGAGAGGGCTGAAAGCCCTATGAAGCGGTATATAAGTCTAACTGCTATTGCTAACTGCTATTGTGGGGGTTGTAGTTCAGCTCTCTTTCCCTCCATCTTCATTGCTCCCTTGGCCTTCCCAACCCAAACCTTGACCTACCATTTCTTCTTGTTCCTTCAGCACCAGCATTTGAGCGCCTCTGGCTCTGCAGTCTTCCTGGCTTTTGTCCCAGGTCCCCAGTTCTTTGGAAATCCAGTAGCATTTGCCATCATGATAAGACCAGTTTCCAGGACACAAGGGACATCTGAATCTTTCTAAAGGCCAAACAAAAAAAGATGCATTTTTTTTTTTACAAGAATCATATATGAACTTTCTAAAAGAGATGTAGATGTTTTAAAGCTGCACTACGGTCATTCATGCATTTGCCATCACAGTGAGACACTGATAGGCCTCAATTGATGACCATAATGGAGTCTTCTCATTACGGTCCCAAGTCGTGATGGTCATTAAGCATAGCTCTCATATGATCACCTGGCCTAATAAACCCATCCCTGGCCTTCCCGATGTGGTCATTAAACGACCATACTGTAGATTTCCAGAGCTCATATTGGGGTAAGGATGGCTCCTCTGAAAATGGTGCCTGCTTCTGGGACAGAGCCATGTAGCCTAGGGATGCCAAAGGGCAGCGCAGCCGGCTCTCCTTCCGCAATGAGAGCGCCAGGGCTCCACAGTGCAAAAGATAAATGAGTGCTCAGTGATAGGGGATGGGGAGGAAGATGTGGGATCTGGAGGAGTGGCAATGGGGATGAGGGCCACATAGGATAAATTTTATAATATTTGCAAGATGGGTTTTGTAGTACTATTACACTGGCTAACTAATGCGGATTTTCTTGCATTTTAATTTGCCTTATTTCTCTTTCTCTTTAAAATGTATTGTTAATAATTGGCTATTATAGAGGAGATAGGCAGGGAGGCACTGCACCGTCCCTGCAATTGGTTGTAAGGGTGAATCTGCCTGGATTTTATTCACGTGACCACAGAAGTGGTGCAGGAGCTGCTGTATAACTTCGAACTGTAGCTTTGCAGATTCCATCATAACTTTGAATGTTGCTAAGCGACTAGAAGTAAGTAGAGGACTACCTATATTTGCAACTATTCTAGAGGTATACTTTCAAGTACTGAATCTTAAAAAAAATATATCTAAAATCCGGGACAACTGGGGAAGGGTGCAAAAATATCAAACAGCAGCTGTATCAAACCACATGTAAAAAGTGGGGGCATCAATTATATGGCCATGGCTACTATCTCAATTTTTTTGATCCCTCTTGCAGATTCTAAGACCGAACCAGATATAATGAGATCTTTTGGGCAGCTGGCTTTGAAAGCCTCCACCAGGGTAGCTTAATGCAGGTTGATTTTTCTTTTGGTTGAGATTTCAGAAGGGGAAATGAAACTTGATTCATTGTCAGTTACATTGTGAATATTTAATTATTATTCTTGCTAATACACATAGAAGTCATGATATGGGACAATACCAAAATTTAATGAACCCAAATAAGCCAAGCTGTCATTTGTATTCTGGGTCTACTACCATTTAATTTTTTTTTTATAACAGTCTATGCTGTATTTGCTGTAAAGATTAAAACATCAAGTTGACAAATTATTTTTACAAATCCTGACTAAGCTGGGTGAATTTTCACAGCATTGTATTTCTTTTCTGCAGCCTCCTACTAGTGGTGCCATAAATAGCATTCATATTTAGCATTCATATTACGCATAGTTACTTGTTGTGGCCCAGCAGGTGCCGCTGGAGCTGCCACCAGACTCCGGCAGCGAGAGGCCCTATGAGTCAGCTCTGGAGAATGTGGAGGATCCTGGACAGGGTTCTGACTCCGAGCAGGGCGCAGAGAGGCTGGTTGGCCACCAGGAGGCACCTGAGCCTTGAACCAGTGGGGAGGAGACAAGGGAGAGTGAGCCAGAAGCCAGTAGTGTGTTGTTCCTGGATGCACTCCATCGAAGAGCTAATAGGCGTCAGGAACAGTTGCGCAATTACAGGAGGTGATTGCACACATCTGGCATTAGGCTCCTCTCCAGACTATAAAACGCTACTTGTGCACACGCCCCTCTTTGCAGAAGTCAATACAGAATCGAATGTCGGAGAACTTTGTGTGAGCTTGGCAGGCTGGATTGCTACCAAGCCTTATCTGTGTTTATTGCTGCCCAAGCTTGTCTGTGCTGGGTTTGTCTGTTAATTAAATGCCGTAATTTATCTCTGGCTCGGAGTGTGCTTTGGTGTGGAACGAGGGAGGTCAGAACAGATACTGATCTACAGCTTGCGTGTTTGGTGGGGTCTTTTTTAGGCTTTAATATTACTGTAACATAGAATATATAAAATAATGGAGGGAATATAAAAAGGGAATATAGAAAGATGCATTGATTCTAAACCTCTAACAATATAGACATCAATATATTTATAAATATATTGATGTCTATATGTCTACGTATATAAAGAGGAACACGGTGGCTCAGTGGCTTAGATGCTGAGCTTGTTGATCAGAAGGTTGGCAGTTCAGCAGTTCAAATCCCTAGTGTCGCATAACGGAGTGAGCTCCCATTACTTGTCCCTAAGAGCCAAGGTGGCGCAGTGGTTAAATGCAGCACTGCAGGCTGACTGCTAGATCAGCAGTTCAGTGGTTCAAATCTCACCGGCTCAGGGTTGACTCAGCCTTCCATCCTTCCGAGGTGGGTAAAATGAAGACCCAGATTGTTGTTGGGGGCAATATGCTGACTCTGTAAACCGCTTAGAGAGGCCTGAAAGGCCTATGAAGCGGTATATAAGTCTACTGTTATTGCTATATATTGCTATTCTGGCCAACCTAGCAGTTTGAAGGCATGTAAAAATGCAAGTAGAAAAATAGGGACCATCTTTGGTAGGAAGGTAACAGCGTTCCGTGCACCTTCGGCGTTTAGTAATGCCAGCCATATGACCTCAGAGACATCTTCAGACAGCACTGGTTCTTCGACTTTGAGCCGGAGATGACCACCGCCCCCTAGAGTCGGGAACGACTAGCACATATGTGCGAGGGGAACCTTTATCTTTATCTTATATTTATAAAAGTTCTGTATCTTTCATCTGGAAATCCATCATGTCCAGGGTCTTCCCCTAGTTTTACACAGAGATTGTATTGTCTTTATGGTAGTAATAGAGCTATAAAAAGATTCCTTAAATACCCTCCTAGAGGAAAAACTCAGTGATAAAGAGTATTTATTTATTTATTTATTTATTTATTTATTTATTTATTTATTTATTTATTTATTTTAAATGCAAATATTCCTCTTGATATATTCCACAAAATAAGCATTGCTTATTAGGAAAGCTGATATCATATGTTATAATATTTAAATTTGGGAGCAACTGGAATGTGGTCCAAGGTTGTAATGAAACAGAGGAGTTCATAAATGAATTTAGCAAAAAAAAAAAAGATAGTCTAATTTAAAACAATTTTCAAGTACATGAGAAAAGAGTATATTGCCTACATTTTGGGTTTTAAAAATGCCAATTTGTTAACTTACATTCCAATATATATGTTTGTAATACTTATCCATTGTGAGAAAAGACAAAGGGTTTTATGTATTTTATTTTAAATAAATAAATATTTAACATCACTAGCACAGATTACATGTTGATGGTTTGCAGAATATAGTTATGGAAAACATCTATAAAGTATTTCAGAAGTGTTCTTAAGGAGGCCATAAAAAGACCATAATCTGGGCAATAGAAACCGTAGTTATCTTTACTATCAAAAAATAATAATAATATATCCCTCAATGTCCCAAAGCTCGTATTCCCATCATTTGTGAAAAGACAAGTGATGGTTACATCACAGATCTTCCCAATATCTACATAAGATGGAATTTTCTCAAAATTCAGGAGATTGGGTGTGATATGTTCGCCATCCTTATCTCACAGGGAGAGAATATCGGCATTACCTGTTGAGTTAACCGGGACTTGTTTACACAAAAATGCCTGCAAGCGAGAGACAACATTCTCCAATCTGTGCTTAATTTCTGTTTCATTGCTGGTCTCCCGAGAATCAAAAGCCTGCTTGTAGTGTCTTCTCTGAAAAGCTTGAAATTCAAACAGGGAATAAATCAATTGAGGAAAGGAAGATATTATTATCCTTTTTTTCCTAACCCACCCTCCACTCCTTCTTATTAATCATCTGATTATGATTTAACTCATAACATTTTGTTCTTCTGAAGAGTATGATGCAGGAGTGGGTTCCTGCCAGTTCTAACCTCCTCTATAGAAGAGGTTCCACAAATCTACAGTGCCATTTAGAACCAGTTCCAGCTCCCTCCCCCCGCCCGTCTGCACATCATCAAGATGAAGAGCGAGAGGAGAATTCTGGGAGTTGAAGTCCACAAGTCTTAAAGCTGTCAAGTTTGAACACCCCTGGGGTTTTTTTCTAAAGGGTGAGGGGTGCAAGGGTCTTGTAACTTGACAGCTTTAAGACTTGCACACTTCAATGCCAGAGTTCCTGAGCCAATGTGACTGGAGGAGGAATTCTGGGAGTTGAAGTCCACAAGTCTTAAAGCTGTCAAGTTTGAACACCCCTGGGGTTTTTTTCCTAAAGGGTTAGGGGTTCAAGGGTCTTGTAACTTGACAGCTTTAAGACTTGCGTGCTTCAAATGCCAGAGTTTCTGAGCCAACATTTTGGTTGCTAAGCAAGAGCGTTGTTAAGTGAGTTTCCTCACATTTTACAAGTTGTCCACGCCCACTTGGTCACATGGCCGGCAACCAACTCCCACAAAGCAGGCCACATCTACAGAAGAGGTTCTAAAAATTTTGAAACCCACCATTGGTATGATGAAACACTTAAAATACATAAATAATAAGATAAAGAAGAGTTACATTACAACAGGCTTAGGTGAGCAAGAAGAAGCAAACACAAGGATGATTTGGATTTAATAATATAATTTGAAAGCACAGATGATGCCAGATTCCAAGAGGTAACTGTTAACATTCACAATCCCTTTCCCTTTTTGGGGGCGAATCAAGCACATGGTTTCAGCCACCATTTTGGCTTTTATGTCATACACACAGGGAAGGAGGTGTTATCTGTCACCATACTACCATCACACAAATGTGTGCAGTTACTTTGTGGTATATGTTTGGTCTAGTGGTTAAGTCATGAGGCTAGGCACCAGGAGATTGTGAGTTGTAGTCCCACTTTAGTATGAAAGCCAGCTAGCTGGTTTTGGACCAGTCGCCCTACCTCAGCCCAACCTACCTCACAGGGTTGTTGTTGCGGGGAAAATAGGAGGGAGTATTAGGCATGTTCACTACCTTGAGTTATATTAGAAATAATAAAGGCAGTTAGAAATAATAAAGGCAAGATACCAACTAACCAACTAACTTTGGCTTCTAGCTGATATCTATGATTCCTGGCATGATTTCCTAAAATTTATCTGAGAGAATGACTGAAGAAGACATTGTAAAATATAATAGCTATAATGCCTTATTAGTGAGCAAAATTCCAAACAGGAGAACCTTAACGTGGTTGAGAAGAGTTATCTTCTGTTCTATGCCATTAAATCCTGGTATTTTGTAAGCCCCATTGGATGAATGAGACCATGGGAAAGCTAAAATTATTTTGATTGAGATTAGCTACAATAACAGAATCTTGCAAATCTGATTTGACTGAACAACAACCTCCTCCTCCTCCTCCTCCTCCTCCTCCTCCTCCTCCTCCTCTTCCTCATAGTTCAGTGAAGTAGGGAACTGTCTGAGTTCGGGGTGGGTTCTGGCAGCCACTACTACTGGTTTGCTTGTGAATGTGCACACGCTTGATGCGCACTGTGCATGCATGCACAGTACAATAAAAATTGTTCTGCGCATGCGCAGAAGCAAAAAACAAGATGGCGGCGCCTATGGGGGTGTGGAAGGCCTGGGTCACTGCTGTTTCCAGCGACCCAGGTCGCCAAAATACTACTGGTTTGGCCAAACCAGTCCGAACTGGTAGGAACCCATCACTGGTCTGAGTTGCTTCCAAATGTTATCTTCCTGTTCTTACATTATCTGCCTGTTGCTGACTTCAAAACTATTTCAGCCCTCTTTTTTTGCCTAGACAATAGCTCCTGCATATCCTCGTCAAAGTAATCTTCCTTACTTTATATAAATTTCAAAATATTCAGAAGTTCAGGGTAGAAGGTTGTTAAATTTATAGTGACTCACCACAGATACGCAATGCTATCACACCTCCTACTAATAGGCTGATCACAACACATCCAGCCCCAGTAATGATCCAACGATAACAACGGTATCTCAGCGGACGATCTACAAAACAACCCAAGGATAACGTTGGATTGGAAGAAATATCCATCTAGTTCAGTTTCAAGCCAGAAGGAAGACACTGGAAACATGGAGGCTGATTGGAAAGACGGTTTAACAATGAAGCAAATGCACATGTTTCTGGTGCAGCTGAACACATGGAGTTGAGAGTGGGGTTTTTTATTCCTTCTCATGGACTTTGCACTTGAGCTTCCTGTTCCTGTGCAAGAACATATATTCTATTGGCTGTTGTCAGACTCCCATGAGGCCATATGGGGTCATGTTTGTATACAATATGTTTGGTTGACGTTTGCTGGGGGTGATGCAATATCCTTAGGAGATTGTGCCATGTGGTGAGCTCTGTTGCTAGATGGGTTAATCCTATTATGTCCTGGAGGGTCATGTCTTAATCCCATCACCTTGGAGCTGGAGGTCTCTTGTCTTGTAGATAGGCAGGCCAAGTCTTTCTTAAAGGGCACAAAATATATCTGGGAGCAGGGAGCTGCTTTCTGTCTTTTATCATCCAGGGAAATATAATATTTTGGCTTTTTAAATATTTCCCAAAATATTTCATTCTTCTAGGAGAGGGGTGGGTGCTAACTTTCTACAATAGGAAAAGAGGTTCATTTTGTGATGATGATCAAAATTTTCTCTCCACATGAAATAGTAATAATTTCCATATGCTCACTGAATTAATGAGGAGATTAATCCTTTTCTCACAACTGCGACATGGCACAACTGACAATCTTAATAAAACAGAATAATTTATCTAGTTTTGTTTTCGTTTGGAAACAGCTTCTGGACTCTGTGCTCTTAATGCACACACAAAAAAAAGAATGTTAAGTTTTGAGGACTAGATTTAATTTTTCTATAGAAATAGATTAAAATCATTGCAAATGTAAACTAAAGGGATGTTTGTAATTTTTTGTACTCTACTATACTGAAAAAATGGAAATCACTATCTTGTTTCTTTTTCCTTTATTCTTTGCACTCTACTCTTTATTATCTCTCTTTCTTGACTTTTATTTCCATTTGTATTTTATCTCAAAATCAACTATATATACTCTGTGTGTATATAGTGTATTTTATATATATATATATATATATATATATATGTATATATGTGTGTGTGTGTGTGTGTGTGTGTGTGTGTGTGTGTGTGTTTGTGTGTGTTTTATTTGTGCTGATAAATAAATAAAGGGAGACTAGTATAGATCTATTTCAAGCTATTTAGCTCTCATCAGCTAGCCATAGATATATAAATATAAATATAACAAAGGCAACAGTAAAAATATTGGGTTTCTGTCCTGATGGACTCTTGTGACGAGCCAATTGACAGATGATGGAAGCAGTTAGCTTCCTCCCATAATTGGGGCTTACCAGGGGTTGTAAAAATCATATATATATATATATATATATATATATATATATATATATATATATATATACACACATACACATACATACATACATACATACATACATACATACATACACGCACACTGCATACAATATATATATTGTAGATGAAGATGATGGATAGGTAGGTAGGCAGGCAGGCAGGCAGGCAGGCAGGCAGGCAGGCAGAGATAGATAGATAGATAGATAGATAGATAGATAGATAGATAGATAGATAGATGATAGATAGATAGATAGATAGATAGATAGATAGATAGATAGATAGATAGATAGATAGATATAGGTGATGGACGATAGATATAATTTGACCTTTTCTCAGAGTCAAGACAAAAATTTTCTTTCATTGCTCATTGTATTTCACATTGTCGGTTTGCAACTATTTGTCTAATTTATGACTCCCTTTGATCCAAGAAGCTGAGAGGTAGCTCCCTGGAATTTCTTTGTGGTTTTACAAGATTGTAAAATCTCTAATCTTCTCTAATCCTTGCATTACTCTCAAATCAGAGAGTGAGAAATGAGAATTTAGTATAGGCAAATCGGTGAGTCTGCCAATAGGCCAGAATGTCCCAGTTCTTCCTTTATGCCCTCTTCGAATCTTCCTGTGTTGTGCTTTTATAGCATCACCAAAATAGTTCCGGTGTTTCTCAATTCCAGCAACTTTAGGGTGTGTAGATTTCAACTCCTGGAATTCCCCATGCTGCCTTAAAGTTGTTGAGGTTGATAAACTGTTCTAGCAGCTCCACCTTCATTTTCTGCCATCAAAATCTTATCCACAACGATTTATTTGTTGATTTCTTGGTGTTCGTTTTGCTGGCTGTATATATTGTTTGCCAGACTTGGGGGATTTGGGTGGGCATCTTGAGAAGAGCAAAGCCAGAGGCATTGCAGGGTGGTAGGGTTAAAAAATTCCAGGGTGGTGTCTGCAACTATTTTAACACACACAAAATTGACAAGGCTTTGATTACTTATTTGTGGCAATTATCTTGTTTATTGACACCCTCTCTGTGGACATTCCTGGACCAAAATAAATCAGGGCAGTAATTAGTATACTAAAATGCAAAATGAAGATGTTCCTTTATGGATCAGAAATCCCTTAATTCCAAGTTGCATATTTGGAAATTTACCCTGTCTTGGAAGCAGATATCTTATTCAGTGATCAAATATTTTATGTTTCCTCAACCATATCCAACATTTTGATTTGTGAAATTGGGATTTAACAGCTTCACTGGCTTTCAAATTAAAAGCTGAGATAGACAAACGTCAGATTTGCATTTCCTTCAACAATATAACCATGGTTCCTATCAAATTAAAGCTACTCATATCAGAGGAAGACTGTCAGTCTGTTTCCTTTGTGAATGTCCATAAATGTCATATACTCTATAAGTATCAGAACATAGGATGGCCAAATGTACTGAACTAGAAAAGCACGCCATATTTTTATACGTCTTTTGGATGTCTTCTCAAAGACATTCAAAATTTTGGCTGGTCTAAAATCAGCCACTCAGCCTCATATCTGAGAGGATTGGAGTCCAACAATTCCCAGTTCATTTAATCTAACACTCTTCGCAATGCTTCCCTCATTGCAGCAATCAAAAATATTTAGCAGACATGGCAATCAAACTAATAGGCGGAAGGAAGAATGTAGAGAGAAAGTGTGCTGTTACCTACAGACCCAACCTTCCATATTTGATTATAGATCTCATGAAATCATAGTTCTTAAACTAGTTCAGATAAAATTTTATTTTACCTGATTCCCGAGACACAGAGATTGGATTTTGCTGTTTTCTGGCTTGAATGTTAAGCGCCAAGTAGCCTTCCTCATCCTCCATTTGACAAGATGTTCTTCAGAGTGCCCTTTGAAGAATGTGGGGGGTGTGTGTGTGTGTGTGTGTGTGTGTGTGTGTGTACACGCTTTTCTGAGCTTGCAATTCTGTGGGAGAAGCCGCAGAACCGACCACTTGTGGTAGAGAAGCAACAGAGAGAATGAGGCCTCCGGCTTGACCATCTCTCAGCACCTCTGCTCCGCTCTTGATAGCTCAATTGTTCCAATGAATTTGTTTCCAAAAAAGGCTGTAGAGAAAGGTCACAGGCCAGCTCTTGTTCACTTAGCTGTTCACTTCATCCCACCCACCCCTCTCACCCCGTGAGAAAACAGCCAATAAATACTATATCAACTGACTACAGAAATGTGCAGGCCTTCCCATTAATGTGCAAGCCTATCTGTCTGAAGAATGCAAGGTGAAAGGTGGAACTGTTAAATGCTTGCTATGCTTCAACCAAGATTATATTATCTCAGGGTGTAAAAATACCCACAAAGGGAGGAAATCCAGACTTCGGCCTCAAGGCTCAGACCCTTACCACGCTGGTTCTAAAGAAAAATAAGTGTTTGGCAAGCCAAGAGATGCTTCTAATGATGCAGCCACATTTATTTAATATGCTTCAGAGGTGGGTTGCTCCTGGTTTTATTACCGGTTTGATTCGCGCGCGCTTTGCTTTTGTCTCGTCTCTCCTTCCCCACTTTGATTCTATGAACACCCACTTTTTCACAAGTACTTCAAACAGTACAGCTATTTCCTCAAAGAAATTAAAATCTAAATAGCTTTGTGGGTTGTGGATTGGCATTAGTCCTAAGGGCCTGAGGGCCTCACTCTGTTAATTTGCAGGCTTTGGGATTAATCAAATGGTTTCAACCTTCTTTCAACCAGCTGCTGGAAATGTTTTTGGAGAGTTTTCCACCATTTCTCTGATAGTCACAGAGAGGTAGAATAATGTTGAGGGACAGGAAGTCCTCCCAGGTCAGTAAGGACAAAATTGTGACGTCGTTGAAAACACAGACTGTGCGATGGGACTTTTCTTCTGGCCTAACTAGCTGGCCAATCACGCTGACTTTAACAATGCAAAAGCTGGAGATAGAAGTCCACTGGATGGACTTGATAGGGCATGAAAGCTTATTCTTGTATAATAGTCTCCGTCTGTATGCATGCGGAGCAGAAGTGGGTTGCTACCGGTTTGGCCCAGAACAGTAGTAGTGGTGGCGGGAGACTCCACCCACCTGCCCTGGATGCTTCTGCTCATGCACAGAAGTGTCTCTCGCGGGAGCATGCCTGAACCAGTAGTAAAAAAATTAGCAACCCAACTCTGGTGCAGAGCCTATGCTGACCACTAGCAACTGTCTTAAAATTCCTGCACTTTTCTCTGAAAGGCTTTTTCACTAGAAGATGGGAACCCACTTGTGACAGTAAAAATAACAATTGTAAATACAAATTAAATAAGGTGTCAAGAGTGTAGGAAGTGGAAATGGAATACTGGAAGAAGGAAGATTTGCCTACTATTCAAGAATGGACATTAAAAGTAACAAACTTAGCAGAGATGGCTAAAATATCAGCATAGCTTAAGGATCACTCAGATGAGAAATATAAAATGGACTGGAGAAGATGGATTGATTATATTCAAGATAAATACGGGACTAAGAAATTCCAGATAGTTTATGACTAAAAAAGCGAGGAATGAGATAATGTGTTTAGAGTTAGCCTAACAAAAGACGAGTTAAAGCACAAATGAAAGATGATACTAACTTTATTTTAGTTTATCGTAGAATATGCTTGTTAAAGATTTATACCTTGTATTTGCTCTGGGAAGCTGGGGGGGGGGAGGTTGGGGGGGGTGGGTTTGGGCGGGGAGGGGAGGTAAATATTTGTAAAAGCTTTTTTAAAATTTTCAATTAAAAAAAGAGTGTAGGAAGTGAAAACCACGAAATAGGTCCTGATATAGGCTCTCATCAGTGCTTGGTCAGATTCAGAGTTACTAGCCCTCCAGCGGCGTTCTAGGTGTCTCTTTTGGCGCTTCATCTCCCGGAGTCCTCGGTGAACCAAGGAGCCCTCCTGGATCCATTGCCTCGGAGAGGCCGTAAAGGCGCAATCCGGTTTAGAGCCCCCGCCACCGCTATATTCCAAGCAGCGACTAAGGACTCTACCGGACTGTGGACGAGAGCGACAGGTATTTCTCCAAACGCCGTCTGAAATCCCATAGGGTCCATCAGGCATCTGGGGCGGAACCACCTAATCGGTTCCCCCTCCCTACAGTGGGGGATTGGTTATATCTATCTATTGGTTATAAATATCTATCTCAATAGCACTAAACTACACATTCAGAATTCTTTCTTCATTTACTGTATTAAAATTATTACTTTTTGATTGAAGTATTATGTTAAAGAAGCCTTTCTTGCTTAATGCTGTCCAAAGATTTTAACCTTGAAAGGATACCAGGTAGGAACAAGGTAGGCTTAAGGATATTTACCTCTAATAGCAATAGCACTTAGACTTATATTCTACTTTACAGTGCTTTACAGCCCTCTCTAAGTAGCTTATGGAGTCACCCTATTGGCCCCAAACAATCTGGGTCCTCATATTACCCACCTTGGAAGGATAGAAGGTTGAGTCAAGTTTGAGCCGGTCTGAATCGAACTGCAAAACTGCTGGCCGCCTGCAGTCATCAGAATTAGCCTGATGTACTATATTCTAACCCAGTGATGGCTAACCTTTTCCGGACCAAGTAGCCAAAGCGTCCGTGCATGAATGCACGCACGGGTGCACAAACCCCCAAAATGTCATGCATGTGCATCCCCTGCAATCACTCTATGTGCATGCACATGCACCTCCTGCATGCGCCCCACCCCTGCATGCACGCCAGAGACCCAAAGACCAGCTGACTGGTTGGAGGTGCACGCATGCACGGTGGAGCTGAACTGGGCTGACAGCCCATTAGAAAGGGTGCTGTGCGCTACCTCTGGCACACGTACCATAGGTTTGCTATCTCAGTTCTAACCACTGCGCCACGATGGCTACTAATCCATTATAGTAGAGTTTACAGATTAATCCAGTGTAGTATGGTATGGTATGGTATAGTATGGGGTGGGGTGGGGTGTGTGTGATTGTATGGTGTGGTGTATGTTGTGTAGTGTGGTGTGTGATGTATGATGCACATAGCATGGTGAATATAGTATGGTGAGGTGTGAGTGTGATATGTGTGTGTGTGTGTATGGTGTGTATGGAGCAGTGGTGGGATTCCAAATTTTTTACTACCGGTTCTGTTGATGTGGCCTGGTGGGCATGGCAGGGGAAGGATACTGCGAAATCTCCATTCCCTCCCCACTCCAGGGGAAGGTTACTGCAAAATCCCCATTCCCTCCCGATCAGCTGGGACTCTGGAGGCAGAGAATAGATGGGGGCAGAGCCAGTCAGAGGTGGTATTTACCAGTTCTCCAAACTACTCAAAATTTCCGCTACCGGTTCTCCAGAACTGGTCAGAACCTGCTGAACGCCACCTCTGGTGTAGAGAAACATTGGGAGTTTGGGATATGGGAAGGTAATGGAGGTAGTTTCAGTAGATAGTTGCTAAGGGGAAAACTTTGAAAAGCCCAACTCTCAATGCTATGAATTTCTGTTGACCCTAACCCTAACCCTACCTTTCCAAAGCAGGACCCATGGATTCCAGTAACTACTAGTATCTCCGATTGAAACTGTTCTTACAGCACATGAGAAAACATCTCTAATTAAATGAATCATGTCCCAATGTAAGCATCCTGCCTAAACTGGTTTCTCCATATCAGGGTATATTAAAATAATTTTGATACCCAGAATACCAAACCTGCCCATTTATTAGATTTAAATGGGCAGGTTTGGTATGAAACCTAAGAAAAAGATATGAGAGTCATTAGGTTCTACCAAAATTTGGCAGAATTCCTGTTTCCTTTATTTGTTTTTCCATATTGCATCAAGTTCTGACATGGTTGTGAAAATAAAGAGATGTTTAGCCTAAGAATTCAGGAGTATTTATTAAGAGGTTCTTTTTGAGGGAGGGGGATTAATTAAAAGCCTGTCTCAAATCAAGACATAACAAATTACTCCTAGGAATTTATTATTTTAACAGCAAAAGTGATGTGGGTTTTAGTTGTCTCCTTATTTGTCTTCCAAGTTCCCGCCAGTCAGTCCCTGAAAGGACAATGGATGCTTCTGGAAGGTTCTCTGGCTCAGCTTGTCATCATTTCTCTAGGCTTTAAGGGGAGGTCTTGACTGGTTCCCGAGAGAAATAAACACACAACCACTATTCTAAAGCAAACAAACTGTAGCTAGGTTTTCAAATGGTGCCTTCGACATATGGATGCCATTTTCAAAGAGAGTCAACCTAAGGGGCAGTCCTTCATAGTAGGCCAGTTCAAGACACAGGCAAAACAGAGATTCCGGGATGCTCTTCTCTGTAGTAAGATAGAATAAGAGAATTTTATTTATATTTTGTTTATTATATGTATCCCACCATTATTATTATTACAAATAACCCAAGGTGGAGAACATACCCCCACATTCCTTCCTCCTCCTCCTCCTATTTTCCTCACAAAAACAGCCCTTTGAGGTAGGTTGGGCTGAGAGAGTGACTAGTCTAAAATCAGCCTATTTATTATAAGAAGAACACAGAACACCTTAGATGGATTTTTGAGATTAAGTCACCAGGCTAAAAGTTATCAGACTGTGAATTTTAATCCTACCTTTTTGTCTTTCATGGCTAGGGTAGGATTAATCTCCTGATGTCTAGCCTGGTGCCTTAATCTTAACCTTAAATGTCCATCTAAGGTGCTCTGTAACCCCCTTATGCTAAACCTGGAGGGGTTTGTGGAATCAAAATGCAGGATCCAAAGCTCGTAATCGAGGCTCGTTGCAGTATTTACTGTTAACATTGGAGAAATTCCCTTGAGAAAATAATTCCTGCAGAGAAAAGGATGCTGTCAGGCTTGTCTCAGCTTGGATGTTTAGGAAAGAAAGACCCTTGAATCCACTTGTAGCAAAAGGTATACTTTTCTTAAAGTCAAGTGGTTACAGCGCAAGAAAAGCTGGATCTGAGTATTCCCGCAGAAAGTCTGCCTTTTCCCCTTCTCCAGGGCCCTCCCATCTTGTTTTAAGAGGCCAATAATATTAGGAGTTTTGGTAACAGCTTTAAGGTTTGATGCCTCTTTGGTGGAGTTTCACATTCCGTTCTCATGCTTATGTTATTGGATCAGCCAGCCTGTTCCAGACTGGCATCTCTGGATTCTGTCATCCTGTCATCCCCCTCCCCATATTTTATGGCAGGATGCTGAAGGCTGAAGCCATTATAATGGCAGATCTGACAAATTCACTCATATTTATACATTTGAAAATGAAGGGGAATTTATATGCATGCATACACATTGGAAATTAATAACCTAACTGATCTCAAGTGACTTCCTGTCCTTCTTTCATCTAGAGAGGACAATGGTCTTAGTTAGAAGAAATATTTGCATCTTGAGATTCAGGGGTGCCTATGGGAATGTTCTGATAGCATTTATCACTGGGCTACAAGGACACATTCCTAATGTCTCCATTAGTCTATTAAATAGTCCCATTCACCTGAAAACTGATTCCCCCCCCCCCACAGGTTGAATTTCATTTGCATGCTTTCTCTTTCTCAGCACTGCTCATCTTCTCTGTAAGTTACTCTTCGTGGCTCGTTCCTTCCTTCCCCTATGCCCAAGATCTGTATTTGTTTATGCTGAGATCTAGAGGTTTCTCCAGGTTCCTCTTCCATAAAGGCCATTGGCATCAGCTTGGAGAGCTTCCATTCCACACAGCGAAGCCGAGCCACAAAAGTGTTATTTAAAAATGGTTTGGAATGCCGATGTGAAATTACTATTTAAAAAGAAGTCTAGCCCCCTTCTGAAATCATCCAAATTGATCCCAATTGCTGGCCATTACTACAACCAAGCACTGGATTCTTACCTCCTGTCTTCTTCCTAGTCTGATGAAACAGAATCACCTTCGGACTTGTCTGCAGAACAAAGAAAAATACAATATCAAGATAAAGTGTACATCTTATCACTAGAGAATCTGAATCTAGAAGTAGGATTCTGAGGATTCCATGATTTATGGCATAATATACTATATTTATTTTATATATATATATATATATATATATATATATATATATATATATATATATATATATATACACACATACATATATATATATACATACATACATACATACACACACACACACACACATACATACATACATACATACATATATACACATACACTTAAAGTCACAACCCCTGGTATGCCCAAGTATGGGAGGAAGGTCACACTTCCACTCTCTGTCATTAGGCTCGTCACAAGAGACCATCCAGACAGAAACCCAATATTTTTTACTGTTGCCTTTTTTGTTACATTTGTTATATTTATGCTGATAAATAAATAAAGGGAGACTAGTATAGATCTATTTCAAGCTATTTAGCTCTCATCAGCTAGCCATACCCAAGTTTGGGAATCGAACCTGTGCTCTATTGCCTCCCAGGCAGGGAGTTAACCATTTGAGCTACAGAGAACGACTCCTTATCAGCCAGCCAGGGTGGGAGGTATATACTTAAAGTCACAACCCCTGGTATGCCCAAGTATGGGAGGAAGGTCACACTTCCACTCTCTGTCATTAGGCTCGTCACAAGAGACCATCCAGACAGAAACCCAATATTTTTTAAAATTGACCTTAAAAGTGACCTTCCTCCCATACTTGGGCATACCAGGGGTTGTGACTTTAAATATATATATATATATATATATATATATATATATATATATATATATATATATATATATATATATATATATATATATATATATATATATATCAAAACATTGTTTTGGTCAGCCAGATGTTTAGGATTTGACATTTTTTGTCCACCTACTCTGTCCTTCCCAAAAAGCTGGGATGAGCAGATATTTTTTTGTTGGTATTAAAGTTACCATTGCAGGATGTAAGCTATTCCAAATAAAGCTGCCTTTTGCAATTGACTGAGAGGGATTTTGTCAATGACGATGGTCATCAAGTGGTGAGCCAGATGTTTTGGGATTCGTTATTGTTGTTGTTGTCATCTTTATGTGAGCAACTAAGGCTTACTTAACGGACATTACTAGAGACCTAACTCTTAGGATGTCATGAAATATGCTTGCTCTACAAAATTTATCACTAGCATTACGAAATTGCCCAGTGTAAAATCAAATGAGTATGTTTCATCAAAGAGTGGCAATAAAATCAATTTTTAGAGATTGCTCTATGAGTGAGATGGGTGATCTCTATATCTGATATATAAATGATTTTTAAAAACATCTTTTCCATCAACCCCCACTCCCTTCCAAAGGCAGAATTAATAGCTGAACTTACGTGTCTCTTCAGCCTTTGAAAAAAGGCTCTTTAAAAAGTCACAGTGCTCTACCATCCTTTTCTGGAATGGCTCAGTATTAAGAAGGAAGAAATTCTGTTCTGTGGGATTATAAAGTGGCCAGTCATCCTTGCTGGCCACTAAACCAGTGGGATTCCTAAGGAGGAAGAAAAGGACATCGATGGAAACGAATCAAAGGGAGAACCAACCTAGAAATAAGGAGAAATTTCCTGACAGTGAGAACAGTTGATCGGTGGAATAGAAGTTGCCTTCAGAAGCTATGCCTGCTTCATCATTGGAGGTTTTGAAGAAGAGATTGGACAGCCACTTGTCCAGAATGGAATAAGTCTAGTTCTAGTTGCCTGCTTGGCAACTGCTTGAGCAGGTTGGGCTAGAAGACCTCCAAGGTCCCTTCCAACTCTGTTATTCTGATGTAGCTCTTTTCCAAAGAGACTGGTTTTGACTTGAGAAACCACAACCAAGGAGAACTCCCAAAGGGGACTTTGAGGGAGGGGTGGAGCTTGGCTTTGTGAAATCTCTTGTGTCTCCCCCTTGCTGATCCGAACCCAATTCAACTCCTCATAGACTCTTGGATCTGCCAGTCCCAATCCTGACACCCTGGGCACCCTCCATCTTGTGAGTTTCCCCTTCACTACTTACTCCCTTGCAAGCCTTTGTTTGTTCTCTTAATGGTAGAGTAACGCTCTGTTTCTTATCTCCCTTTTGCCTTCTTTATTCCACTTGGAGATATAATGTACCGTAGAATAGGTGTGATACCACTGAACTCATAAAAGAACAATTATCTATGTGACATTATTAAGAATCCTTAGAAATTCAGGGCTGTTTCCAGTACAGGTAGTCCTTGACTTACAACTATTCATTTAACGTCCATTCAAGGTTACAATGGCACTGAAAAAAGTGACTTACAACCGGTCCTTGCATTCACAATGATTCCAGCATCCTCACAGTCACGTGATCAAAATTTGGCTGCTTGGCAACTGGTATGTATTTACAATGGCTGCAATATCCCGGGGTTACATGATCAACATTTGCAACCTTTCCAGATGACTTTCAACTAGCAAAGTTAGTGGAGGAAGCTGGATTCATATAATCATATATTGTACTTAATTGCAGTGATTTGCTTAATAACTGCGGTAAGAAAGGTTTTTAAATTGGGCATGATTCATTTAACAACTGTCTTGCTTGGCAACAGAAATTCTAGTCCCAACTGTAGTTGTAAATCATGAACTGCTTGTATTAACACAACCTGCAAACATATGGAAAGGGAAAGCGTGCATTACTTTATGGTTGTATTACTTTAGATATAAAGTGCATTTGTTGAATGGAAAGGCTTTTTTTGGATTTAAAATAGAGATTTTTGAAATAAAGTGAACCACTTACCCAGTTCTGGCAAACTCTGCCCAGTAGTGCATCATTTTATGGCTCAGTCTGGCTTCAGCCTCTGTGTACGTTTGATTGAAAGGCGGCACTGATTCAAGGGTTCCAAAAACATAAGAAATCTCAGCACCGTGAGTTGCCCCAATCCATTCAGGCCAAATTGACCATGAAGGGCGATGTGTGAATAAATAGGCATATACAGGACTCCCAGTTTTCCTGATATTTCTTGCAGCTTCCCTCGATGGGCATGCAATGATCTGATCTGTATAGAAGTGGGACAGAGCGGAGCGGAACTGGGCTGGCCCATATTGTCCTTCACTGAACTTCTGTGCAATAGCCTGAATAAAATCTTCAGTTGCATTTCCAACCAACAGCTGTATCCCTTTCAGAAGCTGCTCCTGATTTATGAGATTGTGGGTGATGTTAGGGAAAACAAAGTGGACAAATGAGGCTGCTTCATCAGAGGTTTCACCTATGAGGACTGGTTTGACCTGAATTTGCCCCTCCTCCATGAGCTTTTCTGGTTCACCAAGCAAAAACTCCCCATCTGTGGTTGGCACGAAGGGAAAATTCGCAAGGAAGCCACCTTTGTAGAACAGAGATATTTCATGCCGAATAAGTTCAGAAACATTTTTTGTTTGCAGACAATGCCCTATGCTGATATTATTGTCCTCAGAGCAACCTAGCAGATGAATAAATTCCAGTGATAACTTTTTGGCATCCTCAGGAGACTTCCAAGACCAGAAGGCATTGGCTGTTCCACTCTGGATCACCGCTTGGGCAAAAAGGTCATGGCTTTTTGGTGCGAGAAGATGGAGATTCACAGAAGCTCCTCCAGCACTGTGGCCAAAAAGGGTCACCCGAGAAGGATCTCCCCCAAAGGCAGCTGCATTCTCTTTTACCCACTTCATGGCCAGCTGTTGGTCCCATAAGCCAAGGTTCCCTGGAGCAGCTGGTGGTAAGTAAAGAAAGCCTAGGGCTCCCAAGCGATAATTGATGGTGACCACAATGACGTTCTCAGTGGCAGCCAAAGGTGCCCCATTGTACATGTCCACAGAAGATGTGCCCATTAAAAAACCCCCTCCGTGTATCCAGACCAAAACAGGGACTGGTGAAGAAGGTTGTGGGTGTGGCACCCAGATGTTGAGAGAAAGGCAATCTTCTGACAGTGGTGTTTTAGGAGACCACATCTCTGCTTCAGGGACATCCCGGAAAATAAATTGAGGACAGGAATTGCCAAAACTGGTGGCTTCCAATGTTTGCTTCCATGGCTGATGTGGAAGAGGTTTCTGGAGACGCAACTTCCCCAGGGGGGGCTCAGCATAAGGAATGCCTAGATAGGCTGTCACAGATCCAGGGCCAGCCAGGAACTGCTTGCCCTTAACAGGGCCACTGCTGGTTATGACCACTGTGTCCCCATTAGAAGCAGAACTGGAGGCTAATGGAAAGTGGAGGAGGAGGAGGAGGCAGCACAAGAGAGGCGGGCATAGCAGACAAGCCATTGCAACAGTAGGACAAGTCAGTGGACCTGGAAAAAATTACAACCAATATGAGATTATTCCAATACTGTATAAGTACATCTTATGCCAACTCATGATTACTTTATTGTGATGGTTGGGCTCCATTTTTGCTGAGGACACCAATGGTGAGCATGAAATGACTTAGTCAACCTTGCCCTTCTCCATGATGTATATCCAACATTCTAGAAGAACCGCTTAGAACTCCTGTTTACTGATCCCTTTGCTCAGCGGATGGACAGCTTTGTACAGAATTGCTAGTAGATCTTCTCCAGGGTTCCCAATGCAGTGTTGTTATATATTATCTATGTTCTAACACAGTTAGAACACAGATAATATATAACATAATAAGTTAGAATAAGTTTCTAACATTCCAGAATTCTATTCTGGAACTTGGTGTACTAAGCCCTATCTTGTAAATTATGATATAACTGAAATAAATAACAATGTAAAATTACCCCAAATCAACATTTTTATTGCTCTGATCTTGTTTTAAATCCACCTACCATGTCAAGCCAGAAGAGTCACTGAAACCTAGGATTACCAAGGTAAGTGTGCCCTCTTTTGGGTATGTTGTGCAATAAAATTCCTTAGAAAAACTAGTTATGGTAAGAATGGCAAAATAAGCAAAATTGTAAAACATCAGGAAAAAAAATGGAGAGAGCTAATCTATAAAAGGCTATAAATCAGTGTTTCTCAATCTTAGCAACTTTAAGATGTGTGGACTTCAAATCCCTGAATTTTGGGAGCTAAAAGTTAGGTACAACTGAAAAGATGAAGAGCACACTTTCAACTTCTCCTCTGAACCCAGTAATTCAGTAACTCTAATCACCATGGGATTTCCTATTTTCTTTCACACAAAGGCTAGCATCAGAAATATTTTTTAGAACAGCTACTTTCCCCCAACCCAAGGGTGCCCAATCTCTGGGCTGTGGCCCATTACCAGGCCTTGAGACTTTTGGAACCGGGCCACGGAGGTGGCAGGTGAGTGTGTGAGCATGCACGCATCCCCACTCACGCAAGCAGCATGCATTTGTGCCTGCCGCACACACAGATTGTTCCCCTCTACACCCACACACGGCGATCCACAACCGAAAAGGTTGGGGAACTCTGCCCTAACCTTAATATTTTCCCATCCACACATGCTTTTCTCAGCAGGCACTCTAGGCTGCCTAACAAGCATTTCTGTAGGCTTCCTGAAGAAGGCCTAACATTATTTGTCCTTGAGGAGCAAGACAGACTCCAAAACTGAACAAATTGTCAATTGTACAGCCAGCAATATTAGAGCAAAGCAAAGTAGAAATAATACCTCCCATCCCATGATGTATCCAGTCCAATTGCACAAGTGCTTTAGGAAATGCAATTCTATCAGCATCTACCTAGAAGAATATCCCACTGATTTTTAACGGGTCTTATTGCTAGATAAAGATGTTAGGAATTTGCAAGCACATATCTGAACCTAGAAGAAATGGCAGCCCACTATGGGTTTTATCTTCACTGCTTTTCTTTTCAACTCTTGTTCTCTGTGTCTCAAACTCTACAGGCATTTCCTATTATGGTTGAATAAATTGTTGTCTCTTTAATGTTATGTTTAGCCTGGAATAGAAATAACTAGTCTAAACAGAATTAACCAACCAGAAAAAACAACAAGAAATTCTAGTCCCTTTCCTAAAAATCATCTTCTAATTCTCTGGAAAAAAAATCACTGTTTTTCAAAAATTCTGCAGACTTACTCACTTGTCAGATTTAACGGGATTATTTGTTATTCGAAAGAAGAAAGCAGCTTCAGAGACGACCAGGCTGTATCCTGTTCACACAGACCCAGAAAAAGATCATGAAAAGAGGAACTTTATATATTGCGGGAAGGTGCATTGACCAACCGGATTCGGTCCATAAAAGGGGAAGGAAGCTGAAAGTTTTGGCAAAAGGCTCCAATATCAAAGACATGAAAAAACAGAGAAGTTCCTTCAAATGGGGTGAGAGAACTCCAGAGCAAAGGACAATCACTATCTTTGGTTGTGCAACCTGCAGCCTTGAAAAGAGCCATTGCAACATCTGTCCAGATTTCAAAGCAACTAAAGAACCTGAAAGCAAATAACAGATACCCGATGTGACCCTAAATTTGATGGCTCTAAAAATGTAGGACAGACAGCATCACCACCAGATAGATTTGCAATTGGCTGACCAATTGCACTCAGCAGGTATCACGAACAGTTGTGGGAACTAGCAGCTAGCCTAAGGGTCGGCAATCTTAAACAGTCAAAGAGCCACAAAGATCCTAACTGGAAGCCTCCGGTTCCCGCCCCCCCCCCCCGAGTCTCCTCCTCACGCTGTGTCCTTTTTCCTTTACCTGTCCTAACCGAAACCTCTATCAATTGTGGAGCTGACCAGAAAGCCCACCCCTTGCCATAGAGTCTCCTCCTGGAGTCCCCTGCTTCCCCCTCAACTGGAAGCTCCCCTCAAAATTGTGGTGCCGACTGGCAACAGGGAGCCGCAGCAGAGGGATGAAGAAGCCACATGCTCCACCAGAGCCACAGATTGCTGATCCCAGGGCTAGCCTATTAAAAAGGATGAGAGGGGATAGCTGTCTTCCAATACTGCTGTCACACAAAAAAGGGGACTGAAAAAAAAGTACATTATTTCCATAGCAGGGAAGATAAGGCAGGAATGGTTAAAATGACCATTTTATTTAAAGAGAAAAATATGTTCTTATTTGGGTATCACTTCTGGAAATTGTGCTTGTGAGGAACAAAAATGAAACTCTGACCTTGGTTTTGTTGGTTAGCGGGATTTGGTGTTATAGGAATGGCTAGTTATATATTAATGTGTAGAAGCAAACAGTTGAGGTTGGAATGTATTTATCTTGTTCTATGCCAGGAAGAGTTGGAAGTCAATGCCCCCTTTTCTTTCTTTTTCTCTTCCCCATTGTGTCTCACACCCCCTTTTCCCCGTTCCCTTTCCCTCCCTTAATTTCCTATTTTCTTTTCTTCTTTGTATTTTATATTAGAATAGAATAACAGAGTTGGAAGGGATCTTGAAGGTCTTCTAGTCCAACCCCCTGCTTAGAAACCCTACACTTCAGATAAATGGATATCCAACATCTTAAAAACTTCCAGTGTTGGAGCATTCACAACTTCTGGAGGCAAATTGTCCCATTGATTAATTTTTCTGTCAGGAAATTTCTCCTTAATCCTAGGTTTCTTCTCTCCTTGATTAGTTTTCACCCATTGCTTCTTGTTCTACCCTCAGCTGCCTTGGAGAATAGTTTGACCCCCTCTTCTTTGTGGAAGTCCCTGAGATATTGGAACACTGCTATCATGGTATCACTAGTCCTTCTTTTCAACTAGATGTACCCAGTTCCTGCAACCGTTCCTCATATGTTTTAGCCTCCAGTCCCCTAATCATCTTTGTTGTTCTTCTCTGAACTCTTTCTAGAGTCTCCACATCTTTTGTACATTGTGGCAAACAAAACTGGATGCAGTATTCCAAGTGTGGCCTTACCAAGGCACTTTAAAGTGGTATATATAATAAAATAAAAATGATACACGTGTTAGAAGACCTCTAAGGTCCTTTTCAGCCCTATGATTCTAAGTTCTATGTCAATTAATTTGCACATAAGAGAGTACGTTCTCCAGCTTGATACAGAATTATTAACGCTGATGCTCTGCACATGGTTCTTCATTCAGTTGTGGACTCCCCTTACTGCACTGCGATTCAAACCCACATTTCGATGGCTGGTTAATGACATTGTCACAGGCAGCCTGATTAAAAGCTGTACTGAAATTGAGGTACATTCCAAGTCTTTTCTTTATCAATCAGAGTGGTTACCTTGTCAAAGAAGGAGCCAAGATTTGTTTCACACAACTGTTCTGGGCTGTGTTTTATGAGATAGGCCAGAAAAGAGTTTACAGAGTTTGATGCCTTTCCAGGTCAAAATGTGGGAGCAGATCTCAATTCAAGTGGGGAGATAATCCATAGAACGGGGCCTCCCCAGCCCAAGGACGCCCGAGATTCCAGTTTGTAATATGCCTTCAGGAAAGAAATGTTGGTTTATTGGTGGGAGAAAGAGGTACCCTACAAATGCAACTCTGGCATGTGCACAGCCAAGATTAGCTCAGTTGGTTCTCCTCCCATGATAGCAATGTTTGCCAATAACCAGGTCAATGGCAGTACATTGATCCTTATAAACCCTTTACATAAGCAATCTTGTGTGTTTGGAGGATTAGTTTTACATTATGGTAT
Source organism: Thamnophis elegans (assembly GCF_009769535.1). Taxonomy (NCBI): domain Eukaryota; kingdom Metazoa; phylum Chordata; class Lepidosauria; order Squamata; family Natricidae; genus Thamnophis; species Thamnophis elegans. The sequence continues at coordinate 148,476,160 of NC_045542.1, read as the reverse complement.
TTCCTGTGACACTTTATGGCAGCAAAAGTTGGTATCTAAAGAAGCAGGATAAGGAAGTATTGTTGACACCTTTGAACTTAAATGTTGGAGAAGACTCCGGAGGCTACCACGGTCAGCCAAGAAAAGAAACAAGTGGATCATCGAGCAAATCAACCCAGCATTCCCACTTGAGGTACAAGTGACCTGTGTCAAATTATTCTACTTTAAAGGAGAAGAGTTGTAGCTCAGGGTTGAAATGAGGGGTTCCACCACAAAACCGCGGTAGACAAAAGCGCGCTCGACGAAAGCGCGTACGTGACGTCATCACAGCGCGACGAAAACATTGCGCTGTGATCGATAAATGTAAAAATAAAGCGAAAACCTTACCCTAACCCCCCCAAACCTAACCCTAAACCTAACCCTAACCCTAACGCTAACCCTTAACCTAACGCTAACCCTTAACCTAACGCTAAACGTAACCCTAACGCTCTAAACCTAACCCTAACCCTTAACCTAACCCTAACCCTTACCTTTATGTGAATCGGCTTGTTTAATTTTATTTTTATTTCAATTTTTAATTTTTTTCGTCGCGCTGTGATGACGTCAAATGCGCGCTTTCGTCGAGCACACTTTTGTGGACCGCGGTTTTGACGGGTCACGGAAATGAGGAACCCTTGGTGCTCTCTGAGCTTGCTTGTTTTCTTGCAGAAAAAGGGGCAATTTGTCAAGAGTGCCAGTCAGAGTGCATGACGAAAACTCTTTAATTTCACAATGTATGGACTTAACCACAGTTTCAATTGAGAAACTCTGGCCATCTTAGACTAAGCCAAGTCCACAAATACCAGAGAAGTCCTGGAAGCCTGGCACTGTATCAAATTGGCCATCAATAGACAAATAATATCTACCTACTGTACAAAGGGCAGTCCTGTTGGGAAGGAGGGCTCTTCAATTTTAATATAGATAGCGTCTGGCACCTCTTTCAAACCTCTCTGTCCAGATGATGGACTTTGCTATCTTCAAAAGCGTGGCCTTCGTCTTTGAAATGCAGATGAACTGCTGCATTTTGTAAGGCAGATGGACTGCAAGATCACTCAGAACTGAAGGAGCTTCTGGGATGACCAGCTCAAGGCCACCCAGCTGGTTTTTATGGCTAACCAGCTTTCCCGGTTTCTAGCCTGGTGCTTTAACCACTAGACCAAGCTGCCTTTCCCATCATCACTTCCCTTGCTTTTTGCCACAAGATGGTCCATCTGTTTGGGAAAATGGTACCTTTAGGCTCATGGCAGATCATTTCAGAAGGACTGGTGGACAGCAGAACACAATCCCCACATTCTGGTCAATCAAGGAAGTGAGGGGGAGACTGGCCTAGCTGGGAACATTTCCCAAAGCAGAAGGACAGGGGAGTTTATATAAAGTTATTGTAAGTTTGTATCACAATAGGGAAAAAAAATCACTAAAGCAATTTGGCAAACTTCAGATTGAGGAAGGAATTCCCTTTCAGTGATACAAAACCTGTATCTATGAGAACCAGAGATAACTAAGAATTTTATTATGTCTGGAATGAGAACTTCTGCATTATTCACCTCTGGCAATTATACATTTGCTAGATTTATCCTTTAGAATGACAGATCCCTCTGAGTACAGGAATACACCCAAGGTACTTTATTTTATTTCATTTTTTTTAAAGAAAAAACATATTTATCTGTTTGATGTACGTAAAAAATTCCCATTTCCTCTTTACAATCACCCATAAGCCACTTAGAGCAGCTTCCCAAGTATAAAATACACCATTTCCTCCGCAGTGTTTGGAGATGCCAAATTTAGGATGAAGAATAAAAACCTGAAGATATTCCCACAATTTCTCAGCTAGCTTTAATTCAACATCTGGACTTCAGATAAAAAGAGGTGGAATGACAAGCCTGTTGACCTACATGTCCATGTCAACAGAGGCTTCAACTGTGCATACAGGATTTAGAAAGTTCACCAACGCAGGGCAGATTGGTGAACAGGTAATTTGCTCAACTTCAACTGAAGACTTCAACCGAAGTCTCCCACACAGGTAGAAGAGGAACAAGTGAAATCATAGCATCTTCATGCTGGAGTGACAGCGTTGAGTCACGGTGAAAATCTGAGTATTTGGCACTGGTTTTTAAAAAAAACAAATGGCATCCCCATGATGGAATATCAAATTGATATCAAATTAGGCAAACCACCAGATCAAGAGAGGGTGATTTGGTGTGCTGAACACATTATGTTAGGGCCGAACTAATCACAATATGGGTGAGTGCAATGTGTAAACCCAGCTCCTGCATAGAGATCTGTCTTCATTCACACATGGATAGAAAAAACTCCTTGAATTACCCCTATAAAAACACACATCTTATTAGAACAAGGCAACCTGAATATAAGCTGTGTTTTGTCACAAATTAGCAGTTTCTATAAAACTAGAATGAAAGGCTGTCTCTTCTTTCTGTACCCTTTCAGCGGAGAGGGTCAAGCCATTTAAAGGATAAAAATGATAATTGCTTAATACTTTTTTTCCTGACCTTCTTCAAGGTGTTGCATTCCAGATGTACTGAGCTCCAATTTCTATCATTCCCCAGACAAGTCTCAGGAAGGGTCAAAAGAGTAGGATGGTGCCAGGTTGTAGACAGTCTGATACTAGAACTCCCTGGCACCTTGAAGATTCAGTATTCAACCATGCAGGGAACATCATCTCAACTTTAGTAACTTTCCACAAACAAACTTTCTGGACTTTTAGTTTAGTGAGATGGCTTTGTCCCTGCTATTTCTATTTTCTCAAAGCATTTCATTGTTCACTTCTAACCTATTTCAATGCCAGTGTTTCATCCCAGCTAGGGTGTCATTCCTACCGGAGAGTGTTGATGCAAAGGTGACACTTAGACTGAACCAATGAGCTTTTTTGTTCTTTTTTTTTAAAAAAAGCAAGTTTCGAATCTCTTTTTGGCTGAAAAGGGATAATCACCCCTGTTTTCCTTCTCTCCGCCTGTCTTGCATCCACTCGAAGTAATGGGAGGGAAAGAATATTCCTGCCTTTCTGTTTGGTCCACTTTCCAACAAGCATGATCAGAAGAACACGGAGTACAATCAATGCCTTCATGAACTGTGTTTCTGACGCTTCCAGAAGCGCTTGACGTCTGAGTGGCCGGCGGGAGTCACCACCATGAGACGCTTGATTGGGTTCTCAAAAACCAGGACCCCAAGTTCCTTGGCATGGTCACGGAGCAGCTCAAAGTCCACCTGGGATAAGAACTGGTTGTATAGGACACCTGTGGGAAAGAGTTGGAGAAACAGATGAACAGGAAGGCATGCAAAGAGAAGCTGATGGAGAAATAGAAAGAGACAGGTGTGGAAAACAGGCGGGGGCAGCAATATATGGCAAAAGAGGAATAAGAGTGGAAGAAATGGGGCAAACAAGGACAGACAAAACCACAAACAAGAGCCTCTTTATATCCCCCCTGCAGACATCAGGGCCAACTCCTGCTTTTTTAAAATGATAATCATGACCACCCCTGTAAGTGGCGTGACCCAGCCACAAAGAATATGGCTTCTTAGCTGTACACAAAGCCCTAGATGTGGTCCAGGAAGCAGGCACCCTGCTGGAGAAATTAAAATTCACATTTTAATTTCAATTTAATTTTTAACAAATCCATCCTAGAACTAAGTAGGAATTTCCTGACAATGAGAACAATCAATCTGTGGAATGCCTTCAGAAGTTGTGAGTGCTCCATCACTGGAGGTTTTTAAGAAGAATAACAGAATAACAAGAGTTGGAAGGGATTTTGAATGACATCCAAACTCTGACCAGGAAGTCTATAGCTAAGGCAGAGATGTCAAACTCAAAGGTCTGGGGGCTAGATCCGGCCTGCAGGGTGCTTAGATCTGGCCCGTGAGGCTGCCCTGCAAACAGTGAAGGACTGGCGACGGTGCCTCTGCCAGTTAAAATGGAGCTTGGGAGGGCCACTTTTTTTGCTGGCGGAGGGTTACAAGAAGCTGTCACAGCCAAAAATGGAGCTCAGAAGCCTGTTTTCGCTGGCAGAGCGCTCAGGCTACTACAGACGCCCCCAACACAAGTGACATCAAGCTGGCCACACCCACTCCAGTCCCCCCAAGGTCAACACAACCCTGATGAGGCCCTCAATGAAATCGAATTTGACGCCCTTGAGCATTATATTTGGACCATGCAACTTTAAGGTGTATGGACTTCAGCTCAAGGCTGGCTGTGGAATTCTGGGAGTTGAAATCCACACGTCTTAAATATATTAAGGCTGAGAAACACCCGTTTAATTAAAACTAAAGAAAGCAGAGATGAAAGTGAACAAGAACTGGAGTCAATGACCAAAACCTCTGATATATAGGTGGTCCTTGATTTATAACCATTTTTTTAGTGACCATTTGAAGTTACAGCAGCACTGAAAAAAGTGACTTAGGACTGGTCCGTACATTTATTGCTCTCATAGCATCCCCATGGTTACATTATCAAAATTCAGGCGCCTGGCAACCAGCATTTATTTGTGACAATGCCACATTTCAGATTCATAGGATCTCCACTCGCAAGCTTCCCGCCTGCCTTCGGACAAGCAAAGTCAATGGGGGGAAACTGGATTCACTGAATGACCATATGATTCGCTTTACAACTCCAGTGATTTACTTTAAACAGCGGGGCTTTAAAAACAGGTCATAAAATTGGCTGCAACTCATTTAATCTTGTTTTAGCAATGGAAATGAGGGTCTCCATTGTGGTTGTAAGTTGAGGACTACATCTATATTGGACTAAAGATTAATGCCCGGACGGTCTGGCTAATGGCCATACTGAAGTTCAACGCACTGGGAGAGGAGACCAGGTTGGGGAATCTGCCAAACTATAATGGACCTAGTTTGACATCCTATTAGATTCTTCTCCCGGTTATCGCTTCCTCTCCTGACCACCTGTCCCATCTCTCGGAGATGCTCACCCTCAGAAAAGCGCAGTCTATCCCGTTCCAGTTCCCACAGCCGGATCTGATCTGTGATTGTGGGGGGCAGTACAGGGGTCTGTGGAGAGGAGAGTGGAAAAGTTAGAGATGGCAAAATATCTATTTGCTAAAGAGCAAAGAAAACAATCTCCCAATTGCATTGTCCTCTAGAATTGACCAATCCCTACTTTCCCTGAACCTGTGGTGGTGGCCTGCCAGCGGAGTTAGCAGCAGATTCGGACAGTAAGGAGGTTGGGAAGGAACATGGGTCAGTCCTGGAGTCTGGGGAAGGCTCTGGGGAGGGCTCTGTGTCAGAGGCAGGCAGGGGGCCAGAGCCGTATGCCAGTTATCAGCTGCCTTCAGAGTCAGACATCAGTGAGGCAGAAGAACAGCTGGAGCCTGTTCCCAGTGTGCGCATACACAAAGTTGTCAGACGAAGGGAACAGCTAAAGAACAGGGGTTGACTTGGGAGTAAGGCCACAGGTGGACGATAAATGACCCCTCCCAGAGGAAATAAAAGGGGAGCGAAAGGGGAGTGGAGTTTGCAGGAGACAATTAGTTCGTTTAATTGGTTTGTGACTCTCCAAGGCTCCTTGCCACGTTTTGCAGATATCAGCCTATCAGCTCTCCAAGTCAGTTAAGGTCTGTGACTGTAAACCCTCACTTGAAAGACTTTGCTGAATGAGCAGAATTCACAGTAAATTAATAAAAGGGTTTTTTGTTGGGTCAAGGAGTTTGCGTCATGCTCTTGGGAAGCCTACGTCAGAACAGAACCTTTTAATCCAGGGATCCACAACCCCGGGGCTATGGCCTACTACTGGGCCACGGCCTGTCTGTAACCAGGCTGTGAAAAACATCAGACAAGCGCATCTGTGTGCACAGCTCCCCTCGCATAAGCGACGGGAGTTTGCACTCAGGTGCGAAGTTCCCCTCTCATGTCTGATGGGCATGCGTACCCCCGCTCGCACAAATGGAGCTGGGTGCAGGCCCACCACTCGCACACAACCATTCCCTCTCCCCCCACCTCTGCACAGGGTACCAAGCAGGAAAAGTTTGAGACCTCTGTTTTAATCCATATTTCATATTTGGGATCATGTTAAGTCTTGTATTGGGCTTTCTCTCCAGAAGGCTTAGCAATCTTCTTTTATACATAATTTCATAGGACCTTTACAGTGTTTTATTTATATCTTATAAGTTTTGTATAAGGTAAAGATAAAGGTTCCCCTCGCACGTATGTGCTAGTCATTCCCGACTCTAGGGGGCGATGCTCATCTCCATTTCAAAGCCGAAGAGCCAGCACTGTCCGAAGATGTCTCGGCATCATTATATGCCGAAGGCGCATGGAACGCTGTTACCTTCCCCCCAAAGGTGGTCCCTATTTTTCTACTTGCATTTTTACATGCTTTCAAACTGCTAGGTTGGCAGAAGCTGGGACAAGTAACGGGAGCTCACTGTTATGCGGCGCTAGGGATTCAAACCGCTGAACTGCCAACCTTTCTGATCAACAAGCTCAGCGTCTTAGCCACTGAGCCACCGCATCCCTCCTAGGTTTTGTATAGTATCTTTTTAAGATACTTTTTAAGCCGCCCAGATTTATCCTATGGCAACATGGGTGACCAATAAATTTTCCAACCAAAAAAAAAAAGGTTCGGGCTGCCAATAATTTTCAACTTTTTAACTGTCGCAAGACTAATATATTTTTAAAAATTTAATTTCTGGGGATGCGGTTTGGGATGGCTTGGCTGCTGCGTTCCTTAAGCTAGCATTCATATTGCCCCAGCTTTATTAAACAACAAATACATTGTTACAAAGGGCAACATTTTTCTTGGATGCCCTAATCCCCCAGGGGTCCTCTCCCTTCATTTCCTCTAGCCATTTCCTCACCTGTTTCAGCATCACGGCGTGAGCTCGTGTCCGTAGGAAGTGAATGATCTGTAGCAAAAGAGGATAATGAACCTTGGGTACATTTGAGACTTTGTCATTAAAGTTTTAATCCCCATCCAACCAACGGAGAGAAGCAGAGCATGATTCCGAAGTCCCCTTTAAACCTATCCTCACCTGATCGGCCGTGATCCCGTTGGCAATGGCCTGCTGTGTGCTCTCCCGGGTGACTTGCGCCACCACCAAGTTAGGGAAGCGATACAGCATCTCAGAGAAGAGGGCAATTAGTGCAATCTGTAGTTCTGAATCTGGAAGTAAGCACATGTAGAAAGTTAGCACCCACCCCCCTCCAGAAGAATGAAATATTTTAGGAAATATTAAAAAGGTGGAATATTATATTTCCCTGGATGAGAAAAAGAGAAACAAGTTTTAAAAACAAAGCAGCTTCCTGCCCCTCCCTGCCCCTCTATCTTCAGCTCCAGGATGATGGGATTAAGACATGGGCCTCAGGACATGATAGGATTAGCCCTCTACCCAGAGGTGGGTTCCTACCAGTTCGCACCTATTCGATAGAACTGGTTTGTCAAATCTACCGAACTGGTTAGAAGAGGTTCCACCAGTGGACCTGGAAAGCAGGCCACACCTACAGAAAAGGTTCCAAAATGTTTTGAAACCCACCACTGGTCCTTGGATATGATTATTCTACACTATCAAGCTCATATTTATAAAACTCAGTGCCTCTGTGAAAGGTAAGGATGACTATTGCGTTTGTGGTACAATCAGAACATTGCGTGTCTTGATGTTGTTTTAACGCAAACCAAAGATGCCTTTTAAAAAACAAGTTTACATCATATTCTTATGCATGCCGGTGCTGTGTGTGAGGTAATTTAAGGTGGTTCTGACAAGTGTCGTCAGTATCTTCATATCCGGTCACATGGGTGGCAAGCCACACCCACAAAGGAGGCCACACCCACAGAGTAGGTTTGAACAATTTTTGAAACCCATCACTGCCTCTACCTATCTCACCACATGGCACCTGGGAAGATTACATCACCCAGCAAGGCTCAACCAAGCCTGGGACTCAGGACAGCCTACAGAGTTGTCCCTGCATGGCCCCATGGGAGTCTGAGAACCAATCAGAACACAAGCTCAAGTTCAAAAGCCCAGAGAGGGTATAAAACTCAAGCCCTATCAGCATCTCTGTCCTTTTTTCTTCACCCAACATCTTCAAGCCATGTGATCCTGTCCACTGTTAAATCATCTTTCCAAACAGCCACCATGTTTCCAGTGTTATTTTCCCCACTTGGAACTGAATCTGGAAGGACATTTCTTCAAACACACACAGAGAGAGGGGGAAATACAACATTTTTAGATAAGGTTTCTCAGGCTCAGCCACTTCAAAGGTGTGTGGACTTCAATCCCAGATTTCCCCAGCCAGTGGGCCTTGGTTGAGGAATTCTGGGAGTTGAAGTCCACACGCCTTAAAGTGGCCGAGCTTCAGAAACACTGCTTTAAAATAGGCAAGCAGCTTTCCCCAGTCCAGTGTCCTTTAAAATCAGGGGTTCCCAACCTGTTGGCTACTGGACTGCATGTGTGGCTGGCCTGTGCACGTGTGTATGTACATGCACAATTCCCTCACTCATGCTAGTGTTGTGTTGCGTGCACTAGCGTTGTGTACATGCTTGTGGCTCCGTTCGCGTGCTTGGGTCACCGTTTACACGTGCCCATGTGTGCGTAAAGGTGCCTGCCCCTCCCCGCCGTGCTGCCAACCCAGAAAGGTTGGGGATGTCTGCTTTAAATAGTTCAGTGTTTCTCAACCTTAGCCTTTTTAAGATGTGTGGACTACAATTCCCAGAATTCCTCGGCCATTATTGCCCCTCCCTCCCCACCCAAAGGGGCAAATGAAATACTTAATTTTGGATTATATCTCTTGGTATAGTAGTATACCCTTTATTGTCATCGTGCATCATGTATACAACAAAATTGGTTTTAGCCTCACTGGTGCAATCCATGACCAAAAATACAAACAACATAAATAGTATAAAGAATAATCCCTATGCAAGTAATTAGGGAAAAAAAGAAAAGAAACAGAAAAACTAGTCATACATTTCATACAAATGACGCACCCCTTTCCCTCAAAAAAGAGGTTGAAAATCTGGGTGCATCTTATACACTGAATACAGCATTTTTTGCCTCCTGAAACCCCGCCCCCTTCACCAAAATGTCTGTGCATAGCCTTTAGGAGGATTCCAGAGTGCTCCTGGCGGCTGGGGAGGGCAGAAATGAGCGAAAAACAGGCCATTTTTTGCTCAATTTCAAACCCCCCCCCCCAGGCCCCAGGAGCACTCTATAGGCCTCATAAAGGCTATGCATACCCTTTTTAAAAAGAAATTGGGCCAGTTTTCACAAAAAACGGGCCATTTCTGGGAGGTATGCAGAGTGCAAAAACTTTTTTTAATTTGCCTCTTCAAAATCTTGGTGTGTCATATTTTCCTAAAAATACGGTATATCAAAACAGCCAATAATTTGAGAAATATTGTCCTAGGTCAAATGAATCAGTAAAGCAAAATCTTGGAAGTATTGTGTTATACAACCAAGAGATATTTAAAAAACTGGAGGCACTGATTCCTAATTCTGAATTAGAAGAAGAGGGATGGGCCTCTGAAGAAAGGAAATCAGTATGGTTTCAGACCTGTGTATGCATAGATCCTGTAGTTGGTCTCCACCACGATAAAGCCTTGGTTATGGGTGTCCACGGTGGTACCTGAGATGCCGGAGGAAAGATTAATAGCTAAGCGGGTGGGATAGTAACGCCTGGATTTTCTCTGCAAAGAAAGAAGGAAAGACATTGGCAACCAGTTTGTGGAAAGTTCAGAGCTCTCTGACAATTCATCTTTCAGAAGGCTAACCTACCATTTTTGCTCACAAGATCCTTGAAGAAGTCCTTAATACCTCTAACATCTGACAATTTGTGTTTTTTAATACTCTGGTTCAGCTCCTCATATAATCCCCCTACTGTGTTGTACCTTTCTTTGAAACACCAGGCCAAATTCCCGGAGATGCTGAAGGAAGTTCAGAAGAGAATCACTCATTCCTTCCACAGAATAATCCTGAGAATAAAGAAATTGGAAAATAATTTATTGATAGACAAGTACATTGCACAAATATCTTGATTGGTCAGTAGATGAATAGGCAATCAAATCACATTGAGAGGCCATGAACAAATTCTTCTGCTGATTTACCTGTAAGAGTCATAAATGGAAGATGCACTTACTAAAGAATGAATGCTCTGTGCACATATCATTCATGCTTTGTTTCCTAAACAATTAAGCTATGGTTGTGACATCATAATTTACACTAAGCATTTAGCAAACGCACTATGTCTTCTTTTCGGCCATCTGCTCCAATTTTCTAGGTTCTATGCTTGTAAGACCCTGTTCCGCTCAACATCAGAGGCTATTATTTGGCTTAATAATTGAATAATGTGTGCAATCTAGATGTGAGACTTTAATTAGGGTTAGTTCAAAGACCACGGTTCCCCTAATCTTTAAGGTAAGCAACCTTAAACCCTAAAAGAGCCACAAAGATTCTAACCGGAAACCCCCCCCCCCCCCCCGTTCAATTCTGGAGCCAGTTATTGTCTTGATATGTAGCCCAACTTCTCACCAACATATGTTACTGATAGATAAAGTTCCTTCTCACCTTGCCAAGCGTGGAGAAGCTGAGCTGAAAGAGGAAGGAAAGAATCTCCACCAAGTCCATGCCCCTGGTCTGTAGAATGATGCAAAAAGGGGAATTAGAAACAAGAAATGGGCAGAATAACCAGAGCCGAGATGGCAAGCAGTCATTTCATTGTTTCTCCTCACCTCTGCTGACTGGAGATACTGGAGCATGAAGTACCACAGCTGTGATGAAGTATCCAGCAACAGGAACTGGAAGCCGGAGGATGTGATGCAGGGAGGTTCCCCAGGCTCACTGCTAGGAAGAAGCAGAGTAACTCAAGAAAAAATCCAGAAAAGGAAAAACAATTCTTAGTTTTGCAAAGTTGTACCCAATTTTCACATGATTTACACTGATGGTGGCTAGGGTTCCCTGATGCTACAGGAGACTGATATGCTGTACATCATCCTGCCACTATCTGAGTGTTAATGCCTGACAAAATAATAAAGTTGGTAGGGACCTTGGAGGTCATTTAGTCCAACCCCCTGCTCAAGCAGGGGACTCTAGACCATTTCAGACAAATGGTTGTCCAATCTCTTCTTGAAAACCTGCAGTGTTGGAGCACCCACAACTTTGCGGGGAGGGGTGTTCACTGATCAGCTATTGCACTGATTAATTGTTTTGTCAGGAAATTTCTCCTTATGTCTATATTGTGTCTCCCCCTGATTCGTTTCCATCTATTGCACTGATGGTGTGTGTGTACTAATTGCTTTCCCTCCCATCTTTCCCTTGTGCCTGTCCCCCAATCGTTTGTTTCACCATCCCTTGTTCTCAGGGATATGAGTTATTGCAATGTGACACACAAATAGCCTCATCTTACATAAGCCTACGATTATGTGCAAATGTAACTTGGGACAATGAATTTATGACACAGTATGTTCTCCATAGGTGGGTTGCTCCCGGATTTACTACCGGTTCGCTTTGCATGCGCAGAACATGTTATAGTGAATTGCGCATGCACTTGAACTACTAAACAACATGCCGGCAATGGCGACTGAGTAATTGGTTTGGGTGTGTGGCCAGCCTGGGCCGCTGCTGGTTCTGCAATCCAGGCCAAAATACCACTACTGGTTCGGCTGAACCAAGCCGAACTGGGAGCAACCCACCTCTGATGTTCTCCAAACTCAAATTATATGTACTCAATATTTGTGTATACTTAATTTCTGTGGTACTGCAACTTTCTACAATAGAAACAAAAGGATGATTGGAAACCTGGTTGGGCAAGAAATAAATATGCCAGCTTTTAAATCTGACATTTAAAAATTAAAAATCTAAATCTTACAAGGATTCTTGCTCTCTGCATGCAAAACACCAGTCTCCACACTTTACCTAGACCAGGAGTCTCCAAATTCATGGCTGTGAATTCTTGGCTGGCCAGGGGATTCTGGGAGTTGAAGCCAACAAGTCTTAAAGTTGCTAAGTTTGGAGACCCTTGATCTAGACAAACCTGACCAGGGTTTCAAAAATGATACCTGCCCCATAGTTGCTCAAGACACACACATACCTCCTCCGGAAGGTCCTAACCCATAGTTTGAGAACGTCTGCAGTACATCATGATCAGAGGGTAAAAATGTTGTCTGAATGCTGGCCCTATCTTTCTGCACAGCCGTTCTTTTTTTCCTGATGTCAAATCTGACAATTCTCTACTGTTCTTAAAACAGATACTGGGCTGTATTATGGCTGGAGGAGATACTTTGGGAAGGGGGTGACCTTAATCAGTGGTCACCAACCTTTCAGACCTCAAAGACCGCTAAATTCATAATTTTAAATCCCACAGACTACTAATATGATATGCCTAATGATCAGCTGGCTGGGCGTGGCTAGGTGGTCATGTGACTGGATGGGCAGGACCAACTTGATGTCACTCACATCGAGGGTGCCTCGCCTGCTTCTACTCACCCCTCCCCTTCCAGCCTGCGTGCCCGGGCTCCTTAGTCCCCCACCAGGAAGCAGTTGTTGGAACTAAGCAGCTACCATGAGAAAGAGTTGGCAAAACAGCTGGCTCAGTTCAAATTGGATCTGACCGAGAAGGAGACTCAGCAGAAGCACCTCACTGAGAACGATGAGCATAGGCTTTCCAAGCAGAGGGAAGACCTGAGGGAGTGCAAGGCCAGGTTGGCACTTGGAGGCTCAGTGGGCTGAGATGGTCAACCAGTTCCAGGCCATGATACAGTCCCACTGGAACAAGGCTTTCTGCTCTTCACAACCAGCAGCACTTCCCTCCAGTCTTCACCCAAAGACTTGCACCAGGAGGCTGAAGCAGACCCCAAGTCAGAATTTCTGCCCACCTCCGACCCACACAAAAAGACCCTGAAGGGGGAAACTCTCTGTAGCAACACAAGTGTTCATTGCACGTATCTGACACGTATCTGTAGTTTGAGGACCCCTGATTTTGTGCCATATAAGAAATGCAAATAATTTTTCTGCAGACCATCAAGATTTTCTCGGGGACCACCAGTTGGTGACCGCTAGACTAAATGCTTGTATCTCCCCGAGACACTTACCTCTTCATCAGGCCAGCTTCAGTCAGCAGTTGAGCCAGGTCCTGACTCACTGCTGCACTAGGAGAGCCTACCATGAAATGCAGGATGACCTAAATGGAACAATGTGGAGAAAAAGAAGAAAATTGTGATCTCTGTGGAATCTGGTGTTTGGTACACTCAATTCATTGTGTGCTGCACACCCTATGCAAAGGCACCCAGTCACTGGAGACTCTACAAAGGGTTGCAATTCCACTCACGATTCATCATGATGTCTATTGCTTTGATGGGCAGAATTCTAGGATACACCCCATTGAGGGATCCTGGCTTGTAATGGCAACTAATCTCAGTTGAAACTATGAAGCAATAGACAACTGCAAATGCTACTAAAGGACAGTAAGACCACATTAGATAAAGGGAGAGTTAGTAAGGAATTGGGAAACATGGATGTCCACCCTAGGCCTGGTGAAAGGAAACGCAATAGTATTCTACCATGAATGAATTCAAACAGGAAGAATCAGGAGCTTAATCCTCCATAGAAGGAAACACACCATTTAAAATACTCTGATTTCAAGGAAATTTAAAATGCTAAGCACAATGGTGCTGGAGGAGACTCCTGCGAGTCCCTTGGACTGCAAAGTGATCAAACCAGTCAATCCTGAAGGAGATCAATCTTGACTGCTTTTTAGAAGGCCAGATCCTGAAGATGAAACTCAAGTACTTTGGCCACCTAATGAGAAGGAAAGACTCTCTGAAGAAGAGCCTCATGCTGGGAATGACTGAGGGCAAAAGGGGAGGACAGAGAATGAGGTGGCTGGATGGGGTCACTGAAACATTCAGTGTGAGATTAAATGGACTCCAGGGGATGGTAGAGGACAGGAAGGCCTAGAGAAAAGTTGTCCATGGGGTCGCCATGGGTCGGACACAACTTTGCAACTAACAACAAGAAGCACGTTAACCAAACCATATCAAAAGATCTTATTTTTGCATGATTAACCTGGTGTTTTCTCAGAAGGAAGGCTTTTGAACTAAATACAAACAAGAAAGGAGAGAGAGCAGCAATCTTGGTGACTTCACTGGCAAGAGGTGGGAGAACACTGCAACAAAATCAGTCTTTTGAAGACTAATACAGATAGTCCTCGACTTATCATCACAATTGGGACCAGAATCCCTGTTGCTAAGCAAGGTGGTTGTTAATTGCGTCACACCCTATTTTTTGGCTATAGTTAAGCGAATCACCACAGCTAAGTAAATCATACAGTCATTAAGTTAATCCGACTTTCCCCCCATTGAGTTTGCATGCTGGGGAGATTGCAAATGGCAAGCCAATGATCGTGGGATGCTGCAACCATCCGAAATACATGCCAGCTGCATGCATGTAATTTTGATCATATGACTGTTGGGATACTGCAAGAGTTATAAGTGTGAGAGCTGGTCATGTCACTTTTTTCAATGCCACTGTAAACTTCAATCCTAAACAATCCTAAACAAAATGTTGTAAGTCAAGGACTACCTGTAAATACATCCATAGCAAATCAGGCTACTTAGACAAGGCAAAATGCTCACCTCCCACCTTTCTTCTGCATACTTGTCCAAAGATGGGACATCTCGGGCATGCTTATCTGGGCCCAGTTGGCTGGTATCATCGGACCAGGCCTTACCTCTGTGGACACAGAATTGAACAGTAAGAAACTCCATTAGTATTTATGGGCTGTAACTTAAGGATGGCACTACTAATGTCCTATTCAAGAGTAAGGATTCTTAAACCAGGTAATAGATCTTCTGTAGGTATTAAATGCAAAAGCAATTCCTACAAAGGAATTATTGAGCCTGTCATTTCTATCTCTATACCTTTGGGACAACCATGACATGGATGATTGAGAATCTCCATAGACATTTGACCTATTAATAGTGAGACTACTTCAGTGATCTCCCCCACCCCCCTCTTCCCACTTATGGCTATAACCATGTTGCTTGTATCTTTAACATTTTTTTTTTCCTAGTAAAATTTGACTGCTTATTAGTAACCTGCTGTGGCCCAGCAGGAGCCGCTGGAGCTGGCGATGGACTCCGATAGCGAGGACCCCTATGAGTCGGCTATGGAAGATGTGGAGGACCCTGCGCAGGGTTCAGACTCAGAGCAGGGACCAGAGAGGCTGGTTGGCCACCAGGAGGCGCCTGAGGCATGGAGCAGTGGGGAAGATCAAAGGGAGTTTGTCCCTGACGCCAGGCAAAGTAGGGCGGAGAAACAGAGGCAGCAGTTACGGAGACAGACTCATAAGAGATAATCAAGCCCAGGTGCTTGTGGCTTGGCCCCTCCCAAGAGAGTACATAAGAAGAGACTTTGGGAGGAGTCCTTTTGCAGGACACAACTGTTTGTAATAATCTGGAGAAGCTCTTGTCTGTATTGTCTATTGGAGTCTGGGTTGCTGCCAACTTCTTGCCTGTGAGTTGTGTTTGGGCTTTCAGCCAACAGGATTGTAATTGCTGTAAATAAAGAGTGGCAAACTACTAAGCCTGTGTCGGCGTTAATCACTGGACGGAGGGAGGTCAGAACAGTAACCTATGGCTATCACTAAGTGTTGTATCTTATAATTATTGATGAATGTATTCTATTTTATTTTTCTTTATGTACGCTGAGAGCATATGCACCAAAGACAAATTCCTTGTGTGTCCAATCACACTTGGCCGATAAAGAATTCAATTCTATCCTATTCATCTGACTGCTAACTGCAATTTGGCAGTTCAAATCTCACTGGCTCAAGGTTAACTCAGCCTTCCATCTTTCCGAGGTGGGTAAAATAAGGACCAGATTGTTGGGGGCAATAGGCTGACTCTGTAAACTGCTTAGAGAGGGCTGTAAAGCATTGTGAAGTGGTATATAAGTCCAAGTGCTATTGGTCTTGCTATTGCTAGTTTGCTCTCTTATCAGGATCCCCAAAACACCCCTTTCAGAGAACTGAAATTACCCTCATCTTCAGCCAGTGCAGTCATTTCTATGAACTTCTGCCTTCACTCTCCAACCTTAAGAATTTGGACTCACCCTCCCAAGAGAGCAATGCGCAGGTTTTCCTTGAAGATGGGGTTCAAGACGATGCCTTCGAGCCCACCTGGAAGTAGCTGTGTGTGCCAAAGTCGCAGTCCCAGCAGGATATCCGAGCTCTCCTCTTGTTCCCTGAAACACCATAGCCCATCATGAATTCAGGAAGTGTAGTTCCTTGATGAAGGTACTTACTGTAGTTAAGTTTAAGACAACTAAGAATAATTAATCAAGGAACTACCAAGAAGAAAACACTCCCACTGACACAGACAAGGCAAGCCACTGCATATAAACAGAGAGGAAATCCCATTCTTTTCTAGCACTGATGGTATTACCTAGTTGGGTAATGAAACGTCTGCAAGAAAACAAACAAGTTCAGAGAGCATCAAGGACTCCACACGTTAACCTTCACCTGTCCTTTTATATTATTATGTTGCTACTGTTGTGGCTTTTGAGGTTTTTTCTTATTTTAGTCCAAATATGTAAAATGTCTCAAGTTGTCATTGTAATTGAGGCTGTGGACAAATTTATTAAATACATGATAATGAATACGAGCTTTATTTATACCAGCCGGCCACATTTCTGCTAATGGAATATCTCAATGCAACATACACTTTCAATCTTACAATATTTATTTGAGCAGTAATCGCATTGGAGTTTTTGTTCTTTTAAAAATCTTTGTTAGACAATCAAGGCTTGAGTTATAAACTTACTTGACATATTCCTTCTTCACCCACAGGGCCACAGCTGCCTGACGAAGAGGCTGTTCCAGAAAAAGCATCCGCATGACATAATTTTTGGCTAACCCGGGCAGTTCCCTGGGAAGAGAAGAATGTAAGATCAGCATGACGCACAAGGTACCTTTGTTTTTTTCATAGCCATGGAATGTTTGCCAAAGTCTTTGTCGGCTGCCACCTTAATGCTTGCCTGCGCTTCAGCCACAGTGACATACGGCTATGAAGCATGGGGAGGGGGAAAGCAAGGGGAGAGGGGGAAACGAAAGTGAATGCTGTATCGCTTCCAGACTCTGCTTCAAGGTCACATAACATACCAGCTGCATATCGTCCTGAACTTGAACTGGCCATTACAAAAATATCTTTCCTGAATCTGACTGCTTGTGTGTGTGTGTGTGTGTGTGTGTGTGTGTGTGTGTGTGTGTACGCGCGCACTCAATCCTCATATCTACTACTTTAATGCACTTTTCTTCTAAGAAAACTGTCCTTTTCTTAACAAATGGAGCCAAGGGTCATTTCTATTTAGAGCAGAGGTCAGACCCGATTTCATTGAGGGCCGCATCAGAGTTGTGTTTGATCTTGGGGGGTCGGATGGTGGTGTTGGCTGGTTGTGGCCAATAGCACTTAGGCTTATATACCGCTGCATAGTGTTTTTACAGCCCTCTCTAAGCGGTTTTTACAGAGTCAGCCTATGGCCCCCAACAATCTGGGCCCTCGTTTTACCCACCTCGGAAGGATGGAAGGCTGAGTCAATCTTGAGCTGGTGAGATTTGAACTGCCAAACTGCAGCTAGCAGTCAGCTGAAGTAGCCTGCAATACTGCACTCCAACCACTGCACTAACTTGGCTCAACATCACTGTGACAGCATCCTGCAGCCCTCTGCCATAAAAAAATGGAGAAAGCGGCCTCCCGGTGTCTCCCTTTTCACCGGCAGAGGGCTGAAGGAGGCTGTCGCAGCAAAAAACAGAGGCCTTGCGCGGCCTCCTGGAGCTCTGTTTTTGCTGGCAGATGCACCGCAGGCTGCTCCTCAGGAGGCCCTATGGGCCAGATCTAAGCACCCTGCCGGCCAGATCAGGCCTCCAGGCCTTGAATTTGACACCACTTTATAGGTTTCAATGGTGGCAGGTATGACAGTCTATTCTGCAAAACACTGGGTCCAGCAATCTGGAACTAGGAGCAAGTGATCTTTCTTCTCTCTATATAAAAATGTCTGTCCGTCTCTGTCTATCTCTGTCTCTGTCTCTGTCTCTGTCTCTCTCTCTCTGTGTATGTGTGTTTTCCAGCATAACTCTGGAACGTCTCAAGCAATTTCAACCAAACTTGAACAAATGTCTTACTCCCTGGAAACAAATACTGTGGGGATAAGAAACCCCTAAAACCCCTTGGGGTGTGTGTTCTGTTAAGATACAGCTGGTTGTGCCTTAAAATGGCTTCTACTGTACAGCGCAGTGGAGTTGCCATGGTAACGGCTTCACAGTACTCCACAAGGGAAAATCCAACATTAGAAATTATATTTGGTCCAGACATTTCCCCCCTATAAATAAATACCCGGGCAACGCCTGGTTATCGGCTAGTTATCTATAAAATACGGCTTTGAATACATGAGGTTAAAACCTATTTGCATTTTTATCCCCAGCTGATACAAGGCCTAAATTCTAATATTTGAGGACAGGCGAGATTCTCACTTACCGAAGGACAGCAAGGCAAGTGGCAGGATGATTATACAGCCGATCTAAAATCCCAGGGCTGAGACCCCGCAGGTATTCATGAAGGTTCTTGCATTTCAGCTGAACTCTCTGGAGTTTCATCCCTGACTCCGTCATGACAGCTACCCTTCATCACCTGGACATTTTTCTGCAAAGGCTGTGATAGTTGAAAGACAAAACATCTGGTGAATTCAGTAAAACAGCATGTTCGCTGTGGACAGAACTAGCACTGGGATAAGTACAAAACCACATTTTTTTTTTAGGAAAGTCTATGAATTAAATCACACAGGCAGAAATCTGTGGCATAATATTTAGAATCACCTGGTAGTCCTCATCTTACAACCATTGTTTAGTGACCAAAGTTACAATGGTATGGGAAAAAGTGACTTGTCCTCACAGTGATGACCATTGCAGCATCTCCATGGTCCCTTGATCAAAATTCGGGTGCTTTGCAACCAGCATGTATTTACAATGGTATCCTGGGGTCATGCGGTCATCATTTGCAAACCATTGTCAGCCAGCTTCTGATGATGAGCAAAGTCAATGAAGGAAACCAGATTTGCTTAACGACCACATGATTCATTTAATAATTGCAGTGATTCACTTAACAGCCAGAGCAAAACAGCCATAAAATTGGACAGGACTCACTTAACTATCACCTTTCATAGCAATGGAAATTCTGATTCCAATTTTGGTCGTAAATTTGCCTGTACAGCAAATCTGACTCAGTGGTAATAAGGAAGAATCCATTTGCAATATCTTCACAGGCAGGCTTTTTTTAGCTAGCCCGTTTCCCTGTAAATAAGACCTTCCCTTGATAATAAGCCCAATCGGGATTTTGAGTGCATGCACTAAAATAAGCCCTCCCCCAAAAATAAGCCCTCCCTGAAAATATTGCAACACAGCAGCAGCCATGAGGTGATCACGCTTGCTGCCTCCTGCACCTCAAAAATAAATAATACCTCCCCAAAAATAAGGCCATGTACTTATTTGGGGAGGGGGGTCAAAAGAAAATAAGACCCTGTCTTATTTTCAGGGAAACACAGTAATTCCCCCATAAGGAAAATGCCCCAATAAACAGCAAATGTGTTGCTTTGTGGTCTTGCTTTTGGTAGATGAAATCTTCCATAGACAAGGAGAGATTTTTAATTTTAAAACAGGCAGTCTAGAAAACACAAGCTGTAATTTGTAGGCAAAAGATCCCTGCCAACTTCTGGTTTTCTTCCCCTTAGAAGAGAACTAGAACTTAAAATCTGTTCGCAGATTTTCCTATTGTAAATGCTGAGACTTTACATGCCATCAATTCATCCATGACTTACCAGTTCAATAGCTTGGAAACTGTTTAGTTCAATGTTTTTCTAACTCATCAATATGTGTGGACATCAACAGTTTTGGGGGAATTCTGGGAATATAAACCTTCACATCTTAAAGTTGTTGAGTTTGAAAAAACACTGATATAATGCAGTTTAAAAATTTAATGCCAGGATAGCCCCATGCTTTGAAAAGCTATTAAGACTTGACTCTTGGCATCTTTTCAAGACTTGACAGGTTAATTTTTATTATTTATTATAACAAAAAAATATTTCATCTTTAAAAAAGAAATTTTTTAAAAAAAACTAAAATACAAACTAAAGGGAAAGAAAAGGGAAAAAAACCTCTCTAATATACTTATCAATAGCCACTGGATTACTAATAAATTTGCTATTATAATCTGAATAATATATTATTGTAAGATCACAGAATCTCTGCCATAGAAACACATATTGTTGCATCCTTCAATTAGTACAAAATATTGCCTTTTCCAAAACAGACAGATCACAACTTTTTCTTCACCTTTTAAATAATACAACTTTTCTCATTTCTTAATACAATTCTTTTTGCACCACGCCCCACTCTAAGCATGTAGTCCTCAACTGACAAGTTCATTTAGTGACCGTTAGAAGTGACAACGGCACTGAAAAAAAAAGGCTTACAACCGTTGTAGCGTCCCCATGGTCACATGATCAAAATTCAACTGATTCATATTTATGACGGTCACAGTGTCCCGGGCTCATGTCAGCCTTTTTTGCAATCTTCTGACAAGCAAGGTCAATGGAGACATAGATTCAATTAACAACTGTGTCACTCACTTAACTGCAGTGATTTACTTAACAACTGCGGCAAGAAGGGTCGTAAAATGGGGCAATATTCACTTCATAACTGTCTCGCTTAGCAATAACTATGGGCTTAATTGAAGTGGTAAACTGAGGACGACTTGTACAGCCACAATGAGGAAATGAATGGGTTCGTTAATTTGTTCCTAGTTAAGTGTTGACAGACACATGTTTAGATGAAGACTAGACAAAGAACCAGAGGTTATACAATAGGCAAAAAAGAAGGGAGACTTCCGGCGGGGAGGAAAAATCTGTATATGAATTGTTGCTAATTGTGCCTACTTGGTGCATTTTGGAATCATATATTTTTATTCTTTTCAATCGGATTGCTGCGTCGGGTATATATATATACATACATACACCGGTCAGAACTTCTTAGGACTGGAGCGGTTTATCAAACATAAATACGTTTATGATCTTCCTATACTTTCCCACGCTGGCACAGCAAAACGCGGCGCTCCCTTCGCTAGGGTCTCCTTCTCCAAAGACCCCGGGATGATGCCCAGGGCTGGGAGAAGCTCCTCCGGGGCTTTATTCTCAGACGGGGCGGCGTTGCCAACCCGCCCCACCCCCGGATCGCAAGGCTCCTCCGGTTTCACCAAAATCGGCTGCTGCGGGGGCGCTTGCATGTTCGGGACCCAAAGGACTCACCTTCACCAGGAGCGCATCGGGGACGGGGACAAGGATCCGCGGCAGCGCCCCCACACCAGCCGGCCCTCCCGGCGAGCAGGAAGCGATCGGCGCACTCCACCTCTCGGCGTCGGCTCCTTTTCCTGTGTGAGTTGCATGTCGGGAGCGCGGAAAAAAAAAAAGGCCCGGGTTGCAAGGGGTAAGCTCGGTTTTGAATGTGTCCCCGGATCGTGGTTTTGGGGCGGTCTAGATTAGTGTGGGAGGGGGATGACGTGGGTGGGGGGGAGAAGAAGGAAGGCGTGTATTGCATTCACAGTTGCAGAGAGGAACGGGGCGTTCAAAACTAGTGTAAAACTGGAGTCTGGGAAGCACAAGAATGTAGTGTTGGGGGCGAGGTGGGGATGTGTGAGCCTCTTAATAACTGGGTTTTCTAGATGTTGTGCTCCGACGCTACCATCCCTGGCTCTGCTGGCTAAGGCGTATGGGATTTGGAGTCCTGCCCATCTTTCTATTCCTAATCCAATCTCTCCTCCTAATCCTGTCTATGGGATTTTAATTCCTTTGTCGTATCATTTTTATTCCTTTTCTGCTCTCTGCGTTGCTTATTCAAAAGGGAATAGCAGTGCCTATTTGCGTGTGGGTATTGTGTGGGTATATTTATAAATATGTATATCTAATATTTAATTAATATTAATATTTAAATATTAATATTTAATATTTACTAAGGTCATATGTAATGATCTAAGTGCCAGAGCCCACTGTAATAACATTGCCAAAAAGGCAATGGTTAGCAGTACAATATGATAAATTAATCATTGTTAATTTAAACCTTGTGTAGCTGCTTCTCTGGTCATATTGTACTGCTAACCAGAGCATACAAAACATTTGCTACACCAATTCTCGAATACAGTTCATCTGTCTGGAACCTGCACTGCATATCGGACATTAATACGATTGAGTGAGTCCAGAAGTACTTCACGAGAAGAATCCTCTGCTTGCAACTGAATACCTGATGCCACCAGACTTGAAATTTTGGGCTTAGATAACTTAGAACTACGCCAACTTTGGTCTGACTTAAGCATAGTGCATAAAATTATCCGCTAAAATGTCCTACCTGTCAATGACTACTTCATCTTCAACCACCACAATACGAGCACACAATAGATACAAACTTAAGGTAAACTGCTCCAAACTTGACTGCAGAAAATACGACTTCAGCAACAGAGTTGTCAATGCCTGGAATGTGTTACCTGACTCTGTGATTTCTTCCCCAAATCCCCAAAACTTTAACCTTAAACTGTCTACTGTCACCCTATTCCTAAGAGGTCTGTAAGGGGCATGAATACCCTCCCTGTCCTAATGTTTCTTTTAACAATAGCAGTTAGACTTATATACCGCTTCACAGGGCTTTCAGCCCACTCTAAGCGGTTTACAGAGTCAACATATTTGCCCCCAACAATCTGGGTCCTCATTTCACCCACCTCGGAAGGATGGAAGGCTGAGTCAACCTTGAGCCGGTGAGATTTGAACAGCCGAACTGCAGAACTGCAGTCAGCTGAAGTAGCCTGCAGTGCTGCACTCTAACCACTGCGCCACCTCAGCTCTATGTTTCTTTTTATTCTTATTCATTTCATGTATCCAAAATTATGTTTATACATACTGTATTTTTCAGAGTATAAGACGCACTAGAGAATAAGATGCACCAAGATTTTGAAGAGGCAAATTAAAAAATAAAGTTTTTACACTCTGCAGACCTCCCAAAAACAGCCCGTTTTTCACGAAAACGGAGCCGTTTTTTGTTTTTTGTTTTTTTTTTCAAAAAAAGGGCATGAATAGCCTTTAGGAGGCTTATAGAGTGCTCATGGGGGCTGGGGGAGGGAACAAAACTGAGCAAAAAAAAGGCCCATTTTTCGCTCATTTCTGCCCTCCCCAGCCCCCAGGAGTACTCTGCAAGCCTCCTAAAGGCTATGCAAAGCCATTTTGGTGAAGGGGGCAGGGTTTTGGGAGGCAAAAAAAGGCTATATTCAGTGTATAAGACGCACCCAGATTCTCAGCCTCTTTTTTGAGGGAAAAAGGTGCAACTTATACTCCGAAAAATATGGTATATATATTGTCTGATACATTCTTGATGAAAATAAATAAATATATGAACTTGAAATGATTGACTTAGGATAGTGTAGTCCGAGAACCCCTAGACGACCCCCTGAGCGATCTGGAAAATCGAAACGATTTGGCAGCCTATGCTGAAAAATAGTACAATATTAAAGTCTCATCAAATAATCCTGAGATGTAGTAGTGGCAGCAAATATGTCAGTTTTAAATTTTAATCTGGTCAATATCAATTAACTAATTGATATGGATATCAATTAATATCAATTACAAACAAAAGTTTATTTTGAAGTCCTCAAAGTAAAATAATTTTTAAAAGTGGAAAGGGATCCCGACAGAATAAAGTTTAAGAAACACTGTTTTAGGGTAAGAAAGTAATGCATGATAATTCCATATAATTATAGTTACGCCCTCAGATCATGCAGCTGTTTACTGGGGCTACCTGTTATAGACTTTGATAGATTTTGAAGGGAAAAAATAAATCTCTCTCTCCCTATCCTTTTCTTTCCTCCCTCTTTCTCCCACACAACTAAATCTTATTATCGCAAAGGTGCTTTTTCAAGAGGCAACTGGACTTTCTTGCTTTTCTCTGAAGATGTTTTGCTTCTCATCCAAGAAGCTTCTTCAGCTCTGACTGGATTGAGGGGAATGAAAGGATTTATACTCCTTGCAGACAGCTGGTTATTTGCATTCTTTTTAGGGTGTCTTCAAGGACACCCAGATGACAAGGGCAACATTTAGTAGAGAGAGGTGATACAGGATGTATTTTTGATTGATGTACAGAGCCATGGAGATGGTCAAGGCCTGGGGGCCGGATCTGGCCTGTGGGGTGCTTAGATCTGGCTCACGGGGCTGCCCTGGAAACAGCAAAGGACCAGCCCGTGGTGCCTCTGCCAGGGAAAATGGGCTTAGGAGCCCAAATGGAGTTGGCAGAGTGATGGGGCCACCACAGACGCCCCCAACACTAGTGACGTTGAGATGGCCATACCCACCCTGGCCATGCCCACCTGGTCCCCCAAGGTCAAACACAACCCTGATGCTGCCCTCAATGAAATCAAGTTTGACACCCCTGGTCTTCAAGGAGCCATATAAAAGAGATTGCAAAATGAAAAAAGGACAGAAGTCTGCCTTAAGTCCTGGGAAAGGAAAACAATTATTAGTCTGGTTCCCCCTTAACTCTAGGAGTGTAAGAGGATGGGAAGAGAAAATATCAGTGGACTAGCAAGATTCCATTCCTAAGTCTTAACTCAACAAAGCTTAGTGTTTTTTTTTAAACTTGTAGGGTCTGTTTCCTGATCTGGACCAGTGGCCCCCAACCTTTTGTGTAACCTTAATTTATATGATTTCTTTGGTATTTATTTCTATAGGCTCCATCAGCATTATAAGGGATGGAAAAGTGACTATTGGAAGCATGTGTGTTTGGAACCAAAGGAAGAAAGGCGGCGTGCTTTTTTCTACACATGTGCAAGAGGACTGAGCACACCTATATTCAAACATGCCTTCAGCCCATCTTAATTCTGCCTCCCATCGGAATATGTCCGTTGTTTGCCGTCTGCTTCTCTGGGCAGAGAAGAGGAGTTGGGATGGATTTGGTGGATGGAGGAGGAGTTATTCCCAAGGAAGCAAGCCCGATCTTAATAAGCAAGTGGGGAAAATGGACCATCTGAAAAATAAGGAACAAAGACAAAGGCGGTTGTGGAAGAAGATGGAGGCTATTGAAGCTCAGGTGGCTGCTGGGCCCAAGGTAAGACTGCTTAATGCAGTGTTTCTCAACCTTGGCAACTTGAAGATGTCCGGACTTCAACTCCCAGAATTCCCCAGCCAGCGAATGCTGGCTGGGGAATTCTGGGAGTTGAAGTCCGGACATCTTCAAGTTGCCAAGGTTGAGAAACACTGGCTTAATGGCAACTGATGTTTGGTTATTAATTTGGTCAAAAATAATGGCTTGATTTTTTTTAAAAAAACATCAATATCTCCCTTTCAAGGCTAGGAAGAGTTTACTAAGACTGTATTACTATTATTCTTCTCATCCTTCCTGGTATCTATCTCTTCCCACTTATGACTATAAGTTGCTTGTATCTTCACAATTTATATTGTTTTATTTGTTTCCTAGTATGATTTTTGCTTATTAGTAACCTATGACTATCACTGTGTTGTATGATATGATTCTTGATGAATGTATTCTATTTTACTTTTCTTTATGTACACTGAGAGCATATGCACCAAAGACAAATTCCTTCTGTGTCCAATCACACTTGGCCAATAAAGAATTCTATTCTATTCTATTCTAGTCTATTCTAGTCTAGTCTAGTCTTTATTGTTTATAGAACTTGCCATGATTTTATCACATTGATGGTAGAGTTGTGGCATTCTGATTACTGGCTGCAACAAATATTGTTTGTCAGCTGTTTTTCACATCCATCTGAACTAGACCTACACACAATCCCTGGTAAATACAAAGATGTAGAGAGAACAGTAAACAGCAATACATTCCCCCCAGTAACTTTACAATGTGGGGAATGGAAGGATTCTACCATCCAGTCAGAGCTGCAAAAGCTTCTTGGATAAGAAGTGAAATATCTTCAAAGAAAAAGCAGAAAATCCAGTTGCCTCTTGAAAAAGCACCTTTGGGACAGCCATGACTGCATGACTGAGAATTTCCATAGATACATGTTGTGGCCCAGCAGGAGCCATTGGAGCTGCCGATGGACTCCGATAGTGAGGACCCCTATGAGTCTGCTATGGAAGATGTGGAGGACCCTGGGCAGGGTGCAGACTCAGAGCAGGGACCAGAGAGGCTGGTTGGCCACCAGGAGGCACCTGAGGCATGGAGCAGTGGGGAAGATCAAAGGGAGTTTGTCCCTGACACCAGACAACGGAGGGCGGAGAAAGGAGGCAGCACTTACAGAGACAGACTCATAAGAGATAATCAAGCCCATGTGGTTGTGGCTTGGCCCCTCCCAAGAGAGTATATAAGAAGAGACTTCGGAAGGAGTCCTTTTGCAGGACATAACTGTTCGTAGTAATCTGGAGAACTCCTTGTCTGGTCTGCCTTGCGTTCCCATGTCTGTTGGAGTCTGGGTTGCTGCCAACTTCTTGCCAGTGAGTCGTGTCTGGGCTTTCAGCCAAAAGGATTATAATTGCTGTGAATAAAGAGTGGCAAACAGCTAAGCCTGTGTCTGTGTTCATTACCGGGTGGAGTGGGGCCAGAACAGATATATATTTCAACTTGCTGTCTCTTGCTTCCCTGGGATGCAGCACCCTCTCTCCTGGGTGCCTAGTACCTACCACCTTCTACCACTAATCTCCAATATCTCCTATGGTCCAGCTTGTCAATTAATTGATGCCATCATGATTTGAATACATTATAGGCTGATAAATTTGCACGGGACTGAATACATTATTTTTAGGATTTTAGAATTGGCACAATGACATTATTTTATTTTAGTGTTTCGTTATTTACCATGGGTGGCTTAACACTTCATGATTAACGGCTATGTGTCCTACAGGATTTGGCATTATACAAGCCAAATAAATATATACAGGTAATCCTCGACTTACAACAGTTTGTTTAGTGACCATTTGAAGTTACAGCATAACTGAAAAAAGCGAAACAATGATTTTTCACACTTATGACCATTGCAGCATTCTTATGGTCATGTGATCTAAATTCAGACACTTGGCAAGTGACTCATATTTACGACAACTGGAGTGTTGGGAAATGGGTGTGTGATGTGATCCCCTTTTGCAACCTTCTGACAAGCAAAGTCAGTGGGGAAGCCAGATTCACTTTACAACCATGTTACTAACTTAACAACTGTAGTGATTCACTTAACAATTGTCTCAGTTACAGAAATTTTGGACTCAATCATGGTTCTGTCGAACATTACCTGTAAATAAACAAGAAAAGGACTGCTTCCTGTTTTAAAAACTTTTTCACACTCCCTCCTTTCTTTTTCTCCTCCTTTTTGAAGGAACCTTCAAATCAAGACAAGACCCTTTCCTCAAAAAACATTGCGGAATATGACATCCCAACTATAACTGGACAGAAAAAAGGTAGGGCAGGAATAGCCTGGTTCAAATGGGCTTCCAGGATTTCCCTTTTCTTTTTAATGCTGTCAAAAAGAAATTTAGCTTATATTTCTTTGTGGAAGAGGTGGCTAATATGAAATTCTGGCTTTCCATAATCTGGCTAGTAAAAGAAAAGGACTAGATGTGGCCTGCCAGCAGAGCTGACAGCAAAGTCGGACAGTGAGGAGGTTGGGAAGGAACATGGGCCAGTCCTGGAGGTTGGGGAAGGCTCTGATGAGGGCTCTGTGTTGGAGGCAGAGGTAGGGCCAAGGCCGTCTGGCAGTTCTCAGCTGCCTTCGGAGCTAGACAGCAGTGAGGCAGAGGAACAGCTGGAGCCTGTTCCCAGTGTGCGCATGTGCAGAGCTGCCAGAAGAAAAGAACAGCTAAGAAACCAGGGTCGACTTGGGAATAAAGCCACAGGTGGACGGTGATTGGCCCCTCCCATAGGAAATAAAAGAGGAACGAAAGGAGAGTGGGCTTTTGCAGGAATCAATACATTCGTTTGGTCGTTAGATTCGTTTCAGGAGTGTGAAGATCTGTCCGTGAATCTCAGAAACTGTGTCAAGTCTTTCCTTGCACAGCACCACATTTGGAAAGTATTTGCATGGCAGATTTACAAGCTAGATAAGGTCTGTGGTCATAACCTCGCCTTTGAAAGACTGTTTACCAGGGCTTTGAGAGGAATTCACATTCATTTAATAAAAGGGGATTTATCGGGACCAGGAATCTGCTTCATGCTTTTTGGAGAAGCCTAGGTAGAAAGCTAGACAAGAAAGGAATGGAGCCATGATATAGCCAGAATTAGATCTAATGTTGAGATCCGTACCACTTTTACTGCGTCCATACATTTGTATTAAATTCCCTTTCGTATGTTTAGCTGTCTGAAAGATTATTAGGCAATTGATTAGAAAAATATCACTCTTCCTGCTTCTATTTTATCCAGACTACTTTGGGAAAGCAGTTTATTTGATACCCCCCATTCTAAACTCATAGTGATGTACAAAAAACAAAGATGAGACCAATGTGTCCTTTTTAATGTGCCAAGAATTCTTTGTCCCATATAAAAAGTATGCACAGGCCAATGACTGGATGTTTCATTAATTTTTTCCCCAGAAAAATGTTTATTTCAAAGAGTGTGTCAAATGAGTAAGGGAATTTGTAGAAGAAACTGCCAATCAACCTTAAAACCTGGCTCTGTTCCCATATCTGGAATTAATTTCTTCATTAATATATCTGTGGGGTCCTGGTTGTATGGTTTATCATTTTGGTTGTTTTAGTCCAGGCTGCCTATTTCTCTGAATTTAATTTGATTTCTAAACTTCATATTTTATCTAGAATCCAGTAGAGTGGGCAACTACAGCAAATTTAATAATTTGATTTACTTAAATTTGAACATCTAATACACGGGTGTCAAACTCAAGGCCCTGGGGCCGGATCTGGCCTGTGGGGTGCTTAGATCTGGCCAGCAGGGCCACCCTGGAAGTGAAGGACTGGCCCACAGTGCCTCTGCCAGCGAAAACAGAGCTCGTGAGGGCTGCACGCAGATCCTCCTGAGCTCTGTTTTCGTAGGCAGAGGGTTGCAGGAGGTCGTCGCAGCCGGAAATGGAGCTCAGGAGCCCATTTTCTCTGGCAGAGTGCTCAGGCATCACCAACACGAGTGATGTTGAGCTGGCCATGCCCAACCTGCCCACGCCAGGTGGCGCAATGGTTAGAGTGCAGTACTGCAGGCCACTTCAGCTGACTGCTAACTGCAGTTCGGCGGTTCAGCAGTTCAAATCTCACCGGCTCAAGGTTGACTCAGCCTTCCATCCTGCCGAGGTGGGTAAAATGAGGACCCAGACTGTGGGGGCAATATGCTGACTCTGTAAACCGCTTAGAGAGGGCTGAAAGCCCTATGAAGCGGTATATAAGTTGAACTGCTATTGCTATTGCCTCCCCGCCCTCCCCCGAGGTCAAACACAACTCTGATGTGGCCCTCAATGAAATTGAGTTTGACATCCCTGATCTAATGAATTTTGTGGCATTAAATTGTCTATGGGGCCTGATTTTATATTTACCAATATTTTAGCATATTTCTATGCTCAGTTAGCATACTTTTGCATAGAGTTATGCTTCTCTTTTGTCATGCTGTTA
The DNA here is from genome assembly GCF_009769535.1 of Thamnophis elegans. Taxonomy (NCBI): domain Eukaryota; kingdom Metazoa; phylum Chordata; class Lepidosauria; order Squamata; family Natricidae; genus Thamnophis; species Thamnophis elegans. The sequence goes on along the minus strand of NC_045542.1, from coordinate 148,446,548 downwards.
AAGATCTGAGATTCTATCCAGATGTTCTCCAGATGTTCTTGACTTGGTCATCAGTGCTACCGGTAATATATCCTTATTAACATCTGAAAGCTGAGAATTTTAAAATGGTGGTTTCGGTGTCCTGTGCTCAGTTTTGCTGCACTCATATAGCAAAATTTCGGACATACAGATTGCACAAGTGCCTGTTTTAATTATGGGATCTTAGCGTGGCTTTCTTTCCCGCAGATACCTCAGCCCCTTTGCCCGCCTCCTATAGTCCTCGCTATGTTGAAGCTGCTTGGTATCCTTGGTGGGTGAAAGAAGGTTTTTTTAAACCAGAATGCCAGGTAAAAAAAAATGTTTCTGTAAAATTATTAATATTAGATTTTGTCTACGTGTTCCAACTTTTGACAGGTGAAAAAGTTGGTAAAACTTTTTTCTTCCTTTTCTCATAATAGTAACTATTTGAGTCCTCCAAGCCAATTGACTGAGGATAGAGGAAGTGTTTAATGTGATTTTGCATGCATCTGTGGTATTCCTTGGATATGATGAGTCAAACAGACCCCCCTTTGCGATCAGGCGATTTTTACACTTGGGGCATTCAACAATTGGACTGCATTTATGTCGACTTGCAGCATCCCACAGTCATGAGACTGCAATTTACAACATTTTTGTGCCAGGAAACCAACTTTTACTTCCAATTTCTGGCAAAAAAAATGCCCATTGTGCACTGTGGTGGGCTTGCTTAATGACTGCTGCAAAAAGTGTCATAAAATTGGGTGGATCATATAATAACCTACTACTAGTGTGATTTATGACCGTAATTCCTGTGTCAATGACAGTCGTAAGTCGAGGACTACCCGTACAAATTTGAATTAAATGGGTTAAGAACGGAATTTGTTCTTCACTCAGGAATGGTTCATGTTTCTCTGTGGGAAATGCAAGTCAAACTGTTTTCATGCTCAGTTTGTAAACAAACTGGAGAAGAAGAGTCCTTCCCTCACATTTTTAAGAATGTCAGGGTTTTTAGTACCAGCATGGAGCCTCAATAGGATGGTATGGAGGCGAACTCGGACCGATGCTAAATCCAGTTCCTCTTTTTGACAGCAACACCTGCCCCACAGAAAGCCAGAAACGTTTTCTATCTCTCTTCCACCACCTAATGTCACAGGATCCCTTCACTTGGGGCATGCCTTTACTGTGGCTATTGAAGATGCTTTGGTACGATGGTAAGTGTGTTTCTGAAGACTTGGAAAATGGCTGTGCAGATATTCTAGCATTAATAGCAATGACCCCCACATTTGATTATGCCATGCCACCGAGAAATAGAGATATCTATAAAAAGACCGACGAAGACCAAAATATGGCATCACTCCTGAGAAATTAGAGTTGATGTGGTTCATTTGCGTCTATTGGCAATGATTTGGCCTCAGTTTCAAGTGAGGGACAACCCATTCCTTAATTTAGTGTTTCTCAACCTTGCCAAGTTTAAGATGGATGGACTTAAACTCCCAGAATTCCCCAGCCAGAATTGAAGTTCACCCATCTTAAATCTAAGTTTGAGAAATATTGCCTTAGCTGACCACAGTCCTTTCCCCTTCCTGTTCCTCTGCATTTTGGGCATTTCTGTTTGAATCTAAAAGCCATCTAAGGATATGGAACTTTTAAAGAAGAGAGTTGAATTCTAGATTTGCTTCTTCTTTTTTTCTTAAAAAATATATATATATATATATATATATATATATATATATATATATATATATATATATATATATATATATATATATATGTTATATTTATACTGATAAATAAATAAAGGGAGACTAGTATAGATCTATTTCAAGCTATTTAGCTCTCATCAGCTAGCCATACCCAAGTTTTTTTTTTTTGTTTTTTTTGGGAATCGAACCTGTGCTCTATTGCCTCCCAGGCAGGGAGTTAACCATTTGAGCTACAGAGAACGACTCCTTTATCAGCCAGCCAGGGTGGGAGGTATATACTTTAAAGTCACAACCCCTGGTATGCCCAAGTATGGGAGGAAGGTCACACTTCCACTCTCTGTCATTAGGCTCGTCACAAGAGATTGTGACGAGCCTAATGACAGAGAGTGGAAGTGTGACCTTCCTCCCATACTTGGGCATACCAGGGGTTGTGACTTTAAAGTGTGTATATATATATATATATATATATATATATATATATATATATATATATATATATATATATATATATATATATATATATATATAATTTTTAAAACCAACAAAAACAAAACAACACATAAAAAAAACTTTCCTCAATTTCGTCAAGCATGTCGTTTGGTTACAAACTTTTGTGCATCAGTTTTTACAATTAAAAATAAGTTCACTAGTTATCCATCAAACATAACTAAATACATCATTATAATTGAGCATTATGTGTACAAATTACTGCTAATATTGATCATCCATAGAGTATACAATACTTATAGTGTAACATATTCAACTCCAGAAATAATTTCCCATTGCTAATCCAAGTAGTTATTCAACATTTCAATTCGGTTCCACCACAAAACCGCGCTCGACTAAACTGCGCTCGACGAAACCGCGTAGCTGACGTCATCACAGCGTGACGAAAAAAGCACGCTGTGAACGCTAAAGCTAAAATTAACCCCTAAACCTAAACCTAACCCCCCTAAACCTAACCCTAACCCTAAACCTAACCCTAAACCTAACCCTTAACCTAATGCTAACCCTAACCCTAACCCTTAACCTAACCCTAACCCTAACCCTTAACCTAACCCTAACCCTAAACCTAACCCTTACCTTAACTTGAATCGGCTTGCTTTCAAAGCGCTTCTTAAAGCACCATTTTTTCTCCACGGTCGCTGTTGTCGCGCTGCTGATGACGTCAGCGACGCGGTTTAATCGGGTGCGCTTTAGTGGAACGCGTTTTTGTCGTGCCACGTTCAATTCATATATGTATTAATTATTCATTACATCATCATTAGTCCATTTAACATATAAAAAGTCTTACCAGTATAACATGGTCAATGCTTACAATTATACATAGATTTGCTTCTTTTTGATGTGTTCCAGGAGACGAATGCAAGGCTATCGAGTTCTATGGCTTCCAGGTTCTGATCATGCTGGAATTGCAACTCAGGTGAGAATCAGCAGTTCAAAGCTGAATCTTTTAACCCTGAATAACCATGGATAAGTCTTCTGCTTCCTGTAAGGATTCTAACCTGTTTAGAATTAACTGGAAGGATTCTTGGAGTGGGAAATGGTATGGATGTGTATATACAGCCATGTGCATATTTTAACACAACAATTTGCCCCAAGGGGGAGACTCCTTATTCTGGCAGAATCCAACCAGAAAGCATAAAAAGAAATCTCAGCACATTTAAATACACAGGTAGTCCTTGATTTACAACCACCCATTTAGTGACTGAAGTTATCATACCACTGCAAAAAGTGCCTTATGACTAGCTTTTCACATTCATGACTGTTGCGGCATCCCTATAAGTCACATGATCAAAATTTGTATGCTTGGCAACCGGCACGTATTTATGATGGTTGCAGGATCCCGGGATCATCAGTTTTTGTGAGCTTTTGACAAACAAAGTCAGTGGGGAAGCCAGATTCACTTAACAAGTGTGTTACTAGCTTAACAGATGCAGTGGTTCACTTAAAAACTGTGACAAGCAATGTCATAAAATGGAGCAAAATTCACTTGCCTTGCTTAGCAGTGGAAAATTTTGGGCTCAACTGTGGTCGTAAGTCGAGGACTATTTGTATACTATTTGGATAGATTCTTCATCTCACTAGTGAATCTCTCACAAGTTTTTATGTTCTTTCTTGACCTGACCAGGCAGTGGTAGAAAAAAAGATTTGGAAAGAACGGGGAGTTTTGCGGCAAAATCTCTCACGTGATGAATTTCTCCAGGAAGTTTGGAAGTGGATTGAGGAGTGAGTATGAGGAGGTGAAGAGGCTGCAGTGTTTGGATGGAAGTGGAGGTGACAATTTTCTGAACTAACAGTGGTCTGAGTTTCTTGAAGTAGGGGTCTCCAACCTGTGGGCCATGGCCGTGGCCTGTTGGCCACCGGGCAGTGTGAGTGGCTGGCCTGTGCATGCACTTGTGTGCACGTACTGCCCACATAGCAATAGCAATAGCAGTTAGACTTATATACCACTTCATAGGGCTTTCAGCCCTCTCTAAGCGGTTTACAGAGTCAGCATATTGCCCCCATAGTCTGGGTCCTCATTTCACCCACCTCGGAAGGATGGAAGGCTGAGTCAACCTTGAGCCGGTGAGATTAGAACCGCTGAACTGCAGATAACAGTCAGCTGAAGTGGCCTGCAGTACTGCACCCTAACCACTGCGCCACCTCGGCTAGCATTGCCAGCATCACGCGACCACGGCTGATTTGCATCGAGTGCACGCTCGCAGCCCCATTGGTGCGTTTGCATGTATGCATAGAGGCACCTGCTCCTCTCCCTGAACAGTTAACACTGTCAAATGCTTTGTATTTTTCTTGGGATTTCTGACCAAAAAAGATTTATTTTTTCTTTCTGCAATATCAGGAAAGGGAATGAAATATTCAAACAGCTGAAAGAGATGGGAGCATCTTTGGACTGGGACAGAGCCTGCTTCACTATGGACTCAGTGAGTAGTTGCTATCTTCATGGGCAATTTTTTTTCTGTGGGTCAGGATTGCTATATTCTTTCCTCACTTTCAGAGATTAAACACAACAAACCCTCGATTTAAAACTTAGCAGATTTAGTATGCAGCATCTGTCCATGGTAAGCTTTGCGGTGTGTAAAATATTGTTACGGCACGCCAGTGGTCAGCAAAGCTTGCAGCGGAAAGTGAGGAGGTTGGGGAGGAACATGGGCCAGTCCTGGAGTCTGGGGAAGGCTCTGATGAGGGCTCTGTGTCGGAGGCAGAGAGGGGGTCAGAACTGTATGCCAGTTATCGGCCGCCTTCAGAGTCAGACATCAGTGAAGCAGATGAACAGCTGGAGCCTGTTCCCAGCTTGCGCATGCGCAGAGTTGCCAGGCCAAGGGAACAGCTAAAGAACATTTGGGATTAAGGCCACAGGTGGATGATGAATGGCCCCACCCAGAGGAAATAAAAGAGGAGCGAAAGGGGAGTGGCATTTGTTGGAGACAATTAACTCGCTTAATTGGTTCGTGACTCTCTTGAGACTCCTTGCCAAGTTTTGCAGATATTGGCCTAGCAGCTCTTCAAGCCAGATAAGGTCTGTGACTGTAAATCCTCCCTTGAAAGACTTTGCTGGATGAGCAGAATTCACAGTAAATTAACAAAAGGGTTTTTTTGTCAGGACAAAGAGTTTGCTTCATGCTTTTGGGAAGCCTAGGTTAGAGTACATGCGCCCAAGTAGCTCGACTTACAACTGTAACAGATTCTTTCATAAGTTATGATGGTTGTAAAGTGAGTCACCTACACGACTGACCCATTTGCAGCCGTCATTAACATACATATTGGCCGTAAAATGGATGACACACTCATGAAGTAAATGCTGCAGTCGTTAAGAGAACCCATTGCTTGATATGGTGTGGTTTTGCCAAAACCTAGAAATAAATACCAATTTTGGGGGGAGGAAATGTAATAAATTGTGATCATATTGCCATAAGATGCTGTAAGCAGTCATAAATTGGGACTGTTGCCAAGTGTCTGAAACTCAGTCATGTGACTGCAGGATGGGTCCTGGCTGTCGGAATTGAGTATCCCTCATAACTTCAAATGGTCATTAAGCAGCTAGTCATAATCAAGGACTATCTGTAAATGTCCATTCTCATTTTGCATAGGCATAAAGTGCAAAAATGCAAAAACTCCTGCGTGGATCATTACCTTGAAGTGGTGAAGGGGCTTGCATGTACCAATGATACTGATTTGATGGTCCAAATTTCACAAATACCTGAAAAACTCTGGACCAAATTGTGTGGTATTGTTAAAGATGAAGCAATTGAAACTAATCTACATTATAAGAAAGAAAAGGAGACAAAAATGGCTTTCAGCTGATACCCTGAGAATAGCTGAGGAAAGGAGCAAAAGTCAATAGCAACAGGAAATTTTACCAAACTAAATGTGAAATTCAAGAGAAAGATGTAGATTTATAAATGAAATTCCATTCAGATTTCATATTCCACTTAAGGAATCACTTTCTAATCCCATTGGTTCTCAAATTGAGTGTTTTCTGTTTTGGGATTTTGGCAGGGACATTAAGACTATGCCTTGCCTTAATTAAATTAAATTGTTCCTCATCACCAAATTAACAGGTGGCAGGCAGAGCCATTTGTTAGGGCACGCAAGGCATTTATAACACAATACAATACAGTAGCAGAGTTGGAAGGGACCTTGGAGGTCTTCAAGTCCAACCCCCTGCCTAGGCAGGAAATCTTATACCATTTCAGACAAATGGCTATCCAACATCTTCTTAAAGACTTCCAGTGTTGGGCATTCACAACTTCTGGAGGCAAGCTGTTCCACTAATTAATTGTTCTAACTGTCAGGAAATTTCTCTTTAGTTCTGTGTTGCTTCTCTCCTTGATTAGTTTCCACCCATTGCTTCTTGTTCTACCCTCAGGTGCTTTGGAGAATAGCTTGACTCCCTCTTCTTTGTGGCAGCCCCTGAGATATTGGAACACTGCTATCATGTCTCCCCTAGTCCCTCTTTTCATTAAACTAGATATACCCAGTTCCTGCAACTGTTACTCATATGTTTTAGTCTCCAGTCCCCTAATCATCTTTGTTGCTCTTCTCTGCACTCTTTCTAGAGTCTCCACATTTTTCCTACATTGTGACAACCAAAACTGAATGCAGTATTCCAAGTGTGGCCTTACCAAGGCATTATAAAGTGGTATTAACACTTCACGTGTCCCTCCAAGATCCCTCCAAGGTCCCTCCTAGGACTCCAATTTCCCTGTCAGCTCCAGCACGCATGGGTGCGCTGGCCAGCTGACTTTGGCCTTCTTTTTCGTCCATTTTTCACTGTTTTTCGTAATTTGGTAATGCTGAGCAGTTCCAGGTTCCAGGTTGGGTTTTTTTTTTTTTTTTTTTTGAGAATAGAAGAGTGGTTTATTGTAACAATTATCATCCTCCCCTTGTCCAGCGTTTCTCTGAAGCTGTGACAGAGGCTTTTGTGCAACTCCACGAACAAGGCCTGATATATCGAGACAGGCGCCTGGTGAACTGGTCCTGTGCTTTGCAGTCCGCCATTTCTGACATTGAGGTATGTGGTTGGAGTAGAGCCCAAAATAAGGACTTTGGTCATATTTAGAGACTAGAAACTGATAGATTATATTCCTGGCAGGTGGAGAATAGACAGATAGAAGGACGGACAAAGCTCTCTGTACCTGGACTTGAGGACAAAGTGCTGTTTGGAGTATTGGAGACATTTGCTTACCAAGTAGAAGGAGAAGAGAGTGAGTTGGCCTCCCTGAGGCATGATGCTAACCTTAAGCAGTGCTGAAGGCCACAGGCAAATAACCAAAATAATATTTGTTTGTCTATTTATTCGGTTTTTATAGCCAGCCATTTCAAAGAAGTAACTAGGTGGCAAACAATCAGAAAATAAAAGACAGTTAACAATAATGTTGGACGATTCTTTTAATTTATTTATTTTTCATTCCAATGACACTTATCTTTCTTTGGTGAAAACAGGCATGGAACTTCCTGTGTCCACCACCCGTCTTGAGACAATGTTTGGTGACGTGGCCGTTGCCATTCACCCAGATGACTCACGCTATTTGGTAAGGCACTTCTGCACAGATTCTCCTTTCTGAGTAAAAGGAAGTTTTGGTCCATCCTGAGACCAGATTGAATGTTACTCTATCTTGTAATTGTAATGGCTTGGAGCCTTTTCTTTCTTAAGGAAAGACTGAAAAATAAAGGAAGCCATCTTAAATGATAGGGTTAAAGGGTTATCTCTGATTGAGAGCCTTGACCAGGAAGAACATAATTGGAGGACTTCTATCCCCCACTCTCAAGTTCTAAGACTACAAGAGATTTGATGAGATATATGGCGTCTCTGGAGGGAGAAAATAGCAATAGCACTTAGACGTATATACCGCTTCATAGTACTTTTACAGCCCTCTAAGCAGTTTACAGAGCCAGCTTATTGGCCCCCAATAATCTCGGCCCTCATTTTACCCATCTCGGAAGGATGGAAGGCTGAGTCAACCTTGAGCCAGTGAGATTTGAACTGCCGAACTGCAGCTAGCACTCAGCTGAACTAGCCTGCAGTACTGCACTCTAACCACTGCGCCACCTCAACTCCATGTTGGTGTGGGAGTATCAGAAAGAAAGTATTAAAGTATTAAACCTTTGGGAGCCTATCATACCATTTTTACACTTAAAAAAATAACCTACATGGTGTAATTTAGTGATTTGTCATGAAATTTTGCCCTATGATTTTAGAACATATAAAAACTGCCAAAAGAGATTTGGGGAGCCATATATAAAACTCTGGATTTCAGTTGATCCATCCTTACTCTAAAGCAGTGTTTCTTAACCTTGGCCACCTCAGGATGTGTGGACTTCAAGCCCCAGAATTCCCCAACCAGCAATGCTGGGAATTGAAGTCCATACTTCTGCAGGAGGGCAAGGTTGAGAGACACTGCTCTAAAGCAATGTTTTTCAACCTTGGCAACTTTACGATGCATGGATTTCTACTCTGCCAGGCATCTGCCAGGGAAGATGCTGAGGAATTCTGGGAGTTGAAGTCCACGCATCTTAAAGCTGTCCAGGTTGAGAAACATCGCTTTAGCGAGATCCTGAAAAATCAGTGCCCATAATACTGGCCTTTATCACTTTATAGCCTAGAACCGAATAAAGCAGCTTTGTGTATTCTACCCTGTTGAGTCTATGGGAGGCCATATTGTCACAAATATTTTGCCCATATATTTATTTCAGGGAGAACCCCTTGACCCAACATGTATATGACCTGAACTGTCTTTCTTGCATGTTTTTGGCAGCACTTGCATGGCAAGAGAGTGTGCCACCCATTCACCGGACGTCTCCTTCCTATCATTACGGATGAAGCTGTGGAGCCGCAGATGGGCACAGGTGAGAAACACACCTCACTCCCACCTGGCAGAAGCCAAATGTGGGTTTTGCAAATGCTTGCCTTGAGGGATACCTCTCAACTTGGGACTTCCCACCATCTTTCAGGGGCTGTGAAGGTCACTCCGGCACACAACCACGTTGATTACAAACTGGCCCAGAGGCACAATTTGCCGCTCATTTCAGTTATTGCAGAAAACGGCATGATGACCGCAGAATGTGGAGAATGGGTGCAGGTAAGACCATTTTTGGACTTGTCGGCAGTTCAGCGGTTCGAATCCCTAATGCCGCCTAATGGAGTGGGCTCCCATTAGTGATTTTCCCAGCTTCTGCCAACCTAGTAGTTCGAAAGCACGTAAAAATGCAAGTAGAAAAATAGGGACCACTTTTGGTGGAAAGGTAACATCGTTCCATGCGCCTTTGGCGTTTAGTCATGCCGGCCACATGACCACGGAGAACGTCTTTGGACAGCGCTGGCTCTTTGGCTTTGAAGCGGAGATGAGCAGCACCCCCTAGAGGTGGGAATGACTAGCACATATGTGCAAAGGGAACCTTTACCTTTACTAATATTTCTGTTATGACTCAAGATAGCTGAACATGTGTTTGGGGGGTGGGGTTGCCCCTTTTGAAGAGGCAGCCCAACCAATTGCCATAGTAGAATAGATGCCACTGAGTTGGTTTGGACATGGGTGCTTCCTTTTCCAGGGATTGCATCGATTCCTGGCTCGAGAGAAGGTGTTGGCTGCTTTGAAGGAGAAAGGGCTCTATCGGGGTGCGAAAGAGCATTGCTTAGCCCTTCCTGTTTGCAGGTAATGGGACCCTGAAATGTTTATATTGGGCTGTCCCTCTTTGCCTCCCTTCCTTCAGGTCATGGGTCAGATTAAGCTGCCAAGAAGTCACAGGCGGTCAGGGAAAACATTTGACAAAAATACATATTATATAACATGTGTAACTGATGATATTACCTAGTTTGGTAATGAAATGTCTGAGCGCACCAAGGACCCCATAGGAACCTTAAATGCACCTTGCAAAGGTCTTCAAATGCCATACTTAGCTTTAGTTGTACAATTCAAGCATTTTTATGTTTATTAACCTTTTAGAAGTTGTACTGATAATGTAAGCTTCTGTCCACCTTACTGTTAAAGATTTAACTCCTCTAGTTCTTAGCTTTGTATCTTTAACTGCATTCTGTTCTCATTTCTAAATTTTTGTAGCTCCCTCACATGCTTATGTGGGACGCAGTGGTTCAGTGGCTAAGATGCTGAGCTTGTCGATTAGAAAGTTCAGTGGTTCGAATCCCTAGCGCCACATAATGGAGTGAGCACCTGTTACTTGTCCCAGCTTCTGCCAACCTAGCAGTTCGAAAGCATGTAAAAATGCAAGTAGAAAAAATAGGGACCACCTTTGGCGGGAAGGTAATAGCATTCCGTGTGCCTTCGGCGTTTAGTCATGCCGGCCACAGGATCACCAAGATGTCTTCAGACAGTGCTGGCTCTTCGGCTTTGAAACAGAGATGAGCACCGCCCGCTAGAGTCGGGAACGACTACCACATTTGTGTGAGGGTAACCTTTACTTTTACCTTTACACATGCTTATCTGAGCTGAAAGGTGAGCCTTAAATAAAATTAAAAGGAACAAGTAGATTGTAAGGGAGCTCTTGGTTTATTTTTCTCTCTCACAGCCGCTCTGGAGATGTGGTTGAAATCCTCTTGAAGAACCAGTGGTTTATCCGAAGTGAAACCATTGCTCAAAGCGCCTTAGAGGTAACACTCCAAATTCGGGGGTGAGGTGGAAGGGGGGTGCCACTATGGCAACTTTATGACTTATGGACTCCAACTCCCAGAATTCCTGAATCAACTGTGGCAGTCTCAGGAAATCTGGGAGTTGGAGTCCACAGGTCATAAGGTTGCCATAGTTACCAACCAATGGCCTAGTGTCTGATTTTTTCAACACAGACCACCCTGTCCTTGGATAGCTGAGTGGACTGGACATTAACATTTGACCTGCTATAAGTCCATATATTTGTCATACACTAAATAAATAGTTACCAACCCCATGTTCCAAATTAATTATTATTTTTGGTCTGTTTGAAGAATTGGCAATATATTTTTATTTTGAGAATGAATCTGCAGGCAGTCCTTGAATTATGACCATAATGGAGCCTGCCTGTTATCATTGTAAGTCATAATATTCAGAAAATAGGCTGGCACATGACCGACCCAATTTTATGACCTTTTTTGTACTGAGCAAACTTGCTATGGCACATTTTTCCCGAAAACTGGAGGTAAGTGCTGGTTTTTCGGCAAAACTGTTGCAACCTGCAGTCACAAGATCATGGGATGCTGCAAACAGCTATAAATGTGGCTGTATTGCTGAGCCCAAAATGCAGTGATGTGACCACAGAGAGGGGTGACTGTCAGAACTTTGGATCTGGACCATAAGTCCCCAATTTTCAAATCCATTGTAACTTTGAACTTGTTATAAATTGAACACTACCTGTAATATATTCATACATGGCAGCCATGTTTGTTTTACCTATGGTATGTTGGAAAACGTCTAAAGATGATTTACTATCCTAGCAATCAAGTCCACATATATTGCGAAGCTAAAATAAAACAAATGCTATTATGGCTTCTTGTGACTCCTGATTCCAGTCATAGAAATTAAAGCTTTGCTGTAGAGGTATATGACAGTGTTAAATTGTACGGGTTTGTCATAAACACATTTATGAAGAAGATAAACAATAGATTCTGTAAGAATTCACCTCTCCTGTTTATCTCTTAAGGCTGTGGAATCTGGATCTTTGAAGCTCATCCCGCAATTTTATGAGAAAAACTGGAGGACTTGGCTCTTGAATATCAAGTAAGACAAGGGAGATCTCCCATGAATGGTTTGCAAGTTCTTTTTATTATCCTCTGCTTGGCTGGGTAGGATTTATGTTTTTGAACATTGAATATCTATCTATCTATATCTATATCTCTGCCTGTCTGCCTGTCTATCTATTTATCTTTTTTTTAGTTTATTGTCATTGCACATGGTACAATGAAATTAAATGGCGTCTTCAGTGTACATTACAATTATCAAAATAAAAATGCAAACATACATCCTTTACATTCTATATAATTGAAATTGAAAACCTGATACTGCACTATACCGTAAAATTTAATATGGTTGTGTATGTATATGTGTGTGTGTGTATGTATGTGTGTGTATGTATGTATGTATATATATATGTGTGTGTGTGTTTGTGTAATTATGTATGTATGTATGTATATTTATTTATTTATTAGTGCACAACACATGTACAATGAGATTGGTTGAGCTCTCTCAGTGCACCCCCCCCAACACAATACAACTCAATTCACAATGAAGACAGAAAATCTCTAACCCAATAAATCATATTAACAGACACCCAGTCCTATTGCACCAGTGTGAACATGTTACACGTTGCACCCACATGCAAGTCCATCATACTACGTAGTTATGATGCTATTTTGCATTCAGGAGTCTGACAGCCCACAGATAGAAACTGTTCTATAGCCTATTTGTGCGGCTGGCTATGCTTCTATATCTCCTTCTCAGTGGTAGGAGGGTAAAGATTGATTCAGCATTGTAACCTCCGTGTCCATTGTAGGTGAAAAATGGCCTTTATTAAATAGTTTATTGGCTTATTCTGTGTTTGGTCACCACTGTTCAGTCTTGGTGGTGGTAGCATTGCATGGTCTCTTGAGCTGAGCTTTTGCAGGTGTTTAGAGATTGCAACTCCAAGGAAATTATGCAAAAGAATTAGCTTAGTTTATGGAAAAACAAGCTAGATGATCTAACATGATGCAGAGAGTTTCTTCTTAAACTCCTCATGCTGTCTTTCTGATGTCCTTGCTTAGCGATTGGTGTATTTCTCGACAACTGTGGTGGGGTCATCAGATTCCAGCCTATCGGGTCATGCTTCCTGGGTCACCTGACCTAGGAGAGGTAAGCATCAACCTTTCTGATTGGATGAATGCTTGGGTGAGGGGGAAGGGGGGAATGTCTGCTTCTCTCAGCCACCGTGCAACTTATATTCCTTTGTGTGCGCATTTCAGCAGAAGGAGAGCGATGGGTTATGGGTAGTTGGCAGGACGGAAGTGGAAGCTCGGATGAAAGCCGCTGGCATGCTTGGAAAATCTGAACAGCAGCTGGAGCTGGTGAGAGGTAAAGCAACAATATAGGAACTTATAGGTAGTCCTCGACTTATGACAGTTTGTTTAGTGGCCGTTCAAAGTTGCAACAGGACTGAAAAAAGTGACTTATGAGCATTTTCCACACTTATGACCATTGCAGCATCCCTCTGCTCACGTGATCAAAATTTGGATGCTTGGCAACTGGTTCATATTTATGACGGCTGCAGCTTCCTGGGATCATGTCTTCATCTTTTGCAAATCCTCTGACAAAAGTCAGAGGAAGCAGAACCCCTTAACAACTGTGTTACTAACTTAACAACCTCAGTGATTCTTTTAACAAATGTGGCAGGAAAGGTCGTAAAACAGGGCAAAACTCATTTAACACCTGTCTCACTTAGCAACAGAAATTTTTGACTCAACTGTGGCTGTACGTTGAGAACTACATTTCTGTGAGGAAAAGAGAATTCGCATTCCTAGGAAGCAGGGGTGCGATTGTACCGTGCGCATGCCAGGAGTGAAATTCAGCAGGTTCTCATAGGTTCTGGAGAACCAGTAGCGGAAATTTTGAGTAGTTCAGAGAACCGGCAAAAACAACCTCTGACTGAGTGGGGAGGGAATGGGGATTTTGCAGTATCCTTCCCCTGCTACGCCCACCAAGCCACGCCCACAGAACTGGTAGTAAAAAAAATTGAATTTCACCACTGGTGCGTGCCTAACATGGCAAAACACAGTATTTCTAGAAAACCTTTTCCACAGATACATGGCTACACTGAGTCTTTTAGAACCAAAGAGGTTGTGAGATGTTTTTAAAGGCAAACTTTCTATTTGCTTTTCTCTTCTCTAGATGCTGATGTCTTGGATACTTGGTTCTCCTCCAGCCTTTTCCCTTTTGCTGCTTTGGGCTGGCCCCACAAGGTGAGTAACCTTTGGGGAAATAGAGCAGTTGGCTTGCATTGGCCATATTTGTGGCAGTCTGGACAGGAAACCAAAGCCATGAGTAGTAACTATACCTTTATTTTAAGGTTATAGTAACAATCTTGCAAGCCTTCTCTCCTCCATTGCCTTTGCTTTCCAGAGAACTAAGGAGAGTCCCTTCTGAGATGCTTTGCCCATTCCCATTCATTCTGTGGGATGAGATGTCTCTTATGTGACCATGGCCCAAGCTGTAGCTTTTGCTCCTGTCTCCCAAAGCTATTCTTGTTTAACTACCATCTTTTTCGGACTATAAGACGCACTGGAGTATAAGACACACCATGATTTTGAAGAGGTAAATTTCAAAAAAAGTTTTTGCACTCTGCAGGTTTTCCAAACACTCTGCACGCCTCATTTTTTGCAAAAAAAAAGAAGAAAAGGGCATGAATAGCCTTTAGGAGGCTTGTAGAGTGCTCCTGGGAGGGGGGGGGGGGCAAAAACGGCCTGAATTTGCTTGTTACTGCCCTCCCCAGCCCCCAGGAGCACTTTGCAAGCCTCCCAAATCCTCTGCACGTCCATTTTTGCAAAGAGGGCAGGGTTTTGATAGGCCAAAAATGCTGTATTCAGTGTATAAGATGCACCCAGATTTTCACCCTCTTTTTGGGGGGAAAAGGGTGCGTCTTATACTCCGAAAAATACGGTACATCCAGATTTCCTTCATCTAGGTATATTGGATCCCAACTCCCATCATCCCATCATCCCTGACTCTTGTTCAGGCTCACAGGAAATTATATGTGCGAATCAAACTCCCTTTCTTCTCATCCATCCTTTCTGGGTAGAATGTGTGAATTGCAATCCACAATCCAGGATAAGCGTGTTTGGGAAGCAACATGTTCTGCTACAACCATTTCTAATAAGTCCTACCCAGAAATGATAGAGAATCAGAACATTTGAAGTGGGTGGCATTTTGGCATTTGATTGCTTTCCCGTGAAAATTGTCACCATAGAAAAAAGAAAAACTTTGGCAGACAAGGATTTTACAGCTTTTGACCCAACCCGGCCCCCTCCAGATCTGATGGGACTGGAAAACCTACCCACAGAGACCCCACCCCACAAGTCTGTCCTCATTGTCTTCAGAATCAAGCCAAGAGTTGGGTTGCTGGTCTTTCCATTTCACAGTGTGGACATGGAGATTTAGGCTTAATTCACCCATCAGGGAAAAACATACATTTGCTTAGCTATGGTTTAATGATGGAGCTGGAGATGGCTGGGATGATCAAGAATGTAAAGGCATCAGCTGTGACTTATAAACCACAGTGGCTCTTTCCACCCAAAATGCTAAAATAATACAAAAACGATGTAATGGTTTAAAACAGGGGTGTCAAACTGGATTTCTTTGAGGGCCGGATCAGCACTGTAGTTGTCCTCTATGGGTCAGTTGGGGGGGGGGGGGACGACAGATGCTTCCTGCAGCATCCTGTGAGCCAAAATGGGGCATGGGGGGAGCCTCCCTGCACCCCATTTTGGCCTGCAGGGTGCTGCAGGAGGCCGTCCAGGCTGAAAACAGGGTGCGGGGAGGCTGCCTGTGCCCTGTTTTGGCCGGCAGAAGCACTGTGGGCCAGTCCTTTGGTATTTCCAGTCTGGTCCCTGGGCCAGATCTAAGCACCTCACGGGCTGGATCAGGCCAGTAGGCCTTGAATTTGACACCCCTGGTTTAAAATATTCTGTGGATTAATCATTCCAACCCCTTCTTTCCTACCAGAGGTTCCTGAGATTGATAAATAAAAAATATGAAAATGACCATTTGTTCTCATAAAATGTATTTTATTTTATAGATTATCTATACCACCTGCTCAAAACAACTCTGAAAAAATATACAGTGTAAAATAATGTAAAGCACAAACCCTAAATGACACCATGCAGTTTGCCATAAAAACCAACAACCCAGTCAGCCCCAATATAAAAACAGCAAGATGTAACTCAATGGCTGCCTATTCATTACTGTTGTGGCCCGCCAGCAGCCAGCAGAGCTTTTATGAAATAGAGAAAGTCTGGCAAATCAACCCCCTGGATCCTCTGGATAGCTGTACCTTGCGCAAGGTCTCCTAAGCTGAAGCTAAGAAGTTGTTGTGGCCTGCCAACGGAGCTGTGCAGCAGATTCGGACAGTGAGGAGGTTGGGGAGGAACATGGGGCAGTCCTGGAGTCTGGGGAAGGCTCTGATGAGGGCTCTATGTCGGAGGCAGAGATGGGGCCAGGGCCGTCTGACAGTTATCAGCTGCCTCCGAAGTCGGAGATCAGTGGGGCAGAAGAACAGCTGGAGCCTGTTCCCAATGTGTGTATGAGCAGAGCTGCCAGGAGGAGGGAACAGTTAAGGAACAAGAGGCGACTCGGGAGTAAAGGCACAGGTGGATGGTGAATGGCCTCTCCCATAGGGAATAAAGAGCAAAAGGAGTGGAGTGTGCAGGAGACAATAAGTTCAATTAATTAGTGTGAATATTTGTTCGTGACTCTCAGAGACTCCTTGCCAAGTATTTTCTTGCATTTGGAAGCTATCGCCTTGGCAGATCTCTAAGCCTGATAAAGTCTGTGAATTGTAAATTCACCCCTGAAAGACTCTTTTCCGTGACTTTGCTGGATATGAATGAGAGGAATTCACATTAGCTTAATACAAAGGGGTTTTCTTGGGACAAGGAGTCTACTTTGTGATTCTGTGAAGACTAAGTTAGAACAATTACCCGATAATGTATCCAGGGTGTGCTAAAAAAGAAGTGTCTTCTTTCTTCAGTCCGGACTTCCAGGAATGGGTGGACCAATTGCATCGGTGGGAGCAATATGTTCCACAGCACCGGGGCAATCACCCCAAAGTCTTGCTCCAGGGTTCACTGTTTTCATCTCTTGTGAACATGGGGCCTTCAGCAGACGTGCTCTAGATGATTTCCCAAGTTGGATAGGAACCTTGTGAATAAGAATGTTCCCTAATGGTGACGGTGATCTCAGAGGCATCTCTGTTTCCTTCAGACAGAAGACCTCCAGCAATTTTTCCCCAACAACCTTTTGGAGACTGGGAGTGATCTTCTGTTCTTTTGGGTCGCCCGGATGGTGATGCTGGGAAAACAGCTGACTGGAGAACTGCCTTTCTCTCAGGTGAGAGCTGGAAGCCAGGCATTTTGCCTTTTGGAGCTCTTGGGCCTCAAGGACATGAGGGCATAGTAGGAATACCCAACTGAGAGATAGGAGCCAAAATATCCATCCACACTGAGAAGCTTTCTTTAGTGTTAGACTAGCAATAGCACTTAGACTTATATATCGCTTTACAGAGCTTTACAGCCCTCTCTAAGTGGTTAACAGAGTCAGCCTCTTGCCCCTAACAATCTGGGTCCTCATTTTACCCACCTTGGAAGGATGGAAGGCTGAGTCAACCTTGAGCCTAGTGAGATTCGAACTGCCAAATTGCAGACAGCCAACAGTCAGCAGAAGTAGCCTGAAGTACTGCATTCTCATCACTGTGCTACCACGGTTCTTAGCTAGGTATTAGTTAATGCTGTGTTCTTCCTCACAGGCTGCATTTTCCCTGTTGAATTCCATTGCTTAATTTTTCTGTCATCCTGAAATCACTCTGTTTGGGCTGTTACATTGATTGACATCCCCTGTATTTGTCACACAGAATTCAGCTTAGATTGTTATTTAGACAGTCCTTGGCTTATTATTGGTCGCACAGTAACTGTTTGAAGTTTGAAGGCCTTCTTCATCATCATGTGACCGAACTTTAGACCGTCGGCAACATGGCTGCATTTACAGATGTGTACAGCATCCCATAATTACCTGACTGCAGTTTATGCTGCTTTTGCCACTCTTGGTTTTCAGCAAAACTGTGCCCATAACAAACCATTAGTTTTTTTAAGGACTGTGTTTGATAAAAAATATAGCATCTGCTTTATGATTGCCACATTCACTTAATGGCTGCTGTAAAAAACATCATAAAATCAGGTTGTTTTGTTTTGTGACTGTTGAAACATATGACCATAATGGACAGACTCCATCACAGTCATATTAGTATTATTGTGTTGTACTTTGTCACTCTGGATCATAACTTGGGGACTATCATGACCTTTTATTGTCTTCCCAGTTATATAGTGTAAATTAGAAATAAAGAAATTTGTGCCCTTCAGTTTGATTGCATTCCACCAGCTACAGCTAAATTCTTTTTACAAAGAATTGTAAAAACCGTTGCCTAAAATAGGGAATATCATATTGTTTACCTCAGTTTTTGTTGAAGGACCATAATACATCTACTACAGGATAGGTTTCTGCTAACCAAGCAGTTTGAAAGGATGTGAAAATGGAAGTAGAAAAATAGGAACCACCTTTGGTGGGAAGGTAACAGTGTTCCATGTGCTGTCATGCTGGCCACAAGACCACAGAGACGTCTTTGGACAGCGCTGGCTCTTTGGCTTTGAAACAGAGATGAGAACAGCCCCCTAGAATCAGGAATGACTAGCACATATGTGCAAGGGGAACCTTTATCTTTCTACAGAATAGGCAGTTTAGTTGGGGCTTTAAATATCCAGAATGTAGTTAATGACAAGGAATCATAGTTGTACAAATAATTTGGAGGAAATCATGTTCCTTTCTACTGATCAAGCACTCCCACACTCCGGGTCTAGAACTGTTCTCCTCGTACCCTTCGCCGCCCCTTGTTCGCCCCAAGGTTCCGTCCCCCAGCCATGGACCTCTGACCATTTCGCCTCCCCTGAAAAGACCCTAGGCAATGGGACGCAGCCTTTTCAGTCCCAGAACCTTCCTCACGGACCATTAGACGAAATACTGCTCACCCTGGCCTTTTGGGCTCAGGAAACTAGACAGGGAAACTTTCTCCCTTCCTCTCTCTCTCTCTTTCTCCCTTCCCTTCCTCCGATTGGCTGGCGGCTCAACTTTCTCCTGAGCTCAAAAGGCCAGGGTGAGCAGTATTTCACCTAATGGCCATGAGGAAGGTTCTGGAGAGGCTGGGTCCCATTGCCCAGGGCGAACAGCTAGGGTCCTAACAGCGGAGGCGAAATGGTAGAGGTCAATGGCTGGGGGCGGAACTCTGTGGGTAAACAAGGGGCGGCGAAGGGCACGAGGAGAACAGTCCCATTCCACGCACTCCTAGAGTAGAGGATGTGATCTTAAGTTGCAGTCATATGTCAGAAGGATTTTCTTAAATTATTTGTTCATCAGTGCAATCCATTATGTAGAGAATTGATGACTGAGGGGTCCTTGATATACAGAAGACACACAGCCATTGATTAGAGAAGCTTGAACTTGGATTGAGAAGAAGGTAGGACGTGGTCACCTAACCAACCTTGGTTACCTCTCAGTTCTACGATTTTACAAATTCTGTGTCTGAGAAAAAAAGAATCCAAGGTGAAGATTTTTAGTAAAGTTTTGTGCTCCATCCTGTGTCAGGGTTACAAATGACACCCCCAACGAAAGAAGACTCAGAGTCTTGAGTTTCCTCAAAGTTCCATTTTATTAGATATGTCATATTGGCACATCTGGGAAAACCCGAATTTGAAAGTTTCCAGGTTTTCCCCATCCAAGTGAAAGTTCAAGTCCCTGCCTCCAGCACCCACATGTCCCATCAGATGGCCCAATCGGACACCGTCCCAACTGGAGATGTCTCCCAGTCACGCCACTCCAGGTGCAGGGCAAGGTGTCCTTGACTCTCTGAGAAAATAATGTCATTTAGACTATATATATCTCTCTCACATAGTCCATATAATCCCCCCTCCCATTTCCCCACAGCAGAAAATGTGGCAGGCCTGAAAGCCGAATTCCAAAGATGGCTTCCGGGTCTGATACCCTGTCTTCTTTCTCTCTGCTTCAGGTATTCCTTCACTCCTTAATTCATGATGCTCAAGGCAGAAAAATGAGCAAATCTCTCGGGAATGTGATTGACCCTTTGGATGTTATTCATGGGGCCCCTTTGCAGGTATTTTGCATTTATTTATTTATTTATTTATTGAATTTATATTGCTGCCTGTTCGCCCCTGGCGACTCAAGGCGGCTTACAGACTATAAAACCTCATTTAAAACAATAAAACTAATAAAAAGAATCAAATAAATTAATATAATATAATATAATGTAATAAAATCATAATAAAACCATCACCCACCCTGGCGATAGCAGAGCACAGGAGCCATTTAATGGGCTCCATCCCGCTCTGGGTTCTCCAGGCCCACTGGCAGAACCAGGTCTTCTACACCTTCCGGAAGAAGTGGGGGCCGTGTTGAATGGGGGTCATTCTAATCTCTGGGGGGATGATGTTCCAGAGAGAGGGAGCCACCACAGAGAAGGCCCTTCTGGGTCCCACCAGGTGTATCTTCCTCAGGGATGGGACCCGCAGCATTCTCTGCCTCCCTGCTCTGATGGGTCAGGTAGATGTGAGGACATTTAAGAGTTTCCTTCGTAGCCTTCCCTTTGAGTTTTTTAAAAAAATCCTCCCAACGGCTTATTTGTACAACAGAGGATGTAGGGTTATAGCCCGGAGACTCAGAATCTGAGGGAATAAGACAGTGATGGCTAACCTTTTTGTTGTCACGTGCTGAAAGCGCAATGCAATGCAATGTCCGCGCGACACTCCCCACGACCCATTTTGGACCTAGTAGGCCTCCCTGCCGCCTCCTGGTTACAAAAACGGGCTGTGGAAGAGGGGCACCACAACCCCCTGCGCTCTCCCCCGCATGCGTGCATGAACCTCTGCATGCACACGCATCTCCCGCATGCACGCCTGTCTCCTGCAGGTGCGCTGTCCCCCTGCGCATGTGTGGCAGAGACCCCAAAACTAGCTGGCTGGTGGGAGATGTGCATGCGCGGTGGAGCTGAGCTGGGGCGACGGCTTGCGTGGCTGCAGAGGGCTGTGAGTGTCACCTGTGGCACGTGTGCTATAGGTTCGCCATCATGGGAATAAGGAATGCTTCATCTTAAAGTACCTGGGGGATTATATCTTGAAAAACATGAGAAAAATGCT
This sequence comes from Thamnophis elegans, assembly GCF_009769535.1. NCBI lineage: Eukaryota > Metazoa > Chordata > Lepidosauria > Squamata > Natricidae > Thamnophis > Thamnophis elegans. The sequence continues at coordinate 148,425,416 of NC_045542.1, read as the reverse complement.
GCCAAAATTTGGGTGCCATGATTTGGGGTAAAGGTTTTGGGTAGGCTGTAAAAATGGACTTGGGTTGCATGGAGGTGGCTTCCCATCAGTCATTGGCTGCTTCTATTCCTGTTTCAGGTCCTGCAGCAGAAGCTAAAGGAGAGCAATCTAAGTCCACGAGAGCTTGTCATTGGTTCAGAAGGCCTGGTAATCGCTTTTCCTTTTTGTCCCCCCTTACCCCATCCCTCTCTATTCCCATGGCCTTTGTGATCTCACTGCTCCCTTCTCTGCTCCCGTTCAGCTGCAGAATTTTCCTCAAGGAATTGCTGAAAGTGGCTCGGATGCGCTAAGGTTTGCTCTCTGCCGTTACAGTGCCCATGGTGAGAAATTCATCCATTCATTCAGTCCTTCTCTCATGATGTTGAGCTGTTGCTGGCCCTTTAAGAACTCCTAACCAGAAGAACAAAACCAACAATTTATTATTGACTTGGCCATTGGTCAAACTCTCAGTAGTTGGCCAACTAAGGAGGCTAGAATGAAACAGATTTTGGAAAAGTCTCTTTCATGCTGGTTTGGTTGAAAATGTAACCTTGAAAATTGTAAGGGTCAATTCTGATCTAGACTTACATTGAATTCATTAAGGTGACTCTCCCTCCCTCCCTCCCCCCTGTACAAGTCCATATATCTTAAGGTTTCCAAGGCTTGAAGCATTGCTTTAACTATTATACCAAGTGGGCTTTCTGGCAACAAAAAACTTCCTGTTTATTTATTTAGATTAAAAGGATATGTGGACAAAGTCAGAAGAATTAGGAAATCTGGGGTGTCCAGAGAGATATTATGGGAGGAATCAATAGGCACCATGTAGGTAGTTAGTCCTGAGGAACATGGCGGCTCAGTGGCTAAGACGCTGAGCTTGTCGATCAGAAAGGTCGGCAGTTTGAATCCCTAGCGTAGCATCGAGTGAGCTCCCATTACTTCTCCCAGCTTCTGCCAACCTAGCAGTTCGAAAGCATGTAGAACTGCAAATAGAAAAATAGGGACCACCTTTGGTGGGAAGATAACAGCGTTGCATGCGCCTTTGGCATTTAGTCATGCCAGCCACATGACCATGGAGACGTCTCCGGACAATGCTGGCTCTTCGGCTTTGAAATGGAGATGAGCAGCACCCCCTAGAGTTGGGAATGACTAGCACATATGTGCGAGGGGAATCTTTATCTTTACCTTAGCTAGTCCTGACTTCATGATAGAATACAACTACTGGTTGTATAAATTAATGACAACTGTCTATCATAGGTGCACATGAAAATTTAGGTTCCACTTAATTTATATCCCAACAGGCACCAGTATTAATCTAGATATGGCAGACATGGAAAAAGCCTCCCATTTCTGTAATAAGGTGTGGAATGCCCTAAAGTTCACTTTTGCAGCCTTGGGAGAAGAGTTTGCCCCACTGGATCCAGAGCAGGTAACTGGGAGTGAAAACTATGGTAAAATTGTGGGGAGATATTTAAAAATGGTCTTTTATTGTGTGGGATGAAAGCTCTCTCGAGACATGGGTGACCCCTATGCCCATTTTAGGTAATATTTCTAACTTTGGGTGTCCAGATGGTGTTGAAGATCATTGGATATTGTCGATCTTTGGTCAAGAACTAAGGAGAGGCATAGATAAATAAACGTCAGGTCCCCAAATATTGTGGGTCTTCTGAACTCTGGTCCACAAATATTGTGGGTCTTCTGAACTCTGGATCCCCTGGTGGTGTGGATAACTATCTCAAATAACAGAATAACAGTGGAAGAGACCTTGGAGGTCTTCTAGTTCAACATGCTACTCAAGCAGGAGACTCTACCGTTCCGGACAAGTGGCTGTCCAATCTCTTCTTCAAAGTGGATGAAGCACCCACAACTTGTGAAGGCAAGCCGTTGGCACAGTAGTTAAAACGCTTTACTGCAGGCTACTTCTGCTGACTGCAATTTGACAGTTTGAGTCTCACCAGGCTCAAGGTTGACTCAGCCTTCCATTCTTCCGAGGTCGGTAGAATGAGGACCCAGATTGTTGGGGGCAATATGGTGACACTGTAAACCACTTAGACAGGGCTGCAAACCAGTGTAAAGTGGTATAGAAGCCTAAGTGCTATAGATATTCCACTGGTTAATTGTTTTCACTGTCAGGAAATTTCTCCTTAGTTCTAGATTGGTTCTCTTCTTGATTAATTTCCATTCATTGATTCTTGTCCTGCCTTCAGGTGCTTTGGTGAATAGGTTGTCTCCCCCGCCCCCCCCCCCCTCCACTTCTTTCTGGCGGCCCCTCAAATATTGGAACAGTGCTATCATGTCACTGCTAGTCCTTTTTTTTTCATTAGACTACACATTGATCATTGCATTAGAAGTTAATTATTAACTCCTGGCAATTGTTCAGAAGCTGTGTGAGTGGAGATTGTGCTTCTGCTATGGTTTGTCATGTAATCACAACTGAGAAATGACCATATTTAGAGTTCGACAAGAAATCTCAGTCTCAGCATCTAGCACCTTTAGCACAACTACAGTGATGGACAGCAATTCGGTGCAAATTAGAGGCTGTGTTAAGAGAAATCTAGAATATAGCATCCCCCCCCCCTTGTGTAAAAGATAGTCCTTGACTTATGACCATAATGGAGCCTGCCCATTATGATTATCAATCGAGATAGTCATAAGGGCATCACCATGACCCAATTTTACGATCTCTTTATCCAGTGGTCATGAGCCGAAGTGGCGCAGTGGATAGAGTGCAGTACTGCAGGCCACTTCAGCTGACTGCTATCTGCAGTTCAGCGGTTCAAATCTCACCGGCTCAGGGTTGACTCAGCCTTCCATCCTTCCGAGGTGGGTAAAATGAGGACCCGGATTGTTGGGGGTAATATGCTGACTCTGTAAACCGCTTAGAGAGGGCTGAAAGCCCCATGAAGCGGTATACAAGTCTAACTGCTATTGCTACTGCTATTAAAGGAATCACCAAGATCATTAAATGAATCCATGGTCATTAGTGAATGCCACAATTTTAGTATTTTTTTGTTGAAAATCCTAAATAAATGGCTTTTTCAGCAAAAACGTAAATAGAAGTCCCATGATCAAAGGACACTGTAAGTGGCAATAAATGCACTCATATTACTGTGTGGGATGAGGGGCTGGCTCTCAGGACTTCAAAACCAGGTCCTAAATACCTTTGGATCAGGGGTGAAATTCAGCAGGTTCTGACAGGTTCTGGAGAACCAGTAGCAGAAATTTTGAGTAGTTCGGAGAACTGGCAAACTGGCCCCAGAGTGGGATGAGAATGGGGATTTTGCAGTATCCTTCTCCTACCATACCCACCAAGCCACAGCCACAAAACCACTAGCAAAAATTTTTTGAATTTCACCACTGCTTTGGATGGTCTGTCATAACTTTGAGCAAACAGTCATAAGCTGCAGACCGTCTGTAATGGTCCCAAGTTTCAAACTTGTCCTCTTCCTTACTTCCTTGCTGTACTTATGGCTTGTCTGCAATCAGTTTTTAATCCCTTAATCTTCTTCTGTTTTCAAGAAAGTAGATCTTTATTAATACCCAATAGGCATCGTGACTGTGAATTATCTTTCTGTACGGCCTCCAGGTCTTCCCCAGATTTCCCATGGACCAGTGGATCTTGAGCCGTCTCTATCACACAGCAGAATATTGTGCCCAGCACTTTGAGAACTACAAATTGCATTCTGTGACCAATGCTATTTATCTTTTCTGGATGCAAGATTTTTGCAGTACCTATCTGGTAAGCTTACCATTGATTCAGGGTTCAATCACCCCTTTGCTGTGGGATCAGTGGTGGGATTCAGCCAGTCTGCACCTGTTCGGGAGAACCAGTTGTTAACTTTCTAAACAGTTCAGAGAACCGGTTGTTGGAAGAAATATCCTTTTATTTATTTATTTTCACTTTACAGGGCTAATCCTGGAAGGAAGGCAGGAAGGAAACATTCTGATGTTGTTTCTAGCCTAATCTTTATTGCCCAGCTTACAGAAACTGCCTCCCGTTAACCCTTATTACATTGTAACAGCTAAGGCAAAGTGCCCATCAACATGAGTGATGTTGAGTTGGCCATACCCACCCAGTCACATGACCACCGAGCCCCACCTACCCAGCTGGTTATTAGAACAGAGACCCGATTGTTAAATTATTTGAATCCCACCACTGTGGGGGATGATCTTAGTTTGCTCTATTACGAAAGAATGCACAGGTTGATGTTAAGAAGGAAAATGCACAGAGTCCAAGAATTTGGAGGATTTGATTTTTTTTTCCATGTGAAATTCCTCATGGAGTAAAGGTAGTCCTCCATTTACAACCACAATTGAGCCCAACATTTCTGTTGCTAAGCGAGACAGTCGTTAAGTATGTTCTGCCCCATTTTTTTGATCTTTATTGTTAAGTGAATCGCTGCGGTTGTTAGGTTAGCAACACAGTCGTTATATAAACCTGGCTTCCCCATTGACTTTGCTTGTGAGAAGGTCTCAAAAGGTGGTCACATGACCCCAGGGCACTGCAACCGTCATAAATATGAACCGGTTGCCAAGCATCTGAATTTTGATCACATGATCCTGGGGATGCTGCAACGGTTGTAAGTGTGAAAAAAAATGATCCCAAGTCACTTTTTTCAGTGCCATTGTAATTTCCAGCGGTCACTAAATGAAAAGTTGTAAGTCGAGGACTCCCTGTAAATAGATTAATTCTATGTTGGGCTCTTTTTATGTGCATTTCCTGAAAGACCTGGATGTGTTGGATTACAGTACCCAGAAGAGGTGTCTTTTGTTAAAACAGGCTTCTTGAAACTGATACCAATTCCAGGATTTGTGATCTAACTCCTGCAGGGTTGTTAGGTGTGTGAGCTCATGTTTTCATGGGCCCTCACGTTTTAGAGCTCCGTGTGAGCTCTAAAACTTGAGGCATGGCTTGGGGCATGGCATGGAAGCAACACAGCCAGAGAACAGGTCTAATTCCCCTTTATTGCTCCAACGTTGCCCCCCAAGCGTCCCCACATTTACTACAAGTCCTGGAGCAAAGCTCTCACATGCTCACCTTCAACAGCCTCTGTTGAAGTCAAGCAAACAAGGTTTGCAAACCAGTAACCAAGGCAAGAAGTCCAGTTAGCAAGGTTAGCAGAAGAGTAACCAGAGTCGGAGGTTCAGCAAAGCAGGCAAACTGAGCAAGCCCCACAAGGCAGAGCACCCTCTCCAGACTTTGGCAAGTGCACACAAGGCTCCACAGATTCAATGCTTGTTCCTGACAAATGCCCCTCCCACCTCCTTACATCTCAGTCCCCAGGTGGGCCTTGTGAAGGGGGGCGGGGCACTCTCTTGTAGCCGACTCAGTCTGCGTTGTTCTCACCTTCTCTCTTCTCTCCGTGCTCTAGGATCAGGAGTGGGTGATCCCTGCTCATTGCCTGAGCTCTGTCACTCCTGCTCCTCCCTGTCTACAAGCCTTTCTGATCCTGAAAAGCCCTTCCCTTCCCCAGTTTTCTCCAAAGCCAACAGAGCCGCCTCCTCGATCTCTGTCAGCTTCTGTTCCAGCTCATCTCCCCCCCCCCCCCCCGCCGCAGATTCAGGCTCCAACAGGGACATGACACTCCGCCACTAATGTGTTGGGTCTCTCTTCCCAGGAATCTGTCAAGCCCATCCTAAGGAGCGGAGATACAGTTCGCCTTTTGTCTACTCAGCAGACTTTGTACACTTGCGTAGACCTGGCTCTGCGCCTCCTGTCTCCCTTCATGCCTTTCCTTACTGAGGAACTGTGGCAGCGACTTCCCAAGACAGACCTGGAGACGTCTCCTAGTATCTGTGTGGCCAGGTACCCAAGCCCTGAACATCTGGTGAGTCCAACTTTCACTTGGAAGCTCCTTTGGTGACCTCCATTACTTGGGGCAAACTTACCGTATTTTTCAGAGTATAAGACGCACCAGAGTATAAGACGCACCAAGATTTTGAAGAGGCAAATTTAAAAAAGAGTTTTAGTGCTCTGCAGACATCCCCAAAATGGTCTGTTTTTCATCAAAAATGGCTGTCCATAGCCTTTAGGAGGCTTATAGAATGCTCTTGTGGGAAGGGGCCAAAAACAAGCAAAAAAATGGCCCGTTTTTTGCTCATTTCTGCCCTCCCCAGCCCCCAGGAGCACTTTGGAAGCCTCCTAAAGGCTATCATGGCCATTTTTGCAAAGGGGGAGGAGTTTCGGGAGGCCAAAAATGCTGTATTTAACGTATAAGGCGCACCCAGATTTTCACCCTCTTTTTTGAGTGAAAAAGATGCGTCTTATACTCTGAAAAATTGGTAGTTCTTCCTCCAATAAATTATAATGAAGTTCTAGAATTTGACAGCACGAAAAAGATATCTTTTAAAGAGCGATTTTCTTCCACTTCTAGAGACATTGGTGTAATCCTGAGGAAGAGGCAAACTTCTTGGCAGCGCAGCAAATTATCCAAGTGATACGTTCCATGAGGGCAACTTGCCAGCTTACCAAAGCTCGACCAACAGGTGAGCCTGAATTCTCCATTTTTCTATCAAAGCCTGTGGATGCATGGACTTTCCTCTAGCAGGGTACTACATGGGTAATACTTCATGGGTAGCACATAATCTTGTGGGACGCAGTGACTCAGTGGTTAAGACGCTGAGCTTATTGATCAGGAAGGTCGGCAGCTTGGCGGTTCGAATCCCTAGTGCCGCTTAACAGAGCAAGCTCCCGTTACTTGTCCCAGCTTCTGCCAACCTAGCAGTTCAAAAGCACATAAAAAATGCAAGTAGAAAAACAGGGACCACCTTTGGTGGGAAGGTAACAGTGTTCCGTGCCCCTTTGCTGTTTAGTCATGCCGGCCACATGACCACCGAGACTTCTTCGTATAGCACTGGCTCTTCAGCTTTGAAACGGAGATGAGCACCACCCCCTAGAGTCGGGAAACTAGCACATATGCGCGAGGGGAATATTTATTTATTTATTTATTTATTTATTTATTTATTTATTTATTTATTTATTTATTTATTTATTTATTTATTTATTTATTTATTAGACTTATATACCGCTTCATAGGGCTTTCAGCCCTCTCTAAGCGGTTTACAGATTTTTAGCAAATTGAGTCAGCAAATTGCCCCCACAGTCTGGGTCCTCATTTCACCCACCTCGGAAGGATGGAAGGCTGAGTCAACCTTGAGCCGGTGAGATTTGAACCGCTGAACTGCAGATAACAGTCAGCTGAAGTGGCCTGCAGTACTGCACCCTAACCACTGCGCCACCTCGGCTCGGCTTTACCTTTAGCACATAACCTTAAATAATAAATACGGTGTACAATTTAATGCATGTACAGCTCTGGGGCAGAAATAACAAATGAGAGCTCTGAGCATGGTAGACTCAAGTAAAATACTATTTACAGTAAGCCACAAACCGAATTGTTGTTCTCAGACAGCTTAGCAAATTGAATAATCAACCACTATAAAAAGAATTTTTAAAAAATGTGCAAGGAGTCCTGACACAGCAAAGAAAGTGTAGATATTATCTAGAAAGAGCAATAAAATGCCTCAGAGTTTAAAACATTTCTAAGATATCACCAAGAGTGCATATGGCATTTAGTACACTATAGTGAAGATGAATAGCAGAATCTTAAAACTAGAACCTACTACCCGGGGGAGGGCCTTCTCTGTGGCAGTTCCGGCCCTTTAGAACGAACTCCCCGCAGAGATTCGGACCCTCACCTCTCTCCAGGCCTTCCGAAAAGCCATTAAAACCTGGCTGTGTCGGCAGGCCTGGGGTTGATGAGTTCCCTTCCCCTCTCTATCTGTGTGGCTGTTGGCTATTTTTAATGCTTGTATTGTACTTTTGTGCTCCCTTTCCCCCTTGGGTTGTTCGCCGTCCTGAGTCCCGCAGGGAATAGGGCGGCATATAAATAAAACAAACCTCAAACCTCAAACCTAAGTGCTAAAACCAAAATGACAACATTAATTAAGCCATAGGCCTATGGATTGTAGCACCCGCATCAGCAGATGTGGTCCATTCTGTCTGTCCTGCATTTTCAAGAGATACTTTAAAGCCACTGCAATCCAAAATATATTTGAATAGATACAGGCGTATTTTGTTTTATTCACTTTTCTTGATAGTGCTTTACAGACATCACAATTTTTTTTACAAGATTTTCCACTAGCAAAAGAGGTAACAATTTGCCGAAGCTCAAATTATGCTGAACATTTTTAGCATAAAGTATTTTTAATTAAAGTATATAATTGTGGTTTTTTGTTAAACATAAGAGATTGTCATTTACTTAACGGCCATAAGGGAGCCTGGTTTATCACAGTTTAAGTCCAATCTGTGGTTCACTCTGGGTACAGTTTTGCTGGAAACCAGAAATAAATGCCAGTTCTTGACCAAACTGTCATAAAACTTGGTCATGTGACCATGGGATGCTGCAAACAGCCATAAATGCTGCCTGGTTGCCAAGCACCCAAAGTTCGGTCATAGCCATGAGGTTGGCCATAACCATGGGGAGAGGTTGCCAAGCAATCAGTCGTATGTTGAGGACTATCTGTAATGCTATTCCTCAGTTAGTTAATGCAGTGTGGTGTAAACATAACTTACATGCACTCAGAAACCAGAAATATTTATGTGATTCATTTAAAAAAACTTTTTTAAATAAAAAAATTGGATTATGGAATAAAATACAAAAATGCAAAAGCAAATAGTAAAGAAAAGGGGGAAAGAAAAATGAAGAGGGGGAGAAGAAAGGAAAAAAAGCGTTGACTTCCGATTCCCTCTGATGCAGTAGATTAAAGCATTAACACCAAACCTCAACTTTTTACTTTTCCATAATAATATAAACTAGCCATTTCTGCAAGAACAAATCAATCTAATCAGTAAAACCCAAAATCAAAGTTTCATTTTTTTCCACCTCAAACACAAAATCCAGAAGTGGTCTCCATGTAGCAACAAAAATACTTATATTCTTTTCTTTGATCAAAACGGTCAATTTAGCCATCTTTGCCAACTCCATCAAATTTTGTAGCCCTTCATCCATGGTGGGAATCGAAGTGTTCTTCCACTTTTGGGCATACGGTAGTCTTGCTGCCCTCAGCATATAAAATCAAAGTTCCAATTTTTTTTCCCTAAGTCTTTTTCTTGTGGGAAAAATTATATGCACTGGGGGTCCCTCCCAAAATTTATATGGCTGACTTTCTTATTTGCTTTTTTGCAATGATCTGGAATGAATCTCACAATATCTCTTGAATTATGGCCAGGTTCGTTGCAAAGGTAATGTCAGGGCTCCGACAGATCATGAGTCTCAAGCCAACCTTCAAAAGAAATCCAGTTATTTATAAGGAGCTTCATGTTGGCAGGTTCCCAAGTGAAGCCAGCTCTGACCCCATGTAATTTACGACCACAATCATGACCCTATTTTCCCCTTCCTCCGGGTGTGTCATCAATCACATTCGGCAACAGGGCAATTTCACGGGTTGTAGAGATCACTCCCCTCTGCCCATTGGTGGATTCCAGCAGAGACTACTGCCAGTTTACTCAGGGTCTCTCACCTTCTCATCCCGCCTTTCCTATGGCAACTCGAGAGCAGGCCAAGGATGCTTTGCGAGTTGGCAGGTAGGCAGAAGATCAAGACTTACGTTTATTTGAGGAGGAAAGTTTCTCCTTGCAAGGTTTATTAGACATTTATTTATAGACTTTATAAAATATATCCACGTAAGGGTAATAACAAGGTTCCCAAACAAAAGTATGTTGTTTTCTTCTTTTCTTGGGGTCCTTGACCTTGAAAGTGGCAGTTATAGTTATTTTTTTCTATTCGTTCACAGTGTATCTGGCTTGCTCAGAAACGGCCCCCTGGGCTGCCTATGAGAAATATCAGGAGCCATTACAGACATTGTCTTTGGCTGGATCTGTGAATCTTCTCCCCAGCTCTGAGGAAATAGAGCTACCTCTGAACTGCCTGGCTGTGAAAGTCAATGATCATACCAGCATTTACATGGATCTGCAGGTGGGTTGTCATTTAGCGTATTACTGACTTTCAAGATTCATGGAGAATCAGAAAAAGGAGGTGATTGAAAGAGCTGTGGAAAGTTTATGGCCTCTTATCAGGGAACATGTATAGGCCAGTGCCTCATAAAGAGATGATAGAAGGATGGAAGGCTGAATCAACCTTGAGCCGGTGAGGATGGACAGAGAGACAGACAGAGAAAGAGAGAGGGACCCTAGAGAGATAGATACTATAGATGAATGGATGGATGGACGGACAAACAGACAGACAGACTGGGTTGCAATTTAGCTTCAAGATTCGTGGGGAATCAAAGAAAGGAGGTGATTGAAAGGACTGTGGAAAGGTTATGACTTCTCATCAGGCAACATGTATAGGCCAGTGCCTCATAGATAGATGATAGAAGGATGGAAGGCCGAGTCAACCTTCAGCCGCTGAGGATGGATAGAGAGATAGAGAGATGATAGCTATAGAGAGATAGATACCATAGAGAGATAGCTATTGTAGATAAGTGGATGGATGGATAGATAGAGGGATAGATACTGTTGATAGATATTGTAGATGGATGGATGGATGGATGGATGGATGGATAGATGATAGGTAGGTAGGTAGGTAGGTAGGTAGGTAGGTAGGTAGGTAGGTAGGTAGGTAGGTAGATAGATAGATAGATAGATAGATAGATAGATAGATAGATAGATACAGAGATAGATAGATACAGAGATAGATACAGAGATAGGACTATAAATGGAGAATGAGGTGTTTAGAAGGTGGGTTATATCTTCCACTACAAGTTTTTTTCCTGATTTTTCCCCTCATCCTAGGATATGGTGGATCCTCACAAAGAACTCCTCAAACTGACATCCCAGCAACAGAAATTAAAGCAACGTCTGGCAAATCTCACAGAAAAACTTCAGAAGCAAAACTCCTTAAAAGCCAAAATGAATCACGAGCAAAAGGTATCAAGAGCCTCATGCTGAGATTCCTGATTGTTTGGTTCCACTGGACCAGTAGACGTTTTGAGAGCATGTCATAGGGCTCAAAGAAAGCCATTGCCATGAGGTTAGCAAAGCATGGCCCACCTACTTACTTAACACTCTCTTTTTCCTCACAGATTTCCTTCATTCGTTCAGAGCTGCAGCACATAGAACAAGTGTTTGCCACTTTTCAGAAAATGGCCAAAAAACAGGATGCTGGACTGACTAAGGAGAACTAATGGATTTACCCTGTTCCAGATAGTAGAATTTACTCCAAAGCAGAGGATGCTGAGCTTGAGGGCAGGTCCTGGAAGGTTCACATGAGTTTAGGCATCACCTTCTGTGGTGGGAATTGATCTTATATTGCTCAGGGTTTGTCAGCACCAGCCCAGCTTTAGAAGCATCAGTGATGATGGAGGCTGAAAAAAATATTAGAGCCATCATGGTGGCATCTGCCATGAAACCTTCCCCCCCCCCCCATATGATCACATTGCTTAGAAATTGTTGGGATAGATTATTTGAACAAGGATATAAATGTCGGAAACATGTCATAGTTTATTGCTCTAATTTTCTAATAAAGAGGAAATGGGTGCTGTATTTCCCCCCCTATGGGTAATTTCCTTTCCATTGGCAAGGATGGTCAAATATGTAACATTTTTGGTCCTTTTGACTACTCAGTTCAGACTGCTTCACTATAATATTGTTTGGTACCCTATTAAAATATTTATGTTTTTAAAACACTTACTGTTTTTATCTATTTATCTATCTATCTGTCTGTCTGTCTGTCTGTCTATCTATCTATCTATCTATCTATCTATCTATCTATCTATCTATCTATCTATCTATCTATCATTGTCTGTCTGTCTGTCTATCTGTCTATCTATCTAAATTTAAAGGGCTTGTTCTCCAATTTTGAGTCTATGGCAATCCTTTGTTGAAGGACAAAGGAGTTCAGGACCATGGACAGTTCACTCCTCCCGCTGGTCATAAAGCTAAGCTGTAGTTGGAGAATTGCCCTAATAAGGTTGTCCTTGACTTAAGTGACAGTTTGAAGTTCTGATGGACCTACCTGAGGAGTGCTTATGATCTGGATTTAAAATTCTGGTGGTTGCTCTCCCCCCTCCCCCACAGTCACATGGCCACACTAGGTGTTCCGTGGTCACATGGCCTCATTTTATGAAAGAAAAAAAAACAGTGTAATGTATATAATTATAACTTTATAATCTAGGTGTGTACGTATGACCCTTTCAAGTCAGTTTTGATTTCTGGCTTCACAAATTTATAGGCCTACATAATTTTTCCTGTATGTTTTTGCTGCCATCTAGTGGACACCTGGAATGTGATAGCCCAGATCCAATAATCCAGACTCTAGTATTACTGCTTTAGTAAGTTTGTAATTTTACCAGCAGGAGGCCTGGTTGTCCCAACAGAGAAGCAAAAGAGAACTGTCAAAAGAACCATTTATTTAAATTGCTGGCTTATTTCCACACAATCCAATTTTACTGCTCCATTAGTGTGTCATCTTGCAATTTGTCCTGTCCATGGTGAGCTGCTGTGTTGACTATAGAATCAAATCCCGCCACGGTGATGACACATTCCTACTTTTTGTTGGCCTCAAATGCCTTGAGATATGTAAGTAAATCCATCCTGGTTGATTATACAAGACCACTTGGTAATGAAAGATTTCATCAAAGGCTACAGTTAAGAAAGATGCTGCTGTTTTTTAAGGATGCCTGACTCACTGCATCAATGCCTTGCAAACTTTTTTCTTCATTACCCAAAACTATTTATCAAAAGTTTTATCAAACTTCAAAGACCGGTCGTACGTCCTTTCCTTCAGCACTGATGTAACTTTGAATGATCACTGAATTAATGGACATAACCCAAGGATTATCTTGTATTTTATAAAAATAATATGATTGATGTCATTTCAACAAATTTCTGTTGATAGTTTCATCCATTTTTGTCCTCATAGGAATACTTTGGGAGGTTTTTGAATATCTTTATGACAAACCTTAAAAGATAAAGGTTCCCCCACACTTGCATGCTAGTCGTTTCTGGCTCTAGGGCTGGTGCCGAAGAGCCAGTGCTGTCCGAAGACATCTCTGTGGACATGTGACTGGCATTACCAAAGACCAAAGGGGCACGGAATGCTGTTACCTTCCCACTAAAGGTGGTTCCTATTTTTTCTACTTTCATTTTTACAAACTTTCAAACTGCTAGGTTGGCAGAAGCTGGGACAAGTAACGGGAGCTCACTCCATTACGCGGCACTAGGGATTCAAACTGCCAACCTTTCTGATCGACAAATTCAGTGTCTTAGCCACTGAGCTACTGCGCCCCATAGACAAACTTTAGGTCACCATAAATGTCCCTGTTTGATGAGTAGAGTTTATTAGAGTTTTATTAATATTTGTAGGCCGCCCTTTTCCCTGAGGGGACTCAGGGCGGCTCACATAAAACAGGGAAGGGGGAATACAGACATCAAGATAGAAACATATAATAAAATAGTAGGCAACATACATTCATCATTCGGGAGGGGTGGCTATCCTTATCCCCAGGCCTGACGGGCGAGCCAGTTCTTCAAGGCTATGCGGAAGGCTTGTACGGTGGAGAGGGTACGAATCTCCACGGGGAGCTCGTTCCAAAGGGTCGGGGCTACTGCTGAGAAGGCCCTCCTCCTTGTAGTTGCCAGCCGACATTGGCTGGCCGATGGGATACGGAGGAGGCCTAATCTATGAGATCTTATTGGTCGCAGGGATGTAATTGGCAGAAGGCGGTCTCTCAAGTATCCAGATCCACTGCCATGTAGGGCTTTATGGGTGATTAATAGCACCTTGAAGCGCAGCCGGAGATCGACAGGCAGCCAGCGCAGCTCGCGGAGGATAGGTGTTATGCGGGTGAATCGAGGTGGGTTTGTCTATTGTTATCCAAAGAAAAAACACTTTTGAGTAACATACCTAGGATTGGGGAGCACTGAACAACATAGCAGTACAAAGAATAGCAGTGCAGGAATCCATAAATCTGGTTCCCTTTCTCCTCTATATCTTTTACACTTTTCTGGGCATCACTCAACAGTTTTCTATGGCCTCAGTTTGCAAGAGTTTTATTTTTGTGATAACAAATCCATACTTTATTCCAGAAAAGCTACACACACACACACACACTTCCAACACAACTCATGGGATTGATTCATGGAGGTCATTTAAGGTGAATTACTTCTTGTCATTAAGTCATGCTTCATTTCAGTGCAAACGTGGAAAGATTATCAAGGTATTCTAGCAATCAAGAACTTTTTGCCAAGCTTTACAAAGTACTACTTCAAACTCCCTTGATATTTTGTCCAACAGATAAAGCATCAGAAAGTCTTGAAGGTAATTATTTAAATGGCCACTCAGTGCTGCAAGAATGAATTGTTTTAAATGTCGCTATGGTGGCTGTTCAGTGACGCCACCACCTCCCATAGGAAGGTGGAATTGAAATTTTGGGGGTGATTTCTTTGTTTCTTGTTGGAATTGGCCTGTTTTACAGCTTACTTTACTGCCCACTATTTTGTGTAAGACTATAATGGCATTTAAAGCTTTTGAGAAATGAATTAATCATTTTCTGGGCAAAATCTGTGGAATCGTGGGCTAGATAGTTCAGAGAAATTTCAATAGTTTGGGATCACACTTCAAATCCACAAACTGCTGCAAGTGCAGAGTGCCTTCTGTTTTACATTTTTATCCCACCTTTATTACTTTTTATAAATAAAGCAGCCAATCTACCTAACACACCTTTCTCTTCCTATTTTCCCCACAACAACTCTGTAAGGTGGGTTGGGCTGAGAGAGAGAGTGAATAACTCCCCCCAATGCCTAAGGCGGGACTAGAACTCGGCATTTCCTGGTTTCTAAGCTAGCACCTGAACCACTACACCAAACCGTCTGTTTTAGGTCTTTCTGCTCACTTAGTCCTAGAAGAATTATGTGATCTCGTGATTTGTTTTTGCATTTCATAAGCCTGTTTTATTGAGAGAAGGAACAGGAATAACGGTTGGAAAGAGGCAATAAAAATCTGGACAAAGATGTTTTGCAAAGATGTTTGCCCAGTTAGATGTGAGAGGGAAATTTTATTGCATGTTATCAGCTTCATATTTCTCAGTGTCCATCAGTGCTTGGCAGACTCTCATATCACTAGGCAAGACACATCTCTTTATCAAATGGAGACCCACTTTGAAGTCAGGGGAAACTGGAGAATCTGCTTCCTATAAAACCATCCAATCTGATCTCTGGAAGCCCTGCCGTGTATAAGTGGTGAAGGGAGTGGGAAAAAGGTACCATGGAAGACTCCTTGGCTGCTTTTAGCAAGTTCCTTCTCATAGTCACCCTGTGTCTTGCAACAGGTAAGAAATAATCGACATGTAGCTTAATAATTGCACACAGATGTTTTCCTGGAAGTTATTTTCATGCATTTAAATCAACAATCAATGGTAAAAGACTGACCTGGTCACTCGGAATATGGACCAAGGAACATTGCAAGGGTACCATGAAAAAGGTAGGAAGGGCCTCAAGTCATTCACAATGCTTGGTGTCTTCTTGGTAACAGTAAGGAAATGATTTTTTTAAAAAACGTTTCAGCCCAGTTTACCATCCTAGAGTTTGCAGGCGATGTCCCATCCAAATAGTAATCAGGACTGATTCTGCTTAGCTTATGACACCAAACTAATATAATACTTTAGACATCTTGTGATTTTTTTTCTTAGGCCTGAGGGTTTTTTTTAGCCTTGAACTTCCTTTCTTCTTTCCTTCCCCTCCCTCCCTCCCTCCCTCCATTCCTTCTTTCCTTCCCTAAAATAATGAATCTTGAACTATCAATAAATTTTTGCTGGCCTCGAAAAAAAATATCTTCCTGTTAACCTTCTTTTCATGTAGCTGACCATCATATTTTCAATATTCTCCTCCTCCTCATCCAAGCAGCATTTTGTTTGTCTTTCAACTGCTTCAAAATATACCAGCAGTCACATGAAGTTGTGAATGTGTAGTTCACGATGCACTTTGAAATTTAATAATTTATCCAGAATTAGCTCCTACTTTAGAGCTTGAACTAGCCATACATTAAGCTGAGCAAGGCAACTATCTCAGATAGAAAACAGTGATAGATAGGTTGATGGATAGATGATAGATATGTAGATAGATAGATATTGTATTTTTCAGAGTATAAGACGGACCTTTTCCCCTCAAAAATGAAAGTGAAAATCTGAGTGCATCTTATACACTGAATACAGCATTTTTGCCTCCCAAAACCCCGTCCCTTCACCAAAATGGCCGTGCATAGCCTTTAGGAGGCTTCCAGAGTGCTCATGGGGGCTGGGGAGGGCAGAAATGAGCAAAAAACAGACCGTTTTTTGCTCAATTTTGCCCCCCCCCCCAGCCCCCAGGAGCACTCTATAAGCTTAAAGGCTATGCTTGCCCTTTTTTTTGACAAAAATGGGCCCATTTTCACAAAAAATGGAGTGTTTTTGCTTGTTTTGGGGGGCCCCCAGGAGCACTCTACAAGCCTCCTAAAGGCTATTCATGCCCTTTTTTGGAAAAAAATGGGCCCATTTTTGCAAAAAAGGGCCGTTTTGGGGAGGTGTGCAGAGTGCAAAAACATTGTTTTTTATTTGCCTCTTCACAATCTTGGTGCGTTTTATACTCTGTGGGTCTTATACTCCGAAAAATAGATAGATGATACAGAGATGATAGATAGATAGATAGATAGATAGATAGATAGATAGATAGATAGATAGATAGATAGATAGATGATAGATAGATAAAAAGAAAGAAGAAAGAAAGAAGGAAGGAAAGAAAGAAAGAAAGAAAGAAAGAAAGAAAGAAAGAAAGAAAGAAAGAAAGAAAGAAAGAAAGTAGATCATGTAGGTATAATGATAGGGAGAGAGAGACAGAGAGATTTCCCATTAATTTACCTGAAGAGCTCAGGAACATTGATCAAATAAAGACAGTTTTACTCAGTGGTAAGTGAAACATCCACCTAGAATGTCACCCACTAACTGCAGGATATAGAGCCATATTCTCTATCAATGTTGCTTCCTGATAAAGAAAAAAAGTGTTCCATACAGGGAAAATGTGATTGTCCTTCTGGCAACTATATTCCCCATTTCAGTTTTTTGGGAGGCCAAAATTGGGAGTGTTGCAACCTTAAATGGAATTGTGACTGTTGAAATAAGGGAACATCTTGTCCTTCTTCAAGGAATTTTGCATGATCAGGAAACATTCACTTCTCTAGAACCGTCTGAGGATCTGACCTCTATTTCAACCAAAAATAACTCTGAAGCCATCACTGAAGAAGCCAATTCCTCAAACTCTGAAGATATGACCAGCCATCGGATGGGAATTGATTCTGGAAATGTCCTTCCCAACCACAGAGATTTTGCTGTTAATCCTGAAGGTATCCAATTCTTAAATCTATCATCCCATTATAGATTTGTGGTGGAACTACAGCTTACATATGCACAGTGGATTCTCCAACCTGCAGCTGAGCTCGGAAGGCAGATGCATTGGAAAGATGGATCTTAAAAGATTTGTATAAAAGAACTAGCACAGAAAAAAGTGCATAAATCTTTCAGTGTCCTTTTCATGGCAAGGTGACAACATTTTTCCCCCAGCCTGGCTCTGGGGGAAAATGGTCTTAAATTAATTTAGGCAGGTATTGAAAAAACAAGATTCCCCAGCTATTAATTCTTCAGTTCCAAGTTCTCTTCACAACTTTTACAGGTCAACTCCTAAGTTCATATTTCTGTGTCTTTGGAGTTCTACCAATGTCTTGTTTCTTGAGAATTGGGAGGGATTTGTAATGATAACAAATATATCAACTGCTCATATCCAGGGGTGGGCTGCTACGGGTTTAGCTGGGTTCAGGAGAACCCATAGCTAATGTGGCTGGTTTGGAGAACCTCCAAATCCGACTCCTGGCTGGCCATGCCCACCACTTCTCTCCCAGGAGTCTCCCCATGGCCCGTTTTGGATGTGAGGTGAGTGCAGGGCTGCACGGAGGCTCAGGAAGGGGGAAAAACGGGCCTTTGGAGCCCAGGGGAGGAAGTTTTTGCCCTCCCAGAGGCTCGAGGAAAGCCTCCGGAGCCTGGGGAAGATGAAAACACCTCCCTGGACATGGTGCAGGAGGCTGACTAGGCCACGCCCATCCAGCCGCCGGGCAGAGAACCCATTGCTGAAATTTTTGAAGCCCACCCCTGCTCATATCCTCTAGGGAAGATGTAACCTTTTAAGTGGCTTTTATTTTGCCCTTAGAGTATCAGCATACAGCTAAATCTGCTGAGATCCTGCACCGTAACTAAGGGTCCTAGGACTAGGTCAGTGGTCCCCAATCTTTTCAGTTCAGGGGACTGGCAGAGGCGACGGCAGGGGCAGAGGGGGTAGTATCATGCGCGTGCATGCTGTTTTCACAAATGCATCTAGTTTTGCCCACCGCAGCCCGATTCCCAGTGGGTCACACCCTGGCACTGGGCTGCGGACCAGGAATTGGGGATCTCTGTCTTAATCCAGTAATTGATTCTGGAGGAAGCATTATTATGAGGAGGCGGGAGTGTGTGCATAAAGAACCACAGAAATTTAGTAAACAAACCTCAACCTCCAATTATAGTGTACATTGTGGAAAGCAGAGCTGTGTTGGTGTAAGTGTGCAAAAAAATCAAAAGGCATCAGGTAGCACCTTTCCCAATTGCTATTAAAAACTATAAGGTTTTGTGAGCTAATAAAATTTATCAGTCGGAAGAGGGGCTGCCAGAATCCTGGTTTTTGAAAATTATAAATTAGTTAATCATGATTAAATAAGTGCCCTGTGTCTTGGTGCAATAGCTGAGCAGACACAACTCAATAGTTCTTCAACTGAAATAAAGACAATGGGCCAATAGATGCAGCTTTACCTGTTTCCTAAGACTCTAGAAAGCTTGTGGAGTAAACAAGGAATCAGCTGATCAAAATATATTCTTTATCCTGTCATTTACAGGAAACATCGACTCTTGTGAGCCCAACTGCGAAACTCTCCCCACCTGGGCTACAATCTTCCTGTGTTTGGCAACAGCTTTCTTTGTTTTCCTGCTGAGTGGTCTTTTATTCTGGGTAAGTTTCAGAAAAGTATTGCTGTAAATCAACTCTGACTGTTCTTTGGAAGGACTAGATCTTGCTGTCCATTGCAGCTAGGAATCTCAAATAGGGCCAAGAATGAATTAGTTTGTCTTGTAGCCAGCCCGGGCGCGAGATCAGCCCCCTGCAAACTCTCTCTTTCGAAGAGCCCACCCAAAGTTTCATGCAACACTCACTGAAGCGCTTGGACCCCCAGGGAGGGAGGGAGGGAGGGAGGGAGGGAAGGGATGGAGCTACTAACAAGCAGCCAAGCTAAGTGCCTGAAGGACCCCATCCCATCAGCGAGCGGGAGTAATTGCCAGGGACCGTAGTTTGAGGATCCCTGATTTAGTGCAATATAAAAAATGCAAAAACTCAAAAGGTTTTTCTGCGGACTACCAATATTTTATCGCAGAGCCACACTGGTCCGCAGACCACCAGTTGGTGACTGCTGCTCTAGACTACAAACAAGATCATTGCTAAAAGCCGTGAAATTCTATAAACATTCTCAAAACATTCTGGCTAGTGCAGTCTCAACATGTCCGAAATTGATTGTGAATGGGTGGGTACCCAACCCCTTACAGTATTATACTTCCTTCAATATTATCCTCTTTTTCCTCAGATTTCCTACTGCATCAAAACCAGAGAACCTTCTGCCATGTCATGTAGTTCATCTCCTCGATGTTCCATCTAGACTAGAGTGACATTTCTCTGAAATTCCAGAATAAATTGTTTTTAGTGATGACACCTTGCTGTCTTCATTATATTCTTTTCAGCTGTCCACATTGGTTGTATAACAGTGGTGGGATTCAAAAAAAATTACTACTAGTTCTGTAGGTGTGGCTTGGCGGGCATGACATGGTTTTGTGGGCATGGCTCAGTGGTGGGTTTCAAAAATTGTTCGAACCTACTCTGTGGGTGTGGCCTCCTTTGTGGGAGTGGCTTGCCGCCCATATGACCAGATATGAAGATGCCGACGACACTTGTCAGAACCACCTTAAATTACCTCACACACAGCACTGGCATGCATAAGAATATGATGCAAACTTGTTTTTTAAAAGGTATCTTTGGTTTGCGTTAAAACAACTTCAACACACACAATGTTCTGATTGCACCACAAACGCAGTAGCCATCCTTACCTTTCACAGAGACACTGAGTTTTATAAATATGAGCATGATAGTGTAGAATAATCATATCCAAGGACCAGTGGTGGGTTTCAAAAAATTTTGGAACCTCTTCTGTAGGTGTGGCCTGCTTTCCGGGTCCATTGGTGGAACCTCTTCTAACCGGTTCGGTAGATTTTTTTTTTTTTTTAAATATATTTTATTCAATTTTCACATTCCATTTGCAATCATTTATATACAGGGTATTTACTATAAGAAAAGAAAAAAAAGAAAAAGGGAATAAAACGAACAAGTAAAAAGGAAACACAACTCATCATTCACAACCCCACCTAACCCTTTCATCCTCCATACACCCCATCTACCCCCTCCAACTTTCCTTTCTCCCTCTAACACTCCCCTCCTACTTCCCTTTCCCCTCAAACCTTCCTTCTCCCCTTACTCCCCGGACACCCTCCTTACATTCCCCTTACTCCTTCCTTACTCCTCCCTCTTCTTTCCCTCTACCTCCCTCCTTGGTGTATGCCTTTATTCGAGTGTTGTTTGATCTGATAAAAGTAAAATGAACCAAGGAAAAAAAAAGAAATAAAAAAAAGGAAAAAAAAAAAAGAACCACCGTATATAAATACATTCTTGTTCTTATTAAGACTATGTTAACACCCCCCCCACCCCACCCCCCACAATCCCCATCCCTAATCCTCCCGACTTCCCAGGGCCCACACCTGGCACTACCTTCTGTCTAAAATATCTTGTATACATATGGATTAAAAAATAAAAGTAATATATCAAAAGAAAAGAAAAAGCAGAGAAAAAAAAAAGGGAAAAAAGAAAAAAGAAAAGAGGAAAAAGAAAAAAAAGAAAAAAAAAGAAACCACTCTTTGCGTTGATCTCAGCCCCCCATCTTTATCTATGCTTAAATAGTATAAATCATTCTATCTATATTTTATTCTCGTCTCTTACTTCTTTGCTATTTACCCCAACCTTCTGTAGATTCTCCCGTTCCTCTTCCTAAACCTCATGATCCCTTCCAATAAAATTTAAGCAACGTGGTTCATGCCATATATTCAAATATAACTTTACAGACAAGTAATCAAACTTTCCCTTCTAGTAAAATTTAAACAGCGTAAATGATCTTTCTTTACCCCCTTTTCAAACAGTAATTCAAAATAATCTAACCAAACTTCCCCTTCTTAGTAAAGTTAAGCAGCGTAGATCAGATATTACTTTACACAGGAATCAATTTCTATCTTAAGATAATTCCAACCGACTTCCTCTTCTAATAGGATTTAAATAACTTAGTTCATTCCACATGCATTTTACCCTCATCCCTCACTTGTCTGATATTTACCACTATCAAATTTATACTAGCATTTGTTTAAAATATAACTCAGAGCGATTTAAGTAGCATGGATCATTCCACATATTCAAATAATACTTTCAGCAAGAGTCAGTTAACCTTCTATTTTAAGGTAGTCCCTTCTAACAAAGTTTAAACAACATAAATCATTCCGCATTCTTTTTACACTTATCTTAAGATAATCCCAAGCGACTTTCTGTTCTAATAAGCTTTAAACAACGTAAATTTTACCCTCATCCCTTGCTTGTCTGATGTTTACCACAAATAACGTAGTTCATTCCACATGCATTTTACCCTCATCCCTTACTTGTCTGATATTTACCACTATCAAATTTATACTAGCATTTGTTTAAAATGTAACTCAGAGCGATTTCAACCAACTTTCCCTTCAAATAAAAGTTAAATAGCATGGATCATATTCAAATAATACTTTCAGCAAGAGTCAGTTAACCTTCTATTTTAAAATAGTCCCATCTAACAAAGTTTAAACAACATAAATCATTCCGCATTCTTTTTACATTTATCTTAAGATAATCCCAACCGGCTTTCTGTTCTAATAAGCTTTAAACAACGTAAATTTTACCTTCATCCCTTGCTTGCCTGATGTTTACCACTATCAAATTTATGCTAACGTTAATTTAGAATCTAGCTCAAAGTAGTTTCACCCAGCTTTCCCTTCTGATAAAAATTAGTCCGCTTTTTCTACCGGAGAGAGGTCTCAAACCCCCATTCAGTCCTCAACTTTAGCAAGCATTTTGAAGTGTCTAAATTCTCGATCTCCGTTTTTCTGCTTCTCCGAGGGAGGAGGGGCTACCCCCTCCATCTTGCAGCCACATGGCCAGCCGCTTGCCTTCTCCTTCCGCTTGTCTCTCCTCTCTTCCAAGCGCGTCAGGAAGTCCCGCCTTCAGAATCCTACAATAGAAATCTTGAGCCTCCGAAACAGAGTTAAGACGAAATCTTTGATTCTCAAATGTAACCGTGATACCGGCAGGGGCCTCCCATCTGTATCGAATCTGTTGACTCCTAAGCTCCTTAGTTAAAAAGGTGTAGTCCCTTCTTGCCTTCAGCATCTGAAAAGGAATATCTTTGAAAACAATCAGGTCCTGGCCGTCAACTCGGAAACTGTTATTATGAAACTTTTGCACAATCGCATTTCTAGATTCTTTTGTAGAGAAATGTATAATTATGTCCCTCGGGAGCTGTCGCTGTTCCGCTATCAATGAGTTCTGGCGATAGATTTTCCGAATCTGCCAATAAAAGTTAAGTCCCGGGCTTCCCAGCGCATGGCTGAAGGCTTCAGCAAAGGTCTGTTTCAAATTCTCTTGCTCCTTTTCACGGAATCCTCTGACTCTTATTGCAAATGCCTTCCTATTAAAATTTATCATCATAAGCTGTTCTTCGTTATCTCTAATTTTTTGTTGTAAAATTTGAATATTGGTAGACAAATTAAAATTAGCCTTCTCCAGACTTTCCAATTTGTTCTCTATTTCAGCAGAGTAATCTGACAGGGCAGACACGGCTGCAAACGTATTCGCCTTCATTTGATTAACTTTAGATTTTAGATCATCATAAAGTTCCAATACAAATTCCTTAATTTCTTGCTTAAAGGCATTAAACATTTTAAAGAGATATTCCTGTGTTAAAAATTCTCCAGTAGAGGGCGTAGGAGACAAAGGCTGTGTTTCCAGAAAAAATTCTTTAAATTCTTTAGACACATTTGTAGCAAGACGCTTCTTTGATCTGGGTGCCATAATAAATAAACAAGTAAGCAGCGCTTCGCTCCCCTCTATTTCCAAAGAAGAAGAGTTTATTTTGTTAAGGAGCGGTCTGCAGGAAGATAAACCCGGCTAAGTACATCTAGTAATCATCCACGGAGAGAAATCGCCATTTTGAGGTCTATTTAGACAAAGAAGTCTCTAAGACGAATGGTGCTGGTATTTAAGATAGTAATAAAAGCATAAATCTCACAGGGGTGGTACCCTCCCGTATCAATTCTAGCTTGAAAAAACTTTGTTTTGTCCTGGGGGGGGCTAGCCTGTCTGGGGCTGCCAAAAAAAAAAAAGGCAGCTGAGAAGAAATGGCTGGAGATAAAAGCTCCGCTTCGGCTGGATCTAATCTCTTTCCACAGCCAAAAAAAGAAAAAGGCTGTGGCTTACGAATAGACCCTAGCCTACGGAGCTATCCTCCCTGCCCCTTTCTTAGCCAAAAAGGGGTGCTATCTATGATCTTATTTAGATATACAAACCAGATCTCTGAGGAGCTCGGTGGAGCCCTCCTCGGCAACAGGCCACGCCCCCAGGAAGATTTCGGTAGATTTGACGAACCGGTTCTACCAAATAGGTGCGAACTGATAGGAACCCACCTCTGGCATGGCTTGATGGGCATGGCATGGCTTGGTGAGTGTGGCTTGGTGGGTGTTGCAGGTGAAGAATACTCTATAATCTCCATTCCCTCCCCACTCCAGGGGAAGGTTACTGCAAAATCCCCATTCCCTCCCCATCAGCTGGGACTTGGTAGGCAGAGAATAGATGGGGTCGGGGCCAGTCAGAGGTGGTATTTACTGGTTCTCCGAACTACTCAAAATTTCCGCTACCGGTTCTCTAGAACTGGTCAGAACCTGCTGAATACCACCTCTGGTGTATACTTTGTTTCTGTCCAAACAGAATAGCTTGAAGGAAATAAAATATGATTGTACAGATCTAAAAAGTTAGAAGGCAATAATTCTTTCCTCAAATCACATTGGATGGAAACAGGAAATCCAATGAACTTTGATTGTATTCATTTCTAGTTCCTCCCTCCTTGATTTTAAGTCCATGTTCTCTTGTATTTTGCACATCATTTTATGTGAAATTGTTTTAAAAGCAGCCTGAAAAAATTGTCTGCATTTAAGCCTGGCAATTTGTGATAAAAATTCTCAGCTAATTGTTGCCTAAGTTGGTCATTACACTTATTGATGATAAAGCAGCTTGTTTCCACATACCATACAGCACTTTTCAAAAAAATAAAGAAATAAAAGAAAATAATCTGAAAACTACTGAGACTAATACCTTAATTAGCAGTTGTATTAATTAGGTATTGCTTGTCTGCCTCTGGCTGAACTGGATTTCTATTCCAAAAGAAGAAGAATCAGGAATTCATGCCTTCTGGAGAGAACATTTTTACATTATGAAAAATTTAAGACTAAAGCTTTTATACCTGTTGCCCCACATTATATACAGCTTCAATTATCTTAAGGTGGTCTAATTTTCTTTAAAATAAGGGTTTGTTGTAGAGAAAAATAGGATGAAGAAGTTTAATTTAATTTAATTTAATTTATTGCATTTATATGCCGCCCTTTTCCCCGAAGGGGACTCAGGGCGGCTCACAATCCAAGTCAGGGAAGGGGGTACAGATAAGGGATAAAAAAGACGAACAGAACAATACACAATTTAAAAGCACACAACAACCATACCTCGAGGGGGGGGGGGGCAAAAGCTCTTTAGCCCCAGGCCTGTCGGAACAGCCAGGTTTTAAGGGCTTTGCGGAAGGCCTGGAGGGTGGTGAGGGTTCGAATCTCCATGGGGAGCTCGTTCCAGAGGGTCGGAGCAGCCACAGAGAAGGCTCTCCTCCGGGTAGTAGCCAGTCGGCATTGGCCGGCGGATGGAATTCGGAGGAGGCCTAATCTGTGGGATCTAATCGGTCTATTGGAGGTAATTGGCAGCAGGTGGTCTCTCAAGTACCCAGGTCCAATACCATGAAGGGCTTTATAAGTGACGACTAGCGCCTTGAAGCGTATCCGAAGACCAATAGGCAGCCAGTGCAGCTCGTGGAGGATAGGTGTTACGTGGGTGAACCGAGGTGCACCCCCGATCGCTCGCGCGGCTGCATTCTGGACAAGCTGAAGTCTCCGAATGCTCTTCAAGGGCTGCCCCCTGTAGAGCAAGTTCTCTGCCTTGAGTAACTTGTAAAAAACAATAAAGGTGTGATATAAACAAACAAACAATCCTTGACTTAGAACAGTTTATTTAAGTGACGGTTCAAAGGTACAACACTGAAAAAGTATTTTAAGACAGTTTTTCACCCTTACGACTGTTGTAGCATCCCCATGGTCACCTGATCAAAATTCGGATGCTTGGCAACTGGTTCATGTTGAGGACGGTTGCAGTTTCCTGGGGTTGTGTGATCACCTGTGATCTTACGACAAGCAAAGTTAATGGGGAAGCCAGATTGGTATTAACTTAATCGCATTGATTCACTTAACAACTGTGGTAAGAAAGGTTGTAAAATGGGGCAAAACTCACTTAACAAACATCTCACTTAGCAACATACGTTTTGGGCTGCATTGTGGTTGTAACTCAAGGAGTACCTGTATCCTGGGTTATGAAATTTTGGTCTCTGCTGCCATCTAGTGATCGCCTAAATCTTTTTATAGTTCAGATCTGACGTTTTCATATCTGTGCACCTGTGTTTGAGTCAGTGTTGTAAAGGCCTGGATGAGTCCCTGTAGTTTTCCTGCTGAGATTTCAGAGGTGGCTTTCCATTGCCTCACTCCTAGGGCTGAGAGAGAGTGACTGGCCCAAGGGCATCCAGCTGACTTCATGCCTAACCTGTATTAAAACTCATAGTCTCCCAGTTTCCAGCCTGGTGCCTTAACTACTACATCAAACTGGCTCTTAGATCTTGTGGAGTTATAGAATAACAGAGTTGGAAGGGACCATGGAGGTCATCTAATCCAACCCCCTGCTCAAGCAGGACACATATTATTAAAACCGTTTTCTATACAGCCTCAGAATCTATGGAAAGCCTCTTCTGAATGTCTTTCTCCATCCTTTATAGAGTGGTGGGCTCTGCCGTCTCTTATCTGTCCCTTCCCTGGGAAGCATCTCTTCACCAAGATGCTGAAGGTGTTTCCTATGTACAATGACCAGTATCCAGAATGTCTTACAGAGAGGAAAAACCCATTCCTAGCACAGACTCTGCTCCAGCAACTCTCTGCAATTTCTGGATGGCGTGAAAGTTTGCTTTGGTTTAGCCCTGCTGTAAAATACAAGCAATGTCACCTTCCCCTCCATCACATTTGTGCTACATTTAATCAAGATGATGTTAATTAATTGTGAGGGTAGTTCATTTATTCCCTTATTAGATTTTTAACCCTGCCTTTTTACTTTATTGGATACGTTTCAAAACCAGAGACACCAATAACCACCATATTACTCCTTTGCATCTTTCCAATTGGCCAGCGAAGGGTTTGATGTCACAATTCCTTGTATTTGCATATGGGTGGGAAGGATGGACGCCTCATAGATGCATATTATGAAGCTCCCCAGCTGCTATGTCACAAGGTAGTTGTATTTCTCCAGCTAGCCAGCCAACCTGTCCTTCACCGAATCCAATTCCCAGAGGTGGCAAGAGGAGAGACACCTTTGTCCCTAAGCCCCAAAGCTGGCAGCGAGAAGGAAAAGGAAAATGCCTGCTGCCCAAAAGGGAAAGAAGAAGTCTCGGCCTCAGAAGAAAGCACAGCAGCTTCCAGGACGGAAAACCCCCGGCAAGATAATACAACCCGAGGAGAAGAAACCAGAGCTCAGGCAAAGCAAACGGGACCAAAACACGCCAACTGTGAGGCCGGGGAATAAGAGGAAGGAGATGGGAGAGGCTTCCGGTTTGCCTGTGCCTAAGACATCTCCAGTGGGCCACCAAAGGAAGGCTCGCTTGCCTGCAGAGGGCAGCGGGAAGGCAGCTTCCTCAACCAGGAGCGGTGCTACCCGACGGGCCTCCTCCAAAGCTAAAAGGACAAAAGTTGCCAGGAATCTCTGTTTCTTCAGTTCCAAAGACCTTCAGTATGAAGTGAACGAGTTGATGCGCAAGGAACTGACCACGCACATGTTTCCCAGCAACCCGCGTGGCCATCACTGACCAAAGCCATAAACCCTTTCTTCTTGGGGACCCACTGAAGCAGACACTCAAGGGGGAGGGGAGGAAGAGAAGCATCAACTGGCCAGAGCAAAATCCCATCTGAGAAGATTTAAGGTGCCTTAGCAACCCAGCCGTCTCTAAGCCTCTAGAAATTATTTTGCTGAGCTGCAGCCATCCTTAGAACTCACAGTTATCTCTCCCTAAATGCAAGAGCAGCACATTTTCACCCAAATAACTTCAGAGAAAAACATTCAACTTCTTAGAGAAAGTCCTTCTTTTCACTAAAAAAAAAAAAAAAATCCTTTGGCTTTAAGGACACTTGGATTTTCAAGCGTTATATAATTTTTTCAAGAAAGGAAACACTGTGAGTTATTTTCATGCTAATAAAATGGGATTTTAGAATGAGTCCTTTTACGTCTTTATTTAGCTTTCCACCAATAAAATATATGAGTTTTTGCTGCAGACATGGCATATGGTTTATCATATTCTTTCTCTCATCTTCTAAGATCGTGATGGCCAGTGGTGGGTTGCAGGTGGTACACCCCAGTACAGGTGTACAGGTGCCTGCCGGGAGCACCGGGCACCGTTCCGGTACAGTACTCAGGAGGGCACACCCGCCTGCCTGCCATCCTTACCTGTATTTGAGCTCTTCAGCGCTTCCGCACATGTGCATGGAGCATATGTCACCTGCGTGACGCTCTGCTGAGCAGCTGGAGCATTGTGGAAGTGTCGCGAAGCATCGCAGGAGGTAAGGATGCATGTATGTGCTATGCGCATATGCGCACATGCTGCGTGCATTCATGTGGATGCCGGGCCCCAATGCACCGTACCGGTTGCACTGAGATCTGGAACCCACCACTGGTTATGCCTCCTGCGGCCAGCTGATTTTTGGGTCTCTGCCATGCATGAGTGGGGGTGGGGAACATGTGCGGGGATCACATGTGTATGCATGGGGTCACACATGCATGGGCAGGGGTTGTGTGTAGATGGGTGGCAGGGTGACATATACATGTGCAGTGGTGTGGGGAGTACAGCCTGTTTTTGGTCCCAGGATGCTGTAGGGAGGCCTACTACGGCCAAAACAGGTGCAGCGTACGCATGCTCGGGGGGGGGGAGCAGCACGTGTGTGTGTGTGTGTCACACGTGCATTGTATTATGGGTGCAAGCATGCGCTTTTGGCACGCAATGACAAAAAGGTTAGCCATCACTGTTCAAAGAAAATATTCACGGTAATGTATTGTGCATAGTGAGAATGTAATTAGAAATAGACTGACATTTATTCTTCATTATATTAAGATTTTCTATTACCAAATAATCTTGTCCCGGATTCTAAAGTATACATTGTGAATAGGACTACTAAATTTGTAATTAAATAGCAATTGAGCTAAGATTCTGTTATATCAACAGATGGCAGTATCCTGTAAAGGTGACGATTCTTTTTATTCATCACATATGTATTTTATTAGTGTATTTTCTTTTATCTATTTACTCTGGAATTAGATTCTCTATTTTATTTTTGTTTGTTTTTCAATATAGTCATAGGGACTAATCAATTAATAAACTAGGTAAATAAAATAGATTATAAAATGCTAACAACCCTAAAGTAGTTTCAGGACAAACTGTTTAACAAAATAGAACATATTAATAGCAATAGCAATAGCAATAGCAGTAGACTTATATACCGCTTCATAGGCCTTTCAGGCCTCTCTAAGCGGTTTACAGAGAGTCAGCATATTGCCCCCAACAATCTGGGTCCTCATTTTACCCACCTCGGAAGGATGGAAGGCTGAGTCAACCCTGAGCCGGTGAGATTTGAACCGCTGACCTGCTGATCTAGCAGTAGCCTGCAGTGCTGCATTTAACCACTGCGCCACCTTGGCTCTTTTTATTAGGAACAGTTCAGCTTTCCTTTTTTAAACAACGATATAATTTTACAAAATAAATAATTTCAGATATGCACATTCTCTCCTAAGGTAAAGGTAAAGGTCCCCCTCGCACATATGTGCTAGTCATTCCTGATTCTAGGGGGCGGTGCTCATCTACGTTTCAAAGCCGAAGAGCCAGCACTGTCCAAAGATGTCTCTGTGACTAAAGGCTGAAGGCGCACGGAACGCTGTTTCCTTCCCAAAGGTGGTTCCTACTTGCATTTTTAATGTGTTTTCGAACTGCTAGGTTAGCAGAAGCTGGGAGCTCACCCCGTTACACGGTGCTAGGGATTCAAATCACTGAACTGCTGACCTTCTGATCGACGAGCTCAGCGTCTTAGTCACTGAGCCACCATGTCCCTTCTCTCCTATACATGACTTAAATAGTACAAGATCACCAAATCCTGTAGGATTTATGTACCGTATATACTCGAGTATAAGCCGAGTTTTTCAGCCCACTTTTTGGGCTGAAAAAAGCCGCCTCGGCTTATACTCGAGTCTACAACTGGATCCGGCAGTGCTGTTGCCTGTTGGAGGAGGAGGAGGCGAACCAGCCTGCCATCGCCGGCCACCGCCAGCCCTGCCGCTCTTCCCACCCCCTTCCAAG
Source organism: Thamnophis elegans (assembly GCF_009769535.1). Taxonomy (NCBI): domain Eukaryota; kingdom Metazoa; phylum Chordata; class Lepidosauria; order Squamata; family Natricidae; genus Thamnophis; species Thamnophis elegans. The sequence goes on along the minus strand of NC_045542.1, from coordinate 148,395,435 downwards.
CCCCACAGTCCAGCGGACGGAGCAGAAGCAGCCCCGGGGCTTCGCTGCCGCTCTCCGCATTTTCTGCATGGGGATCCCTTGGAGAGGGGATTCCAGCCTGCCATCGCCGGCCACCGCCAGCCCCGCTGAGAAGAAACCTCACTGATGCAATCCATGAGAAAAATATACAAACAACATCAATAGTATAAAGAATAATCCAAACTCCTTGGATGTTCTGGGCACCTTTTTCCCACCTGGGCCTATTCACAGATGCCACTTCAGATCCTTTCTCAGGTTCCCTGGCTCCTGTTTTAGCACACTCCCTAATCTGGTTCAGTGGTCTTCAACTCCCCCCCCCCAATGAATGGGAAGACACTCCCCCCTCCATCCCCAAATCCTGAATGCCTTTGCCAACTGGAAGGAATCGTGGCTGAGAAGCAGAGTTACAGGGGTTCCTTGGGAGAAAACGGCACATTTTTGGTTCTTTTCACCTCATTTTATTCCGTCCAGAAAATGCAGGGAGCGGCAGTGAAGCCCCGGGGCTGCTTCTGCTCCGTCCGCTGGACTGTGGGGCTTGGAAGGGGTCGGGAAGAGCGGCGGGGCTGGCGGTGGCCGGCGATGGTAGGCTGGAATCCCCTCTCCAAGGGATCCCCGTGCAGAAAATGCGGGGAGCGGCAGCGAAGCCCCGGAGCTGCTTCTGCTCCGTCCGCTGGACTGTGGGGCTTGGAAGGGGTCGGGAAGAGCGGTGGGGCTGGCGGTGGCCGGCGATGGCAGGCTGGAATCCCCTCTCCAAGGGATCCCTGTGCAGAAAATGCGGGGAGCGGCAGCGAAGCCCCGGAGCTGCTTCTGCTCCATCCGCTGGACTGTGGGGCTTGGAAGGGGTCGGGAAGAGCGGTGGGGCTGGCGGTGGCTGGCGATGGCAGGCTGGAATCCCCTCTCCAAGGGATCCCCATGCAGAAAATGCGGGGAGCGGCAGCGGAGCCCCGGAGCTGCTTCTGCTCCGTCCGCTGGACTGTGGGGCCATCGCCGGCCACCGCCAGCCCCGCCGCTCTTCCCGACCCCTTCCAAGCCCCACAGTCCAGCGGACGGAGCAGAAGCAGCCCCGGGGCTTCACTGCCGCTCCCTGCATTTTCTGGACGGAATAAAATGAGGTGAAAAGAACCAAAAATGTGCCGTTTTCTCCCAAGGAACCCCTGTAACTCTGCTTCTCAGCCACCATTCCTTCCAGTTGGCAAAGGCATTCAGGATTTGGGGATGGAGGGGGGAGTGTCTTCCCATTCATTGGGGGGGGGGGGGAGTTGAAGACCACTGAACCAGATTAGGGAGTGTGCTAAAACAGGAGCCAGGGAACCTGAGAAAGGATCCGAAGTGGCATCTGTGAATAGGCCCAGGTGGGAAAAAGGTGCCCAGAACATCCAAGGAGTTTGGATTATTCTTTATACTATTGATGTTGTTTGTATATTTTTCTCATGGATTGCATCAGAGAGGTTTCTTCTCGGCGGGGTTGGCGGTGGCCGGCGATGGCAGGCTGGAATCCCCTCTCCAAGGGATCCCCATGCAGAAAATGCAGGGAGCGGCAGCGAAGCCCCGGGGCTGCTTCTGCTCCGTCCGCTGGACTGTGGGGCTTGGAAGGGGGTGGGAAGAGCGGCAGGGCTGGCGGTGGCCGGCGATGGCAGGCTGGTTCGCCTCCTCCTCCTCCAACAGCACTGCCGGATATCCGCCCAACGCTGCGGGGGCGCCAGCGGGAGCTTTGGCGGCTTCACCTCAGCCGCAGCGCTGGGCAGCAAATGTGCTGGTGCTGTTGGAGGAGGAGGAGGCGGCGGCAGCAATAGCACCTGAGGACAGGACAAGAAGCAATGGAAACTTGTCAGAAGGAGACTCAAGCTGGAAATAAGGAGAAATCTGACAGTAAGAACAATTAAAATCCTAGGAAAATGTCCTTTCATGAAAAATTACTTTTTCAGTTAACTCTGCCTGGCATTAGTTGGGCGAACAGAAATATTAGTTGGCCAATTCTAAAAGGGAGCACCAGAAAGAACTTAAAATATTTTTTAAGAGAGCTGGGTTTTTCATTTATATTATATGTATGAACAGAATTAACACAAATTGCAGATACCAATCAAACATAAAGAAAAAAAGGATGAAATAATGCTCATTTTTAAAAACTCAGTGAAAATAAAAACAATATACCAAGAAGGTGGCATACCGGTTGTGATTTGATCTCTTCGGGGGATCCCGGGGATCCCCTATACAAGTATTTTAATATTGCAGACTTGCAGTATTATAAGTCATACTGATATTATAGAACACTTTAATTAAGCGGGTCCCTTGAATAAACATAACTTTGAGTTTCAAATAACACTGATTTTTTATTTTTGAAATTTACCGGTAGTTGCTGCATTTCCCACCCTAGGCTTATACTCGAGTCAATAACTTTTCCAGCTTTTTGGGGTAAAATTAGGTGCCTCGGCTTATATTCGGGTCGGCTTATACTCGCGTATATACGGTAATCTCATCTTCCAGCTTTTATACATTCTCAAGACACTACAACAAGAGCTCACCCATTGTCACCCGTGATCTTGCAGGATCTTCTACAGGAATTGCAGCATCTCCTGAGATTTTGTAATTTTGCTACATTTCCACCATTCATTTTTGAAGATCATATACAGTAATTCTGGGAGTCCATAGGTGTCATCTTGGAGCATTGTGTAGGCTGAGCAAATACATTCCTGATTTTTGTCACAATCATCTAGTTTTTAATGTTCTGTAAAGGTTTTTGGCACTCTTTGACCAAGATCTGGACTGAGACTAACAATAGCCAATGTCTTATCCACCCCAGGGTGATATTCAGTGTTTCTAACTTTGATTATATTAAGATGTGTGGACTTCAACTCCCAGAATTCTCCACCCAGCAAGGCTGGTAGGGGAATTTTGGGAGTTAAAGTCCACATATGTTAAAGCAGCCAAAGTCAATCAATCAATTAGAACAGAGCTTGAAGCGTCCTTGGAGGTCTTCTAGTTTCCTCTTGTCAATCTTCCCTGAGTCTTTGTACCACCTGGGTTTGGATCAAAGTTGGGGCTCAGGACCCTGGACAGCACCCCGGAGTTCGGGGGAGCTGGTTGAAGTTTTTAAAGAAGATTTGGGTTAATGTCAGTGTTCCACGTAACACCCCAATGAAAGAAGACTCTTTCCTCAAAGTTCAATTTTATTAGAGATGTTATATTGGCACATCTGGAAAAAGTCAAATCTGAAAGCTTCCAGGTCCCCCCCCCAAATGAAAGTTCAAGTCCCTGCCCAGCACCCACATGTCCATCACATGATCCAATCAGGCGCCGTCCCAACTGGAGATACCTCCCAGTCACACCACTCCAAGTGCAGGGCAAGACAACCTTGACTCTCTGAGAAAGAATGTTATTTTGACTATATCTCTCATACTCTATATAATCCCAATTTTCCACACCTATACAATTTGAGACGAGGCTGAGAAACACTGTTGTATATAAACACTCCAAAGAGGACAAGTCAGGTTGTGTCCTGAATCAAATAATTCTCATCATTCTTGCCTCTGTGTTGAGCAATAAAGATTTATTAACAACAAACTGTGCTATTTTCTGGGGTTTTTTTTCTGATACTCAGAATCTGCTGTTTATAGCAGAACCAGACCTGATTGGGGCTACCAAATAGGCAAATCGACTTAATCCTTCCCATTTGTAGCTTTCAGGTGTTTATGACTGTTGTCAAATTGTTCCTGCAGCAAATACCAGCTTTGAAATCATGATATTCAATGGAACTATAACATGGTGATAGAATTAAACATGCATTTTCCCACACATTGGATCTAATATGGATGGGAAGAAAGGATGTTTGTTCTTTAAAGCACATCTTAAATATAATGTGGCTTTGGGCTATCAGCACAAAATGTCACATCCATCACAAACAGCAGCATAACCTCATATGCTCCACTTATTCTAAAGTGCTGAAATATGGTGACACATGGACTTCCCTCTCTAATAAGCAGTTACATGGAAAACAGGGCTTGCCAGACGTGAAGCAAATAAAAGAAATACTAACTTTTAAAAAATGATAATTAGATTTTATCTCAATGGGATTTATCTTAGAATATAAATTATTATATGAACTAGTTAAGGTAAATGCATACACTGGACAAAGTTAACCATATGTTATAACTTCAAAATAGAACGAAAGAAGAAAGGAAAGGAAAGGAGGAAGGAAAGGAAAGGAAAGGAAAGAAAGGAAAGGAAAGAAAGGAAAGAAAGAAAGGAAAGGAAGGAAAGGAAAGGAAAGGAAAGAAAGGAAAGGAAAGAAAGGAAAGGAAAGCTTGGACAATTATCCCAAACATTCCAAGAAGTTTGATCTATTATTATATTCAATATTATATTCAATACATGATTTATATGCCTTTCGGTCATAGACTCTGGGCAACTCACAGCAATCAAGATAAAATAAGCATAAAAGCAGAAACGTAAAATTCAATAACTGCAACATCTGTCAATAAACATAACATTAACATACGTACAATTACAATATAGCTCAAACATCTTCTTTGACTTTTTCCTTAAAAAAGGTTGAAAGACAAAATCAGCTGCCACTGATGGCTATCAGAAGTGGAATATTCCTTCCAGTGTTGGCCATCCTCTATGAGTGAAAACTTCACAAGTTATTTTTTCCCAATCAAAATCAGACACTGGAAATGTAACCAAACGTAATATATCTACTCTTCTACTACAGCGCCCCTGGTGTAGACTTATGTTAATAATCTGTGAATTTCAGCCCAAACCACACTCATAATAAGACACATCTACAAAGAATGTTCCAGCTCTAGAATTACATTTCCATCAACAGGATGACTGCATCTAACACTTCCTAAACATTGTGGAGATGTTGTAATAATAATTTATAAATGCAAGCTTATATGGGAGTTTGTTGAAGAAGAGGTAAGATGTTTTCCCATTGTCACATGTGAAAAAGTTCCACAACTTTAAGAACTCAGCTAATGGTCAGCACGTGATTACAATGCAGAAGGACTTATATTCAGTCTGCAATATCTCCAGATTGGCCTGGAAAAACTTCCAAATGACTTCACTGGAGTCATTGAGAACATGGAGAACATGGAGTACATCGCTAAAGGTTTTTAAGAAGAGATACAGACAGCCATTTGCTGGAAATAGTATATGGTCTCCTGCTTGAGCAGGAGATTGGACTTGAACAGGGATCCCCAACCCCCGGGCCATGGGCCACTACTGGGCCTGTTTGGAACCGGGTCACAGGAGTTCTCTTTTGTGTGAGTGGAGCTGTGCACACCCATGCAGCCCTGTTCCCCACTCTCCCCCCCACAACCAGTTTGCCAAGCAACAAAGTTTGGGGATCGCTGGACTAGAAGATGTCCAAGGTCCAGCGGCTGAATTCACTTATCTTCTTTACTGTTCACAAATGTGAGTGTGTGTGCACTCACTTCGCTCGCATGTGCCCTGTCTGTGCATGCGCACCACCTTCTGTGCATGAGCAGTGCTAGCGGATTATGTCAAGGCGGGTGGGAGGAGCCTCCTGCAGCTGCCACCACCAGTTCGCCCGAACTGGAGAGAACCAGCTGAATACCAGTGCAGGCTGACACAATAGCACAGGGCACAGGCTCTCCTCCTTTATCAGCTAAGCCAGGGAAATAGGTATGCATTGTGTCACAACCCCTGGTATGCCCAAATATGGGAGGGAGCATACTGCTTCCCTTTTCTGTCTATCGGCTCACTCTGGGAGCCATCCAGGCAGAAAGTCATTTTTTTATGTTGCCTTGTTACATTTGTGTTGCAATTGTGCTGATAAATAAATAAAGGGAGACTAATATAACTGCCTAATATGTAATACAGCCCAGGTTTGATTCCCAGTAAGGGTATGGCTAGCTGATGAGAGCTAAATAGCTTGAAATAGATCTATACTAGTCCCCCTTTATTTATTTATCAGCACAATTGCAACACACATACATACACAAACACATGTATATATATTCAAAGCTAAGTAATTCACTATTTCACATCATTTATAGAGAGTTCTATAAGAAAAAAATTCCAAAGACTGGACTGAGGCCAACAATAGCCAATGTCTTATCTACCCCAGGATGGTGTTCAGTGTTTCTCAACTTTGATTATATTAAGATGTGTGTCAGGCCTGCAGTCATATTCCTTTTAGGATCTTTGGCCTGCCACACTCTCTATTATTTTACTATGCTGTTTCATTAGTGGGGTAATTGAGAGGGGGAATAGTAAGGAGTAGAATGTGTTGTCGTCAAAATAAAACATTCCTTTCTAGAAGCCCAAGGTCATTCTTGTCTCTGCACCTCTGCACCTGACTGGAAGTGGATGGGTGGAAATGCCAGGGTGGCAGATTGGAAGATTGGACCATGTGATGGACTTGTTGGTGTGGGGCAAGATCATGAACTTTCAACTGGGTGGAAAACCCTGGAAACTTTCAGATTCGGGTTTTCCACAGGTGTACCAATATGTCTCTCTGATTAAATTGGAACTTTGAGGAAAGCTCTGCCTTGTACTCTGATTTAATTCTGGATGATATTTGGAACGCTGACAATGTGTAGACTTCAACTCCTAGAATTTTCCACCCAGCAAGGCTGGTAGAGGAATTTTGGGAGTTAAAGTCCACATATGTTAAAGCAGTCAAAGTTAATCAATCAATCACTCAATCAGAAAAGAGCTGGAAGGGACCTTGGAGGTCTGCTAGTCTTTTGCTCAAGCAAGAGATTGCTCTTCATTGTTTCATATCATTTATAGAGAGTTCTATAAGAAAACAATTCCAAAGTAATTCCTCAGTACATCACCATAAGGATTTCACATTAAGTGGGATAGAGAGAAGAAGAAATAAGAACACCAAGAAAGAAGAAAAGATTGGCTGGAGATGGACCAGGTCACCAGGTCTATTTAGAATGGAAGCTTGTTATGTTCTCTTGGTTTTAAAATAAAATAAATACAGATTGTGTGAATGCTTGCATTAGTGTTGATAGAATTGTGGAATTATTCCAGACATGGATGATTAAAACATTTTTTGGGTGAATTATTCATTGCCTAACCTATACAAACAAGCCAATTTTTTTTAGCAAAGACTATGGACAATGGTCTGTTAAATTAAGAAGCACTGGCTCAATACACACCTAGAGAATGCATGCTATTTCCTATGTAAATATATGGATAACCTGTAATTAAAACAGAAGAATTATTGTAAATAACTGCAAAAACAAAAGATGAACCTCCTTCTTCCTGCTAGACTTCTAAAACACCAAAAAGGTACAGAAGAGCTTCTTATGTTGGGATGATGATGAGCTCAGATGATGTCAGGGATATTCCTGTATTATGGTGCTCTCTCAGCTTGGTTGTTTTCTTGTTGATGGTTCATTACCAGTACTTATCAGCACTGATGATGCTATCTAGTTTGGTACTGAAACGTCAATAAAACAATCAAGCTCAGGGAGCATCAAGGACTCCACAGTTCAACCCCGAGTTACAAATATTCCCTTCTGATCAATATTCCTGGATATTTGGAGTTTTTCTGGGAATACTCTGCATAAACGTCCACAATCTCCTTTTTTTGTATGTTGTTGTCTTTTATTTGACATTTAATGGTTACAAATAAATGTGCCAAGAGCCTTGGTGGCACAGTCGTTAGAATGCAGTATTGCAGGCTAATTTTGCCAACTCCCGGCAGTTCGATCCTGACCGACTCAAAGTTGACTCAGCCTTCCATCCTTCCCAAGTTGGTAAAATGAGGACCCAGATTGTTGGGGCAATACGCTGACTCTGTAAACCGCATAGAGAAGGCTGTAAAAGCACTGTGAAGCGGTATATAAGGCTAAGTGCTATTGCTATTATTAGCAGCCCTGAATGAGGTTATCAGCACTAAATACACCTGATCCAAATAATTGTGTACATAAATATGTCCTAACAAAGAAAGAATGGCTCAGGTCAGTCAAATACGATGTGTTTCCTGGCTTCTACACCCTACAATTCAAATATAAGGGCATGTACATATAGACAATGTAAGGGACTACAGAAGGCATGTAAGTCTGTCTCCTAGTTCTCCTATCCATACATGGCTGTGATGACATCAACAGCTGAGGAATATTGGAGGTGTAATCATGATGCATTTGAAAGTACTAGGTTGGGTTGAGTTGAGTCGGTCGTATTTATTTCTTTGGAAGGTTTATTGATTGCGTCCATCCAGAGGGATTCTAGGTTGAGAAGTACAACCTTGCCTCTTCAGCATTGACATCTCAGTGCCTTCTCACCAAGACTGAGGTAAAGGCACCTGGGAAGGAATCTCATTCCTTGTCCTTTGTTATCCTAGGCATTCTTGAGGTAGCAGGTAATAAGGTAGTGGTGAGTTTTTATAAAGACTGGGGCTATATACAGAAAAATAATAATAGGACACTTAAGGAACAGGTTTGTCATTTCCAGAAACACCCATAATTCAGTTCAACTTGGGTTCATTCCAGCTTGGTTATTAATCACACTCTTAATTTTTGCCTCTGTAATTAACTGCATGGGACTAACCTACACTGCAATGTAATGCATCTGGACAATATTTCTCTCTCTCTCTTTTTTCCCCAACTCTATTTTTTCCATTAACTGAAGGAAGATGACAAAAAAAATATCCAGATTTACAAGTGTGTTTCAGGTCCTTTCCTGTTTTAATACACATCTACGCATATTTTGATAAAATATGACAAATGTTTCATGCATTAGACACTTATTTTCTTGAAGAGGTATTGCTAAATTAGGAAAGAATTGGCTGTTGCAATCGCTTATATATAAAAGGGTTGCAAATATTACAAGAGACTTGCCAGAAATTAACCGCTGCACCTAAGACCTCTGCTCTCTGCCCTGCTGTGCTACTATGGAGAAGAAATGGAAATGCTTCAAGGACCCTCCCTGGATTCTCTGCATATTTACTATCTTGTTCTTTTGTGTAGCAGGTGAGCATCTTTGCCCCGCGTTATTTGGATCAAGCCATCTGGAGATCAGACTTTGCCAACAGTTGAGGAACACTTCAAAGCTTCAAAGTTACTTGCGCGGCTTGAGTTTTCATTCTCAATAGTGAAAACGGTGTCCCTTCATTGTTGGCAAGATCCGATGTTTCTTCACTGGGAGTCAGAATCTGGAAGAAGATACAGCTGTGGAAGGGTGGGAGGTTGAGAATTTCCAACAGAAAATGAAAGGTTCAATGGTAAGTTGAGCCCCTCCCTGCCATGTTGCCTGGATTTTTCCCTGCCTGGATGGATGACAATTGAAATTGTATTAGCTTGGCAAAATGGATGAGAGAATGTGTGTTTGATGAAAGGTTCATTTCTATTCCAGAACTTACAGAACTTTTGCCTGAGTTGGCAAAAGGCAAAAATTTATTGGACATAGCTGAAGTGCAGCATTTCCTTCCTCAGTCTCTAGTGCCAAATGAAATAATGGGAGGTATTTGGAGAGGGATAGATGGTTAGATGGATAGAAGGGACGGCGGCTCAGTGGCTAAGACGCTGAGCTTGTCAATCAGAAAGGTCAGCAGTTTGGCAGTTCAAATCCCTAGTGTTGCATAACAGAGTAAGCGCCCATTATTTGTCCCAGCTTCTGCCAACCTAGCAGTTCGAAAGCATGTAAAAATGCAAGTAAAAAAATAGGGACCATCTTTGGTGGGAAGGTAACAGCATTCCGTATGCCTTCGGCATTTAATCATGCCGTCCACATGACCACGGAGATGCCTTCGGACAGCACTGGCTCTTTGGTTTTGAAACAGAGATGAGCACCGCCCCCTAGAGTCAGGAGCAACTAGCACATATGTGCAAGGGGAACTTTTACCTTTAGATGGTTAGAAACAACCATCACAGAGTCTGAGTTTGGGAGAGATTGCTAACGAAGAAACTCTCTTTCCTTAGCGCCTCTCTGTAGATCTGTGCAGAAGAGCCCTCACTTCATCTTCAAACAGCCTAAACTCTAAAAAGCAGAGGCTGTTCATTTCATTAAAGTTATCATGGTCAAGGGCTTCTGGTAATTCGATATTTCCTCAGCTCTCTTGGATGTTGACATTTCTGCTATACAAAAGGTTCAATATGCTCCTTCCATCTTTGGTCTTCTTTGGATCAATTACTCCCAGGAAGCAGTGGGATTCACTGGTTCGCCACTGTGAGCGCATATGCTTCAGTGCATGCGCTTTGCTTGCGCATCAAAAATAGGAGCCAGAGCGGGTAAGTGGGTCATTCGCCCACCTACTGGTTCGAGCAAACTGGTCCGAACTGGCTGAATGCCACCTCTATTCCCAGGGATAACACCATACCAATAAACCAAAATCAAAAGGCTTAAAATCAAGCCAAAATTTTATTTATAGTCCAAGACCAAACACAAGGCTTAAAAACAATCCTTGATGCTTGGGGATACAATAATGATGAGTAATGTTGATTTAGGACAAATGGTACCCATTTTTTTTTTCTTTTCCATCTTCCAGGATCTCACCATCCGCACACAGCCACAGCCAGTAAGGACAAGCCTCCTCAAGGCTTTCCTGGGCCTCAGAAGATTAATGCCACTCCTGCAACTTTGACTCCAGAAGCCATCCATCAAAAGACAACTTGCCCAACAACCACGCCCAGTTCAACAGCCACAATAAATGCCAGTGTAACTTACAACGCCACAGAAAATGCACCAGAGGCCACTAATTTACCCTTTTACACCTCACCTAATAGCACTGGTAAGTCAAATAGGTCTGAGTTGGAACTGTCATTTAAAATCCATTTTTTGAAAGTGGTGCAAATAATGTTCAGTAGTATTCTCCTTCTCCTTAGAAGAACAGTCTTCTAAGTGCCTTGGTTCAATTGATGGATGGAATTCTCACAAAACTCTTAGTTCTTTAAAAACTATATTCTGCCATGGAGAAATATCAGACCTCGTCTTTCTTCCTAGTCGTTCTACGTTACCTGGATGGAATAATTTGAATAATGATTCAATATGAACATAGTCTGCAATATGAGGAGCAGAATCAGGGGTGAAATCCAGCAGGTTCTGACAGATTCTGAAGAATCAGTAGCTGAAATTTTGAGTAGTTCAGAGAACCGACAAATGCCACCTCTGGCTAGCTCCAGAGTGGAGTGGGAATGGAGATTTTGCAGTATCCTTCCCCTGGAATGGGGTGGGAATTGAGATTTTGCATGCCCACCAAGCCAAGCCACACTCACCAAGCCATGCCCACAGAACTGGTGATAAAAAACAATTGAATTTCACCACTGAGCAGAATATACTCAGTAAATAATTAACAGTGAAAAAGGAGCAAGACAAGGATGTATAGTATCCGTTCTATTCTGGAATGTACTTATGGACAAATATATCAGGAAGTTGGTAGTGACATTAAGAGGTGTTTCAGTTGATGACATATGCATGAGTACATCTTTATATATAGACGATGCCATGCTGACAGCTGAGAGTCTTAATCATTTGCAAGGAAAGTTAGCTGAATTGTATGATGCAGCAAGAGTGTAGATCTGAAAATTAAGGCATCATTAATGCATCAAAATCCAATTTAGTTGTCCTTTCAGAGAAAATGGAGCGAATGATTGCAAGTTATTAATAAGTGTAAAAACTAACAAGTAGATACATTTGTAGGCTTCTGTAGAATATTTATCATAGAGAAACATGGATGGAGAAAATTTTAGATGCAGAGATTCTGGTACAATGTTTATGAGGTAGGTGATTGAAAGAAGCAACATTTCTGCAACTAAAAATATGCTTTTCTTCAGTTATATGGAAGTCAGAAATGGGTATGTGGAAAAAAATTAAAAAGTACAATGAAATAAGAATGGGGTACTTAGAATGAGTGTTATGAAACAAGAATAACCTTAGAACAAAGAGGAAAAAAGAAGGAATCAGTCAACAGTATTCATAGAGTAAGACAAAATTTGACTGCATATTATTGGTAAGAATTTGAAAAGGACTGATGAGAAGCTTAAAAAACATAAAGTATGAAGCACTGTATGAATATGTTTGAAAATGGTAGAAAGGTATGTAAAGGACTGAAATTGGTATAAAATAGTTTTAGTTGTATTTCTTTTCTATATGCCTTTAATTTGCTTTGGTTACTATTTTTTACTTTTTTGTACTTCACATATCACTTATGGATTATAAATGATATCACCCATTGTATTCCAGAAGTGATAGGTGTGTATTCTGTTCCAGCAACCAGTGCATTATCTTTTAGATGCTCATGGAATGACTACTGCATAAACTGGTGCAGAATCTTGCCTGACCTTGCCATGTATTGACTATATCCATCTGTCCATCACCAATCATTTTGGCTTTCCCCAAGTTGTTTTAAATATTGCAAGGAGGGGGTTGTGAAAAGCTAAAACTCCTTTGAATCTCAAAATTCAATATTCTGATATTTATTTATTCTGGCTGGAGATTCCTTCACCTACTGCTTGGTCCATTTGGCCATGGTTGAACAGCCATGGTTGAATGGCCAACCAGTCAGCGGGCTTCTTTTGTGAAACAAACTGAACTGAAACATGAACCGAGCTCTGCCTTATTTTTGTGATTGGTTAACATTTTGCTAAGCAGAAGAACTTCCTTGATCTTCTCCTTCTAGAGACATCCTCCAAAGTCCTTATTTTTAGCCTCCTATAGAAATCCCATGGCTCAATGGTTAAGCAGCTGGACTTTGTTGGTTTGAAAGCTGGCAGCCCAGGTTCAAAATCCCAGCACTATGCAGCAAGAGTGAGCTCCTGTCCTTGCCCCCCAGCTCCTGCCAACATAGCAGTTCGAAAGCATGCAAATACAAATAGATAAATAGCTACCACTGGTGTGAAGGTAACAGTATGTAAAGTTTCCTAAAAATGCCCTAATTGATTCATGAATATCGAGTCAAGTTTCAATACAAAACTAGTCATTTATTAGGAGCATATAGGCAAGATTTTTTTTCACAGTCAGGTCTAAACTTTGAGTTATAGTTGAACTTTAACCCTCCCCTCCTCTCAGTCTGTGTAATAAATCACATTCCCCAATGAGGTGCACCCCTTCCAAGCCTGCTGCAGTAATCTGAGATCTGACTTCAGCTGACAGTATGCATGGAATGAGCTCACCCCCTTCTCTCACTATGACAATGTTGGGAGTTGACATAGAGTTCCATGAAGTCATGTTGGCCACATGACCATTGAAATGTCTTTGGACAGCGCTGGCCTTGGAATAGCCTTGAAATGGAGGTGCATACTGCCCCCTATAGTTGGCAATGACTAGTGGAGTAAAATTTGTAGGTATTCCTTGACTCTGTGTGTGTGTGTGTGTGTGTGTGTGTTTGTGTGTGTATGTATATGTATATGTATTGTGTCACAACTCCTGGTATGCCCAAATATGGGAGGGAGCATATTGCTTCCCTTTTCTGTCTATCGCTCACTCTGGGAGCCATCCAGGCAGAAAGCCATTTTTTTATGTTGCCTTGTTACATTTGTGTTGCAATTGTGCTGATAAATAAATAGACTAGTATAGATCTATTTCAAGCTATTTAGCTCTCATCAGCTAGCCATACCCTTACTGGGAATCGAACCTGGGCTGTATTACATATTAGGCAGTTATATTAGCCACTAAGCAACAGGCTCTCCTCCTTTACCTTTATATATATTCTTCCACCAAGCCACAGCTTCGGGAGGGACACACATGGAGCAGTGAGGGAGGAAGGGGACACCCAACTAGCCAACCGATCAGCCGAATCAAACCTGGTCATCAATGGGGTGACAGATGTCATAGCCAGGTCCCCCTCACATCCTTTTTTAAAAAAATATAGAAATCACAACATACCAATGATTCTTAACCTGTTTGATTGTCTCCTTCCTTTTTGAAGCTATTCTACTGTATTCCTCCTGGGTTTAATATCTTCCGCTTGTTTTCCTCTAAGATTGCTCTTTTAAAATTCCAGCTTCGTTATTCCACTGAGCACTTCACTGTTATTGAATAATTCTGTGAAAACTGGAGGAAGCAGTGTCACCTTGTAGGCGAGATGACACATACAGATTTAACATAAACAAACAATGATTCGATAACTATGGCAAGATAGTTGACGCGGCTATCAAAATCATGGGATCATAGAATACCTTAGGTTGTGCAGGTGGCTGGTTCCTAGATTTCAGGAAGTTAAAAAAAAGGAATGGACGATTTTTAAAATACATTGTTTTATTTCATTCTTTGTTCCCTACAGACAGCAATGTGCCATCAAATCCCCCCTGTTTGCAAGGATGGGCCATTTTTCTTATATTCTTATCTGCTCTATTGGCACTGGTCCTCCTCCTTGGTCTCCCAGTTATGGTAAGTGATCCATAAACACCTGCTCAATAATAATTTATTTATTAAATGTCTACACTGTCCATCTCACTTGGGTGGTTCACAACAGTGGCATAAAGCAATATAAACACCTGCATTAAAATGGAGTTAAAAACAAGTCAAAGCACACAAGTTAGAAGTAAAAGTTGAAGTTAAAAATTCAGAAGGCTAAAAAGAAGATTAACAAGGGAGCAGGAGTGCCCTCAGAATACCAGCCATTCCAGGGTTACCTCATACTCTCAGACTCCCATGATAATTGGTAGAGCCAGGTCTTAATTTTTGTAATTTTAATTTTAATAACTTATTATCATTTATAATTGTAACTTTTAATATTTTTAAAAAATAATTTATAATTTTTATTATATTATATATAATTATATACAATATATATTATAATATTTTAAATCATTCATATTTATAATACAGGGATGCAGTGAGTGGTTAAGACACTGAGCTTGTCGATCAAAAAGGTCGGCAGTTCGGTGGTTCGAATCCCTAGTGCCGAGGAACGGAGTGAGCTCACATTACTTGTCCCAGCTTCTGCCAACCTAGCAGTTCAAAAGCATGTAAAAATGCAAGTAGAAAAATGGGAACCACCTTTGGTGGGAAACTAACAGTGTTTCATGCACCATCGGCATTTAGTCATGCCAGCCACATGACCATGGAGATATCTTCAGACAGTGCTGGCTCTTCGGCTTTGAAACGGAGATAAACATCACTCCCTAGAGTCAGGAACGACTAGCACATATGTGCGAGAGGGACCTTTACCTTATAATTTAAAATTTGAAATTTTTTTTGCTGCTGAGGTTGATGAGTTGCCACCATCATAATAACACAAATTAAAACTGTTTGTTTATGTGTTCTCCAGCTCTGGTACTTCTTTCGCAACCGAGACTCATGGGCTCAGCAACCGTGTGTCCGATATAACCACAGAGTCTATGTAGTTCCAGAGGAACAAAGCCACTAGAATGAATGGAAGTGAAGAAGAAGATCGAACCCCAAGGTCTCCAGTGCGCCAGCTGTTTTCTGACAAAAATGAGACATTTGTTTTCAATTTATCGCTTGCAAGACAACCACAACAAGAGATGGAAGCTCAGGAAAGTGGGCATGTTTTTGCAGAAAGCTGATGTGGAGAGATATCTTCAAGCAATTGGCACTTTGACTGTTGATGGGAATCATCAAGTACCAATCCCCACCTATCTTCTTATCCCTCTATTTAATCTAAGTGAACATATAAAAAAGTCCATCCTATTGTACCTACACATCAGTGGTGGGTTTCAATTTTTTTTAGAACCTCTTCTGTAGGTGTGGCCTGCTTTGTGGGAGTGGCTTGCCAGCCATGTGACCAGATGGGAGTGGCTTGATGGCCATGTGACTGGGTGGGAGTGGCTTGCCAGCCATGTGACTGGGTGGGCATGGCCAACTTGTAAAATGTGGTGAAGCTCACTTAACAACGCTCTTGCCTAGCAACCAAAATGTTGGCTCAGAAACTCTGCATTTGAAGCACGCAAGTCTTAAAGCTGTCCAGTTACAAGACCCTTGCATCCCTAACCCTTTAGAAAAAAATCTCCCAGGGATGTCCAAACTTGACAGCTTTATGACTTGTGGACTTCAACTCCCAGAATTCCTCCTCTCGCTCTTCGTCTTGATGATATGTGAACGAGCAGGGGGAGGGAGCTGAAACTGGTTCTGAATGGCACTGTAGATTTGTGGAACCTCTTCTATAGAAGAGATTAGAACTGGCAGGAAACCCACCCCTGCTACACATGAATACAAACAAAGATAAAAAATATTCCAGAAAATGCCTCCCCTTATTTTTCTTCTTGATGATGGAATCAGGAGACCATAGCCCCCTTGCTGGGAAATGAGGCTGGGGGCTGGGTCAAGAAGAAAAAACCTTAAATTGTGGGAGATCAAAAGATAAACATTATTGGGCATATGGCGAAGGAAGTATCTAGGCATTTCTGCCCCAAGTGCAGTGTGAAAGAATTTAGGGTTAAAAGGCATTATTATTTCATATTCTAGGGGAATGTAATTGGGGAATGGGTAATCCTGTTGTTTTGCACCTTGGAATTGGAGTTAATTGGACTTACTCCCAAAAGCATGTGCTGGTTTACAGGGCAAATGGAGCATCATCAACAATATATTTTGACCCTAATAAATCAATGTAAGAACGGGTTTCCTCTATTAGAGGAATTTCACATCATCCCAACTGAAGCAAAGGTCAGCAAATTAAGCCCAACACCAAAGCAAATCAACACTAATGCAAAGATTTTCCTGTTCCAGGAAATCTGGTAGGATGGGGTAGAACAGGACATTTTTTTTAAAAAAAGCTATTATTAAATTGAGTGTCAGGCCTGCAGCGGTTCCTTTAAGAATCTTTGGCCTGTCACACTCTCATTACGGGGAGGGGGGGGAATTAGCAAGGGGTAGAATGTGTTGTTTTCACAATAAAAAATTCATTTCTAGAAGCTCAAGGTCATCTTTTGTCTCCCAAACCTTTGCACCTGATCGGAAGCAGTTGGGCGTAGGTCCTAGCATGGAAGAAGAAGATTGAACCATGTGATGGACAGTGGGTGTGGGGACAAGATCATGAACTTTTAACTGGTGGGATTCTGATGTAACTTCCAGAATTGGGATTCCATAGCACGATGCCAACATGCCTACCTTATTAAATTGGAACTTTAAGCATAGTTTTGCCTTTGACTCTGATTTAATTCTGCATGATATTTGGAACGCTGTCATTGAGTTTAACAAGCCAAAAGACAAATGAACAATACAGAAACAAAAAAGAATTCTCTATTGGTTGGATGGGCAGTATTATTGGGTGATATGGCAGACCCTGCAGTGATTCATATACTTTGGTGGCATGTCCATGATTTCCATTAAAGGATGCCTTGCTGTTATTTTTCTTCAACCCCTCTAAAATGTGTCTTTAGACTTACAAGATTCTGTTCCTATAGCTTCACAATAAAAGTAATATTGACCCACATAACTTTGGTTTCGTAGTCTGTTCTATTTTGAAGGGCTGACAAAAACCCATCCATGAAAGGAGCGTGATGGGTTTTTGCTTTCACAGCATGAATGAAATAGGTAAAGAAACAGGAGAATCCACCAATCGGGCTGAATGGACTCCTTGGACATTGCCAAGGTCAAAGTGGAGGAAGAGTTTGAAATACGAAATAGATTTCTTCCATCAGGTTCATTTCTATCTACTGGGCCCAAGACAGTCTATCAGCTTTGAGCTGCAGTGCAGAAGTGTCTTCCATTTCTCACAGAGATATTCTATCAGACCAATACAAACCAAGAAATTCAGCAAAGCATATCAACCAATCAAACAATATTTGATTACAACCATAAAGCCAGATAAAATAAAATATCTAATAATAGAACTGTTACTTAACTCCATATACAAAGGTCCTCAATTTATGATTGAGCCTGCCTATTATGGTCACATGATCGTATGATTATGGTCGTGATGATTGTAAAACATGTGACCAACCCAATGTTACAACCTTCCATTGCAGCGGTTGTTAAGCAAATCACCAGGGTGGTTCAGTGAATGTGCAGTTGTTAAACGAAGCTATTGTTTGCTATGGTGTATTTTTGCCAAAAATTAGAAGTAAAAAACCAGTTTTCACCGAAAACATCATGAATCACAGTCATGTGACTATGGAATGTTGCAAATGGCCATACATGCACTCAAAATTCAGTCACGTGGCTGGGGGGGGCATCATAACTTTGGGACCAGGTCATAAGTACCTTTGTGGAGAGTTTGTCATAACTTCGAAAACTCACTTAGTGGCCAATCCTACATTGAGGACTAACTATATATAACACTAGCTGATAACCCGGCATAGCCCCGGTATGTATTTATCCCAATCCTGTATTAGAGGGAGCCCTTTTGTGGGGTACCTTTTCATTTCAGCAGCCCAGGTGTTCCAGAGGTATGATGGAACACACACACATGGACAGCCACTCACCCCGAGGGGTTAGGGGTGTCTTACCCCCACAGTATTTGTTTCCAGAGAGTAAGTCATCTGTGTATCAAGTTTGGTTGAAATTGCTCGAGGCGAGTGGCTTAGTGGCTAATATAACTGCCTAATATGTAATACAGCCCAGGTTCGATTCCCAGTAAGGGTATGGCTAGCTGATGAGAGCTAAATAGCTTGAAATAGATCTATACTAGTCTCCCTTTATTTATTTATCAGCACAAATGTAACACAAATGTAACAAGGCAACATAAAAAATGGCTTTCTGCCTGGATGGCTCCCAGAGTGAGCGATAGACAGAAAAGGGAAGCAGTATGCTCCTCCCATATTTGGGCATACCAGGGGTTGTGACACAATAGATAGATAGATAGATAGATAGATAGATAGATAGATGGATGGATGGATGGATGGATGGATGGATGGATGGGGATATGGATATGGATATGGATATGGATATGGATATGGATATGGATATGGATATGGATATGGATATCGACATGGACATGGCCATAGCCATAGCCATAGCCATAGCCATAGCCATAGCCATAGATATAGATATAGATATAGATATAGATATAGATATAGATATAGATATAGATATAGATATAGATATAGATATAGATATAGATATAGATAGTTTCTCAGCCTTTTGGTTAAGATCAAGAATAGCATCAGCAAAGCAACCAATATTAAGAGAGAATTCAGAAGGAAATTTTTGTTACAAAAATCAGGATCCCTGATATTGGTCACGAAAGGCTAACTAAGAAAGCCATACTAGAAATAATAATTCCTATAGCTTGGAGTCCAACTAGTCAGGAGCAACAGTTAGTTCGGAGGGAGACAGGAAATGGGGAGAGCTTCAAATAAAGAAAGGAGAAGGCTGTGGGGTGAACCACAAATATAGAGTAAGGTACAGAATAAAAGGACTATCATGTGTGTCTAGAGGTATAGAATAAAATAATACATGTAGTCCTCAACTTACAACAGTTCATTTAATGAACATTAAAATGGCACTGAAAAAAGTGAGTTATGACCATTTTTCACACTTATGATCTTTCTAGCATCCCCATGGTCACATGATCAAAATTCAGATACTTGGCAACTAACTCATATTTATACCAGTTGCTATGTCCCAGAAAGACATGTGATCTCCTTTTGCAACCTTCTGATAAGCAAAGTCAATTGGGTAGCCAGATTCATTTTACAACTGTGTCAGTAATTTAACAACGGCACTGTTTCACTTAACAACTATGGCAGGAAAGGTCATGAAACAGGGCAAAATTCACTTAACAAATGTTTTGTTAAGTAACAGAAATGTTGGGGTTAATGTGGCTATAATTCGAAGACTGCCTGTATAGACATGATAACAGTATTCCAGTATTTGAGGGGCTGCCACAAAGAAGAGGGGGTCAAATTATTCCCCAAAGCACCAGAGGGGAGGACAAAAAACAATGGTTGGAAACTAATCAAAGAGAGAAGCAACCTAGAATTAAGGAGAAACTTCCCAACAGTGAGGACAATTAACCAGTGGAACAACTTGCCTTCAGAAATGGTAGGTGCTCGGTTCCTGGGAGGAGCCTACTGGTGGTGGCAGCAAAAAATCAGCTGCCTCCGAATTCCTGGCTACGTACCTGTTTAGAGGATCTTCCATCTGACGTCTTATCAGGTTTTCTTATCCTTCAGGCAAGAAGGAAAGAAGAAACTGTTTTGCTGGCAAATGCTCTTCGATTTTGCAGCTTTTGTGCTTGCAAGGAAAGGGGGGCTAGCCCAAGGCAGAACGGCTGTCCGTGCTGGGAACTTCAAACTGCCTTGTGCAGGACAAGTAGGTCTCCCCCACTCTGCTCAAAGTTTTGTTTGATTTAATCTTATCACGAGCTGAATCCGTTTACTGCGTGGACAATAATTGCTTATCAACATTTTAGCTTCTTTTCTTTTTCTCCTCCGAAAAATTATTTACTCAGAGGCTTTTAAAATGGCGCCGAGCAGGCTGGTTTTCTCCGGTAATAACGAACACTTTTTGCTAATCCTCACAAGAATTCAAAACAAAAGAGATTGCTTATCATATGTTTTGGTTTCACAATAGAAGAATTTTACTCCTTCATTAACCTTGCTTATCTGGAAGTTAAATGGTGATGAATCTGCTGAACGGTCCTTGTTACAATGTTTACTCACTGAAAGTTTTGCCAAGCCTTAAACTTCAAAATAAAAGCCTCTTTACTTAAAGCTGCATATTCAGGCAATAGAGTTTTATTAACTGCAGGCAGATAAATTTTGAAATGGCCTCAAAACCAAATATTAACTTGAAGTCGTCACCCTCTACTTCCAGGGGCACATCCTCAGTGCCTGGCACAAAGCTGCAGCCTCCGCTTCCTACGCCCCCTGCTGGGGATGTGTTAACGAAAGAATTTTTCCTGAGTAATCTAAGCGAGGCTCTTAATGCACAGACAATTAAAATGGAAGATAAATTTAGAGATAATAGAGAGGAGAGAAAAGAGGAAATAAAAGAAATGAAAGAAGAAATTAAAAGTGAAATAAAAGGACTCAAACAGGAGCTGTATGAGAAATTTGAGGCTAAGGTTGATAAAATTAGAGACGACATGCTGAGTCTTGTAACTGTATTAACAGAACATATTCTGGAGTGGAAGATACTCTAGAGGTTCTTAATGATGCCAATGCTAACTTGACATTGAAAACAGAGGTGGTGGAACAAAAAGTGGAAAATGCTGAAAAAGAAATTATTATGATACAGTACCGACAAATGGAGTTCGCATTAAGAGTAAGGGGGCTGCGTGAGGAGAAACAGGAGAACCTGAAACAGATCCTATCGGAAGCTTTTGACCGCCTGATGGGAAGACCAGGGACCAACCAAGACTGGCAAATTGACAAAGCTTACCGCGTTAACTCCTGGCTGGCAAAGCAGAAGCAGCTTCCTCGAGACATCGTTATATATTTTACTACAAGAGAGCTTAGAAATATGGTACTGCAAGCGTCTTATAACACTAAGCTTCAAATTGGCGGTCAAGACCTGGCTGTTTTGAAAGAGATACCACCTCCAATGTTAAGAGCCAGGAGAGACTACGCTTTTTTGGTCGAAGAACTCAGAAATCGTCAGATACAGTATAGATGGGATGCACCATTCGGCATCATATTTACATTTGATAAGCAAAGGTACCCGCCTCAACTCTGTATGGAAAGCCCGAGATTTTTATTATAATATATTGAAGGCCGGACACCCTGCACCATCTGGACCTAGAGAAAGACCACAAGAAGGACAGGATAGACAGCAAACTACACAACCACCAGACAAGATGGAGCATCTCTCTTCTCTAGAAGTGCAAGGTGCTATGGAACCAAGACCTAGCCGCATGACTACTAGACGTATGGAGAAACAAGCTAAAAAGCAACAGCATCAACAATCATCGGCCATCGATCAAGGAACTACACATAACAATCTGGAAGCAGTGGGAGGAGCTAGACCTAAGGTTAAACAGGCCGTGCAGGAAGCTCTAAAAATGCTTCAACCAACCAAAGATGACAACTAAGATTTTAACATGGAATGTCAACGGACTGAACTCTCCACAGAAGAGGAAGAAAATATTTCATTATCTCAAACAGTTTAAGAACGATGTAATTTGTTTGCAAGAAACTCATATCAAGTCAACTGATCAAAAATATTTGATCAACTCAAAACTTGGTCAACATTTTGCAGCTTCTGCTATGGAAAAGAAGAATGGTATAGTTGTATACTTAAGAAAAGATATGAAAGCTGAATTAATAGAAGCAGATCCCTTCGGAAGATATATTGCTTTAGACTTAATCTTAGAAGGGAAAAAGACATTACTTTTGGGAATTTATGCTCCCAATCAACAGCAAGATAGATTCTATAGAAATCTTCATGCTAAATTAGTACAGTGGGACTATAGTTCCTGTATACTATTGGGTGACTGGAATGGAGTGATAGACACTAAGAGAGATAAGAAGATTTCCCGCCTAAATACCAAGATGCGAGCAAAGTTACCCAAATCTTTCTTTGACATTATGGATGATTTTGAATTGAGAGATATTTGGCGAGAAAGAAATGCAGAGGAATATGACTTCACTTCTTCTCGGACAGGCATCAATCCCTCTCAAGGATTGATTTATTCTAACCACTAATGATTTGCTTTCTAGGGTCAAGAAACAAAGATTGCAGCTAGGGTCCTTTCGGACCATAACCCAGTTTGGATGGAGTTGGGAAGGGTAGTGCAGGCAAGAAGGTCTTGGAGATTGAATGAAAACTTATTTAGATATGAAAAGTATATTAATGATTGTAAAAAATTACTATCTGAATATTTTGTTTTGAATATGAATAAGGGTACATCTATGGAATTTGTATGGGACGCAGCAAAGCGTATATGAGAGGAGTTTTGATGAATATAAATAAAACACATAGAAATAAGCAAGGGGTTAAAACGAACAGAACTGGAAGAGGAAATTAAGAGAAAAGAGCTGGAGTTAACAATGAACCCAGACGATACAAAGGTTAAGGAAGCTATTAACATATTAAAATCTCAATTTGACATGTTGATCTCTGACCAGGTAGCTACTAATTTATTATATGCAAAACACAATACTTTTGTAATGCAAACAAACCTGGCAGATGGTTAGCTTATCAGATTAGGAAAAAAAGGAAAACTCGAAATATATCTAAACTGATTTACAGAGGGAAGGAGGTGTTTCAACAGGAAGAGATTCAAAAGGCTTTCTGAGAATTTTTTACAGAACTGTATAAAGGGGATAAAATTAATGGTTTAGACATAGACAAATATTTAGACAAAGAGAAAATACCTTCAGTTAGAGAAGAACACAGGCAAAAATTGAATCAACCAATAACCTCGGGGGAATCCTGCAGGTAATTAAGCAATTAAAGTCAGGGAAAGCACCAGGTACAGATGGCTTGACAGCGGTTTACTATAAAAACTTACAGTTAGAAATGGTAGAACCTCTTAGAGAATTATTTAATATGATTCAAACGGAAGGTAAAGTCCCTCCATCTTGGAAGACAGCATTTATATCTTTGATACCCAAAGAAGATCAAGATACTACTCAACCCAAAAATTATAGACCTATTTCATTACTGAATGTAGATTATAAAATTTTTACTAAAATATTAGCAAATAGGTTAATGTTGGTCACTCAACAATTGATACATACGGACCAAACAGGTTTTATACAAGGGAGACAGATGAAAAGTAATGTTAGATTAATTATTAATGCATTAGAATATTTGGGAAAGAACAACCAGATCCCTGCTGCGTTTATATTTTTGGATGCTGAAAAGGCCTTTGATCGAGTTAACTGGCAATTTCTGTTGAAGATACTGCAAAAAATGCAGATAGGAGATAATTTTTTACAGTCAATTAAAGCAATATACCAACAGCAAACAGCACAAATCATAGTCAATGGAAGTTTAACAGACTCTTTTCAAATTGGAAAAGGTACAAGACAGGGCTGTCCTTTGTCCCCATTATTGTTTATTATAACTTTGGAAGTATTGTTGAATAAAATACGGGGCTTGGATGGTTTAAAAGGGATCAAGATTAGGCAGCAAGAATATAGAGTCCGCGCTTTTGCGGATGATTTGGTCATAATATTGGAACAACCGCAGGAATCCAGTATGGTTTTAATGAATACGATTAATCAATATGGTCAAGTGTCGGGCTTTAAAATAAACTTAGGAAAAACCAAAATATTAGCTATAAATATGAATATTAAACAAAAGGAAGAATTAGGAGTGATGCTAGGATGTGAGGTAGTTAAAAAAGTCAAATATCTTGGAGTTAACATTTTAACTTCAAATGGGAAATTATATAAGCATAATTATGAACCACTTTGGCATAGCATACAGACAGAGATGAAAAAATGGGAGAAATTGCACTTATCTTTGCTGGGTAGGATAGAGGCAGTGAAAATGAACATTTTACCAAAATTTTTATTTCTTTTCCAAATGTTACCTATACTTAAAAAAGATGCGAACCTTTTAGAATGGCAGAAGGGTATCAACAAATTTGTGTGGGCAGGAAAGAAGCCGAGGGTAAAGATGAAAATAATGCAAGATGTAAGTGAGAGAGGAGGATTGAAACTACCTAATTTAAAACTATATTATGATGCAGTGGCATTATCTGTAATTAGTGATTGGATTCATTTAACCAATGATAGAATATTGAATATTGAGGGACACGATCTGGTATTTGGTTGGCATGCTTATCTGTTATTCAACAAAAAATTGGATAAGAATTTTAAAAGTCATATTTTAAGAAATGCTTTATTGCGGGTTTGGAAGAAATACCAATATAAATTAAATGACAAGATACCCATGTGGGCAATTCCTAGACACGCAATTGAAAATATGAATACAGCACAAAAACAGGACAGAATTACTTACAGACAGCTTCTTACCTCGGAAAGGGGAGTATTACAATTAAAATCTTTAGAGGTATTAAAAGAGGAGAAGGTAGTTCAAACATGGTTCCAGTATGGGCAATTACA
Source organism: Thamnophis elegans (assembly GCF_009769535.1). Lineage (NCBI taxonomy): Eukaryota > Metazoa > Chordata > Lepidosauria > Squamata > Natricidae > Thamnophis > Thamnophis elegans. The sequence goes on along the minus strand of NC_045542.1, from coordinate 148,370,575 downwards.
GGCTAGGTGGAAAATAGATCAAAAAATTGGTTTTATTCAAGTTGAGGATAATCTGTTTAAACAAATAAGAGATCAAAGCTTAATGCATATAAAGAGGATATATAATGTATTAATACAGATGGATTCGGAAACAGAATTAGTTAAAGATTGTATGATAAAATGGGCTCAAAATATTGAGGAACCAATAATGTTGGATACATGGGAAAGAATCTGGGTAAGAAATGTGAAATTTACACAAGCTCAAAATCTGAGAGAAAATTTTTACAAGATGTTCTATAGATGGCATTTAGATCCTAAAAAGCTGGCTTCTATGTATCCGAATGTACAGCCTAAATGTTGGAGGTGTGGTTCTCTCGATGCTACATATTATCATATATGGTGGACCTGCCAAAAGGTTAAGGCATTTTGGATAAAAATATGGTGGGTCATGCAAAATGTTTTTAAAACAAGGATAAAGTTTAGTCCTCAGTTATTTTTACTAGGTATATGTACTGACTTTACAGTGGTAGAGACCAATTTGATTCTGCACCTGATAACTGCAGCAAGACTGTTGGTGGCGCAATATTGGAAGAAGGAAGACTTGCCTACAATCCAAGAATGGACATTGAAAGTAACAAACTTAGCTGAAATGGCTAAAATATCGGCATATCTCAAAGATCATTCAAATGAGATATATAAACGAGACTGGAAAAAATGGATTGACTATATACAAAATAAATACGGGACTAAGAAATTCCAGTTAGCCTATGCTTAAGATCAGAAATGATTTAAACTGTTAAAAGTCAGTTCAGTAAGAAGAAGCTAAGGTCAATCTAGAATGTCATTAATTTCTTTATTTCTTTTTTCTCAATAGATTTTAGACTGTGTTAGTTAAAAATCCATACCGTGTACGGGTTCTGGGAAGTCGGGGGGGGAAGGAGGAGGGGGGGGTGGGGGGGTGGAGGGAGGGAGGGGTACACACAACAAAAAAAAATTGTACTTCAATGTCTTAATGATTGACAAATGATGACATATTTGTGTTTTTTTTTAAAGAAAAATAAAAAAGTTCTGTTCAGAAAAAAAAGAAATGGTAGGTGCTCCATCACAGGAGGTTTTTAAGAGGAGACTGGACAGTCACTTGTCTGACACAATATATGTTCTCATGCTTGAACAGGGGGTTGGACTAGAAGACCTCCAAGGTCCCTTCCAGCTCTATTCCATTCTAATACTGAATCAGAATTATATAAAGCAAATTGCTTGCTAGACCCAGTTAGAAATGTACATTTCCTTTTCCTCATCTCCTCTAAAATGGCAGGTCTCTACTATTTACATTGGCAAGTCCAGGCTGTACCCCAGGGGTGTCCAAATTGACTGACTGAGGAATTCTGGGAGTTGAATCCACAAGTCTTAAAGTTGCCAAGTTTGAAGACCCCTGCATTTGTCTCTGGTGATGGTGACCCAGATTGGATCCTTTCACCTCCATTTCTTAAACATTTGCTCATGTGCAGGGATCACATTGTAGATCCCCATTTAATTGCATTCACCCTTTGTATTCATTCCTAGATATGACATCACCAGGTTATTGGTGTTTTATCCTAATGCTTCGTTTACTATTCCTTAGTTTTACCTCCATGTGATGATTTAGCCTCATGGCTGAAATGCTTCCTTACAAAACCTCTGCTTGTGAGTTTAATTTAAGTAGTGTTTTTCTTATAAAAACCTGTGCATGTTTGTCATATTAAAACAATTAGTGTTTCAAAAGGTTCTTTATAAAACCTTTCCAAAACATTCTCCTGGAGTAAAAAAAAAACCCTGCAAACATTGAAACACTGCTGTCATCATTCAATAGTATAAATCATCTCTAGGCAGGATGGGCAACATACAAGATAGATAGATAGGTAGGTAGGTAGGTAGGTAGGTAGGTAGGTAGGTAGGTAGGTAGGTAGATAGATAGATAGATAGATGATAGATAGATAGATAGATAGATAGATAGATAGATAGATAGATAGATAGATGATAGATAGATAGATAGATAGATAGATAGATAGATAGATAGATAGATAGATGGTAAAGGTTCTCCTTGCACATATGTGCTAGTCATTCCTGACTCTAGGTGGCGGTGCTCAACTCTGTTTCAAAGCCTATGAGCCAGCGCTGTCTGAAGACATCTCCATGGTCATGTGGCCGGCATGACTCAACACCGTAACAGCACGGAATGCTGTTACCTTCCCACCAAAGATGGTCCCTATTTTTCTACTTTCATTTTTACATGCTTTCAAACTGCTATATTGGCAGAAGCTGGGACAAGTAACAGGGGCTCACTCTGTTACGCAGCGCCAGGGATTCAAACCGCCGAACTGCCGACCTTTCTGATTGACAAGCTCAGCTTCTTAGCCACTGAGCCACCATGTTCAGATAGATAGATAGATAGATAGATAGAGATGGATGGATAGATGGGTGGGTGGGTGGATGGGTGGATGGATGGATGGATGGATGGATGGATGGATGGATGGATAGATAGATAGATAGATAGATAGATAGATAGATAGATAGATAGATAGATAGATAGATAGATAGACAGACAGACAGACAGACAGACAGACATGGATGGATGGATGGATGGATGATGGATGGATGGATGGATGGATGGATGGATGGATAGATAGATAGATAGATAGATAGATAGATAGACAGACAGACAGACAGACATGGATGGATGGATGGATGGATGGATGGATGGATAGATAGATAGATAGATAGATAGATAGATAGATAGATAGATAGACAGACAGACAGACAGGGATGGATGGATGGATGGATGGATGGATGGATGGATGGATGGATGGATAGATAGATAGATAGATAGATAGATAGATAGATAGATAGATAGATAGATAGATAGATAGACAGACAGACAGACAGACAGACAGATAGATAGATTCCAACCCAGAACAGAGAACCCAGGTAATTCAAAGCCTAATAATATCTAGGGTTTATATTATATGGTGACCTATGTGACATTCATTCATTAGCTTATTCATTTATTCATTCTTTCATCACATTTCTCTACTGTCTATTTCATCTAAGTAATCCTGGGCAGCTTACAATAAAAATATGTCACAAAACATAAAAGCATAAATATAAACAAAGATTAAAAAACAGAATTAAAAGATAGGGTTACAGTAGGTACAGTTAGGACATGTAGGTTTTGAATACGTGATTTTTTCCTCAACCTGGCATTCTCCAGATGTGTTAGGATCACAGTTCCTAGAATATCCAGCTGGCCAAATCAAAAACTGTCCTTTAGCTCCACATGCATCAAGCTGATACACTAATCAAAGCTCTAGAATTACAGCGTTCTATAAATACACAACACTGCAACACTTTATTAGCCAAGTGTAACCAACGACCAACAACTTTATCTAGACCTGATGTACAGAATAACAAAGTTGGAAGGTACCTTGGAGGTCTTCTAGTCTAACCCTCTCCTCAGGCAGGAAGCCCTATACCAGTGATGGCAAACCTTTTCAGCACCGAGTGCCCAAACTGGAACGTTCATGCATGCATGTGCATGTGTCGGCATGCTGGAGCGCTTGAAACCCAAAGACTAGCTGGGCAGTGCATGCATGTCTATTTTTGGCCATTTTGGGGCAGTTTTCAGGCCATTTTCCGGGCTGGTTTTCAAGCCATTTTTGGTCCCAAAATGGCCTGGAAACAGCTCTGTTTTGTGACTATTTTTTTGGCCATTTTCTGGCCGTTTTCCGGTGCTCCAGCCCCCGCGAAGACCAGCTGGCCAGAAACCAGAAGAGCAGCTGGCAACGGTGCACGTGCCCACAGAGAGGGCTCTGAGTGATGCCTCTGGCACGCATGCCATAGGTTTGCCATCACGGCCCTATATCATTTCAGACAAATGGCTATCCAACATCTTCTTAAAAACTTCCAGTGTTGGAGCATTCACAACTTCTGGAGGCAAGTTGTTCCACTGATTAATTGTTCTAACTGTCAGGAAATTTCTCCTTACTTCTAGGTTGCTTCTCTCCTAGATTAGCTTCCATTCATTGCTTCTTGTCCTGCCCTAAGGTGTTTTGGAGAATAGTTTGCCTCCCTCTTCTTTGTGGCAACCCCTGAGATATTGGAACACTGCTATCATGTCTCCCCTAATCCTTCTTTTCATTAAACTAGACATACCCAGTTCCTGCAACTGTTTATATGCTGTAGTCTCCAGTCTCCAAATCATCTGGGTTGTTCTTCTCTGTTCAGTACACTCTACAGTAGGAAGGTATCAAACAAATTGAGCGGAATTGGCCATATTGGTTGAACTCAAAAATTGCAAAGAAGCACTTGGACCAGAGGACTGGAATTAATATTCAGATACACATCAAATGTCTATGTCAACACCCATCCATAGCCCCCCCCCCAAATAAATCACACTGGCAGGAGGGGGTGCACAGGTAAACCCACCAGTGGCTGGCCAGGTTAGGTGATCTTAATAGAATGGACCTTATAAATTCATATTAGCTTGGCTTTTCATTCTAGTGCCCTGGAGTTCCAAAGTTGACTTTTAGCTGGAGTGAACTTTCTCTCCAACTTCCTCATAAATATTAAAAATAGGGCTGAACAGTGTGGCAAGACCCTGTAAAGGAGAGGCACAGGAAGCCAGGCATAGGTGAGAGATAGAACAGAGGTAAAAACTGCTGACAGCTTAAGGCATTATAGGAACTTCTCTTTTTTGTATTTCTCCTATGTACTTTGCTGTAACAATCCAAATGAACTTCTGCTTTTCGAAATGTCATGCTTGTCTCGTGTATGGAAATGCCTTGAGAATGCACAGTGTGGGACACGGCATAAAAGTAGCATCCTGGGCAGAGGCCAGGCAGTTCAGATTTTGGTTTGTGAACACGCTGAACTCGATGCATCAAATAAACCTGCTTCTCTCACCTTCGTGGTCTCAAGTCCTGGTCTTTCGTAAGTAGATTACAAACCTCAATCTGCTGCAACATTTTTGGCGAGTCAGCCAGGAGTTGAGGGGACTTTGAGACTCTCTGGAATGACCCACCCCGGTGTCGGGGCTCATCCTGTCAAGGGGAACCTCCCTGGCGCCAACGGACCCTTGATCCGAGGGACTTCCCAGCGACAGAGGGCTCCGGCAGCAGCGGTTGGCAATTCCAAGAACCACCAGAGAAGGACCAGAGACCAGGCACCTGAAGGCTGGCCAGCATCGCAGGAGGGAAGCCAAGTACAGGAGGCAAGTACTGTGGGAACCCTATTTAGGCCCAGACTCCTTGTTGAGCCGGAGGTGAGGCCTGATCTCCCTCGCTAGGTGGAAGGTTTTGGAGGTGGATTGTCTAGTGTATGTGTGTGTGTGTGATTGAGGGGGGGGGCTACTGCATTTCCCTACGGTGGCCGTGTTTACCGGGTACCCTGGGTCAGAGCCTGTGTGGGGTGATTGCTAAATCTTTGTTGACTGGTACCCTGGGAGGACCATGGGTGGGGGCAGCAGTGTTCCATTGACCCCCTTACAATGTATGTTAAATCATTTTAAAGAAGGGTATATGACTCAGGATTATGGCATTGAGTGGAGCAGGCATGAGCTTAAAAAGTTTTGTGAATCTGAATGGCCCACTTTTGGTTTTGGATGGCCCAACAAAGGCACTTTTGATCCCAACATAGCTTTGAATGTCCATAGGTTAGTGTATTGACGTGTAGTACAATTTGTTGAGGAGACAGCTTGGCTAAAAAAACAAATGCAAAGACCAACAGTGTATTCTTATGGCTGTTCAGGTTGCACACCCCAAATGTCCCAAGCAGAGACCACCAATCCTAGCTAGTGCCCCAGAAGAGTTGTCAGAAGAGGAAGAGGATCACCACGACCCTCACCCCGACCATGCCAAGGGGGGCTACACCTAGTAGCTCAAGAGACTTGAGGGCATCAACAAGCCGAGCATCTGTGGAGTGGATAGAGCGAGGGCTGGACGTTGTGACCTCTATGATGTCAGAAGAAAGTCCTGTCAGAGGGACAGGGGATGGGGACCCTCTGAGCTCACCAGACTTTTGGGAGAAGAAGGAAGAGGAGATAGAGCAGTTGCTGGGGGCTGTGGGAGGAAAGCCAGAACCAAGTGAGGACCAGTCGGTGGCAGCTAAAACCAGAGCCAAAACTGCTCCTATTTTTGACAGCCCCACTTCAGAGAGTGGATCAGTTTCTGGCGCATCCAAGCGACCCCTCCCAACTCTTCACAGCCTCCCTGTTTCAATATGTCCCTTTTACCACCTCTGACCTGCTCAATTGGAAACTTCACTATGGACCTTATAGTGCTAAGCCAAACGAGGTGGCAGATCTGGTTAAAACTATTGTGGACTTGGCTAGATCTCCAACAGCTAATGCCTGTTTAATGCTGAAGAGAGGGAGAAGATTAGAATTGCAGTGTTTAACATTCTAAAACCTGATGTCCCTGCTCTCACCAATCTGGCTGACTTTACTGAGCAACGCTTCCCTTCAAGGGACCCGAGATGGAGCCCCTATGACCCCCACCAGCTGACTCTGCTACGTAATCATCAACAGTTAATTATAAGGGCTGTCCGGCTGGGAGGGAAGCCAGCCACCAATATGTCTAAACTCTGCCGAAAGCCCCGAGGCTTTTTTTATGCTAACCACTAACCTTCCTGAAAATGCTCGGATGCTGGCTATGGCCTTTATTTCTCAGTCAGCCCCTGACATCCGACACAAGATGCAGAAGCTGGAAGAGGCACTGGGGAAGCCCCTCAAAGAGCTTATGGAAGTGGCTAGAAAAACTTTCGTCAATAGGGACTTGTTGGAGGAAAGGAAAAAGGATTAAAAGATGCAGAAAAATGCAGAACTGCTCGTGGCAGCAATTATGACTATGCCAGGAGAGAGAAGAGGAATTAGGGAGGGGAACAGGGCCCCACCCTTGGGACAGAACCGATGTGCCATCTGTTATGAACATGGCCACTGGAGAGGAGAGTGCCCCAACTGGGACTGGGCTCCACCCCCTGAGGAAAGGGAAGATGACCGCCCTAGGATCCCCTCCCCTACCAAGCTACCTCAGGAGACGTGAATCTCACAGGAGGCCCTTCATGCTTTCTTTGCAATCCCCATTCATCAGAAAAGTCATCATTTGTTTGCCTTCGAATGCCCAGTCACAGGCAGAAAGCAGCAATATGCTTGGACACGCTTGCATCAAGGCTTTGAAAAAACTCCCCCACCTTATTTGGAACTGCATTAGCCATGGATTTGGAACTTTTAGACATTGCCCCACCTGATGCGGTTTTGCAAGATGTAGCTGACTTGTTGGTCACAGGCCAGATGGAGGAAGCCTGTCATGCCAATGCAGCAGCCCTACTGCTCCTCCTACAGGAGAAAGGCTACAAGGCCTCTCGGACCAAAGCCCAATTAGTCCAGTTGGAGGTTAGATATTTGGGTTACGACATCCAATAGGGACAAAGGACTCTGGGCCATGAAAGGGAAGGAGGCCATTTGCCAATTGCCAGCCCCACGAAATAGGAAGGAATTAAGGGGCTTTTTGGGAGCAGCTGGGTTTTGCCACATTTGGATTCTCAATTTCGCATTGTTAGCAAAGCCACTCTATGAAGCTACCAAGGGGAATGAAAAGGAACCCTTGAGGTGGGAGAAAGAGGAACAGAATAGCTTTTTGTAATTAAAGCATGCTGTGACTCAGGCTCCTAGTTTCCTGACTTGACAGGCCTTTCCAGTTGTTTGTGGACATTAAGCAGAATATGGCCTTGGGGTACTGACCCAAAAGTTGGGAACATGATATCGCCCAGTTGCATATTTTTCCAAACAGCTGAGTCAGGTGGCCAAAGCGTGGCCAGCCTGTCTCAAGACTGTGACAGGAACTGCCCTACTTACTCAGGAAGCCAATAAGCTCACCTTTGGACAACAATTAGACATCTACACCCCCCATGTTCTCAGAGCCATCCTCGACCAAAAAGGTCATTTGTGGCTTACCAATCCACGAATGTTGAAATACCAGGGGCTTATTACACATAACCCCCTCATCAAGCTTGTCCAGTCATATGCTTTGAATCCAGCAACCTTGTTGCCTGAACCAGACTCTGAAATCACTCATGATTGCTTACAAACCATTGAAGAAACCTATGCCAGTTGCTCAGATTTGAAGGATGAACCCCTCTCCAACCCAGATGCAAACCTTTTTACAGATGGAACCAGCTTTCTACATGAGGGCGTGCGAAAGGCAGCCTATGCTGTGGTCACCCTTGATGATGTGCGGGAAGCCATGCCCCTACCACCAGGAACCAGTGCCTAATTGGCAGAACTACATGCCCTCACAAGGCTTTGGAATTGGCACGAGATCTATGAGTCAACATTTACACAGACTCCAAATATGCTTTCCTAACTGTCCAAGTCCATGGAGTTTTATATAAGGAAAGAGGCCTCATCACAGCTGGAGGAAAGGCCATCAAATATGGCCGAAATTATGCGTCTGCTGGATAGTGTATGGGCCCCCAAGCAGGTAGCTATTATGCATGTCCAGGGTCATCGAAAAGAGGTCTCAACAGCTGGAAGAGGAAACAACAAAGCTGATCGAGTTGCCAGAGCAGCAGCTTTGGATCCCCCTTCTCTACAGGCCACCTGCCTCACTCTGTGGCCCCCAGCCCAGGAAGAACAACCCCATCATATAGTCACTCAGAACCCAGCAAGCTGAAGCGATAGGGGTGGAACTACTAGATGGGTGGTGGGTTCTGCTGGACAGAAGGGTGTTTGTTCCCCAACAGTTGGCATGGGACGCTGTCTCATCCCTGCATAAGCAGTTGCACTTAGGAAAAATGGCTTTAAAAAAAAAAGAAAAAAAAACCTTGGCTCAGGGAGGTCTATATCAACAATTTGTCTAGCCTGACAGCTGCTGTTTGCTCTCAATGTCAGGTATGTGCTGCTAATAACCCACGTCAAGGCCCAGTTCAGGTGGGAGGGTCAAGAGGGCAGATCACACCATAAAGGATAAGTTGGCCAAAATTTGTCGGGAAACCCATCTCAAATGGCCGGATGCCCTCAGCATGGCGTTGCTGGCAAAGAGGTGCGCTCCCACCAAGGAGTTGGGCATCTCGCCGTTTGAATTGTTGTATGGGAGGGTTCCTAATTTGCTTGGCCCACAGGTGTTGCCCACCCCCAATTTGCAGACATGGTGAAGCTCAAACAGTTGCAAGCCCTGAATGCCATAATCCACCAATTGCAAAAATATGTTCTGTCTTGTCGTCCTCATGTAATTGTAACTCCAGTTCACAACTTCCAACCAGGACAAGAAGTCTGGGTGAAGAACTGGTAGAAGAAACTATTGGGCCGCAAATGGTGTGGGCCGTATACTGTTGTTGTTTTTTCTCCCCTTGTTGTTAAGGTAGCTGAAATTAGGCCTTGGATTCACTGGACCCGTTTTAAATTGGCTGCGAAAGCTTACTGGAAGGCTTCCAGTGACCCCGCGGAGCCTCTGTGCCTCACATTCCAGAAGCACCAGGAGGAACGCCACCTCTTCTGCGGACACACGGGAAGCTGTCGCTTTACGAACAGGTGGTGAAGAACCAGCGCCCCCTGCAGACATCACTCGGGATGCTGACGTCCGTCGCACGGGCAACGTACCGTGCCTACCGTGGAAACTCCGCCCCCGTCCAACGCCCAGGCACAACCATGGAGACTGACTAGCGCCTACGCCAAACTGCGTGCATTAGGAGAGGCCTGATGCCAGCAGTTCTGATCGTGGTTTTTCTCCTATTCATTTCTATTCTCATTGACTCTCTTTATCCCTATCAGGCAATCCTGGCCAGAGCAAAGGGTGAGGCCCCACTGGTGGTGTGGGAGGTTCCAAATGATTACGAGGACCCAACCCCCTCCCCTGCTCCATCCTTTCCTGAAGGGGGGAATGAGGGTACTCCCCAACAGCCAGAAGCTAGGCCCCTCGCCTCTACAAATGAATCCCCTCCACTGGTAACTTCTGAGCCAATGAGAGTGTTCGAAGACTTCAGTTAGTCCAGAACGCAGCCGCGCGAGCGATTGTGGGTGCACCCAGGTACACCCACGTTACACCTATCCTCCGTGAGCTGCACTGGCTACCCATTAGTCTCCAAATCCGCTTCAAGGTGCTGGTCGCTACCTATAAAGCCCTACATAGCATCGGACCTGGGTACCTGAGAGACCGCCTCCTGCCGATTACCTCCCATAGACCGATCAGATCTCACAGGTTAGGTCTCCTCCAGATTCCATCCGCCAGCCAATGTCGGCGGGCGACCCCCCGGGGGAGAGCCTTCTCTGTTGCAGCTCCAGCCCTCTAGAATGATCTCCCTGTCGAGATCCGGACCCTTGCGACCCTCCCGGCTTTCCGCAAAGCCACCAAGTCCTGGCTGCTCCAGCAGGCCGGGGGGGGCTGTGAAACATCCAGCCCCGCGGAAATTGTGAATGTTGCGGTTTTGTTTTTAAAGTGTTGTCTTTGTCTAGTCTTCCCCCTTCCCTTGTTTATTGTAAGCCGCCCGGAGTCCTTCGGGAGTGGGCGGCATACAAGACAAATAAAAACAAACAAAAACAAACAATAGTAGAAGAAATGGGTTCAGGGCCTTTCCCCCTTTGCAAAGACTGCTTTTATCAGGGTGAACAGGGACTGCATTTTGTGTATAATGAACGCTGGTTATTAAATTGCCATCCGGAGGAGGGGCTATCCCCCTGTTCAGAGGAGACAGGGAACTATTGGCAGTGTCGAATGAACCCCAATGTCACAACTTGGGCACCAAACAAAAGATACAATTCGACCATTAGGTGCCATCGCAAAAAGCCCATTCCCCCCTTTTTGGCTTGCTTCGGCAGCACATATACTAAAATTGGAAGGATAAAACCTTCGTTCTTTCTGTTGCCCATCCAATCACGACAGGTGCTAGGGATCCCGGTGTATGACTCAGTGGGCCCCACCCATCAGAAGAGGGAGGTGGACACAGCCTTCTCTAACTTTCCTTGTAAGGAACTGGCTGAATATGAGAAATCCGACACGTGGAACTCAGAAAGAATCATATGCACACATGGGAGGGCCACTTGGGCTGAGGATGGGTCTTAGGGTTACCGCACCCCCATTTACATGATCAACCGGATCATGCGCTGGCAGGTAGTATTGGACTTGGCTGGGGAGAGGATTGATAAATCTTTGAATATCCTCTCCACTGCCACTGACAAACTCCGTACTGCAGTGTACCAAAATCGATTGGCTCTTGATTACCTCCACGCAAGGGAAGGAGGGGTCTGTGGGAAATTCAACTTGTTTAATTGCTGCCTTCAAATTGATGAGACTGGAAGTGTCATTAAGCAGCTCACCACAGAAATGAGGCAACTCACTCATTTCCCAGGGCAGGAATGGAAAGGATTTGATTTAACCTCCATTTTTTAATTCCTGGTTCCCAAAATTGCCAAGGTTGCAGGCCATCATTGCCTTGATTGGCCTGATCGCAGCAGGCTGTGTAATCATCCCCTGCATTATGCCAATCTTTGTCCGCACTATCACAAACTCCTTATCCCTCTTGATGGAGAAATGGGCTACTGCAAAGGTCCTGGCCCTGGTGGGACGCTCAGAAGAAGGACGCTCGAGCAAATATGTTGGGCTCATGCTTAATGGAGAGGAACCTGCCATTTATGAAACTACACAGTAATCTTAGGATTGGGTGCAGTTTCAAAAGGGGGGAATGATGCATGAGGGGGTGCAGAGGTAAACCCATCAGTGGCTGGCCAGGTTAGGTGGTCTTAATAGAATGGACCTTATAAATTCATATTAGCTTGGCTTTTCATTCTAGTGCCCTGAAGTTCCAAAGTTGACTTTTAGCTGGAGTGAACTTTCTCTCCAACTTCCTCATAAGTATTAAAAATAGGGCTGAACAGTATGGCAAGACCCTGTAAAGGAGAGGCACAGGAAGCCAGGCGTGGGTGAGAGATAGAACAGAGGTAAAAACCGCCGACAGCTTAAGACATTAGAGGAACTTCTCTTTTTTGTATCTCTCCTATGTACTTTGCTGTAACATTCCAAATGAACTTCTGCTTTTCGAAATGCCATGCTTGTCTCGTGTATGGAAACGCCTTGAGAATGCACAGTGTGGAACATGGCATAAAAGTAGCATCCTGGGCAGAGGCCAGGCAGTTCAGATTTTGGTGTGTGAAGACGCTGAACTCGACGCATCCAATAAACCTGTTTCTCTCACCTTCGTGGTCTCAAGTCCTGGTCTTTCGTAAGTAGATTACAAACCTCAATCTGCTGCAACAACACCATCTTTAAGATGTACTTTATAATTATTTTGTCAGACTCCACATTACAAGAATTTGATTTTAACAAGGTTTTTGGCATGTTTCTGGGTGTACTAGTGGTGTTCTTTGTGTGTTTAATACATCATTTCCCCACATTAATCCTGAATTATTTTTCTTAATCCCTGTATCTACATGGAATTGTGTGTCAGTTTCCTGTGATAGGCACTTCTGGAATGAGTAGATCCTCTCCCCCTTCTTTATTTTGTTTTTCCTTACAAAAATACCAAAAGTCAGGAATCTTGTCAGGCAAATTGTATGTCAGCAGCCCTGGCTTATGATAACAGTCTGAACTGGTTACTTGGTGGTAGAGCCACTTTATCCAGGATTATTTAAGGAAGGATAAAACTGGACCAGATCTGAAAGTAGGCATCGGGTAACCATCTGCCTTCTCTCTTTTCAACTCAGCAGCCATGGATCACCCCAAGAGATCCCTTTTCTTCACCTCAACGGTGTGCCTCTGCATTGCTATATACCTTCAAGGGACATGTAAGTCTTTATTTCTTGCTTACTAGGGATCCTATTACTTCTGAAGAAAGGACATAATTTTGTACATGTGTATTGCATCTCATTGCATCTTCTCTGTCTTCATATAGCAAGAGAGGCTGTTGTGAGTTGGTATCACTTGCTTCATAGTTCTTGTCTCATCATTCTAACCTTTCATGAAGCCTACCGTGTTCACTGCTATTCATAGATAGTTCTGTAGTTTTAAAATCCTACATGGGAAAATTGTAGGTTATAATAAACTATATAATAATGAATGTTCTTGCAGTTATTGTGCCTTTTCTTTTGTCAATGGAGCTTCCGTTCACCCTAGCAAATTCTCCTAGAAAATTTCCACCTAGCAAGTTCTCATTTTGAGTAGCAGAAGTGTTAGTTCTGTAATCCCTTGGGGATAATAGGATGATATGCAATGGAGAAAAAAGTTAATTCAATAGTTAGCGTAAATTCCATTGAAGGCCATTTTATAATCTGATTAGATGGTTCATATGTCTCACTTCTCTCTACTATGTTCTAACCATGTTAGTTAGAGATGCCAATGAATATATGTTTTCTAAATGTGTAGGTATCAACTCCCAAAATTCCCCAGACCTTACTGAGAATTATGGGAATGGAAATCAAAAGCCACATATTTGGAAGGCATCCAAATTAAGGAAACTTGTTGCAAGAAGTAGACATTTCCCCCTAAATTCTACTTGCTCTTATCCAACATTCTATTTCTAGAGTTACACAATTTCAAACCAGATGTATTCTGCATTATGAATATGTTGAATAACCTAGTTTAATTTTATTACTTACCAATCTATAATTTAAATTTATATTCTCATAGTGTACTTTACGGAATTAATCTTTATATTTGTTTGGCATTTTTAACTGCATTTAGCCCTTCCCTTGACTTTACTCTATCCATATATACAGATTCTAACACACCATACCCAATAGTTAAAATACCAGGTGCTTTAAGGCCAATAACATAAAATGAAAATCTAAGAGTTTTATGACAACTTGTTCCAACTTGTTGAATTTTGGCTATTTTGGAATTATTTTCCAGCCAAAATCCAAATTTTGATTGGACTGAAGAGCTAAGGAAGTTGATAGGTAATTGTACCTGATCCTTATACTTCTAATCCAGTTTTTCCTCAACTTTGGTTTCTTTAAGACATGTTGACATCAACTCCCAGAATTCGCATCGAAAGTTACTGAGGTTGAGAAACACTGTTTTAACTTAATTACACCATGATGAAGTGAGCCATTCCTGATATTCATGATTTTTGGCCTTATAAGCATGTCACTTTCTGTTCTGATAATACCTGGGTAGGTGACAAATGTGTATGAGGGAATAACTAAGTCATGTGTGTCATAATAAGATCTGGCTCAACAATATGTCAGGGCTAAATAGGATCTTCTTCAGATTTCCTGAAAGTATCGTAATTCCTAGAACATAATGTCCAGGCCTACCTTTTTTTTAAAAAAAGGACAGCCAGTATAGATGACGAAGGGAACAATCAAATGTCAAGTGCTTCCTGTGGGACTAACTCCCTGGTCACAAATTTGTCACTCCTTTCTTTCTTTTTAATCTGGGTACTGTTTCCATTCTTTTTTAGAAACAATATATGATCTATTTAAATATCTGGCAGTTTGAAAGCGCGTAAAAAAAGGCAAGTAGAAAAATAGGGACCACCTTTGAGTGGGAAGGTAACAGCGTTCTGTGCGCCTTCGGCATTGAGTCATGCTGGCCACATGACCACGGAGACGTCTTCGGACAGCGCTGGCTCTTCGGCTTTGAAAGGGAGATGAGAACCACCCCCTAGAGTTGGGAACAACTATCACATATGTGCAAGCGGAACCTTTACCTTTATATGATCTATTTTTTAAAAAAATAGTGGAAGTGGATATGTGGTGAAAGGGGTGGATGATGAGGTCCCCATTAGCTAAAACAAATCAGGAGCAATTCTGGATATTAGGAGAAGATAGCCAATTCAGCTCTTTCACATGTTGGTTATTGTTATTTCCACTATAGAGAACAGACAGCATACAGACAAAACAGTGCTTCCTATACCCCCCACCCCCCACTTCAAGTAGGAGAACACACCAAGCAGCAATTGAGCTGAATATATAAACAGTAGTGAAGTGGGCCTGGAAAAACCTAGTTATTAAAGGAAATATTTCCATGAAATTCCTCGTTCTTCTCAAAAAAGAGTATTTAGCTCTGAATTTTAAACAAGTGGACATTCAGAAGACCTTTACTATTAGATGAGTGGATTTTTTTTTTTACTGGCCTTCCCCAAGTGGTATATCTGCAAATATTACGTGGGGCTGGTTTTTTCATTTGATACTCCAGCCAGGTGATAAATGACCATTCTTGATCAAAATAATATTTCCTGTCAGGGGCTTAGCCAGGCCTCATTAATGGAACTAAAGCAAAGGATACCGACATATAGACTCCATGGTGTAAAAATACTTGTTAAGCAACAGAGAATTAGGTTATTCCAATGATTCCTGCAAGCCCACGGTTTCTAAGTTGCTCTACCTATAATTTACTATAGTTATTTTTGCTTTGTTTTAATATATTTGTTGCTTTTGAGTGTGTCTAGGTGTTTTTGTTAATTTTGTGACCCACCCTACAGCATAGATGTAGTTCACATAGGTTGAAATAACTAAACAAAGGAAATGTTCAGCCCACAATTAGTCACACTTTTTAAAACAATCTCAAGTGGTTTTTTTCTCTCTAAGCTTTAATTTTGGTTTGACTTTTGTTTATTTCAACTTTACTAACACCCTGGATTTGAAAAAAAAAAACCAGAGGATGACATAAAGAACACAAAATATGTATTGCTTTTACTAAAACTAAACAACTGGCTCTGCTTGGTGTGGAGATAAAGCCATTCCAAATTCCTTAGGGGAAAAATAAAAGGATGGAGCTATTTTTTCCTCCCAAAATGCAAACTGATTTAGAAAATAAATCGTGTGTTTCCAGCTGCATACTTAGAGAATAGACTTGACTTCAATATAGCTGCTAGTTAAAAGTGATGAAATTTGGATGCTTAACCACATTTCAAGCGCTGTCTCATGTATGTATGTATGTATGTATGTATGTATGTATGTATGTATGTATGTATAAACTTTTAATTAAAGAAATTTTAAGGAAAAATTGAAGGGACATGGTTGCTCAGTGGCTAAGACGCTGATCAGAAAGGTCAGCAGTTCGGCAATTCAAATCCCTAGTGTCACGTAATGGAGTGAGCTCCTGTTTTTGTCCCAGCTTCTGCCAACCTAGCAGTTCGAAAGCATGTAAAAATGCAAGTAAAAAAATAGGAACCACCTTTGGTGGGAAGGTAACAGTGTTCCGTGTGCCTTCGGCATTTAGTCATGCCGGCCACATGACCACAAGGACATCTTCGGACAGTGCTGGCTCTTTGGCTTTGAAATGGAAAGGAGCACCATGACCTAGAGTTGGGAATGACTAGCATATATGTGCGAGGGAACCTTTAGCTTTACCTTAAGGGAAAATTGCACATTTTGAAAAGGAAATGGAAAGGAAGGAAAAATAAAGTAATAGATAAGTAAGAGAGAAAGAAAGAAAGAAAGAAAGAAAGAAAGAAAGAAAGAAAGAAAGAAAGAAAGAAAGAAAGAAAGAGAAAGGAAGAAAAATAGAAGAGAAGAGGTGGTTTCCAAACTTTAACAGCAGTTGCAAGCACATTTATATTTTACCATCTTGCTAAGATTACATCATAATTTCCTTCTTTCCATTATCATCAAACCTATAAATCACAAGTTTATTTTTTCCCGGCAAAAAGTCCATAAGGGGTTTCCAGTCACTAATAATTGTATTTATTGCTCTTTCCTTAACGAAACAAGTCAGTTTTGCCATGTCTGCTAATTCTGTCGTCTTCCGTGGTCCTTTTTTCTTAACAGCTGCCCAACTCCTAGGAGGTGTTGTAGGAGGAGGAACACCAGGAGGTGGTGGTGGTGGATTGCTCCCCGGTACTGATCTTAATGTAGGAGGAACACCAGTAGTTGGTGGCGGAGGAGGTGGAACAGGAGGTGGAGGAACCGGCGGTACTGTAGGAGGAACACCAATACTGGGAGGTGGTGGAACAGGAGGCGGTGGAACAGGAGGCGGTGGAACAGGAGGTGGTGGAACAGGAGGTGGTGGAGGAGGAGTTCCTGTCACTACAACAACAACCACAGGAATGCCCGTCACTACCACCACCACTACCACCACCACCACCACCACTACCACCCCAATGACAACAACGGGTAAGCATTCAGCCATTTGTGGGACATATGGGTAATAGCATCTGGTGGAAACCCCTGTAGGTCTTAGCCCCTTCATAATGGAGGGGGAGAAGTCTTAAGAGATGTGATAGGGTGGTGGTGGATCTTGTGATTTTCTTTTCTTTCCAGCAGATGCTGGGATAGAGAACAAGACCAATTTTGTGCTACTAAAATACTGTAGCAGGGATGCAATTCAGTTTTACAACTGATGGGAGGGTGGGGAAAATGATCTTTGGGAGAATTGGCTATCACTATTCTTACGCCATCTAGAAGTTCTCGTTTATTCCTCTCAAAAGCTCCTCCAAAGGATTCAACGGGAATGTTGTTTTGAGGAGGTTTTGGAGAAGTAAAGATGGTGTTTTGAGCAAGGAATATTACTGCTACCACAACAAAACGACCTATGGTTGTGAGCTTCAGTCTTTTTCATTTTATCTGCACAGATTATGGCAGTAATATTTCATCTAATGAGGTCATTTTTAGGGCTGTCATTTATAATTTAAACTAATCATCCAGTTATACTCATTTTAGTGTTTTCACCCCTGATTTGTTTTTCTCTCCTAGGAGTACATGGGTGCGTTACAACTTCTGCTACCACCAAGGGTAAGATGCATATCAATGTAACTCCATAGATTCCATAGGGGTGGACAATCTCCAAATCTTTGCAGTCTTTGGGGCCCTTCTAATCATAGTTGCTGAATGCTGTCAATTCTGTTTTCTGCCCTGTTATAATGGAAGCCTACTAAAGCTGGCTGAGGAACTCAGTGAGTTGAAGTCCACAAGTCTTAAAGTTGCCAAGATTGGAGAACCCTGTTTTAGAACATGAGAAGACCTGGTGTTTTCAGAGGGAGGTTCAAGAGAGACATAATATTTGGGAGCAGAACATCTCTAGATATTTCTATAGACCTAGCATTCCATGTCAACTGAACCAGACTTGTGTGACAAGTCCATTTGCCTAATAATTTGGTCCCATCTTCCTCCTTCCTTCAAGTGCCCTTCATTTTTTGCAGCCTCAACTAGAGTTAGGCTGTATCTTTTGATGTTTCAAAAAAGTCAAAATACTTAAGTACGCAGGCAAGGCAACACTCCTCAAAATCATCCTAGACTAAATCCTTGTATCTCTTTTGACTGTACCTCTGTAGGAAGTTAGCACCCACACCTCTCCTAGAAAATGAAATATTTTAGGGAATATTTTAGGAAATCTTAAAAGGGCAGAATATTTCCCTCTAAAAGGGAGGCAGAAACTCATCCCCCTCCCCATCTTTGTCAATGAGCCATTAAGGCTTGAGCAGAGAAACATGTTTTAGGCAGGAAATGAACTCACGCTTAATAGCTCCCCCATCTTTGTCAATGGGCCATTAAGGCCTGAGCCAGCCTATTGTACCACCCATCAAGTTTCAACCAAACTTAGCACACAACCTACAATGTTAGCTAAGAGCCCCGCTCCTGGGAGTCTGACAACCAATCAGAATACATTTCTTACAGAGGAACAGGAAACAGAGAGGTGGGGCCCCAGAGAGGGCATAACACCAGGGAGTCTCAGCATCTCGGCCTTTTTTCCCCTGCCCAGGAACTCAAGCGATGTGGTCCCGTCCAACAATAAACCATCTTTCCAAGCAGCCTCCATGTTTCCAGTGTCTTTTCCCCCACTTGGAACTGAACCTAGAAGGACATTTCTTCCAATACTTCCTTTAGAATAGTAGAAGAATGGTCATAGGTTTGCCTTTAAATGGAAGCTCTGTTTCCTTTTTTGTTTCCTAACCCTTGACAGATGATGTAACCCTCAGACCCTGGGAAGTTGCGATGATTGTTCTGGGCTGTTTATTTGGAGGCATGCTGATCTTTGGATTAATGTGCATGGTAAATATATGGTTATTTATATGTTTGTTTGCTGCACTGATCTCCACGGGAAAATGGATCTAGCAATGAAAAAAAAAAGGAATAAAAGCTTTTTCTTGAAAAATCTAATGTCCTAGATGCATAGATCAATTGGTCCCAGGGAGGCGTGTAATTCATTGAGATACTTAATTATAGGGATGGCAAACAATGGCTCTTTTATGATCTGTGGACTTCAACTCCCAGAATTCCCGAGCCAGGTGGCTCAGGAATTCTGGGAGTTGAAGTCCACAGGTCATAAAAAGGCCATTGTTTGCCACTCCTGCTTCATTATGAAAAGCATACATCCATTTTATCTTTCTCCTTTCTTCATATGTGTGATCTTATCAAACGCGGCAGCACTAGCTGCTAATTGCAGAAGATTTCATGCTTAGGTTCTTGAGGGAGCGGACCAATGGGAGGAAACTTGTGAAAGACAGAATAACTATTTCCAAATTATAGAAATTATAGAAAGACAAAATTGAAGCAATTATGACCTGATGTTTACAAAGCCTTTCTTGTTTATTTTAGATCTGCTACTATCTGAAGAGAAGATGTCCAGTACAGCAGAGTACCTGTGTATCAACAGGAAGTTACATCCCTCATTCTGTACAATGTGGACGATGCTGAGATGTTAAACAATGGAAAAGACATAATTGGAACAAACTGTGTTAACCCTCTCTTCTGCTGCTATTTCTGCAGTCACAGCAGTAGTTGTATTAGAAGGCATGGCTGTTTTTCTTCTTCCACATGTAGATTCAGATTATAAATAATTTAGAATATAGACTTTATGTTGGCTCGGAAGTCAACCATGATGGTCTTTGATGGACATCTGTTGTTTGGTGTTCAAAGTCATATTTCTTTCAGAACATCTCACTTCTATTGGTGACTGTTGTAGTTAATTAGTAATTCTTAGAACTTTTCTCCATCCATTTTCTGCTCCTGCTTACCACCTATCTACTTTCTCTTATGTAGTGCCCTCTTAAAAGAACTAAAAAGTATTCTTAGATTGGAACAAGAGAGAGAAGCTTAAGATAGTTCTGTGACAGTAAAGAATAAAGAAGGGAACCCACCCTCCATGGAATTCGGGGGGGGGGGGGGCATCTTTGGCTTACTAAATATTCCAAGTTTATATACCTCATTCGTGAAAATGCAAAGGCTAATGACAAGGGAACAAAAGAATGGTCTGAAGAGGTAGGATATGATGCAGATTTAGAACATATCAGGAAGAGAGGAAGAGAGAGAGAAAGAAAAGAAAGATAGAAAGAGAAATAAAAAAGAAGGAAAGAAAGAAAAAGAAAACAGAAAGAGAGAAAGAAAGAGAAAGAAAAGGAAGGAAAGAGAGAAAGAACACAGAAAGAGAAAGAAAGAAAAAGAAAGAAAGAAAGAGAAAGAGAAAGAAAAGGAAGGAAAGAGAAAGAAAAGAGAAAGAGAAAGAAAGATAGAAAGAAAAAGAAAAAGAAAGAAGGAAGGAAAGAAAGAGAAAGAAAGAAAAAGAAAGAAAGGAGGAAAGAAAAAAAAGTTAAAAAGAAAGGAAAAAAAGGAAGAAAAGAAAAGAAAAGAAAGAAAGAAAGAAAGAAAGAAAGAAAGAAAGAAAGAAAGAAAGAAAGAAAGAAAGAAAGAAGACTTGCTAATGATTGCTATAAAATGATAGGAAAACTGCGTCAGATGATGTGGTCACACACTTTACAACTGTACTGACTTACAATGGAAATTTCACTGCCAATTGTCCCAACTTCGGTCCCAATTGAGGATTACTGGTAAATGCTTTGAAATGCATGTAGGAATCTTAAACGTGAATTTTCTTCCTCCTGTAGTACAGTAGTGCTAAATTACCTTTCCTGCTTGCTCTAATGGTAATTTGTTTCTTCCTGCTCTGATTTGTATATTTGTACATAAATAGATATTACATGGCAATGTACGTTTCTCTCTCTTCCTTTTTGGTCGCATGTATATATTCGTGCATCACAATATCTTATTTTTACTTTTAGTAGACATTTTAAAAATACAGTCAAGACAAAACACTTAACTAAAAAAAGAAAAAAAATAAGAGAGAAAAGGGATTTATACTGTAAGCCCTATTAAGAATTTCAAAATGACATTAGGTTAGTGTTGCACATTAAGATATGTTGCATCAATTTTAAATTAAAGCTAATAGTAAATAATTAATTAAAGTAGTCAGCATAATATAAACCACAATGATGAATTAATAATTTTTGTCTCATGCAGAGGTTCTCAAACTTTCTTAGTTCATAGTATCCTTGCTATATACCCTATATAGCAATAGCAATAGTAGTAGCACTTAGACCTATATACTACTTCATAGTGCTTTACAGTGCTCTCTAAGCAGTTTACAGAGACAGCATTGTTGCCCCAACAATCTGGGTCATCATTTTTACGACTTCAGAAAGATGGAAGGATGAGCAGGTGAGAATTGAATTGCTAGCAGTTGCCAGAATTAGCCCACAATACTGCATTCTAGCCACTGCACCACCAAGGTGGCGCAGTGGTTAAATGCAGCACTGCAGGCTACTGCTAGATCAGCAGGTCAGCGGTTCAAATCTCACCGGCTCAGGGTTGACTCAGCCTTCCATCCTTCCGAGGTGGGTAAAATGAGGACCCAGATTGTTGGGGGCAATATGCTGACTCTCTGTAAACCGCTTAGAGAGGCCTGAAAGGCCTATGAAGCGGTATATAAGTCTACTGCTATTGCTATTGCTATTGCTATTGATAATTCTTTTACTGTGGCATCTAGGCCAGTTAGTACTGTACTTCCTGTCACGTCTGAGAGATGTCGACTATTACTATGTTTTCCTCAAAAATTTAAAATATTCTACAGTGCCCTGTCAGTCTACTGGGGTGGCCTACAGCACTGTGGCACGCAGCTTGGGAAATGTTGATCTAAACCAGTGTTTCTTAAATTGGCAACTCCAAGATGTGTGGACTTCAATTCCCAGAATTCTCCAGCCAGCAACCAGCATTGCCATAGCCGGCTGAGGAATTCTGGAAGTTAAAGCCCACTCATCTTAAAGTCACCAAGTTTGAGAACCACTGGTGTCATCTAAGAGGTTTACTCTTATTTAATAAAACAAACCAAAGCTAATAGATTAAAGCTTTATGTGAAGAAAAAGTGTAACTTTGAAAGCTTTACCATTCCCTAAGTGGAATCCCTAAGTGGTTTCTAAGTTGATTTACATTTTGTACGAGACATATGAGGTTATTTTTGACACAGATGCAAAGACCCAAATAAAGACAGGAATAGGAACATCCATAAATTTTCTTTTGGGAAAGAAACAGGACAGGTTTGTTTAAGTAATAAATTGCTGGGAGTTCAATGTCATATAATTGTAAAAAAATTATTATTATTAATGTGCAAGAAAGCAAATTTGTTCATTCTTCCCAGCCTAGAGTTCTGGATGATTTGAATTCTTCTGAATGAAGAAATCTAAATTTCCATAATTTTTTTTAACCACAAGAGAGATTGTACTTTGCAAAAGAACTTAGCACTAGAGCTTGCTAACTGACTCACCACCATTCAGACAACGCACTTCCTGCGTTACTTGTATGTAATTATTCTTACATCAACTTGGATGTAAAGTTGTTGTATGGCCTGGTCTGATCTGATGCAATGTCAAACAGGTCCCATTTTCAGCATATAAATTGGTCATCCACTGTCTACTTGCTATGACACAAATATGTCAACCATTAAAAAACATAATACTACAAGGTATATAAATCCTTCCATTCCCCACTATCCTGTCAGAGCTGAAGAAGCTTCTTGGATGAGGAGTGAAACATCTTCAAAACAAAAAACCAGAAAGTCCAGTTGCCTCCTGAAAAAGCACCTTTAGGATAACCATGACCTGGATGACTGAGAATCTCTACAGATATCAAAATACACCACACACACACCTCCAAGAGATATGAGATACTACCAGAATTGCAAGATTCAGCAACTGACGGGCACAAATCTAAAGAAAATCCTGGAGATTTTAGCTGTTATCGGCAAACATAGTATAATGAGCTAATCACATACTTCCCAATAGGAAAAAATATGGAAAGGATAAAAAGTACAGTTGTAGCTGCTCTTAGATCTTCTCTGTCCTCAAAAGAAAACCTGACAGTCAAACTGGGTATGTCTTGGGAGCACCAATGATTTCTAATTCTGACTTCTTGGGAGTGTCTTTGATTTTGTTAATTTTTAGATAGCTTCATGAGGAGTATCGTTTTAAGGAGCAGGTCCTGGAACTCCATTTATATCTCATAAATGCAGCCAAGACAGGATATACAAGCAAGTCAGGGCGAGACCTAAAGTTTTGGGATGAGTAAAGGAAATGAGCAACTATGGGAAAGGTCCATCTTGGAGTTTTTCACTGCAGTGTCCCACATACACTGGGACAAGGTTGACTCAGCCTTCCATCCTTCCGAGGTCGGTAAAATGAGGACCCAGATTTTGGGGGGCAATAGGCTGACTCTGTAAACTCCTTACAGAGGGCTGTAAAAAAAACCTGAAGCGGTATATGAGTCTAAGTGCTATTGCTATTGCTACACAAAATATACTGGTCATTCAGATGATGTTAGTGTCATCTAGTAAGTAGCACTTACTTACTAGTAAGAGTGTTGTCTAGCTGTTGTCCTCTCCAGCCCTGGGCAACTGCAGGAAGAGCAAAGCAACCAAATGACACAGTGGTGAAATTCATTTTTTTTTTTTACTACGGGTTCTGTGGATGTGGCTTGGTGGGCATGGCAGGAGAAGGATACTGCAAAATCTCCATTCTCCACTCCTGGGGGAAGGAAATTGCAAAATCTCCACTCCCACCCTACTCTGGGGCTAATCAGAGGTGGTATGTGCCGGTTCTCTGAACTACTCAAAATTTCCGCTACCGGTTCTCTGAATTACTCAAACATTCTGCTACCAGTTCTCCGAACTATTCAAAATTTTCGCTACAGGTTCTCCCGAACCTGTCAGAACCTGCCGAATTTCACCCCTGTAATGACACCATGCTGGCCATATGTCCAGTTCCAGTCACCCTCATACAAAAAAGATGCTGAAACCCTAGAAAGATTGCAAAGAAGAGCAACAAAGATAATAAGGGGTCTGGAGGCTAAAATGTATGATGAACAATTGGTGAACGAGATATGTCTAGTCTAATGAAGAGAAGGACTATGGGCGAAATGAACGTTTTCTAGTATTTGAGGGGCAGGGAGGTTAACATATTTCCCCAAAACACCTGTGGGCAGGACAATAACTAGCAGATGGAAACTGATCGAGGAGAGAAGTGACCTGGAATTAAGAAGAAATTCCCTGACAGTGAGAATAATTAATCAGTGGAACAGTTTGCCTTCAGAAATTGTGGCTGCTTCATCACTGGAGGCCTTTAAGAAGAGAGTGGAGCCACTTGTCTGAAATGGTATAGGGTCTCCAATTCAGTAGGGGGATTGGTCTAGAAGGCCTCCAAGTCCCTTCCAACTCTGTTAATTTATGTTCAATGAAAATTATGTAATTTCAGATGATTACACAGTGATCCGTGTTGCATCCTCCCGGCTTGTATCACAGTGTTTTTCAACCACTGTGCCACGGCACACTAGTGTGCCGTGACATAGTGTAAGGTGTGCCGTGGGAAAATTACTTTATATAGTCAATATAGGCACAGAGTTAAAATTTTTTAACATTTTCTAATGGTGGTGTGCCTCGTGATTTTTTTCATGAAAAAAGTGTGCCTTTGCACAAAAAAGGTTGAAAAACACTGTTGTATCAGATGACTCTGTTCTCTTCATTTCTTTCTATGCTATGAAGATTCAGACTGTTTTCCCCTAAAAAAAACAAAAAAAAACCAACAGCAGCATTCCATTCCTTTCTCTTCACTTTAAATATCCAGACATTTCAACATTTCAAGCACACTTCACTCCTGCCATTGAGCAATGAATCATCTGGCAGGCTTCCAAACCTCTTGTGCTGGGTTTACAGTAATGAAATTACAGGGTTGCAGGAGTGAAGCAAAATAATAGATTTTTTTTTAAAAAAAAAACAAATTTTAATCAAATCCAAGTTACAGTAATGGTTATTTGGAACACAGGTAATACCTGCAGATAGGTGGCAAGGCCAATTTTATCTGGGCAGCTTGGAGAGAAGTGAGAATGAGTGCATAGTTGGATAATCAGGAAAAAAAATCCTAATATTTGGTCGCTACAAGTCTCCAAGAGCACCGCAGATGGGGACTGCAGCTACGAAATTAAAAGACACTTTCTCCTGGGGAGGAAAGCTATGGCAAATCTAGATAGCGTACTAAAAAGCAGTTACATCACCCTGCCAACAAAAGTGCATCTAATCAAGGCTGTGGTTTTCCTAGTGACAATGTATGGCTGTGAAAGTTGGACTATAAGGAAGGCTGAGCACCAAAGAATGGAGGCCTTTGAACTATGGTGCTGGACAGTGGTGGGTTTCAAAAATTTTGGAACCTCTTCTGTAGGTGTGGCCTGCTTTCTGGGTCCACTGGTGGAACCTCTTCTAACCAGTTCGGTAGATTTGATGAACTGGTTCTACCAAACTGGTGCGAACTGGCAGGAATCCACCTCTGGTGCTGGAGAAGACTCCTGCAAGTCCCTTGGACTGCAAGGCAATTAAACTGGTCAGTCCTAGAGGGGATCAACCGTGACTGCTCTTTAGAAGGCCAGATCTTGAAGAGGAAACTCAAATACTTTGGCCACCTAAGGAGAAAGAAGGACTCACTGGAGAAGAGCCTCATGCTGGGAATGATGGAGGGCAAGAGAAGAAAGGGACGACAGAGAATGAGGTGGCTGGATGGAGTCTGTGTGAGCTTAAATGGACTCCGGAGGATGGTAGAGGATAGGAAGGCCTGGAGGAACCTGGTCCATGCGGTCATGATGGGTCGGACATGACTTCACAGCTAACAACAAGTTAATGCAATGAGTGACATGATATGTATGGTACAATAATAGCAGAAGTCATGGATAATATAATGCTAATTCCTACATATTTATGTGCAATATTATAGATTTGCTCATTAACAGGAGCCACACATTGGAAAAAGCCTTTGGATTTTCAGCCCAGCTATGAATCCCAATTATGTTCTCTGTTTCCTTAAACAAAATCATAAGCCTATCGGACTTCTGGTTACTCAGCATCTTATCTTATCCGGGGATGGACCATCTCAGGTTTGAAGGTTCCATGACAACATCCAAGATTCTCCCTCTCTGACGGGGATAGGTGATTTCAAAATTTTGATAAATAAATAAATACGATGCTGTGAATAGCACTTGGCACATGCATACCCTGGCTATAAACACATGGACTGGAAGATCTTCTGGTTAAAGAGTTTGTTTTGAAGGCCAGAAGATAATGGAACTGTAGATCTGCTATAGAAAAATCCATTCTGATTGTTAAGCCATAAGAAACGTTTGCCATTCTTGATGTAGCATTGGCCCTTGTCCGTCCCAGTCTTTCTCCTTCTGTTTATCAGGATTGCATGCAAAGAGTCCACACTGCCATCTTTGGTGCAAATCTGAAAATAGGAAATCCCGAAGCTACAATTTTCTTCATGCCAAGGATATGCTTTGGTACCAGGCAGAGACACTTGATACGATGACATCAATGTAACTCACACTGGAACTCATATTAAAAAGCAAATGAGTCTCTCTCTCTCTCTCTTGCTTGAAGTTTTGAATCTATCAAATATATACAGGTGGTCCTCAACTTATATCAAATATACACAGCTCAATCCTCAACAATTGAGCCCAAAACTTATGCTGCTATGTGAGACATTTGTTCAGTGAGTTTTGCCCTATTTTACAACTTTTCTTACCACGCTTGTTAAGTGAATCAGTGCAGTTGTTAAATTAGTCACACGGTTGTTAAGTGAATCTGGTTTCCCCACTGACTTTGCTTGTTGGAAGCTGATCACATGACCCCAGGACACTGCAACCGTCATAAATACGAACCAGTCGTCAAGCAGCCAAATGTAAATCACATGACTGTGGGCATGCTGTAATGGCCATAAGTGTGAAAAATGGTCAGAAGTCACTTTTTTCAATGCCGTGGTAGCTTCAAATGGTCACTAAGTGAACTGTTGTAAGTCGAGGACTATCTGTAATCTCGTTTACAAAATGCATCAGTGTCAGATACTTCCCTTCGCTTCCTCAAAGCACAGAGGGCTCAAGGTCTCTTTGGCTTCCTGTGCAGTCAGAAAGCCCTCTTTCCTAAAATGTTCCCAGTTGCAGTGGTGGGTTCCACACAGGGTCAGACATCCTAGTCAGGCGTGCATGCACATACCACTGCCCTGTGACACCCAGCTGCTCGGCGGAGGTCACACAGACGCCACACGCTGTGCACAAGTGCACAATTGGCAGGTCGCATTATAGCAATAGCAATAGCAGTTAGACTTATATACCGCTTCATAGGGCTTTCAGCCCTCTCTGAGCGGTTTACAGAGTCAGCATATCGCCCCCAACAACAATCCGGGTCCTCATTTTACCCACCTCGGAAGGATGGAAGGCTGAGTCAACCCTGAGTCGGTGAGATTTGAACAGCCAAACTGCAGAACTGCAGTCAGCTGAAGTAGCCTGAAGTGCTGCATTTAACCACTTTGCCACCTCGGCTCTATAAACAGGTATGGAACGCGGGCGGGCAAGTGGGCCAAATGAGCCACCATACAAGTACAGTGGCCGCTGCTCCCGGCTACTACCGGTATGGCCGTACCGGGCCGTACTATCCAGAACACACCATTGCCCAGTTCAAAGACTCCAGTAAGAGCCAAATCACTGTCATTTCAAGCTCTGTCTAGCCACCGAGTTACCAAAATAATCTAATTATGTGTTTGTGTCCAAAAAAAGAAGAGGAAAGAGGGAGCGACTCCTGGCCCTTTCTAAAATAGTACAATTCGTTTGTAGGTTCTGCTCTGCCTCTTCGGCCAAAGGTGCCATTTCTCAGCAAAACTGGAGAAGTTCAGGGGTTATTTTAAGCTGAGCCCAGCCTAACCATTCCCCATCCCTTGACACGGCTAAGAGTGAATATTCCAGTTTTCCTTACAAAGGGATCTATTAGCCTCCGAGGGCAAGATGGAGCCGGCGGTACGGAGTTATTTCGTCAATGCTTCAAGAGTCTCAGCAATTTTAGTAATGGGCATCTTTCTTCAATTAGCAGGTAAGCATTTGGGTCTCTCTACAGTTTGGACATATTTGCCTGCCCATCCCCACCCCAATGCAGTCTCTGTGAGCAATCATGCCTTCCGGAGAAACCAGAGAGCCCACCCAGAGTGTTATTTTACATGGTATATAATAATGACACATTCCTGTGGGCCAATCAGAACAGGGGTGGGCCATCCTTTCCCAGAGACCACATTGCTTTGGAAGGGAACCATGGGTGTGCTACATATTAATGGTGGGCAGAGCTTAAGCAGGCAGTGGGTGGGCAGAGGCAAAAGCCCATCGCTGTCACTTTCTGATCTGCCTGGCAATCTTATTTCTCTCTGTGTATATTTCTACCTTCTTCCCGACAAGCGTTAAAGAGTTCTCTGTCCGTTCTTGAGACAGCAGGAAAAAAAACATCTCAGCGGCAATTGACTTCTTTGCTGATCTGTACTTGGATGGAAAAGAACACTATAGTGTACTTGCAAAGCTAGCAAAAAATCAGATTAATAAAAAGGTTTTTGTAGATTTTTTGGCTTCATTTCCCCTCCTGCCTATATGCCATGCTAGTAGTAAAGCAATTATCAACCACTCTCTCTAATCTGGCTGTTGGGCCATTTTTACAATACAATACAATACAATAGCAGAGTTGGAAGGGATCTTGGAGGTCTTCTAGTCTAACCCCCCACCTAGGCAGGAAACCCTATACCGTTTCAGACAGATGGCTATCCAACATCTTCTTAAAGACTTCCAGTGTTGGGGCATTCACAACTTCTGGAGGCAAGCTGTTCCACTGATTAATTGTTCTAACTGTCAGGAAATTTCTCCTCAGTTCTAAGTTGCTTCTCTCCTTGATTAGTTTCCACCCATTGCTTCTTGTTCTACCCACAGGTGCCTTGGAAAATAGTTTGACTCCCTCTTCTTTGTCGCAACCCCTGAGATATTGGAACACAGCTATCATGTCTCCCCTAGTCCTTCTTTTCATTAAACTAGACATACCCAGTTCCTGCAACTGTTCTTCATATGTTTTAGTCTCCAGTCCCCTAATCATCTTTGTTGCTCTTCTCTGCAACTCTTTCTAGAGTCTCCACATCTTTTCTACATTGTGGCGACCAAAACTGAATACAGTATTCCAAGTGTGGCCTTACCAAGGCATTATAAAGTAATATTAACACTTCACGTGATCTTGATTCTATCCCTCTATTTTAGAGACATAGTGTGTTTTGCCCTTGCCTAGCTGAACTACTAGCAGAATAACAGAGTTGGAAGGGACTTTGGAGGTGTTCGAATCCAACCCTTTGATCAAATAGGAAACCCTACATCATTTCAGACAAATGGTTGTCCAATCTCTTCTTAAAAACCTTCAGTATTGAAGCATCCACAGCTTCTGGAGGCAAGTTGTTCCACTCATTATTTGTTCTGTCAGGAAATTTCTCCTTAGTTCTAAATTGGTTCTCTCCTTGCTTAGTTTCCTTCCATTGTTCCTTGTCCTTCCTTCAGTTGCTTTGTAGAATAGCTTGACTCCTTCTTCTTTATGGCAGCCCCTGATATATTGGGAAACTGCTATCATATCATCCACAGTCCTCCTTTTCACTAGACTGGACATACCCAATTCCTGCAACCATTCTTTGTATATTTTAGCCTTCAGTCCCCTCATCATTTTTGTTGCTCTTCTCTGCAACTCTTTCTACAATCTCAGCATGTTGCTGAGGAAAAGTACCAGGTGAAGTGGAAAGGTGTTTTCCTGATGTTCTTCCTAAGGCCCACTTTTGCATCTATTACCTATTAATTGGGGTATTTCTGAACATGGGTTGAGTGCTCTTTCAGAAGAGTGCCAAATGAGTCCAGTCAGTCCTCGACTTATTATTCTAATGGTTCACGTCCATTACGATTGTAAGTTGTGATGGTCATAAAACAGACCATCAGGCAACTCACCTGATTTGGTGAATCGTTTTTGTAGTGGTTTGTTAAGTGAGCCCATTGTTTGCCAGGGGGCGTTTGGAGTGAAAATCAGTAGTAAATGTCGGGTTTTTTGGGGGGAGGAGGAAACTTCATAAATTGCAGTTACATAACCTCAGGATGTTGCAATGGTGATAAATGTGGATGAGTTGCCCAAAATCTAATCACATGACTGACAAAGGAGGAAGCTATTGGAAATTAGATACCAGATCATAAATTCCCTTGGGGTGGGAGCTGTTATAACTATGAACAGTCATTGTACTAAGAGTTGTAAGTCAAGGACTTCCTGTAGCTCAGCTGACAGGTAACTGGCATGGGAGACAGTGTGAGGAAAGTGAAGAGAAGTGCTTTTGATTCTTCTTCCCCATACCTGTGACCTGTTAGTCAGGCTAATTCTGAACATGAACATGGTTCTCTTCTGAAAGAACCCTAAATTATGTTCAGGAATAGCCTCTGGCTGTCAGTAAACAGGGCCAAAATAACAAGGCAGGAAGTGATTAATAATGATCAAGCTCCATCTTTGACTTATGCTGCAAGAGAATCGTACAGGGCGGGGCATAACCTTTTCCTAGGGGGTCACAGCAACACTTGTAATAACAACACAAATAATTCATACACCATTCGAAAGCCCATCAAAAACTGAGTTTATTGACACGATTTAATAGTCAGTATGACCACCATTAGCCCTTCGAACAGCATTCAAACGAGGTGGATAAGAACACAACAAATCTTCAAACAGTTCCGTTCGATTTTCCAGATTTTTCAACACAGTTTCCAAATTCATTCTCAAAGTTTCAACCGAATATCGATTTTGACCTTGCTCCTGAATCATCAGAGCTTCCACTTCATCCTTAATTATGGCCCCAATGTTCTCTGCCGGATTGAGATCTGGCGAATTTCCCGGCCAGACGTCATTGCCCCAAAATTCGAGCCTCTCGAAAGGCAATGCATTTTATTCTGTCAATGATCCTTTGTTCTTCCGAATCGAATTTTCCAGCCATTCTTAAAGCAAATTTAACATTTAATAGCTCATTCAATTCAGTTTTTTATGGGCTTTAAAATGAGGTGTCGCGGAAGTTGTAAACTGCTGTCGATCTTGCTGTGACCCCCTAGGAAAAGGTTATGCCCCGCCCTGTAGTACTGACCGCTACGATCAGGAGATTGCAATTCTGACCCTGTGACTGGAAGGATCTAGAGGTAACCAGTGGACAGCTATGGAAAAATGCAATTAGCCTCCAAGTAGGAACAGCAGTGATCAGTTCTATCCCTCAGTACTATAGGGTAACTTACTGCTCACTCCAGGAGTTCAGTTCTGAGCAGCTCAAGACTCAGCCTTCTACCTTATGTAAAATGAGGACCCAGATTGTTGGGGGCAATATGCTGACTCTGTAAAACTACATAGAGAGGGCTCTAAAGCACTGTGAAATGGTATATAAGTGCTATATCTATCTATATCTGTATCTATGTCTATGTCTATGTTTATCTGCCTGCCTGCCTGCCTGCCTGCCTGCCTGCCTGCCTGCCTGCCTGCCTGCCTGCCTGCCTGCCTGCCTGCCTACCTACCTACCTACCTACCTACCTACCTACCTACCTACCTACCTACCTATCTATCTATCTATCTATCTATCTATCTATCTATCTATCTATCTATCTATCTATCTATCTATCTTTATTAAAACAAATTTATATGACTGTCCAACTTACCCACTTACCCACAGTGACTCTAGGCAGCCTACAACTTTAAAAATCCACCAGTTAAAACCTGCCAAATCCCACCTCACCTCCCCCTGTGGTGGCTGCAAATATACTCCTAGTAGCCACTTGTTTGGCTCCATATCACCCCGGGGTCTCTAGGCCCGTTGATGGAACCACATCTTCAGGACCTTCCAGAAAAGTAACAAGATGGGAGACTTACAGTATCTCCAAGGGAATGATATTCCATTCAAGGGGAGCCATCACCAAGAAGGCCCTTTTTCTGGGTCCCACCAGATGTATTTCCCTAATGGAAGGCACCCACAACATACCCTGTCTTCCCACCTTCATGAGCTGGATAGATGTCACTGGGAAAGATGGGTCTTCAGACAACCTTAGCTCTAAGCCATGTAGGGCTGTACAGGTGATAACCAGCACACTGAATTGTATCCAGAAGCAAATAAGCAACCAATGCACCCCCCCCACCCCCCACAAAAAAGATGACACACATGCAAACTAAGGTTTGTGCAAAATTGTAGGTACCTGCATCTTGAACCAATTGAAGGTGCTGGAAGTTTTTTAAGGGGAGCCCTATGTACAACGTATTGTAGTAGTCCAAAGATGGTATAGAGAAACCCACAATAAATTCACCCACTCCCATCAAAGGAAGCTGCATAGAGCAGTACACACAGAGAGGAAGAGGGAGAGCGCGAGAGCGAGGGAGGGAGAGAGAGAGAGAGAGAGAGAGAGAAAGAGAGGAATTACAACTGCTTAATACAGGTAGTCCTTGACTTATGATCATAACTGAGCCCAACATTTCTGTTGCTAAGTGTGATGGTTGTTTCGCCCCATTTTATGACTTTTCTTGCCACAGTTGTTAAGTGAATCACTGCAGTTATTAAGTCAGGAACACAGTTGTTAAGTGAATCTGGCTTCCCCATTGACTTTGTTTGTCAGAAGGTTGCACAAGGTGATCACATGGCCCCCGGGACACTGCAACCGTCATAAATATGAGTCAGTTGCCAAGTGTCTGAATTTCGATCACATGACTATGGGAACGCTGAAATGGTTGTAAGTGTGAAAAACGGTCATAAGTCACTTTTTTCAATGCCGCTGTAACTGTAGTGCTCATACTTGATTCTGCATAAAAATACAAATACTGAAATCAGCAATAAATACAACCTGTTTCAGTAGATAAAAAATGGAAAACCTTTAATACGGAGGTCTTCAAACTTGGCAACTTTAAGACTTCAGCTGGCTGGAGAATTCTGGGAGTTGAAGTACACAAGTCTTAAAGTTGCCAAGTTTGGGGGGCCCTGTTTTAATAGGTCCAATGATAACACACATACTTAGTACTGTAATACACAGCTGGCAAAATCCAGTTCTCCTTCCTACACTAAATTTATTTTGGAATCCTTCTCTTATTCAGTGCTTTTCAGGGATGACACGGTAATTTGGCTGGGCAAGAAACAGAAGTTACAGGAGTTATGTCTGTATGTTCACCTTTGTTATTTCCTGCCAGGATCTCAAACTATTGCTTCTGGCAACATTTTACCCGCTATCAAGAATGCTACTGGGAATATTTCTATTTCTATTATTTCTACTGGAAGTACAGACTCCAGCACATCTGAATATCTCAGCACTGTTGCCCAGATTTTGGATCCTGGGGTCATCAGATATGGTGGTGCAAATACTTTCCATCTTGAAGAGGCTTCCACCACGGAAAGAAGCATGACTTCAACAGATAATAGGACCTTCCCTGCTCCTGATATTCACATCACAGAAGCCTCCATCCCCACATCAGAGGCTTCCAGGAAAAATGAAGTGATCTCTACTTTTGTATCTGATGTTACTACTGTGGGGAGTATAACTCAACACTTTATTAGGATCCCATCCAAAGAGAACATCCAACAGGAAGGAAGCGCCATTTCTTTGGATTCAAAAGCTAATACTATGGCCACTTTGTCTGTGAATTCCACTGTAGGTATTGCCACAGAAGCCACTGCTGTGGTGGCATCCAGAAGCAATGATAAAATGTTGACTTCAATGAACGAAACACTCAGTGATGTAGGCTCAACTGGAGCCATTTTTCTTGAGACAGTGAATGGCAGTACCACATTTACAGAATCCAGTTCTGGAACCAAAACTTCCATTTCTATAGCTCCTGATAACGGTGATAAAATTTCCACCTTTATGGCCACTATCACTGCTTCTGAAGCCACCTCAGGTAGAGAAACCATTATTTCTCCAGGTTCAAGGGCTCACATAGAAACACTTGTGGCATCCAGCTCTGTCCGACCTTCTCTTTTGGCTGACTCCCCTACCACATTATCATCTGTCTCAGCTGCGTCTGAGACTTTGTCTAGTTTGGACTTCATCGAGGGCATTGAAGTGTCCATCTCTGAAGCTTCCATCACTGAAGAAACTGTTCCTACACCCAACACCTCTAGCACAGAATCGTCTCTTCTGAAAATACTATTTCCTGTTTCAGATACCAGTACCACAAAGGCTATTTCAGCAGGTAGCACTTCACCCATCTTGGTGTCTACAACTCACTATGAAGATACCGTTCCTCTGGAGTTCAGCAGTAGAGATGATATCTCCACTCCTACCATTTCTGAATATGATGATGAAACATCTCTACCCTTTGCTCACATCGCCACCTTTGGAAGCATTATACCTGAAACTGAGTCTTCCCAAAGAAAAAGGCCGATTATCACAGCTGTTGGAAGTACTGTTGAAATACCTTCTATTTTGACTAATGTCGCTAGAGGTGAAGAAAGTGTAGAAGAGCGCTCTAGTTTTGTGGCTCCAGGAAATAGTCCTGAATCTACTTCTTCTGCAAGTTCTAACACAGTACCTGAAATGTCTACTCCGGTGCCTTCCATAAGAGTTACTAACACATCCAAAACTTCATCTAACATTGCAGTTCCTGGAATTTCCACTTCTATACTACTTAATACTAATACAGAATTTTTTGGGGTTTCCAAAACTGATGCTAGAACCCAGATTTCCATTGGGCCTGAAATTTCTAGCCCATTACCTTCCAGAAGTGGTCCTGAAATCTCTATTTCTACCAGTAGCACTATTCAAGCTTCGAGTCTTTCTGGAACAACATATACAACCATGGGCACAATTTCTTCGCCTCCAAAGGCAGCAACAACTTCTGAAACTCACACAACTGACTCAAATCCCACCCGCTCTAGAGAGATTCTGGAAGCTGCTACTGGAACCAATGTGACCTCAGTGACAAATGTGACACCTCAAGTCCCCATCCCAAAAGCAATGCCTGCCCCTACTATTATGACCTCCACCATGACTTCAGGTAAGACCATCAGCTGTATTGATAGAAGAGAATATTTGTAGCTCAGGGCTGAACTGTGGTGATGAACATTTCATTACCAAACTCAGCCACATCATTGGTGCACTGAAGACACCACCTAGTTGGGTAATGAAACATTTCCAAGAAAACCACCAACCTCAGAAAGCACCAAGGCCCTCAGATTATCAACTGTGTTTTCAAAGGCAGGGTGAAATATGTTAGAGAGCATTCTTCGCTTGGTAAAATATTTTCCAATTAGGCTTTTGTTTTTGAATTGGGGGCATGTTGAGAGACAAGCCCACACAACACCATTGTCGTTTGCATATACCCATCTTTTTCGGAGTATAAGATGCACCTTTTTCCCTCAAAAAAGAGAGTGAAAATCTGGGTGTATCTTATACACTGAATGCAGCATTTTTGGCCTCCTGAAACCCCGCCCTCTTTGCAAAAATGGCCAGGCATAGCCTTTAGGAGGCTTCCAGAGTGCTCCTGGGGGCTGGGGAGGGCAGAAATGAGCAGAAAATGGGCCCATTTTTTGCTGTTTTGGGCCCCCAGCCCCCAGGAGCACTCTACAAGCCCCCTAAAGGCTATGCCTGCCCTTTTTTTGACAAAAAACAGGCCCATTTTTGCGAAAAATGGGACATTTTTGGGAGGTTTGCAGAGTGCAAAAACTTTTTTTTATTTGCCTCTTCAAAATCTTTGTGCATGTTATACTCTGGTGCATCTTATACTTTGGAAAATATGGCACAATGGAATAGAAGGCATGGAATTAGGAGAAGAGATGGGATAAAATAGGCTACCTACATAGGTATGATTAATGTGTGTCCAGACATCCAGAAAAATCTTAGAATCTCATTAATTTCCATATACATCTAAAAAAATTGGGGAGAGACAAATATTATTTGAATGTATTTCCTATTCTTATCCATTTTATTATCTGTCATTTTCTTTAGGTTCTGCTGGGCTGCCCTTATGGGCTATTCTCTCAATCTGCCTGACTACGGGCTTAGCCCTGTTGCTTCTTCTAAGTCTTCCATTTTGGGTAAGTAATTCAATCAACAACATTTCTTTGGTGAGCCATTGGTAAATTCAACCATTGACCAAATGCATGGTGTTATGAACAATCCATCATATGGAATTTATGATCACTTTATGAACATTCCTTCATAAACCAGCTGCTCAGCAGGGCCCTGGGAACCAGGGACATCCACGGAGTATGGTCCAAATAATCAAGTGGACATAAATTTAAGCATGCTTAGTGGGAGCACGAAATTGTCAAGAAATCTTGGATTTTAATCCCATGAAGTAAGGATGGAAACTCTTCTTTTTTCAGATTCTTGGATTGCCTTTTCCACGATTGGTCCAAGCAAGGTCATATGTTGCTCGCCATTTAATCTGGGAGTCGGATCTTGGAATAGAGTTGGAGAGTGGAGTAGAGAATCATGGAAGAAATATGATGTGAAAGAGGAAATGCTGAGCAAGGATGCACACTGTGTGTTTGGATAACGCAACTAAGACCCAATCTAGCTATTCTTGCATGCAGGCCTGGTAACTACGATAACTTACAGAATACAGAGTAACAGAGTTGGAAGGTACTTTGGAAGTCTTTTAATCCAACCCCCTGATCAGGCAGGGAGGGGATCCTATACCATTCCAGACAGATTTCCTTTAAAATCCCTAGAGATGGAGTGTAGAATCAATTTCTACAAACCTCTTATCCATGGGTTGTTTAAATTTCCTATCAAGCAGATTTAATATGAAGGATTTATTAGACCGGAAGAAGGCAGGAAAAATATATAAAACAAAGGCTGCACATTTGATGGGGAGGGAG
The DNA here is from genome assembly GCF_009769535.1 of Thamnophis elegans. Taxonomy (NCBI): domain Eukaryota; kingdom Metazoa; phylum Chordata; class Lepidosauria; order Squamata; family Natricidae; genus Thamnophis; species Thamnophis elegans. The sequence goes on along the minus strand of NC_045542.1, from coordinate 148,333,681 downwards.
TGGAAGTTACATTTGGCCTCTTTGTATTACGCCAGAATTACATTTTCGGAAAGTCAGGGACAGAAACTTAACTTAAACTTAATTAATAAATGATTAAATTTATTAATTAAATATTTGTTTAATTTAAATTTAAGCAAAGATACCCCCTCCTCCAGTCCTGTCCAAATCCTAAGCTAAGACTTCACCTGCAGGCTTATTTATTTACTCACTGCAAGTTTGGGAAGTAGCAAAATATAATTTTTATCTCTTTTTGTCCCTTTTCTTGCAAATTAGTTCATTGGCTAATTCTCTCACATGTTGGGATGAAGGAGGAGGTCAGGAGGTAAAGCCAGTCCCCTAGAAGCCAGTGTGCTGCAGCAATAGTAGTTCCACACCAAGGAAGGAAGGAAAGCCAGGAGGTACAGTATATGCTTAGAGGACTTCTGGGAGAGTACTGGGACATCCCACCCCACCCCACCCTTTCACCTTATAGCCTCAGCTCTTCATTTTCTTAATCTACAATCACAATAAATGCTGTGTATGAAGTTCCCAGAAGATGACCTAATTAATTTACGAGCCTCGAGACAAAGTTCAAAAGAAATCCATTCATTTATTAGGATCAACATTCTGGCATGTTCTTCTGTGGAGCCGAAACTGATTCCCGCTTAATTGCGTTTGAACTTTACCCCTCTATCCCCTCCCTTCTGTCTGTGTCATAAATCATATTCACCAACTAGGTTGTAGAAATATGAGATCTGACTCTGGCCGAAGGTATGCATGGAATCCTCCCTCCAATGCCAACCTGATAATAGTCATGGCAACGCTTTACAACTTGACACTGTGATTTAGGCTGTATAGTTCATGAAATTTGGGCCTTGGATTCCAGATGATCTCAGAGTTTGCTTGCACCCTATGCTCTATGGCCGTGATGGCGAACTATGGCACGTGTGCCCAAAGTGGCACATGGAGTCATGTCAACTGGCACACACAGTGTCACCTGTTCCTCTACCAGGTTTGTTGTGCACGCAATGATCAGCTGGCCTTTGTGCGTGTGACAGTGCCAGAAACTGGAAGAGCATGCGCGCTTGCTAGCTGTTTGGTGCGTGCGTGTTGCTCGGCAGTAACCTGAAGACTTGCTAAAGACCAGAAGTTCATTTTCCAGTGTGCGCATGGCCCCTGGGCAGCTCCTCTTCCTGGTCATGGCAAAGATGAGTGCACATGTGCGCGAAGTGCTCCCTCTTCGTCACTCGGTGCTGAAAAGGTTCGCCATCACTGCTCTATGCTAAGACATGATTAAGGTTCATGCAAATGCCCTGTCCACCTGCTATGGTTCTGAAGGATCATCTGGAAGCCTTATATTTGTCAAGGGACCTCAAAGGCAGCCAGAGATTCCGACATGAAACAGCTATGGATGAGCAAACTCTTGTGATCAAAAGTGCAAAAAAGAGCAACTAAGATGATTAAGGGCCTGGACACAAAAACATGTAAAGAACAGTTGCAGGAACTGAGTATGGCCAGTCTAGAGAAAATAAGGACGAGGGGTAGCATGGCAGCAGTATTCCAGTATTTGAGGGGCTGCCACAAAGAAGAGGGGGCCAACTTATTCTCCAAAGCACCAGAAGGCAGGACAAGAAACAATGGATGGCAAGTAGTCAGGGAGAGAAGCAACCTGGAATTAAGGAGAAACTTCTTAACAGTGAAGACAATTAATCAGCAGAATACCTTGCCTTCAGAAATTGTAGGTGCATAGCAGTGGTGGGTTTCAAACTTTTTTCTGTAGGTGTGGCCTGCTTTCCGGGTCCCACTGGTGGAACCTCTTCTAACCGCTTCAGTAGATTTGACGAACCGGTTCTACTGAACTGGTGCGAACCGGTAGGAGCCCACCTCTGGGGCATAGCCTACAATTTGCATAACCCTAGATGATAAATGACAGCTCTGAAAAAATATAATTGGGGACTAATTGTTATTTTATGGTAGGGACTGCAGCACAACATTTTATTTACCTTCCCGATGCCTTGGACTACAATTCCCACCATCCCCAGAAATGGATTGTTGCTAGCTCAATGCTGGCTCAAGAATTCTGGGAGCTGAAGTCCACAAGTCATAAAGGGGCCATTGTTCCTCGCCTCTATGCTAGATGGTGAGGTAGCCACTGTGGTCCAAGATTTAATGGAATGACAGAGTTGGGAGGGACCTTGGGGGTCTTCTACTTGGTTGGAGAGTGTTCCACCTCTATCCACCACAAGTGAAGAGTAGTCAGTTTGTGCACAATCAGTGAATGACACGAATCAAAACATCAATAAATAAATAAATGAAATCCATGCTACGAATGCTTTTTCCAGTGCTTCTGGCCATTTAATCATACTGGCTTCCTTCACGTTTTCATTTATAAAAACTACTTACATTTGTCATGATTCATACTTGTTGCATAAACAAAAGGCTGTCATGGCAAGGCAGGATTCGGTCCATTAAGAACATCTTTTTACTCAAAGGCTACTCAAATCCATTATATCTGGCATATTTCTCCACCCATTTTCTAATACAATTCATCCTGATTTAAGCCATCCCGATTGTTTGCCGTGATACACAAACTAACATTGGCAAGAGCACATTCTTTGTCATAGGTTGCTCACGAAATTCGCCAGCCTTCTTTCAATTAATTACCAAAGCAAACATATCTAAAAATAACAACGTAACTTGTCAGGAAGTAGATCGCTAATGCAATGTATATACATCTGCATTTCCCAGGTCTGCCCCCACCCCTGCATTCCATTTTGCATGTAATATGACTTAGGTCAAGTGGGCCACACCTTCCCTTCCAAACAAGATATTATAGCTTCAAAATGACATTTATGAGTTCGAAATAAGCCCTATTTCAAGTCTTTCGGAAGCTATAAAAGGGAGATGGATGTTTTCAGTGCATTAGACATTCAGCTCAAGCCACAATGGGTAGAATGCAAAGACACTTCTTGGTTGCCTTATGGATTATGTTTGCCCTGAACACCCACGTGAGGACAGAAGGTAAGATATGTCATGTTTTGTGGATCCATTTCTAGATAGTGTTCATGCTCCTGAAAGTAGAATGGGTCAAGTTAGAACAATTAATCAATGGAACAACGTGCCTCCAGAAGTTGTGAATGCTCCAACACTGGACGTTTTTAAGAAGATGTTGGATCACCATTTGTCTGAAGTGGTCCCGTCAAGGTCCCTTCCAACTCTGTTATTCTATTCTATTCCAAGTGGAATTTGGGACCATTTGTAGATCAGTTTTGGGTACCATGGAAAATAACATGAAAGACTACAGGAGAAGTAGTTAGATCATATTTGTTTGAGGATCATCTAGATCAAGGTTGTCCACCCTTGCTGTCACGTGATATATCACGACAGTTTTTCCCCTTCATGGAGCTGGGGTAGGCATGGCCTGCGTGTGGTACATCTGGCCTGCAGGCTGCCAGTTTGACACCCCTGATCTAGATTAAAACATAAAACTGGACCTGGTCTTTTGTTTAATCCCGAGACCTCTATATTTGATTTTTAAAATCCTTCTTTACATTTTCACTTCCAATAGACCAGTGGTTCCCAAACTTGGCAACTTTAAGATTTGTGGACTTCAATTCCACAAATTGTCCACAAATCTTAAAGTTGCCAAGTTTGGGAACCACTGCAATAGACGCTTGAAATACCTTTGCACATTTTTGACAATTAAATATCAATGATTCATCATTTTTTTAAAAAACGTTCTTTTGAATTACAGATTATTGTAAATTTCCAGCCTTTAATCCACGCATTTACACATGTTTTAATGTTTTAATTAAACCCACAGGTTTTAATGTTTTAACTTTCCTTGTCCAACATTTTCATGTTTCTAACCATTTGTTTAATATTGATATTTATGGTATCAGAGTCGCTTGATAATGAGATGGGCAGACTTTAAATTGAATAAATGAAAATATTTTCCCGTTGCTCAAGCATTATATTACATCTAATTTTTTGCTCATCAAATCATGCAATATTTAATAGTATATTCATTTTCCAGATCCAACTTCAGCAACTTTTTACAAACCTTGGCACACAATATAGTTTTAGATTTGTTTTTAACAGATTCAAATTCATGACATTTCTCATTTAAATTAAATCTTTCTTTCTGTTGTAAATATGAAAGTCAGTGACAGGTCCTTCTGATTCCAAATTCTCTTTTGACTTGAGATCAGGTTCACCTTGAGGAAAAGCTATTATTTCACCCTAAATCCATCAATGTGGTTTACTGTCATTTCCTTTCTACAGTTTTCCGGGGTAACACCCAAAGAAGTATCTTAGGAAGCAGTCTTGTTTTATATCTACTCCAAATTCTTTGGATGGCATGTGACTCTTAAAGTCTGCATTCATTTTAATCTTATCTTACCATAAATATGCCATCCAAATCTCAGTTCATGGTCATCCAAATGTTTATGGTCACCCAGATATTCATCTAGAATCAAACTCACCCCTTCTCTTTGTTAAGCAACTTGCAACAATTTATAATTAATTCTTGGGGTTTTTTTTTCTCCTCTTGCCATATAAACTTAGAAATATCCTTTTGTCATGGATTGAACGCAAGTCAACAATATCAGTAATATCTAAAATAAAAACATCTTTGGTAAAACATTTTGATTATAAAAATCCCATCCAACAAAGGTAATTGCAATTCACCTTGCCTAAGTAAGTTCTTTTAATATCACACCAGACAAACCTACTATTGTTTTGAAACAACTTAGAATTTGTATCTGACAATGCCGCTCCAAGATTTTAAACTTTTTTTCCTACCTTAAAACTTCCTTATTAAGATCACATATTCTTTGACAGCAACGATCTTGACTAGCACTCTGTATTTTTAAGGCCTCCATTGTTTGGCGTTCAGCATTTCCTATGGTCCAATCTTCACAGCCATACATTGCAACTGGGAAAACGATAGCCTTGACTATATGCACTTTTGTTGGCAGGGTGATGTCTCTGCTTTTTACTATGCTGTATTTCTCATTATGGTATTGCAAATATTTGATAATATTCAAGGCCATTTTGATATCATGTCTCAATTGTCTTTTCAGCAAAAAGGTTTTCATGGATAAAATTCTGCAAAATCTTCTTCAATCTCCCACCCAATATGGCCATAAAAAGCTTGTAAGGGAATCAATCTATACTTTTTTTTGTCTCTGTGATTTCTTGACTTTCTTTAGGAAATAAGGTAATATTAGCTTCCCTCTAACTTTGAGTCATTTTAAATATAGGCAGTCCTTGACCTACGACCACAATTGAGCCTAAACTTTTTGTTGGTAAGCAAGAGAGTTGTTAAGTGAATTTTGCTCCTTTTAATGACCTTTCTTGCCAAAGTTGCTAAGTGAATCACTGTAGTTGTTAAGTTAGTAACATGGTTGTTAAGTGAATCTGGCTTCCCCATTGACTTTGCTTGTCAGAAGACCACAAAAGGGGATTATTTGACCCTGTTCTGACCTAGGCTTCCCAAAAGCAGGAAGCCGACTCCTTGTCCTGATAAAACCCCTTTTATTTAGTTTAAAGGGAATTCCTCTCCAGCAAAGTCCTGGCCAACAGTCTTTCACAACTACAGATCTTTATCAGGCTTGGAGAGCTGCCAGGCCGATATCTTCCAAACACCACTCTGTAGCAGACAATACTTGGCAAGAAGTCAGGAACAGATCTTCACCCTCAGGGATTGAACTAATTGTCTCCTGCAAACTCCCCTCCCCTTTTGCTCCTATTTATTACCTATGGGAGGGGCCATTTACCATCCACCTATGGTTTTACTCCGAGTCGACTCTTGTTCCTTAGCTATTCCCTTCTTCTAGCAGCTCTCCGCATGCACACACTGGGAACAGGCTCCAGCTGTTCTTATGCCCCACTGATGTTTGACTCTGAAGGCAGCTGATAACTATCAGGTGGCCCTAGCCCCATCTTTGTCTCCAAAGCAGAGCACTCCTCAAAGCCTTCCCGAGACTCCAGGACTGGCCCATATTCCTTCCCAACCTCCTCACTGTCCGAATTTGCTGCCCGATCTGTTGGCAACTGGCAGGCTACAACACACCCCAAGACACTGCAACTGTCATAAATATGAGTCAGTTGCCAAGTTCCCTAATTTTAATCATGTGGTCATGGGAATGTTGCAACAGGTGTAAGTGTGAGAAAAGGTCAGTGCCATTGTAACTTTGAACGGTCACTGTTGTAAGTCAAGGACTACCTGTACCTCTAGTACAAAGTTCATGTAGAAGGAATAGCAGAACCTGGGGGCAGAGTCAAAACAGGAATCAGCCTAGAATCTCTACGTAGTCACAAAAGGATTAAGTCCAACCTCCTTGAATTCCATTATCCTTTACCTAGTGCCAAAATAGTGCTAACCATTAGTTGAATAGATTCCTGTGCACAGGCATGAGTATAAATCAGTTTAATTGGAACTACACATGTGGTCCTGGTCTTTCAGACCTGACAGTTCATTACATTGCTCAATGGCTATAGCAATTGTTCTTCAAAGCGTTTATAATATTGGCTTGAAAGTCCATCTTGGCCTGGACCTTTGCCTGTTTTCCTCTTTTGAAAAGGATCTGATATTTCAAAAGTAGTTATCGGATCATTCATGAGTTGTCCTCATGCTTGTGAGAGCTTTGGTAAATGTTGTTTTTGCAAATAATCATCTATTTTTGTATGTCCCCTTCTTTTTTCTTATACAATAGAAATGTTTAAAGGACTTTTTATTAGAGTCATCATCCATTAGCGTTGTTGCACCTTCCTGGGTTTTTCCAATCAATGCCTTCTCTTTCTCTGTTCTCAGTTGGTATGGAAGCCATCTTCTTGGTTTGTTCGTGAACTCAAAAAGTCTTTGTTTCTCATATTTCAGTTTTGTTTCTGATAGAAGTAGTTTTGTTTGTATTTCAGACAATCAACATGGATAGTGGCAGATGTAGTAACTTAATTTGGTGCAACATATTAGAGTCTATCCATGCCTTCTGAAGCTCTCTCTTTTTAGGTTCACGCAATATCTTTTGCATCTTTTTTTGGAATTTATTCTTTTCAAAAGTAGCCACACACAACAACTTTATTTGCTTCCCAAAAGGACATTAAATTTGTGCCTTTATCCAAATTATTATCAAAACACTGACAATCTTGACAATCCCTTCCGTTTCTATTATATAGTTTCATTCAATCTTAAGTATCAAAAGAACTGGATTAGGTTCAGAAAATGTTTTAGGCAAAATGTCCATTTTGAAATTTTGTTAGTTAAACTCTTAAGGTCAGATCATATCAATTCTTGAAAATAGTTTATGTGTTTCTGGAAATGAAAACATATTCTCTTGCCAGTCCATTTTTATGCCTCCAAGAATCAATCAACATTCAGTTGTCCATCAACGGAGAGGCTTTCAGGTATTTTGCCTAGAGAGGATTTTAGCTTTTTAATCGATCCTTTGTCAAAAGCTAGAGAGATTACTCCATTTGATTTTCCAATAGACACCAATTAGGTGTGACCCCTGAATTCTATTTAAAGTATTTAAAGAATTTCACTTCATGTTCATTTTAAATACTATTGCTTTTATCCCATTCAGTTCCAATTCTAATGCTACAAACCTACCATATTAATCTTACATTAATAATTTAGGTTTGAGCTGTGGTTTTCCATATAGTACAACTCCATTTATCTTTTTTTTTGGCTGAGCTGAAATGAATTCTTCTCCTAGCCTTTTATTACTCAAATATTTTTGTGCTTTGTTTTAATATGTAAGGTAATTATATTTGTATTTAATTTCCTCAAATAATGGAATATCATCTTTCATTTTGAAAGGACATTGGCCCATTAACATTCCATGTTAAATATTTTTATTCCCTTTTTTTGAAAATTGTGTGTCAAAATATGCTGTTTGCTCCTTCAGTCTCTTCTTGTTTTTCTCAGCCAGGTAGCTGGGTTTGATCTGGATCAGATTTATTTTCAGCTTCCATCATTTCTTGTATTCCATCCAAAGTCAATTTGTGTTTGAGCAAAAAGTCCTTCACTTTTTCTATAGAATTTAGTATAAACCTTTATTCTTGGTACATGAGGATCGTCCCCTCCAATTTATCCCAACAGAACAGAATGGAAAAAAGAGAAACTTTTCAGAATGTCTGTCAAGAATGTATACACTTTTTCTTTTCCTCAAGATTCTGACAGGAATTTCTTTTAAAGTATTATATCCACATTATCAATCTTCAATTTGATATTAAAATGGCAGTGCAGGATTTGTCTGTTTTTCATTTCCTTAAAAAATTAATTAGCATACAGCTCAGGATTATTCTAATTGTGATATAATGGGAGTTTATTCTGTATAGTTTGCCAAGCCTATTTGGTACTTCCAAGCCCATTTTTTTTCTTCTTCACAGCTTGTTAATTATACCAAGGTTTAAATCATCTTTCTCTTTTGTCTTTCCCAATGTCTTTCCCAACAGCCACAGGTATGGCTTGGAAACTTAGATATAATTCTTTCTTGTGTAGTTCCATCAAGGCAATATTGTTTAGATCACCCTTGTATTATTCACCCTTGTATTATATGTCCCTGTTGTCTATTGATTTCTAAAAAGCCCATGTTATCATTTGACATCTCCTGCAATTTGACGCATCTCCTCATGGAGTACCTTACCTAGGGTATATTTCCCACTTTTGTCTTTATAGCCTGACTTTGACTGAATAGTATTCCAACATAGCTCTCATGCAATCCAATTATTTACCTGCTTACATCTTGTAGTCATTTCTATAATTTAACAACTGTCCTAAAAATTAATATTTTATATTAAACCAAGGGTTCTTGGCTCCCTCGTGTGGTAAAATAATGAATCCAAGCAAAAGGTGCATTTCCTGTCACTAAATTCAATACTGTAGTCTTTGTCTCCCTCTTGTGGCTAAAGGGAAAATCTGATTCAAACAACCAATTTAGCGGATTAGTTTTTACAGTGGTTTCCTCTCGTAGTTAATATTTAAATCAATTGTATACAATAAGGCAATAGCTAGTTAGATGTTAATTCCTGATCAACCTATTCTTTTTTGTTTGGAAACTTCTATTCTCTCACGAAGTCACAATATATAAATCCAAAAAGGTAGGCAAAATTTTAAAGAAAACAAGTTCACAAAAAATGTTTAAAGCAACAAGTTTCCCATAAATTTGAAAAGGAAGAGAGAGAAAAACAACCAACTTTCTCTGCTGGCATGACTCTGTCACTACCCTCTCCTCACTATTTTATTTTAATGAAACTTCAAAAATGATGCAGTTCAACAAAAGGAACAAAGTAATCTGCCAGCCCCAAAAAAGCCTGTTTTACAACTCCAAGAGAAGTAGGCAATTTAAGAATTACCACAACAGGAACACTTTATTATTCTATTTAAGTAAAGAAACAGCTGATTTTTCCAAGTGAACATCTAGTACTTGCCCGTGGCCCGACAAAACTGCACTCGTCAAAATAGCGGTGACAAAACCGTGTCGCTAAAACCGTGACGTCATCACCGCGACGTCATCACCGCGGCGACAACAGTGTGGCGACAGAAGGGCGCTTTAAAACAGCGCGGCGACAGAAAGCCGATTTAAATTAAGGTAAGGGTTAGGATTAGATTTAGGGGTTTGGTTTAGGGTTAGGTTTAGGGTTAGGTTTAGGGTTAGGTTTAGGGTTAGGTTTAGGGTTAGGTTTAGGGTTAGGTTTAGGGTTAGGTTTAGGGTTAGGTTAGGGTTAGGGTTAGGGTTAGGTTTAGGGTTAGGGTGCTGAGCGCTTCAGAAGGCGCAGATTTGCCTTCCACGGTTATGTCATCACGCTAGGGTCGCCTTTTTCCATAGCGCTTTGGACGGCGCGGATTTGCCCTCCGCGCTTATGTCGGCATGGATAAGGGCTTCGCGGTTTTGTCGGTGAACCGTACTTGCCCCACCTCCTTGCTGGACTCACCTGGCAGCTTCTGTTCTGACCTAGGCTTCCCAAGAGCTGGGAGAAAACGCCTTGTCCTGACAAAAAATTCTTTTATTAATTTGCTGTCAATTCTGCTCATTCACATCCAGCAAAGTCTTTCAAGGGAGGATTTACAGTCACAGACCTTATCTTAGAGAGCTGCCAGGCCCTTATCTGCAGAACTTGGCAAAGAGTCTTGGAGAGTCACGAACCAATTAAGCAAACTAATTGTCTCCTGCAAACTCCACTCCCCTTTCGCTCCTCTTTTATTTCCTCTGGGAGGGGCCATTCATCATCCATCTGTGGCCTTACTCCCAAGTCGACCCCTGTTCTTTAGCTGTTCCCTTCATCTGCCAACTCTGCCCATACACACACTGGAAACAGGCTCCAGCTGTTCGTCTGCCTCACTGATGTCTGACTCTGAAGGCCACCAATAACTGGCATACAGCCCTGGCCCCCACTCTGCCTCCGACACAGAGCCCTCATCAGAGCCTTCCCCAGACTCCAGGACTGGCCCATGTTCCCCCCCCCCCAACCTCCTCACTGTCCGAATCTGCTGCACAGCTCCGTTGGCAGGCCACAACAACTTCTTAGCTTCAGCTTAGGAGACCTTGCGCAAGGTACAGCTATCCAGAGGATCCAGGGGGTTGATTTGCCAGACTTTCTCTATTTCATAAAAGTTCCTTGGGTTTTTAAAAAAAGGGAGTGGGCGTGGAAATAACTCAGCACTAAAACAAACTGGGTCTCTGAACTTCTTGGTGAAGCTGGTGCTCAAAATGGCCACTTTTGTCTACCAAAAGTCCCAACAATGAAGCCATGTCAAAGAAGATACTTTGCAATAGAATACAGTTTTAAGACCATGGCAGTCTTTTATATGTTGCAGGCAAATATAAACACACACACACACACACACACACACACACACACAGAGGTACAGAAATAGTATTGAAGGTATGTATGCACATGCAGAAATCTGATTGTTTTAGGAACAGTAATAACTTTTATGTATAAGAACACAAGAGTGATTTTATATTGTATCAGATTCTTCCTCTTGATGGTCTTTTTAACCAACATAGTCCAGAATCAGTTTCCTTTATTTTAATGATTGTATTGGGGCCATCGGTGAAATTCAATTTTTTTTATTACCAGTTCTGTAGGTGTGGCTTGGTGGGCATGGGGAAGGATACTGCAAAATCTCCATTACCACCGCATTCTGGGGCCAGCCAGAGGTGGCATTTGCTGGTTCTCCAAACTACTCAATTGATCTGTGGGAGACTTATTTCAACCTCTTTCTAAAGACATAGTAATTTTCTCCCCAGAAACCACATCTGCATCTCCTGATACCACAGAAACTTCACCCCCAGAAACCTCAGAGGCTCCATCTACAGATTCCTCTTCCAGTCCTCCTCCAATCACTTCAGAGACTCGGTCTACTGAAGCTCCATCAAGTACACCTTCAGGTACCTCATCAAGTGCCCCCACATCAACCTCAGGGACTCGGTCTACTGAAGCTCCATCCAGTGCACCTTCAGGTGCCCCACCAAGTGCCCCCACATCAACTTCAAAGTCTCCTGAAACCGCATCAAGTGCCCCCACATTCATCTCAGGGACTGTCACTGTACCACCAGATCCCTCTACTAGTCTTCCTCCAAAAACCTCCAGGAAACCTTCTTCTGAGAGCTCTTCAACTCCTCCTCCATCAACCTCTGAGCCTGCATCTCTAAAATCTACTTCGGCGAAAGGTAAGGACACTATAGCTTCTTTTACTGTGACTTCGGTTTTACACAATTCAAATTGCGGGAAAAGGAACCGTGTCTGAGAAAACATATAATACCTTTTATGAATAGACTATCACCTTATGGCAAGATGGGTAGCAAACAAATAAAGAAATAAATTGCAGATTCCCTTCGCATTCTAATATCCTGCCTTGTTTGGTATTGAGTCTGATGTTTTTGGCAGTGCCCATAGAATGAATGAAGGGTCGCAGTAGCTCCGTGACTAAAACGTTGAACTTGTCAATCAGAAAGGTGGCAGCTTGCCGATTTGAATCCCTAGTACCGCGTAACCGAGTGAGCTCCTGCTACTTGTCCCAGCTTCTGCCAATCTAGTAGTTCAAAAGCATGTAAAAATGCAAGTAGAAAAATAGGAACCACCTTTGGTGGGAAGGTAACAGCTGTCCGTGCGCCTTCAGCATTTAGTCATGCCGGCCACGTGACCACAGAGACATCTTTGGACAGCGTTGGCTCTTCGGCTTTGAAACGGAGATGAGCACCTCCCCCTAGAGTTGGGAACAACTAGCACATATGTAGGAGGGGAACCTTTACCTTTATGTATGTATATAGTTATCCAGATGATCATGTTTTTTTCCCAAGTTTTTAACCAACACTTTTCATCTACAAATATCTCAGAGGAGGTTACGTTCAAGCACAGCTATATCTCCTGGAGAAAGGCACTGCTAAGCAATTGATAAAAATATTTTAAAATGGATAGCATTATATAAATAGTATTCGAATTCTATCTTTTCTATTTTGAAGGAAGCAACATCTTTAATTAATCAACATCTCCATTTATTGTTCCACCTTCCTAACGCTCCCATTGCTCATCCATCACTTTTTGAAGCAATAGTATAGCATATGGGCTTAAAAACTAGTCTAAAATAAAATGCTACCATAGAAAAAGAGAAGTAATCCATGAATTTCAATCCATGACACTTCCAAAATAGTATCTCTGGAATCTTTACTCATTTTCTGTTGGCAGAGGTTATACTTTTTTTTCTCTCCATTTGTTTTTTGTGTCACACTCCACAAAGTAACAATCGAAAACTAGATCCTGATTTTATTTACCTTTACATTCCTATAAGACCCCACCTAGAAACCAGGTGATGGCGAGTTCTAGTCCTGCATGAAAGGCAGCTGGGTGACTTGGGGCCAGTCACTCTTTCTCAGTCCAACTCACATCTTGGATTGTTGTTGTTGTGGGGAAAATAGGAGGCGGAAGGAACATTAAATATTTTTGCCCCCTTGAGTTATTTATAATAATAATAAAGGCAACATAATAATAAATAAGAGTTCAACTCGCCTTTTTAATGCACCATATCAATGACTGAAAGCAGTTGCTGGTTACCCCACCTGCCTCTGTAACTTTTTCAATAATTTTTTTTTTTTCTGAATCATTGTCAAAGGTTGTTTAAAGCAGTGGTCCCCAACCTTTGTGGCTTGGCAGCCTGGCTTTGGGGAGTGGGAAGGGAGAAACCAAGCCCTGTGAGCAACTACATGCCTACACATGTGTGGGGGACCATTGGTGTGGCCCAGTTGCAAATAGGGCAGTCTGGTAGCCCGTGACCTGGGAGCTGGGGATACCTGGCTGAAAGTCAATGAAAGCTATATCTAGGCAGACCTTCTTTTTGATATGTATTTATTCACTAAATCAGTAGTCCCCAACTGTTATGTATTGTATCAGTGGTGGGATTTAAATAATTTAACAACCGGTTCTCTGCCCTAATGAGCAGCTGGGTAGGCGTGGCTCGGTAGTCATGTGACTGGGTGGGCGTGGCCAACTCAACGTCACTCAGGTCAATGGGCGCTTTGCCTTAGCTGTTACAATTCAATAAGTGTTAACCGGAGAGGTAGTTTCTGTAAGCAGGGCAATAAAGATCAGGCTAGAAACAACACCAGAATGTTTCCTTCCTGCCTTCCTTACAGGATTAGTCCTGTAAAGTGGGAAAAAACAAAAGGAGATTTCTTCCAACAACCGGTTCTCCTAACTGCTTAAAAATTTAGCAACCGGTTCTCCCGAATAGATGCGGACTGACTGAATCCCACCACTGTATTGTATATAGTTGTCAGTTGAAGTTCTCAGTCTGATTCTGTTGGAGCGGGAAAATACTCGCTCCTGATTGGTTGTGGGTTGATCAGCTTCCCTATAAAAAGGGCTGTGTCAGCCAGGGGGAAACAGTTGCCTCACAGGCAGTATTGAATAAAGAGCTTTTAGAAGTCACTCTGGCCTCACCTCCATTCTTCACCCAGAACTTAACACCAACCTTTCTGGCTTGCAGACCAGCAGATGTGGGGGTGGCAGTGGGGGGTGGAGAGGAGTCTCACTTCACAAATTCAGCTTTGTGTGCACCTGCATACACACACGTGCTCATCCATCACTTCCACAGTCCGGTTTCTAACAGGCTGAGGCCTAGCACTAAGCCACCGACCACGGGCTGGAGATCCCGGCACTAAATGACTCAAAACAAGTCCTTGTTCTACTGTATTACTGCCTTCTCTTAAACCTCGTCTCTTCAGGAACAAAAATATTTTCTTTTTATTTTATTTTATTTTATATTTTTTTATTTTATTTTATTTTATTTATTTTATTTATTTTATTTTATTTTATTTTATTTTATTTTATTTTATTTTATTTTTTTATTTTTTTATTTATTTATTTATTTATTTATTTATTTATTTATTTATTTTTAAGTACCATCCATTGTTCACTTTATTGCAATTGGTCACACATTTCCAAGGATTGTTTCTTTAGTGTTTGAGGAACAAAAATATTTTCTGTTGCCATCTTGTCTCAAAAATTCCGGTATAAAAATTCTACCCCCAAAAAATGTATTTGTAAAGGTTAGTAAACTGGCACCAGCAACCTCAGAGATATTTCTTTCTATTACCAATAAGTGAGAGGAATGCAAAACACAGTAAATAACACCAGGATTTCTTTATTCAAAACAGTGGCTACTACCTCTCTGAGAATGTCTAGGAGTGAACCTACAACATTCGTGATGAGTGGCAGAACAATTTTCTCAACAATGGATTCATCTTCTCAAGCCATCCCCTCAGACACATCCACTAAGACATCAGAAAAAGTGACGGCTAGAGCTGAGAATCGAACCTCAGGTCTGCCTCCCGTAGTTACAAATATCAAAACCACAGTCACTCCTGCCTCGGTCACCACTTCCAAAACCATGGTGACTCCTAGGAAAGAGACAACTTCTACAAGTAGCACCTCCATCACAACCAGAATCCTTTCCAGCTCTACGGTTTCTTCTGAAACGACTCAGCAAAACTCTACAACTAGCGGTAAGTTTATCTGACTTCATTCAGACCTAGCCATTGAGTTACACGTGTCACAGGAATGTCCATCTATCTCAACAAAATCCACACCCACACCCAGACTAGCCAGTTTATTGTCTTTTCCCAGGTGTGGAAATAGTCTAACGGTACAATAAATGACATTGTTTGCATTAGAAGGTGCAAGTATGAGTAGAAACGGTGGGTTTGGAACCTTCTCAGAGAGCTAGAACTTATATATCACAAGGAGGTACCCCAGGTTCTTAATACATTCCAGCCCTAAAGGTCATGTTATAGTTTACATTGACTTTTGTAATTCTTATGTATTGTTTCAAAGCAGTGTGGGCTCCTCTCCCTGTCACTAGTGGTACGGTGCTCATGGGGCAGCGCGTCCTTTTGTGAACACGTGCTGCGCATGCATGGGCACTCCACTGCCCCTGAGACACCCAGCTGCTTGTCGAAGCTCATGCAGGCCCCGCACACTGTGTGCACGTGCGCAATTGGCCGGTTGCTTTAAAAACCAGTACAGAACTCGGGCGGGTGGGTGGGCAAAATAAGCCACTGTACCGGTGTGCTGTCAGCTGCTCCCAGCTACTACCGGTACGGCCATACCGTGCCATACCGGCTGGAACCCACCACTGCTTCAGAGGGTATGTAACCTGTAACCTGGTGGCTTCAGGGATCTTTTGGCAAAGAATAACATGATAGTTTCTTGCCAAACATATAGCTGTGCAGGCCAATAAAAGTCATCTATCTCCAAACACTTTGGTTCTTTATTTAAGTGGGTATTTCCCCCACAAAACAACAGCATAGATCCTGCCAAAAATGTTCATCCCTTCTTCTTTTTTCCCCCCTCAACTTTGCAGGAGACAAATACCCCAAATGGGCTTTTATCCTCCTCCTTTGCATGACAGTCACAATGTCTTTCCTGTTCCTGGCGTGTCTTGGCTGCTTGGTAAGGATGGGGAAAGCTGCTGTTTGCAGCGGGCAAAGGGAACAAAGAGTTAGGCTTACACTGGAATTGACAAATCCAGTTGAACTTTAGAGAGTTTCCAAGTGATGCTCAAAAGGGGTTGACTCACCATCTTGGGATGCAATGGACATAACACCAGATAATCCTGGTGTCAGGGTTCCAACCGATGCTCTAATAAAAGCAAGAGCGAGTTGACACCTGCTTTGTGAATGACACATGTCCCAAATCAAATTGCTCATCGATTATTCAAATAGTCTTGTGAATTCAGTAGGGTGAGGAACCCCTACATCCCAAACTATACTGTGATCCATACAATTGTGAGTTTGTCTTCTTATAGAGAGCAAGTATCAGCTTGGGAGAAGTTCTCTGAGTCAACCTTTGATCTTTTGGAGAACTACTGTTGGTCAGTTGTAACCACTGGGCTGACTCTGTATAAAACATCTTTGCATGCTCCAAAGGCTCAAAAGATCAAATGAACTCTTGCCTAAAATCTTAGCCATTGTTATGGGATACAATACATAGCGTGGGAGAACCAAGCATCTGATCCAGGACAAAATTAGTAGATTTTAGGCTAGAGTTCATTTGGCATATGGCACCTCTATTATTATATTTACATAATTATAGATCCTAAGGTCATGTTACTTGATGAACAGATGCCGGTTGTAGCTCCCCAAATTAACATCATTCTAGGTCAACTACTTCATATGCTTCTGAAGTGGTTGCCACTAAAACAATGTCCGAGGTGGTGCGGTGGTTAGGGGGCAGTACTGCAGGCCACTTCAGCTGACTGTGATCTGCAGTTCAGCAGTTCAAATCTCACCGGCTCAAGGTCGACTCAGCCTTCCATCCTTCTGAGGTGGGTAAAATGAGGACCCAGACTGTGGGGGCGATATGCTGACTCAATTTGCTAAAAAATCTGTAATCCGCTTAGAGAGGGCTGAAAGCCCTATGAAGCAGTATATAAGTCTAATAAATAAATAAATAAATAAATAAATAAATAAATAAATAAATAAATAAATAAATAAATGTCAATTCTGTGGGTCTTTGGTGTTTTCTGGGCTTGGTTGTTTTCTCGTAGACATTTATTGTGATGATGCTACGTAGTGTGGTAATGAAATGTCTGCAAGAAAATGACCAAGATCAGAAATTACAAAGGTTCACCCTGAGCCATAAACATTCTCTTCTATATCCATCTTAATTCTGTTTTCCCTTTGGTCTCATTCTTATTCTTCCCAAACTCCTGCAGGTTGCCCGCTGTGTGAAATCCGCCTCATGTGTTCCTGAACCTGAGAATGTATACAGAAGTCACGTTGTGCTCCAGAGTTTTCAGAATCTCAGGTGTGAAAGGAACAGCAATCCACAGATGCCCCAAGACAATAACCAAGAAATGCTGTGAAATAATGACCAACCGATGTTTCGCAGGATTGATAGCAACTTATAACAGAATGGATTTCTTCCCAATCTATTTTTGACATATTTTTTTTGCCAAAACGTTTACCTTTCCCTCATCATCTCATTCATACATGAACAAACAGGGACAGGTAGAATTTTATTTTATCTGAACTTGTTAGTGAATGGACTTAATTGATGTTCTCCAAATTAATATGCAGATGCTCTTATTTATTCTTCATGTGGCATTCCTCTGAATGCCACGTAGCCTTCAGTTCATAAGTTAAATCAATGTTCCCTCAGATCAAGCTTCAGTTCTGATGACTTCATGGATATGTCCTTGTACTTTTTTTGGCCACAAAATGGAGTAATTAGCTTCTAAATCCTTTCTATTTTATTTTTCCTCTTTCCAGTTTCCAGCATAGACTACAACCATAATGTTTCATTTCGCATCCATGTACTGTACTAATCAAAGTCCACTTTGCTTCACTGCTTGAAATCTCAGAAAATCACCTTGCACAACATTAAAATATATGTGTTTTATTGAGGGTCATTTAGTGTGGTGGTTAAGGCATCAGGCTAGAAACTGGGAGACTGTGAGTTCTAGTTCCACCTTGGGAATGAAGCCAGCTGGGTGATCTTGGGCCGGTCACTTTCTTTCAGTTCTAGGAAAGAGGCAATGGTAACTCCCTTCTGAAAAACTCTGCCATGAAAACTGCAGGAATTTGTCCTAGTGGTCTCTGAGAATAAGACAAGACTGAATAGAAAGGAAAAATTAATACTTCATTAGGAAAGGTTGGGGAAAACTGTACAAAGCAGCTACAAATCTTTGTATGATACTTCTTGATACAAAAAATGAATCAGCTTTGGACTGAATAGACCCGTGATGGCGAACCTATGGCACACGTGCCACAGGTGGCACATGGAGCAACCTCTGTGGGCATGCGAGTTGTTGCTCTATGTCAGCTCCAGCACAAATATGCACGCTGATCAGCTGATTTTTGGCCTCTCCAGAGGGCAGGGGGAGGTTGCTCTCCCCAGGCTCCAGGAAAGTCTCCGGAACCTGGGAGGGCAAAAAACTGGCCTACGGGGCCTACCAGAAGTTCGGAAACGAACTGTTTCTGGCTTCTGGAAGACCTCTTGGGGTCAGGCGAAAACGATCTCTGGAAGCTGGAAACACTCCTTTTCTGAACTTCCAGTGAGCCTGATAGGCCCACTTTTTGCCCTCCCCAGGCTCCAGAGGCTTTCCTAGAGCCTGGGAGGGTGAAAACGGCCTCCTCTGCCCCCCCACAGGAATTATCGAGCTCAGCTTGGTGGCGAGCAGCGCACCAGCAGTGCGGCGCACGTGTGGAGAAGTGTGTAGGGGTAGTGCGCACATGCACATGTGGAGGGGAGCTTTGCAATATAGGTGCCAGCACGCACGCGCACTGTCATGCACGCACGCTTGCATTTTTGGCACCCAACAACAAAAAGGTTAGCCTCTATCACTGGAACAGACTTTACGTGCACATAAACCAAAAAAAGATGAAATTCATCTACTTCTTAAAAATAAGTTTTGGACTCAACAAACCAGTGCTTTGAAAACTACCTCTGGGTGACAGAAACAATGGCTTATGGTACAAGTAGTCCTCACTTTACAACCTATCAAACTTACAGTGGCTTCAGAAAAGATGACTTAAGGCCCATAAAGCACTTCTGGCCATTGTAAAACATTGTGTCCATCCTCTCCACATACAATTACATGACCACATGGCTTTTCTGGCAGAAAATGGCAAAAACCGTCCCATTGGATATACTCGATTTGTTTATCGTTCCCTTAATCACCATATGATTCACAATGACTACAATCTCTCTCATGAAACAGTTGTAAAATTGACTGTTAATCCCTGATCCACTCTGACTTGCAACCAAGCTTTTGGGCTCAATTGTGGTTGTTAAGTGAAGACTATCTTTTTTTAAAAGTTTTTTTTATTTTAATTGAACAAAAATACAAAAAAAGAATCATCCTTCATTACATCTTGTAGAAAGCGTGTCGATTGATTACAGATAACTTTCGTGCATTTCTTCCACAGTCATCACTTATAGTTCATATTAGATTATACACTTTAAATCCAAAATCTTTCTATATCTTACTATCAATGTCTCACAATTCTCATTTGACTACAATTATTTGAACACGTTTTTACCTCAAATCGTTCATACTTAAAGACACAACCACATAATAGCATTCATTAGCTATTTCAAAAAATCCTCCAATAACATTACACCTTCATAGCATCTTTTAACTAAAAGTCAATTAATAAAGTTTCTAAACCTTAAAGGGTTAAAAGGTTTAAGTGAAGACTATCTTTATTCTTGCACCAAGAGACAGATCTTCAAAGATTTTTCTTCTTCCATTCAATGGTGTCTGATTCTTCGAGACTGCTGAGTGTACAGCAACATGATATTACTTTTTCCCGTGTACAACATATCCCAGAAATAGTCCTGGCCATCAGCTGTGATCTACCAACCTTGTATTTCCAGAGGTATCAAGGATTACATGCTGGGTTAAGATTCTGAAAGTAGCTTTAGAAGTCTCCATGCTGAGAGAGAGAGAGAGAGATGGTAGCCTGTTGCCTTGCTAGAATCATGCACTATGTTGACTTTACTTCCATTCAGGTATTTCTGAAATAGAAACATGTTTCCTTACAATTTCACACCGGCAAGTTTTCATTTTGTACTCAGCTGGAGGGGGAAAAATTGTGTTGCATTTTATTTGTCTCCAAATAAATCACGGCATCCTGGTTGTTCTTAGAGAAATGACACATCTAAAATCTAGTATTGACTGTTTGGACCCTTAACTATGTAACTTGTATAATTGTAAATAAATAGATACTAAAAAATGTACAACTCTCTGGTTACTTCCTTCTGAAGACAATAGCAATAGCAGCTACACTTTCAGCCCTCTCTAAGCGGTTTACAGAGTCAGCATATTGCCCCCAACAACAATCCGGGTCCTCATTTTACCCACCTCGGAAGGATGGAAGGCTGAGTCAACCTTGAGCCGGTGAGATTTGAACAGCCGAACTGCAGAACTGCAGTCAGCTGAAGTAGCCTGCAGTGCTGCATTTAACCACTGCGCCACCTCGGCAAAATTGACTCCATCAAAAATAGTACTTGGACTTATATACCGCTTCACAGTGCTTCACAGCCCTCTCTAAGCAGTTTACAGAGTCAGCCTATTGCCCCCCAACAATCTGGGTCCTCATTTTACCGACCTCAGAAGGATAGAAGGCTGAGTCAACCTTGAGCCATTCAGGATCGAACTGCTGGCAATCAGCGGAATTAGCCTACAATACTGCATTCTAACCACTGTGCCACCACGGCTCTTCCTATAATTGTAAATAAATAGGTATTAGAAAAACACACAACTCTCTGGTCACTTCCTTCTCATGGCAAAATTGAGTCCACCAAAAATAGCAATAGCAGACTTATATATTGTTTCACAGTGCTTTCCAGCCCTCTCTAAGCGGTTTACAGAGTCAGCCTATTGCCCCCAACAATCTGGGTCCTCAATTTACCAACCTCAGAAGGCTGGAAGGCTGAGTCAACCTTGAGCCCATTAGGATCGAACTCCAGGCTGTGGGCAGAGCCTTGCCTGCAATGCTGCATTCTAACCACTGCACCACCAAGCTCCTTGAATATGTTTTCATTCATTCATTGTAGGGATGGGCAACCTAAGGCCCCAGTATTATAGTAGGGTCACACGAGTGGGGTTATGAGCACCCACGATGACGCTAATGTAAGTGGGGCTGCAAGCACCTGTGGCAATGCTCATGCGAGTGGGACCACAACCACCTGCGATGATGCTCACACGAGTGGGCCCATTATTGTCTGTGACAACGCTCATGCATGTGTGGCTGCAACTGTGACACTTGCACAAGTGGGGTTGTGCACGCATGAATGCGCAGGCCCTGTGGTGATTAGACTGCCCTCAGTCCAGTGGTGGGATTCAATTTTTTTTACTACCGGTTCTGTGTGCGTGGCTTGGTAGGTGTGGCAGGGGAAGGATAATGCAAAATCCCCATTCTCTCTCCACCCCACTAACCTCTTTTCCAGCTCCATTCTCCTGTTCAGGGCAACAAAGAAGATCAGCTGGGAGGCTGGAAGGCAGCGTGGCCATGGCCAGGCTATTTGCTGGTTCTCCAAACTACTCAAAATTTCCACTACTGGTTCTCCAGAACCTGTCAGAACTGGCTGAATACCACCCCTGCCCAAGGCCAGTAGTGGGTCACAGCCCACAGGTTGGGGACCCCTGCCCTCAATCATCCAAAAATTGAACATTTATTTAGAGAAATGACGAGGGGTGAAAAATAAGATAATACCGTTCATACATATAGTTTTTGATGATGCACGTATGAAGTACCATGAGGGAAACATATTTGATGACCAGAAGATGTTTTGTTGATAATTAGGGCTTAAAAATATATCTATATCTCTATCTCTATCTCTATCTCTATCTCTATCTCTATCTCTATCTCTATCTCTATCTCTATCTCTATCTCTATCTCTATCTCTATCTCTATATCTATATCTATATCTATATCTATATCTATATCTATCTAATCTATATCTATATCTCTCTATCTATATCTCTCTATCTCTATCTCTATCTCTATCTCTATATCTATATCTATATCTCTATCTCTCTATCTCTCTATCTCTCTATCTCTCTATCTCTATCTCTATCTCTATCTCTATCTATATCTATATCTATATCTATATCTATATCTATATCTATATCTATATCTATATCTATATCTATATCTATATCTATATCATCTATCTATCTCTATCTCTCTATCTCTATCTCTATCTCTATCTCTATATCTATATCTATATCTATATCTATATCTATATCTATCTCTCTATCTCTCTATCTCTATCTCTATCTCTATCTCTATCTCTATCTCTATATCTATATCTATATCTCTATCTCTATCTCTCTATCTCTCTATCTCTATCTCTATCTCTATCTCTATCTCTATCTCTATCTCTATATCTATATCTATATCTATATCTATATCTATATCTATATCTATATCTATCTCTCTATCTATCTCTCTATCTCTATCTCTATCTCTATCTCTATCTCTATCTCTATCTCTATCTCTATATCTATATCTATATCTATATCTATATCTATATCTATATCTATATCTATATCTATATGGACTTATAAAAAGGGAAATACATTCTATTAAGCATTTCCAGATATAGAATAGAATAGAATAGTATTCTTTATTGGCCAAGTGTGATTGGACACACAAGGAATTTGTCTTTGGTGCATATGCTTTCAGTGTACCTAAAAAGACAAGATACATTCTTCACAAATCATAAGGTACATCACTTAATGAGAGTCATAGGGTACAAGTAAGCAATCAGGAAACAATCAATATCAATATAAATCGTAAGGATAAAGTTATAGTCCTGCAATCATAAGTGGGAGGAGATGGGTGATAGGAACGATGAGAAGATTAATACAGCCTTAGAGATGACAGTGGTGAGGGAATTATTTGTTTAGCAGAGTGATGATATTTGGGGGGAAACTGTCCTTGTGTCTAGTTGTTCTGGTGTGCAGTTCCCTATAGTGTCATTTTGAGGGTAGGAGTTGAAACAATTTATGTCCAGGATTTGAGGGGTCTGTAAATATTTTCACGGCCCTCTTTTTGACTCATGCAGTGTACAGGTCCTCAATGGAAGGCAGGTTGGCAGGAATTGTTTTTTCTGCAGTTCTGATTATTCTCTGAAGTCTGTGTCTGTCTTGTTGGGTTGCAGAACCGAACCAGACAGTTATAGAGGTGCAGATGATGACAGACTCAATAATTCCTCTGTAGAACAGAATCAGCAGCTCCTTGGGCAGTTTGAGCTTCTTGAGTTGGCGCAGAAAGAACATATATATATATGATTTTTACAACCCCTGGTAAGCCCCAATTATGGGAGGAAGCTAACTGCTTCCATCAGCACAAATAAACACACACACACACACACACACACACACACACACACATATATATATATATATGTATATATTATATATTAATATATTATTATATATTATACACATAAGCACATCAACAGAACACATAAACACATTAACAAAAATAACCACATAATTTAAAAACAACATAGGAACAATAAGTTCCATCATATATCATACAGCAGTTCCGGTTGCGTTTGTAATCTCATTACTCATTATCCCTTTTTATATACATTTCTTAATTTATTTATACTTAGCTACTTATGATCAGGCATTATTTGCCTATATTGTGCTTTATATTTTTACTGTCATCTATTCTCTTACATGCAGTTATAGGTATACATTCACATATTTATTCTTTTTCTTTGCCATTCTTATATTATTATTATTCCATTTAAAAGGGTATAAGATATAATTTGGAATGTATCATTTACCATCCTTCGCACTTGCTATGACACCACCTTATTTTCTCTTTCTTTTCTTTTCTCCCTCCCTTCCTTCTCTACTTCCTTCCTTCCTCCTCTCCTTCCCCTTCTTCCTTCCCTTACTTCTCCCCTACTCCTACCCTCTGTCTTCTCCTTCCTACCCTCTCACCTTCTCCTTTTCTCTCTTCCTCCCTCCTCTCCTTTTCTTTCTCTCCCTCCCACTCACCTCTCCTTACTTCTTTCTTCTTCCCCTACCTCTCCTCCACATTTCTTCTTCCTCTCCTACTGTCTCTCCTTCTCTCTCTCTCTCTCCAACCCTCCACTTCTTTCCCTTCCTTCGTCCCTCCATTCTCTACTTCCTTCCTCCCCTCCTTTCCTTCCTTCTTCCCTTCCTTTCTTTTTCTATCATGTGTGTCTCTTTCAAATCCAGTTTATGTTTTCTTGGGGTTGTTATTTCCACAGGTATCATTTCCTTTTTTCTCTATCATTCTACTGTCTATATGCCTGTCTAGGAGCCGAGATGGCGCAGTGGTTAAATGCAGCACTGCAGGCTACTGCTAGATCAGCAGTTCAGCGGTTCAAATCTCACCGGCTCAGGGTTGACTCAGCCTTCCATCCTTCCGAGGTGGGTAAAATGAGGACCCAGATTGTTGGGGGCAATATGCTGACTCTCTGTAAACCGCTTAGAGAGGGCTGAAAGCCCTATGAAGCGGTATATAAGTCTACTGCTATTGCTATTGCTATATGCCAGCTATCATCCTGATTTGATTTCACCTATCATGACCCCCTTGTTTTACTCATAATTATTATTTTTGAGAGTTATTCTATTCTTTCAATGTTTTTTATTTCTTTGCTCCATCCATCTATACCAATTAACCCATATCTGGTCTACTTTCAATTTCTTAGGAATATTAAACATCTGGGCTCTTTTGTCTGTGTGTGTGTGTGTGTGTGTGTGTGTGTGTGTGTGTGTGTGTGTGCATTCAGTCCATTCAGGTTTATCGACATAATTGTTATTTCTTGATCCATCTCTAGTTGAGATTATTTCTTCTGCTTCTAGTTTGTATCTGACTTTTCCCTCTCGTGCCTTCCTTCTCTGCTCTCTCTCTTTCTTGCCTCTGTTCTTCTCTCCTGCTTCTTTCGCTGTCTTCTGATGTTTCTTCCACTTGACCTCTGTCCTCTTTGCTTCCTTGTTTTCCTTCCCTATTACAGTGTTCTTCATAGAATTTGTGTGCTTCTTCTAAATTCTCTATCTTATATCTTTTTCCTTCCCAAGATACCAGAACCCCTTCTGGTACCAGCCATCTGTACATTATTCTGTTTTTATTCAACTCGTTTGTTAAAAATTGGTATTGCCTGCATTGTTCCCGGATTCTCCGTGGGATCTGTTTAAGCATGGTCAGCTCTTTTCCCTGTAATATAATCGTCTCTCTCTGGTTTTTTTTGTACACTTCATCTCTGGCAGTTTTCTTAGTGAATCTTACATGTACTTCTCTCGGGAGCCTAGAACATTTTTTGTTGTGCTTTTTTGTGATGTTTTTGAAGTTAGGTGTCCATTTTAGGTCTAGAAATCTGAATATCTGGGAAAGGAAGGATGAACTAAGGAATGAAATGAGCCCCCATTGTCTCTGCATAATAAAACGAAAGCCTGATGAGGACAGCTGAGGGAAGGCTGGGCACAATGGTTTAGTGGCTAAGAGGTTGAGGTAGGACTGCTGTGATTCAAGTTCATATCTGTTCACATCTTCCTCAGCCAGGAAAGCTTACTGGGTAGCTTTGGGCAAAGCACTCTCTTTCAGCCCTCTTTCAATAATTTTTTAATCACTTTTTCATCAGCACCCATCAAAATTTTATCTAATTCAGTCATTTTATCATAGGAACCATCCGTTTTATGATCTTTATCATATCTAGATTGCATTTGCACATATGAAAACCAATTCATTCCTATTCCTTCCTGTTTCAACTCTTGCATAGATTTAAGTTCACCCTCTGCATTTAATATTTCACTATATCTAACTGTTTGTTCCTTTTGTATATTATTGTGTAGGAAGTTATCACTCAACCCTCTCCCAGGAAAATGAAATATCCTAGGAAATATTGAAAAGGCAGAATATTTTTCTGGATGTGAAAAGAAAGAAACATGTTTTAAAAGACAGAATAGCTGTCTGTAGCTTCCTGCCCATCCCCACTTTGTCAATGGGCAATTAAGAAGGCCAAGCTAGTCCCTTAACATAATAAAGATTTTGCCACTTCAGCTCCAGGGGGATGGGATTAAAGCATTATAATATTGGCACTTTACCCAACTCCCCACATGGCATCTGAGAACTCAACCAAACCTGGATTCAAAACGCAGCCTAGAGAGTTGCCCCTGCATGGCCCCATGGGAGTCTGACAACCAATCAGAATACAAGCTCAAGATCAAAGGCCAGAGAGGACATAAAATCAAGGACTCAGCATCTCAGTCCTTCCTTCTCTTCTTCTCCACCAACATTGAAGCATGTGATCACCTTTTCTATTCAGGGCTCAAGCCATGTGGTCCTGTCCACCAATAAACCATCTTTCCAAGCAGCCTCCATGTCTCCAGTGTCTTCTTCCCCACTTGGAGCCGAACCCAGAAGAACATTTCTTTCAACAATTGGATATGAAAAAGCTTCAATAGTTGATAGCCAGACTGGAATTTTTAAATAATATTGCCTTTTGATCTTCTCCCAGTTCAGTAACAAAACCTCCCATAAATAGTGTCTTCTAAAATAACCATGTGTTTTAGTTCCCTTATACCATAAAAAAGCATGCCATCCCAACAGTAAATCATGTCCTTCTACAGTCAATAATCTGGAATTCCTTAATATTATCCACTCCTTAACCCACATCAGACTTGTTGCCTGGTAGTATAATTCCCAGTTAGGTAAGACCAATCCTCCTCTTATTCTAGCATCTGATAACAATTTTAATTTTATTCTTGCTTTTCCCTCTGCCAAATAAATTTCAGCACTATTTTATTTAATTCGTCAAAATAGTCTTTCCCTAATCTAATTGGAATTACGAATATAAGATTCTGGGTAGGATGTTCATTTTGATTGTAGATATTCTCCCTATCATTGATAGTTGTAGGTTTTCCCATTTCATCAAGTCAGTCACAATCTGCTGCTTAAGTTTATGATAATTATTCTCTTTGAATGTGCTGCATCTTGCAGTTAAGTATATCCCCAAATATTTGACCTTATCTGTGACTTGAATCTCCAAAGTTTCCACCAATTCTTCCTTTTGATGATATATTCTTGATGATAATTTGCTCTTGATCATCTCTTAATTGCAATATTTTCTTTGATTCTCTCTCTTCATTTCAATTTATATGCCAACCATCTGCCTGGTTTGTTTGCATTTTCGAAGTAATTCTGTTTAACACCTCTATTTTTTGTGCTAGTTCCTCCTTTTCCAGCAAGTCCATTTTGTGCTTATTTATGTCCATTTTTATTTTAATGTCCTTTTTTGTGGGGATTTCTGTAATTCTTTTTCAAGAACTTTATAGTCATTCTCTAAACCTTTAAAGATTTGTTTTTTCTTTATATTTCTCTTTCTTGTGTAGTCTATTATCAAGCCTCTGGTATAGGCCTTTATTGTATCCCAAAGGTTCTGCATCGATGTGTCTTTTCTGTTTTCTTTGAAAAAGAAGGCCAATTCTTTTTCCATTTTCTGTACAAAATCCTTCTCTTTTAATATAGTATTATTTAAAGTCCATCTAGATCTTTTCCTTTGTCCTTTCCATTTAATTGTAATTGGATTGTGATCTGCCCAGGTTCTTGTTTGAATCTCAATTTCAATTCCATTATTGATCTTTTTCCTCCTGCAGGTGAAGAGGAGGGGGTTGTTGTTGCGGAGCCAACAATTGTTATTTTTTTACTCATCTTCAAAGATTTTGTTTGTGTTTTAAAAAAGAAAGAGGGAAAGAAAAATTGGGAGCAAAAAGAAGAAAAAGAACAATCCCCAAATAAAAATATAGATATAAAAATTCAAAAATTATGAAAAGGAAAAAGAAAAAGAAAAAAGGAAACAAAAAAGTGTTTAAGTTTTCCCTTAGTCCAATTCACTTAAAAGAAGCTAACAAATGACTCAAAAAAATTCAAAAAGAAAAAGGAAACAAAAAGGAGTCACAACTTCCATATCAGAGTAAGGTAAACACTGCGACCAAAAAAGAAGAAAAAGAATTCAAAGCTTTTATAAGATGAAAGCCTTTCCAAGGTCACTCTGAGCTTTCCCTTAAAAAAAATTATTTTTCTTTCAAGGTAAATTTCCAGACACTGAAAGTTTCACAAGGAACACCTGCATAAACAACTATGTTCCTCTCACTATCAAGCCTTGACTAAGTAACCTTGAAAAGAACAGCTTCTCTCCAAACATTCATGCAAAAATAAAAACATTGTTTCAAATCCACTAGGTGGCAGTGATACTTGTTTCCCACTCTCAGTCTTTGTCTTTTACGTTCTGCCTTTTACTTTTTAAAAAAATAGAAAAAGGAAAGCCAGGTAAAGGAAAATAGTATAGTTGATTAAGCAAAAGTAAAAAAGGGGGAAATTCTTAGACAGTTAAAACTTAATTATATCAATGTTTCCAAAGAGTCCAATAAAGAAAGTAGAAAAAAAGCGCAAAGAGCCAATCCAATTTAAAAAGTGAATTACAATGAAAGTCCAATCAGGCTTCTGGCAATAAAAAGGGAAAAAAGGAAACCTTCAATTGACTATGCCTTAAATCCACCGCTTGCTCTCTCTCCAGTCTTTATTTTAAGTTAAGTCTCCAGATTTAGGGTGTTCTCTCTCCAATGAAGAAAAAAATGTAAAACTCTCACCAAAACGACATGCTTCTCTCCTGCCGTTGCGTTATGGAGCTGCCAGCAGTTCCAGCAGCCTAATGGCTGACTCGTAGTCACCGGCAAGAGGGGCTTTTTCCCGGATCACCAGAGACTTTGTGGGTGTCTCTGGGATCAACAGGATATACCCCTATCTATCACCATCTCTATGGGGTGGTTTAGGTCCAATTGGACCGTCCAGGTGACCAGAATTCGGCGATGATCCTGGAGCCCCAGTAAAGTCTGTTGTTTCACCGCAATGTCAAGATTCTCCCTTGTAATCCAGTTTTAATATAGTCCTTGACTGATGAACACAACTGAGCCTAAAATTTCTGTTGCTAAGTGAAACAGTTGTTAAGTGAATTTTGCCCCATTTTAAGACCTTTCTTGCCACACTTGCTAAGCAAATCACTGCAGCTGTTAAGTAAGTAACACTGACTTCCCCACTGACTTTGCTTGTCAGAAAGTTACAAAGGGAGATCACATAACTCCGGGATCCTGCAAGCGTTATAAATATGAGTCAGCGGCCAAGTGTTCAAATTTGGGTTATGTGGTCCTGGGGATGCTGCAATGCTCATAAGTGTGAAACGGTCATTTATTAGCACCATTGTAACTTTGAATGGTCACTAAATGAACTGTTGTAAGTCAAAGACTATCTGTACATCCAATTACCCATCTATCTAACTTGGTTTCAAGAAGCTTCCAATGGCTTCTCTCTGTCTTTCTCTGTTGGCAGAACCACTAGCCCAGCTTTGTATGCTTCAACTATGTTGAAGGCATCATGATGTAAAAAAAAGTAGGATTTTTAAAAGATGATAATACAGATAAGTTAAGGTAAGGTAAGGTAGGATAGGACAGGATAGGATGAAGAGAGGAGGCGATAGAAGAAAAGAGAAGATGACAAGACAAGACAAGATGAGGCTAGACAAGACAAGACAACCTTTATTGTCACTTTTTTGTTCTGTGAACACACTGGCACATATTAACAATGAAATTCTGACAGAGATGGGTTGCTCCCAGTTCGGCCGAACCAGTAGTGGTGGTGGTGGGAGGCTCCGGTCACCTGTCTGGACACTTCTGCATATGCGTGGAAGCGTTGCACACGCACGCGTGAGCACATGCACGAGCAAACCAGTAGCAAACCGGTTAGAAACCCACCACTGAATTACGATGCCTTGTCTCAAAAGACAATAAACATTCAGACCCGTGATGGAAGCCTTTTTTTTGGCACAGGCAAAATAAGGGCACTCGTAAAACAAGAAGGGAAAGACTGAAAGATTGAAAATGTCTGTAAGAACGCAAGCCAACTCATCCACACACTCCTTAAGAACACATCCAGGAATATTATCCAGGCCTGTTAACTTTTGGCAAATGTCCTCCAGACTGAGGTAACATTAAAACTAAGACTTGCTCATCAGGATAGGGCATAGCTTTCCTTGCAAGAGGACTACTGATGTCTCAAATCTTCAAAAAAAATGTGTTCAGCTTATTTAAAAATGTCCTTCTCATCCTCACAAGACGATGTATGGAGCCACCTTATGGTCTGTAATGGCCTGGATCCTTTGCCACATATGGGTTGTGTTTGTAAGGTTCTGAACTTTCTGACAATGGGCTTGCTTTGCTGTTCTTATGGCACTTTCCAAATTGGCTCTAGCTGTTCTAAGCGCCAGCATATTGCCGGATTTAAAAGCCACGTTGCGTGCTTTCAATATCTTGCAAACCGCATATGTCATCCATGTTTTTTCATTAGCACACAAACACACACACACACACAGACACCACGCATACACATGCACACCTGCAGCAGAGGTGGTAGTCTGCTGGTTTGCACCAGTTCAGGCGAATTGGTAGTGGTGGTGGGAGGCTCCATCCACCTGCCCTAACGTCATCATGGATGCTCTACGCATGTAAACTGGTAGCGAAGGTGTTCTGATCCCCTCCTCCATCCAGTAACGAATGCCGAGACAAGCTTAGCTGGAATTCCACAGCACTTTATTAGCAGGGAACATAAATCTCAGTGGCTGAAAGCCCAAACATAATAAACAGATAAGAACATTGGCAGCAACTCAGACTTCGACAGATACAGATAACAGCTTCTCCAGCGTTAAGAATGAAGTTGAATCCTGCAAACCAAACTCCTCCCAGAGTCTCTCCTTAAATACAATCTTGAGAAGAACCTAATTACAACCACCTGGTCCAATTATCTTTTGTATCTGCGTAGCTGTTCTCTACGTCGATCTGCCCGGCGTTGCCAGGCATCCAGGACCACCTCCCTTGTTTCCTCGCTACTGCTCCAAGGCCTGATATCAGGAGCACACTCCCTTTGGCTCTCAACGCTGCTCCATGCTTCAGGCACCTCCTCGTGGCCAACCAGCCTCTCTGCGTCCTGCTCAGAGTCAGAACCTTGTCCAGGGTCCTCCACCTCTTCCAGAGCCGACTCATAAGGCCCCTCACTGTCGGAGTCTGTTTGCAGCTCCAATGGCTCCTCCTGGGCCACAACACGAAGGTAAGAGGATTTCATGCCTGACCTGCAGCCATATTGGAGCATCTTCAGGGCTGCCCCAGCAAGGCAGTTGGAGCTGTGGGAACAGGAGGGAGGGGAATAGGGATAGCTGGGAACGTGTAGCCAACGTGAACCAAGGATGTTCCCACTAGAGTTGGGACTGTGACCTGATTGACCATGTGGTGGATGTGTGGACGGGGGAAAGAACTTGGGGTTTGATTTGGGTGGGGAAAACTTTGGGTCTTTCAGACAGGGGTGAGATTCAACCGGTTTGAACCAGTTTGGGCGAATTGGATGCTAATTTTACATCTGGCTTGCTGAACCGGTAGTTGCAAGGACTGGCTGGCCCCACCCATCTCTTCCCAGGAGTATCCCCGCAGCCTGTTTTGGATGCCAGGTAAGTGCAGGGCCCGCATGGAAGCTCTGGGAGGATGAAAAACTGGCCTCCCGGAAGTTCCCGAAGTTCCTCCTGGAGGCTCAAAGGAAGCCTCTGGAGCCTGGGGAGAGTGAAAATGCCCCTCCTGCCATGGTGCAGGAGGCTGAGTAGAGCATGCCCACATGGCCATGCCCACCTAGCAACTGGGCAGAGAACCGGTTGCTAAACTTTTTGAATCCCTCCCCTGCTTTCAGAGTTGGGTTTTCACCAGCTGTGCCAATATGACATGCCTAATAAATTCATACTTTGAGGAAACTTCAGGTCTCAGAGTTTTGATTGAGTTGGGTCTGTTACTTGGAACCCTGACACACTCATTTTTATGTGTGATTCACTTCCAGTCTAATATGGTAAGGCAGCATTTGCAAAAGAACTCAATGAGATGAAGGAGTATGTTATCATGGCCACGAAGCAAGTCCATCTTCTACTCAGATTCTGGCAGCTGATAATCATGGAAGAAAGATATTTTCCAAGATCAAGTAAGCTTCCATTCCATATAGTAGAGTCCTTGATTTATGACCTCAGTCCTGGATTCGTCCTTGATTTATGATCACAACTGGGGCTGGAAGTTCCATTGCTAAGCATTGTGGTCATTAAGTGAGTTGTGTCTGATTTTACTTTTTACACACACACACACACACACACACACAGCCTTGGCAGTTGAATGTATCTTCCCTTATTGATTCTGCTTGTCAGAAGCCTCCAGGGAAGGTTGCAGATAACAACCATATGTCCCTGAGACATTGCAAACGTTATAAAGGCATGACAGTTGCCAAGCACCCAAATGTTGATAACATGACTGTGGGGATGCTGCGAAAGTCATAAATGCGAGGACTGGGTGAGACTTCTCCCCAAGATGGCTGCTGAAGGGCGAGGAACTTTCTTTCTCTTACCCACCCTCTGCTGTGTTTGCTGCCAGAGCTGGTTCTTTGGCGGTCTGGCCCCCTGGGATTTGAATGGGGGTATTTAGGAAAGGACCCTACTGAGTTTTGTTCAGTTCTGCTGAACAAAACTCCTCATTGGTGACAAGAAGAGCATCCAGCCAGTAATCACTCACCTCCATTCAGTTGCCCAGACTCCAAGGGGAATCTTGAAGATTGAAGATCCCTATGGGAGCAGGTGGAAAGTTTAATAGTCTTTTCAACATCTTTTCCAACCAGCACAACATTTTCGGAAGCAAGCCTATGTCTTTAATTGTTAAATGTTAAATGTTAATTGTCTGGCTAAATGCTGATTTATTCCCCCCACTGCTGTTTTTTCTGCTTTCTGTTTTGATTAGACAGAGAAGGACGAGGCTGACACTCAGGGTGTGCGCAAGAAGAGACTGTTTGGCAAAATGGAGTCTTTAGATGAATTTTTTTCTAAAAGGTTTGATGAATTCATAGAGACTGTGGAAAACATTCTCAAGAAACTGAACCTTTAATACTTTAAACCTACAAAAAGAACTTGTTTTCAAAGCAGTAGACTCGTTGGAAGAAATATGGACTCAGAAACTACGCAGACTAGAGAAAATATTCAGAACCAATACGAATGTGAATTCTCAGCAATAAATTGACCAGGAAGAAACATGGTCTCAGAAATAATAGAGTCAACTTCACGCATATTTTTATACTTCAATATATTTTTTATTATGGGACATGGAGGCTCAGTGGCTAAGACACTGAGTTTGTCGATCAGAAATGTCAGCAGTTTGGTGGTTTGAATCCCTAGCGCCACGTAATAGAATGAGCTTCCATTACTTGTCCCAGCTTCTGCCAACCCAGCAGTTCGAAAGCATGTAAAAATGCAAATAGAAAAATAGGGGCCACTTTTGTGGGAAGATAACAGTGTTCTGTGCACCTTTGCCATTTAGTCATGCTGGCCACAGGACCACATAGATGTCTTCGGATAGCACTAGTTCTTCAGCTTTGAAACGAGGATGAGCACTGTTGCCTAGAGTCAGGAATGACTAGCACATATGTGCGAGATGAACCTTTACCTATATTTATTATTATTGTTTTTCCTGTTAATTTTTTTGTTAATATTATATATAGATGGCAGGCTAATAATTTGTAAATAGATTTAGTAGTTTAAAATTATTTTGACCTGTTTCTCAAGATGTGGGAAACTAACATTGTTCTATTATATTAATCAACATTCAACTAGGGAGGATAATATATGTATATGTATTAAGTCTTTTTTAAGACTAACACATATACACACCAGTGGTGGGTTTCAAAAATTTTTGGAACCTACTCTGTGAGTGTGGTCTTCTTTGTGGGAGTGGCTTGCTGGCCATGTGACTGAGTGGGAGGGGCTTGCTGGCCATGTGACCGGGTGGGAGTGGCCTTCCGGCCATGTGATCGGGTGGGAGTGGCCAAGACGATGTCACTGAATTCTTTGCTCCAATGGATGAACTACAATAACATTAAAATAACTACAAAAACAATAAAAGAGCTACTTACAGTAGGAAGATGACTGTTCTTGCCAGTCTTCAGTATCACTGACTCCAATGAATGGGCTGCACAAAGAAGAGACACAGAAATGAGCTCTTTCAATGCCATCATTGGGATGAAACCAGCATACAAAACAATAAATACAGCTACTAACAGAGGGAAGATTAGCACCTTGCTGGTCTTCTGCACCACCACCTCACCACCTTGCTCAGTGGTGGGTTTCAAAAAATTTTGGAACCTCTTCTGTAGGTGTGGCCTGCTTTCTGGGTCCACTGGTGGAACCTCTTCTAACCGGTTTGGTAGATTTGACGAACCGATTCTACCGAATAGGTGCGAACTGGTAGGAACCCATCTCTGATACACACACTACTCCCTAGAATGTGTATATGTGTTAGTCTTAAAAAAGACTTAATCCATATACACATACTATCCTCTCTAGTTTCTTTCTTTTTTCATGTTCGTTGTGTTTTCTCTACTTTTGTCCATTTTAAAAATATTTTGTATTTTAATTTTCTTTGAATAAGCTAAATATTATATAGGATAAATGCAAGTATTGGTCATAAGACTTTTTTCAGTCTTCAAATGATCATTAAATGAATGGTCATAAGTCAAGGATTACCTGAAAGTTCTTGCCATGTTCACAGATGAAAAGAATAGCTGAACAATAATCTAGAACTTGTCATATTGTTGTGGATCAGGCTCAGTTGAATTCAGATTACAGAGACTCCATCCAAAATCTCTTCCTCAAAATTAGGAGTTTAAAAAGTCTTAGTCAAAGCAAATGTTTGCAGTACCCACTGTTAGTCCCACCACCACCACCAACAACCCCTAAGAAAGCCATGTGGCAATTCTTCTAAGTAGATTTCTTTATTGTTTCATACCTATAGACAGAATCTTGCTAAACTGAAGCACTCTGCTATCGTCATCCTGCATAAACTGAGAACTATTAAGGAGGAGCTGTTTTCTTTCTCTCACACAAACATTTTCAACTGAGAGACCTCTTAGTCATCTGGAATGTGCCCCCTCCCTCCTGGGAATCCATACTGCATCCATCACATCAACCTATCATTGGAGGAAATATAAAATACTTTGTGGAGAGCTGGAGTCACGCCAAGCCACTTTCTGCAGCAGTTAGGATCCCAACCTCCCAGCAGGACAACTTTTGGGGCTATTTGATCCACCTTCAAAATAAATGGAACCTGGTATGCCAAGTTGCCATTATATGTCTCCCATAAAGTACCACAAAAGTACAGTAATTCCTGGAAATCTCAGGGAAAATAATTAACATGCACCTTAGAACAAATAGGTTGCCAGTGTTTAAAGGTAAAGGTTCCCCTTGCATATATGTGCTAGTCATTCCCGACTCTAGGGGACGGTTTCATCTCTGTTTCAAAGCCGAAGAGCCAGCGCTGTCCAAGACGTCTCCGTGGTCATGTGGCCGGCATGACTAAACACCGAAGGCATGCGGAACACTGTTACCTTCCTTACCAAAGGTGGTTCCTATTTTTCTACTTGCATTTTTACATGCTTTAGAACTGCTAGATTGGCAGAAGTTGGGACAAGTAACTCACTCCATTATGCGACACTAAGGATTCGAACCACTGACCTTCTGATCAACAAGCTCAGTGTCTTAGCAACTGAGCCACCGTGTCAGTGCTTAGACAGCAGCTATTTTGGCCACTTGCCACCAACTCTTTTTTCTCTGAATGTCACCTCATCCTCCTTTCTGCCAGGAAGATGCATCAGAACTGGTGACGCACAGCTTTGGATGAAAAATCACAGTCCTGAAAAGAGATAATTAGGGACTAATTGTCATTTGATAGGAGGAGCAGGAAAAAAGATGATTGGGACTAATTGTTATTTTATAAGAACAGCAGTTATAAAGCATTTGCAATTTTCTTGCAAAAGTAAAGGCAGATTTCTTGATCTTGTGGCATCTTTCAAATGCCTTGGATTACAGAACTCACCATCTCCAGACAAGAGAAATGGTTTGTGCTGGATGGCAAGGCAGCTGCTGTGGTCTACTAGTTGGAAAATACCAGACCCAAGACAGTTCCAGCTCCACTACATGTGAAGAGAAGTCACTTCATGTATGTTCACTCAATCAATAATGGGTGTTTAATGATGGCTGCTATCTCTCACTATATACTGTAGCCATCCTGTCTTTTAATATTTTTTAGATAAAACACATGTGTGTTTGTCACGATGGGTTGTATGGTTAGAAACTTCTCACCACAAGGTAAATTCTCAGTTCATTGTTAAGAATGTCTTTTCATCTGAAATCTATCCAAATGTATTACCATATTTTTCGGAGTATAAGACACATTGGAGTATAAGACACACCAAGGTTTTGAAGAGGCGAATAAAAAAAGGTTTTGCACTCTGCAAACCTCCCAAAAACGGCCGGTTTTTCACAAAAACGAGCCCTTTTTTTTTTCTTTCAAAAAAAGGGCATGAATAGCCTTTAGGAGGCTTATAGAGTGCTCTTGGAGGCTGGGGGGGGGGCAAAATTGAGCACTTTCAGAGTGCTCCCCCAGGAGCACTCTGAAAGCCTCCTTAAAGCTATGCATGACCATTCTGGTGAAGGCGTCGGGGTTTCAGGAGGCAAAAAATGCTGTATTCAGTGTATAAGATGCACCCAGATTTTCAGCCTCTTTTTTGAGGGAAAAAGGTGCATCTTATACTCCAAATAATACAGTATATCTGCTCACTATCCCCCACACTCTTTTAAAAATACAGTTTCTGTTGAATGGCAACTACTGATTCCTTGTCTTTGTCTCCTTCCCTTCCCTCCCTTATAACTTCCCCAATCCAAAAAACATTCAACGTTAACAAAAAGAAACCAAAAAACTCCCCTGTAGGCAAATTAGAACAGTACAAAAAAAAAACCCAACAATAATCACAACAAGTCAAATATATATATATTGTTAATATATCACTTCTTTGGCAAATGAACTACTCTCAATCATTTACCAAAGAAAATATATTTAAAAATAATAATGTAACCCATCAGCAAGGAGATAACTAATGCAATGTGTAGACTTCTCATTTTCCAAGACCCACCCCCACTCCGTACACACCATTTTGCACATGATATGACTGAGGGCCACACCTACTATTCCAAACAAGGTATTTATTATAGCTTCAAAATGACATTTGTGAATTCGAAATAAGCTACATGCCAAGTCTTTCAGAAGCTATAAAAGGGAGATGGATATTCTCCGCGCATGAGACATTCAACTCAAGCCACAATGGTTAGAATACAAAGACACTTCCTGGTTGCATTATGGATTATGCTTTCTCTGAATGCCTACGTGAGGACCCAAGGTAGGATTTTCGTATTTCATGGATCCATTATTTCTAGTTTGTATTAATGCTCCTGTAAATAGCACGGGTCACTTGAAATTTGGGATCATTCATATATCCATTTTGGATGAAATGGTTCCTTGGCCAACATCTATCTGAAAATACAACCTGCCATGAAAATAAGCCCCAGCCTAGTTTTTTTATCTGTGTCCCTAATATAAGCCCTACCCAAAAAAGTCCTAGTGAAGGGATGGGGATGGCCAGCATAGGAGGCAGCGAGTGTGTGCGGTCCGGTGGTGTCCCCCCAATGAGCAAAAAACAGCCTGTTTTTCGTCAAAATGGGCCCGGTTTTTGTCAAAAAAATTGCATGCATAGCCTTTAGGAGGCTTATAGAGTACTCCTGGGAACTAGGGTTGGGGGGCATTTTTCACTCATTTCTGCCTACCCCAGCCCCTAGGAGTTCTCTGAAAGCCTTCTAAAGGGGTCTGCACAGCCATTTGGGTGAAGAGGGTGGGGTTTCGGGTCACAAAAAATGCTGTATTCAGTGTATAAGATGCACCCAGATTTTCAGCCTCTTTTCTGAGGAAAAAAGGTGTGTCTTATACGCCGAAAAATAAAGTAGGTCTTATTTTCAGGGAAACACAGCAGTCTGGCTTGGGGAGGATGTTGAGAAAGGAAAAACAAGAACTTATCCTAAATAAGTCCTCTTGTCACAGTCTTGTTTTGCGTGAAGGTTCAGATCTCCAACTGAAAGAATCAAGTTGGAGATCACGGGGAACATCTCACCCTACGTCCTTGAAGCAGTTGTCACCAGACTCCAAGGCCAGGATGTAATCTGACTTGGTAAATGGTAACTTTTTGTATTTAAGGAAAAAAAGCAAAGCTACTCAGGATAATACAGGTAGTTCTCACTAATGACCACCATTGGGATCAGCAACTTCATTGCTAACTTTAAAATAGAATAACAGAGTTGGAAGGGAACTTGGAAGTCTTCTAGTCCAACCCACTGCTCAGGCAGGAAACTCTACACCACTTCAGACAAATGGTTATCCAACATCTTCTTAAAAACTTCCAGTGTTGGAGCATTCACAACTTCTGGAGGCAAATAGTTCCACTGATTAATTGTTCTAACTGTTAGGAAATTTCTCCTTAGTGCTAGGTTGTTTCTCTCCTTGATTAGTTTCCACCCATTGCTTCTTGTTCTGCCCTCAGTTGCTTGGAGAATAGTTTGACTTCCTCTTCTTTGTGGCAGCCCCTGAGATATTGGAAGACTGCTATCATGTCTCCCCTAGTCCTTCTTTTCATTAAACTAGACATACCCAGTTCCTGCAACCGTTCCTCAAATGTTTTAGTCTCCAGTCCCCTAATCCTCTTTGTTGCTCTTCTCTGCACTCTTTCTAGAGTCTCCACATCTTTTCTACATTGTGGTGACCAAAACTGAATGCAGTATTCCAAGTGTGGCCTTACCAAGGCATTATAAAGTGGTATTGACACTTCACAGTCATTGAGCAAGATATCACTCTCCATTAGTTCTGCTTGTCAGAAGCCAGCTGTGAAATGTGCAAATGATGATTGCGTAACTGCAGGGATTCTGCAATGGTCACATTTGCATAGGCTAGTCTTAAAGTTACTGTTTCAGCACTGGTGTAACTTTGAACAGACATTATACGGGGCAGTTGTTAAATGAGTATTCTTGGCAAATCTAACAAATCATTTGACTTTAATAATGGGATTGGAAAACTTGAAAGAAAGAAGTAAAGGCTTGACTTACAACCAGTTAGTGATTGATCAAAGTTACTGTAGCACTGAGAAAAGTGATTTATGCCCATTTTTAACACTTACAACCTTTGCAACGTCACCCTGATCACATGACCAACATTTGGACACTTGGCAACGGGTTCATATTTATGACGGTTGCAGTGTCCCGGGGTCATGTGATCAAGGTTTGTGATCTTCTGACAAGCAAAATCAATGGGGAAGCCAGATTCACTTAACAACCATGTAACTAACTTAACAACTGCTGTTATCCATTTAACAATTGTGGCAAGAAAAGTCGTAAATTGGGCAAAACTCATTTAACAAATGTCTCACTTAGCGACACAAATTTTGAACTGTGTCGTAAGTCCAAAATTGTTGTAGTCGTAAGCCAAGAACTCCCTGTATGCTTCTTCCCAAAAAGAAATGAAGAAAAAAAATTCTAGTGAGGTCAATTTAATTGTCCCTAGCTGGTACTGGAAAAAATAATAACTCCGTTTCATTACTTAAATAAGGAAAAACAAATTACCAATAGAAGATAATATTTGTCATTCAGGGTTGAACTGTGGGTCT
Source organism: Thamnophis elegans (assembly GCF_009769535.1). NCBI lineage: Eukaryota > Metazoa > Chordata > Lepidosauria > Squamata > Natricidae > Thamnophis > Thamnophis elegans. The sequence continues at coordinate 148,294,046 of NC_045542.1, read as the reverse complement.
GTGGTGCTCCCTGAGCTCGGTTGTTTACGGTAGTTGCAAATTTTTCATTACCCAACTAGGTACCATCATCAGTATTGGGAGGGAATGCGATTTGAAACCCCCACGTCCTTCTAGCACTTTTGCGGTTACCTACCCTGTTTTCCCCAAAATAAGACCTCCCCAGATAATAAGCCCAATCGGATTTTGAGCACATGCACTAAAATAAGCCCTCCCCAAAAAATAAGTCCTCCCCAAAAATATTGCAACAGAGCAGCAGCCTTGAGGTGACCACGCTTGCTGCCTCCTGCACCTCAAAAATAATAAGACCTCCCCGAAAATAAGGCCAAGTGCTTATTTCGGGGATGAAAATAAAATAAGACATTGTCTTATTTTGGGGAAAACACGGTAGTCTAGTGTCGACCTCACCCTATTCCTAAGAGGTCTTTAAGCGGCGTGCATAAGCGCACCAGTGTGCCTACCGTCCCTGTCCTAATATTCCCTTATATTTGTATTCATTTCATGTATTCATAATCATGTTTATACTTACATCTGTTATCTAATTCATGCTTGATGAGATCAATCAATCAATCAATAAAAATAAATAAATAAGTATTGGGAAATGCCCCACTCCTTTCTAGCACTGATGATGTTACCCGGTTTGGTAATGAAATGTCTGCAAGAGAACAACCAAGTTCAAAGAGCATCCCAGAGCCCACAGAGAAAAAAATAATAATGTATACACACTTTCCCTAACAAATAGAAATGCTGGATGAAACTTTTAAAGGAAGCTGGTTCAAATTCATCTGGCAATACAAATTGCCCTGCTTCAAGTCTTTAATATATTGTGTTTCTTTATGTCAAGCATTTGAAAAGTTTTGTCACTAACATCTCTGCTGCTATGAAGTTCTGCAGAAACAAAATCATCCAAATTCACCACGAATAAAATTTATGAGATATGAACAGGATATGAGTCAATGTGTGCAGATGGGGTTCCTTCCAGTGACTAGTTTTTTTTCCCCCATTCATTCTATTTAGCCACTAAATCACAGCCACGCCTGACAATTTAAGAGGAGCTGTGTTCCTCTTAAAAATAAGCTTTGGGTATCATTAATGTAACCCATAAATCAATTACCTTCAGAAAAGGGCAGAAGATGCTTCACAATAATATACTGTTTTATGTATACAAAGTGTTCCTAAGGGAACACTGTACAGATTGTACAGAAATAAATTGTTTTTGAGGTTATTTATACACATCTGCAGGGATGCGGTGACTCTGTGGCTAAGATGCTGAGCTTGTCGATCAGAAAGGTCGGACATTCAGCGGTTCGAATCCCTAGTGCCATGTAACAGAGTAAGCCCCTGTTACTTGTCCCAGCTTCTGCCAACCTAGCAGTTCGAAAGCACGTACAAAATACAAGTAGAAAAATAGAGACCATTTTGGTGGGAAGGTAACAGCGTTCCGTGCGCCTTCGGCATTGAGTCATGCTGGTCACATGACCAAAGAGACATCTTCGGATAGCACTGGCTCTTTGGCTTTGAAACAGAGATGAGCACTGCCCCCTAGAGTTGGGAACGACTAGCACATGTGTGTGAGGGGAACCTTTACCTTTTTATACACATCTAGAAACATGGCGTATTTCTGGAGTGGAGATTACTTTTATGTATAAAAATACAAGGGTGAATTTGTCTAGTTGTATCCGACTCTTCCTGTTCAATAAACTCATTCTAAGACCAACTTCCTTTATTTTAATTAGTTAGTCCTTGACATATGACCACAACTAAGCCCAAAATTTCTGTTGGTAGGGGTTGTTAAGTGAGTTTTGCCCCACCTTTCTTGGCCCAGTTGTTAAGTGAATCACTGCAGTTCTTAAGTTAGTAACACAGTTGTTAAATGAATCTGGCTTCCCCATTGATTTTGTTCGTCAGAAGGTCGCAAAAGGTGATCATGACAGTTTAGGACTTCCTGTGTTATATTGATACACAGAGTGATTCCAAACTCTGTAGTCTCTTCCAACCCTACTTCATCTGGTGGCACAATGGTTAGAATGCAATATTGCAGACTAATTCTGCCAACTGCCAGCAGTTCGATCCTGGACTGGCTCAAGGTTGATTCAGTCTTCCATCCTTCTGAGGTTGGCAAAATGAGGACCCAGATTGTTGTGGGCAACCATTTAGAGAGGGCTATAAAGCACCGTGAAGTGGTACATAAGTGTAAGTGCTATTGCTATCTGAAGCACCAACAGGAAAAAAAGAGTCTGCAGATAGGCTGAGAAAGGAACAGGAATTCCTAATTTATGGGCTCCTTGAAATTAACTCATCCAATACAGAGATGGAGATGGGAAGTTGGGCCACTGCACTTCGCTAACCTTTGGCTCATCGTCACCCCAAACTGGCCTTGCAGGAAGAGGGAGGAGATTACTAAAACTGAGTAACAGTTTTGGTTACTCATTTGTGTCCTCTCATTTCTTCTCCTAACACTGAGAATAGGGCAGTGGAGTCTCACACACTATCTGTAGCAGGATTTAGTGCAGGCCCTGTTGTGCAGAATAACTCAGTGGAAGATATATTTGGATGGGGGTTTTCCTTTTAACTAATTATTCACCATCGGAGGCACGGTGGCTCAGTGGTTTAATGATGCTGGAGATGGTCTTTGCTCTGACGGTTCAAGTCCTAGTATTTTGTATGGGGGTGAACTCCCATCACTCACCTCACCTCTGTCCACCTAACAATTCAAATGCATGTTCTATGCAAATAGTTAAATAGGTACCACTTCAGTGAGATGAGTTGTCGCTCCATGCAGGCAGTCAGATTTTTGCTGGATGAGAAGGTTCCTGTTGCTGGCACCCAGTGGTGGGATTCAACCCACTTAACAACCGGTTTGCCAAAAATGTAAGTGCATGCGCGCACACATGGCTTCCATGTATGCATGGCTTCCACCACACAGTGAGGATTGACCAAGCAGCCTTTGGAGGCTTGCTCTGCTCCATCTCTGCTCTCCGCGGCAGCAGCTCCTTCTCTCTGCTGCTGCTCTTGCGGGGAGAGAGAGCATCTTTTGTGCAATTTAGCAGCTGTGAGCCGCCGCTTTCCTCTAAGTCCCATCTGTAAAGCGTGCAGCACAGAGAAGAAGCAGTCATGTTGAATTGAAGTGAAGCCTGTGATCAAGAGATATATCAGTCAGCAATAGGGAGCTTGCCATGGGTGGGATTCTGCCAGTTCGGCCCAGTTCAGGCAAACCGCTAGTTCTGAAGATCAACTGAGAGTCAACCGGTTCGCTCCAATCTTCAGGTGGGCCCACCCATCCGCCCCTGGGATATACTCACCTATATTTCCTGGGTTTTTATCACAGCTGATAGGCACGGCAGAGTGGATTGCTGCACCTCGGCTGTTTTCCTGTGAACTGTGCACCGCGCAAAGCACGCACTCAGCAAAACGGCTATTAAATCAGTAGGATCCCACCCCTGGAGCTTGCTATATCTGTCACAGTGGTCCAGACCAGAAGAGCTGAGGTGGCGCAGTGGTTAGGGTGCAGTACTGCAGGCCACTTTAGCTGACTGTGATCTGCAGCTCAGCGGTTCAAATCTCACCGGCTCAAGGTCGACTCAGCCTTCCATCCTTCCGAGGTGGGTGAAATGAGGACCCGGACTGTGGGGGCAAGTTGCCGACTCAATTTGCTAAAAAATTTGTAAACCGCTTAGAGAGGGCTGAAAGCCCTATGAAGCGGTATATAAGTCTAATAAATAAATAAATAAATAATAAATAAATAATAAATAAATAGCTTGTGCAGTAAGCATCTTAAGTCGCTTTAATGCTGCACCGACACAATTGCATTGGATGGGTATAAAAAGGATTGTCAGGTATTTGAAGGTATCTGTGAACTTGGGTCTTCAAATACAGGTCTCTGAAGAATTGAAATTGAAATATTATGTTGACATGAATGATGTAAAAACCAAAAAGTTCAACTGTGATATTATTTGGAGGAGCTTTAATTGGTTGGAAGTCGAGAAAATAAACAACTGTGGCCATTTCTATGGCAGAGGCAAAATTTATTGCACTGTCTGAATATTGTTCAGTGGTAACTTGGTACGTACAGCTGTTAAAGGATTTAAACGTTAAAGTGATGCTGTAACAGTGTTTGAGGATAATGCTGCTTGCATTAAAATGGAAACAGATGATAAAGAAAAGAAGCAAGCATGAAGACATTAAATATTGTAATGTAAGATAACCCATCAAATGTACATTAATTAGCATGCTTCACTGTTCTTCAGAGGAAAATCTAGGAGATATAAGGATCAAGCCATTGGGAGAAGTGCACCATGGGAAAATATTAAGTTATTTGGTTTTACGACTATTCCAGTAATGAAGGGATGAGTGTCAGGGTATAAGGGTTCATGAATTGGAATAGACAGGTCAGACAATGGGGAATGTTTGGTGACCCAGATGGCTGGGAGCCTGGGCGGGGCTTAGCTTGACTGATTTGTATATAAAACTTGTTTTGTTTTTACAATATAGACTCTGCATTATATAGCTTCAGGGATATATATCTAGTTTCTAGTGGTTCTGGCTCCTGCTTGTATGGGTATTGTATACATGCATCATGATTTATATTATTGTATATAAAGAAGTTTTTTATATAAATGAATCCTACTGAATTATTTACTTGTGTGCTGGTTGGATTGCTGCAATTAACAACACTGTCAGGTTTTAATGACCAGATTGATCTATTAGCATGTGTGATGGTCCACCTGTAACTTATTTCTTCATTGTTCCCACCTTCAGGAGGCAAGGGGCCATCCACAGCTACACCGGATTCTTCATCAAGTCTCCCAAGAGTAACCTCTGGGACATCATCTTCCCTAATCACTTCAAGTGCGCCACAAGCCACCTCAAAGAAACCAGAGGATTCCTCAAGACTCTCAACAGCAATTTCTGGGACACCATCTTCTAAAACCACTTCAAGTGCACATTTAAGGGCGACAGGGGCACTGCATGTTTCAACAAAGCTCCCCACAGCAACCTCTAAGACATCATCTTCTGAAACCACTTCAAGTGCACCTCCAGTTTCCTCACGGACACTGGATGCTACATCAGATATCTCAACAGTAATCTTGGGAACACCATCTTCTGAAACCACCTCAAGTGCACCTCCTGGAGGCACGGCTACACCAGATTCTTCATCAAGTCTCCCAACAGGAACCACCGGAACGTCATCTTCCCTAATCACTTCAAGTATGCCACCAGCTGCCTCACGGACACCGGATGGTTCATCAAGTGTCCCAACTATAATCTCTGGGTCAATATCTTCTGAAACCACTTCAAGTGCACCATCGGGAACAACAAGGTTACCGGATACAACAACAACTATCCCAGATCCACCATCTAATGCACCATCTTCTGCAGCCATTTCAAGGGCACCTCTAGCTGCCTCAGGGAAACTGCACATTTCAACAAGGCCCCCAACTCCAACCTCTGAGACACCCTCTGCTGAAACCACTTCAAGGACACCTCCAGGAGCCTCACGCCCAACAGATTCTTCATCAAGCCTCCCAAAAGCAACCTCGGGGACAACAACTTCTCAAACCATGACAACAGCAATCTCTGGGACACCATCTTCTACAAGCACTTCAAGTGCACGTTCAGGGACGACAGGGACATCGGATGTTTCATCAAGTCTCTCAACCGTAATCTCTGGGACAATATCTTCTGAAATTACTTCAAGTGCACTTGCAGTTTCCTCACGGACACTGGCTGCTACATCAAATGTCTCAACAGTAATCTTGGGAACACCATCTTCTGAAACCGCCTCAAGTGCACCTCCTGGAGGCACGGCTATACCGGATTCTTCATCAAGTCTCCCAACAGGAACCACCGGGACGTCATCTTCCCTAATCACTTCAAGGACGCCACCAGCTGCCTCACGGACACTGGATGCTTCATCAAGTGTCTCAACTATAATCTCTGGGACAATATCTTCTGAAACCACTTCAAGTGCACCATTGGGAACAACAAGGCCACCGGATAGGTCAACAACACTCCCAGCAGTACCATCTAAGACACCATCTCCTGAAACCACTTCAAGGGCACCTCCAGGAGCCTCACGCCCAACGGATTTCTCATCAAGTCTCCCAACAGAAACCTCGGGGACAACAACTTCTCAAACAATGACAACTGTACGTGTAAGTGCCTCAGGGACGCCAGATGCTTCCTCAAGACTCTCTACAGCAATCTCTGGAACACCATCTTCTACAACCACTTCAAGTGCACGTTCAGGGGCAACAGGGACACTGCATGTTTCAACAAAGCTCCCCACAACAACCTCTAAGACATCATCTTCTGAAACCACTTCAAGTTCACCTCCGGTTTCCTCAAGGACACTGGATGCTACATCAGATATCTCAACAGTGATCTCGGGGACATCATCTTTTGAAACCGCTTCAAATTCACCTGCTGGAGGCACGGCTACACCGGATTCTTCATCAAGTCTCCCGACAGGAACCACCGGGATGACATCTTCCCTAATCACTTCAAGTACGCCACCAGCTGCCTCACGGACACCGGATGCTTCATCAAGTGTCTCAACTATAATCTCTGGGACAATATCTTCTGAAAGCACTTCAAGTGCACCTTCGGGAACAACAAGGCCACCGGATACGTCAACAACACTCCCAGCAGCAACATCTAAGACACCATCTCCTGAAACCACTTCAAGGGCACCTCCAGGAGCCTCACGCCCAACAGATTTCTCATCAAGTCTCCCAACAGAAACCTCGGGGACAACATCTTCTCAAACCACGACAACTGCACATGTAGGTAACTCTGGGACACCGGATGCTTCCTCAACACTCCCAACAGCAATCTCTGGGACACCATCTTCTACAAGCACCTCAAGTGCACGTTCAGGGACGACAGGGACACCGGATGTTTCATCAAGTGTCTCAACCGTAATCTCTGGGACAATATCTTCTGAAACTACTTCAAGTGCACTTCCAGTTTCCTCACTGACACTGGCTGCTACATCAAATGTCTCAACAGTAATCTTGGGAACACCATCTTCTGAAACCGTCTCAAGTGCACCTCCTGGAGGCACGGCTACACCGGATTCTTCATCAAGTCTCCCAACAGGAACCACCGGGATGTCATCTTCCCTAAACACTTCAAGTACGCCACCAGCTGCCTCACGGACACCGGATGCTTCATCAAGTGTCTCAATTATAATCTCTGGGACAATATCTTCTGAAACCACTTCAAGTGCACCTTCGGGAACAACAAGGCTACCGGATACAACAACAACTATCCCAGCACAAACATCTAAGGCACCATCTTCTGCAGCCACTTCAAGGGCACCTCCAGCTGCCTCAGGGAAACTGCACATTTCAACAAGGCTCCCAACTCCAACCTCTGAGGCACCCTCTGCTGAAACCACTTCAAGGACACCTCCAGGAGCCTCACGCCCAACAGATTCTTCATCAAGCCTCCCAAAAGCAACCTTGGGAACAACAACTTCTCAAACAATTACAACTGTACGTGTAAGTGCCTCAGGGACGCCAGATGCTTCCTCAAGACTCTCTACAACAATCTCTGGAACACCATTTTCTACAACCACTTCAAGTGCACGTTCAGGGGCGACAAGGACACTGCATGTTTCAACAAAGCTCCCCACAGCAACCTCTAAGACATCATCTTCTGAAACCACTTCAAGTTCACCTCCGGTTTCCTCAAGGACACTGGATGCTACATCAGATATCTCAACAGTGATCTTGGGGACATCATCTTTTGAAACCGCTTCAAATTCACCTGCTGGAGGCACGGCTACACCGGATTCTTCATCAAGTCTCCCAACAGGAACCACCGAGACGTCATCTTCCCTAATCACTTCAAGTACACCACCAGCTGCCTCACGGACACCAGATGCTTCATCAAGTGTCTCAACTATAATCTCTGGGACAATATCTTCTGAAACCACTACAAGTGCACCTTCGGGAACAACAAGGCCACCGGATACGTCAACAACACTCCCAGCAGCAACATCTAAGACACCATCTCCTGAAACCACTTCAAGGGCACCTCCAGGAGCCTCATGCCCAACGGATTTCTCATCAAGTCTCCCAACAGAAACATCGGGGACAACATCTTCTCAAACCACGACAACTGCACATGTAGGTACCTCTGGGACACCGGATGCTTCCTCAACACTCTCAACAGCAATCTCTGGGACACCATCTTCTACAATCACTTCAAGTGCACTTTCAGGGGCGACAGGGACACCGGATGTTTCATCAAATGTCTCAACCATAATCTCTGGGACAATATCTTCTGAAACCACTTCAAGTGCACCATCGGGAACAACAAGGCCACCGGATAGGTCAACAACACTCCCAGCAGCAACATCTAAGACACCATCTCCTGAAACCACTTCAAGGGCACCTCCAGGAGCCTCACGCCCAACGGATTTCTCATCAAGTCTCCCAACAGAAACCTCGGGGACAACAACTTCTCAAACAATGACAACTGTACGTGTAAGTGCCTCAGGGACGCCAGATGCTTCCTCAAGACTCTCTACAGCAATCTCTGGAACACCATCTTCTACAACCACTTCAAGTGCACGTTCAGGGGCAACAGGGACACTGCATGTTTCAACAAAGCTCCCCACAACAACCTCTAAGACATCATCTTCTGAAACCACTTCAAGTGCACCTCCGGTTTCCTCACGGACACTGGATGCTACATCAGATATCTCAACAGTAAACTTGGGGATATCATCTTTTGAAACTGCTTCAAGTTCACCTGCTGGAGGCACGGCTACACCGGATTCTTCATCAAGTCTCCCAACAGGAACCACCGAGACGTCATCTTCCCTAATCACTTCAAGTACACCACCAGCTGCCTCACGGACACCAGATGCTTCATCAAGTGTCTCAACTATAATCTCTGGGACAATATCTTCTGAAACCACTACAAGTGCACCTTCGGGAACAACAAGGCCACCGGATACGTCAACAACACTCCCAGCAGCAACATCTAAGACACCATCTCCTGAAACCACTTCAAGGGCACCTCCAGGAGCCTCATGCCCAACGGATTTCTCATCAAGTCTCCCAACAGAAACATCGGGGACAACATCTTCTCAAACCACGACAACTGCACATGTAGGTACCTCTGGGACACCGGATGCTTCCTCAACACTCTCAACAGCAATCTCTGGGACACCATCTTCTACAATCACTTCAAGTGCACTTTCAGGGGCGACAGGGACACCGGATGTTTCATCAAATGTCTCAACCATAATCTCTGGGACAATATCTTCTGAAACCACTTCAAGTGCACCATCGGGAACAACAAGGCCACCGGATAGGTCAACAACACTCCCAGCAGCAACATCTAAGACACCATCTCCTGAAACCACTTCAAGGGCACCTCCAGGAGCCTCACGCCCAACGGATTTCTCATCAAGTCTCCCAACAGAAACCTCGGGGACAACAACTTCTCAAACAATGACAACTGTACGTGTAAGTGCCTCAGGGACGCCAGATGCTTCCTCAAGACTCTCTACAGCAATCTCTGGAACACCATCTTCTACAACCACTTCAAGTGCACGTTCAGGGGCAACAGGGACACTGCATGTTTCAACAAAGCTCCCCACAACAACCTCTAAGACATCATCTTCTGAAACCACTTCAAGTGCACCTCCGGTTTCCTCAAGGACACTGGATGCTACATCAGATATCTCAACAGTAAACTTGGGGATATCATCTTTTGAAACTGCTTCAAGTTCACCTGCTGGAAGCACGGCTACACCGGATTCTTCATCAAGTCTCCCAACAGGAACCACCGAGACGTCATCTTCCCTAATCACTTCAAGTACACCACCAGCTGCCTCACGGACACCGGATGCTTCATCAAGTGTCTCAACTATAATCTCTGGGACAATATCTTCTGAAACCACTTCAAGTGCACCTTCGGGAACAACAAGGCCACCGGATACGTCAACAACACTCCCAGCAGCAACATCTAAGACACCATCTCCTGAAACCACTTCAAGGGCACCTCCAGGAGCCTCACGCCCAACGGATTTCTCATCAAGTCTCCCAACAGAAACATCGGGGACAACATCTTCTCAAACTACGACAACTGCACATGTAGGTACCTCTGGGACACCGGATCCTTCCTCAACACTCTCAACAGCAATCTCTGGGACACCATCTTCTACAACCACTTCAAGTGCACGTTCAGGGACAACAGGGATACCGGATGTTTCATCAAGTATCTCAACCATAATCTCTGGGACAATATCTTCTGAAACCACTTCAAGTGCACCATCGGGAACAACAAGGTTACCGGATACAACAACAACTATCCCAGCACCAACATCTAAGGCACCATCTTCTGCAGCCACTTCAAGGGCACCTCCAGCTGCCTCAGGGAAAGTGCACATTACAACAAGGCTCCCAACTCCAATCTCTGAGACACCCTCTGCTGAAAGCACTTCAAGGACACCTCCAGGAGCCTCACGCCCAACAGATTCTTCATCAAGCCTCCCAAAAGCAACCTCGGGGACAACAACTTCTCAAACCATGACAACTGTACGTGTAAGTGCCTCAGGGAGGCCAGATGCTTCCTCAAGACTCTCTACAGCAGTCTCTGGAACACCATCTTCTACAACCACTTCAAGTGCACGTTCAGGGGCAACAGGGACACTGCATGTTTCAACAAAGCTCCCCACAGCAACCTCTAAGTCATCATCTTCTGAAACCACTTCAAGTGCACCTCCGGTTTCCTCACGGACAGTGGATGCTACATCAGATATCTCAACAGTAATCTTGGGAACACCATCTTCTGAAACCGCCTCAAGTGCACCTCCTGGAGGCACGGCTATACCGGATTCTTCATCAAGTCTCCCAACAGGAACCACCAGGACGTCATCTTCCCTAATCACTTCAAGTACGCCACCAGCTGCCTTACGGACACCGGATGCTTCATCAAGTGTCTCAACTATAATCTCTGGGACAATATCTTCTGAAACCACTTCAAGTGCACCTTCGGGAACAACAAGGCTACCGGATACATCAACAACTATCCCAGCACCAACATCTAAGGCACCATCTTCTGCAGCCACTTCAAGGACACCTCCAGCTCCCTCAGGGAAACTGCACATTTCAACAAGGCTCCCAATTCCAACCTCTGAGATTCCCTCTGCTGAAAGCACTTCAAGGACAGCTCCAGGAGCCTCACACCCAACGGATTCTTCATCAAGCCTCCCAAAAGCAACCTCGGGGACAACAACTTCTCAAACCATGACAACTGTACCTGTAAGTGCCTCAGGGATGCCGGATGCTTCCTCAAGACTCTCTACAGCAATCTCTGGGATATCATCTTCTAAAACCATGGCTCCAGGGAGAGAACATGCATCTACGCATAGAGTCTCTACCACAACCAGAAATACATCGTTGATTTCTCTCATTACAGCTAATTCAAAAACAACTCAACGAATCACTATAACTAGTGGTAAGTTTATCTTATTTCATGTAAATATTGCCAATTAAACATAGACAGGTTTTATGATTCATCTTTCTCAACAGAAACAACTGTGACTTGTACGTTTTTCAGGAAAACGCCTTTTGTTGTTCAGTTTCTAAGTTGAGTCCAAATTTCCGGTAGTTTTCCCACAATCATGTTCATCCCATTGGTGACGCTATTTAACTATCTCATCCTCTTCTGTCCCCTTCTCCTTTTGCGTTCAGTCTTTCCCAACATTAGGCTCTTTTCCAATGAGTTCTCTCTTCTCATTTGGTGGTCTAAATATCTGTCCTTCCAAAGGACAGTCAGGGTTGTAAAACATTAAAATGTTGAAATGATAAATAAGAATCATATCTTTGAAAAGTCAGAATGGGGAGGATGGTAGGGTCTGAGTAATTCATTAACCACCTCCTAGATGCCAGATCTTCAGACCCTTTTTTAAAGTCATAAGTACAGGTGTGTATCTCACATGGGGGAGAGGGCACAATAGCAATAGCACTTAGACTCATGCACCAGTTTCAGGAATTGGGCAGGTCTAGTTTAATGGAAAGAAGGACGGGTGACTTGATAGAAGTGTACCAATATTTAAGGGCTGCCACAAATGAAGAGGGGGGGTCAACCTAGTCTCTAAAGCATCTGAAGGCAGGACAAGAGGCAATAGATGAGAACTAATCAAGGAGAGAAGCTCTAGAAATTTCTCCTCTAGAACTAAGGAGAATTTTCCTAACAATTAGAAGAATTAATCAGTGGAATAACTTGCCTCCAGAAATTGTGGATGCTCCAACACTGGAAGTTTTTAAGAAGAGATGGGACAACCATTTCTCTGAAATTGTATAGAGTTGTCCTGCTTGAGCAAGGGGCTGGACTAGAAGATCTGTTACAACTCTTCCAACTCTGTTATTCTGTTATTCTAGATTTCCAAGGAAAATAAGCATACTGCCTGCACTACACTCAGATTAATTATATGATGTTCTTTAAGAAACAAGAGGCAGAGTATCCATATTATACCTAATATTCAGTAAGAAATACTTCAGGAATGAGACTGAGCAAAATGATGGGAGGCCCCTTTTTGTGGTACTCGTTTAAGAAAGACTCTGCATCTGCTTGAAGATGTCATTCACCACTTTTCCCAAATCCTGCTTTTCCTGCTAGCTATATCTCATCTTTATAGAAGGAAGTTTTTGTCCAACATAAATGAAGAGGTCATGAATTAAGTTTTGGATGGCACAGTTATTTATGGCATGACAAGATTAACGTAAATGTTGATTTTTAACAATCAAGGTTCAAGGTTCATTTTATTTATATGCCGCCCTATTCCCGGCGGGACTCAGGGCGGCGCACAAACCCAAAGGAGGGGAAGGGAAACACAAGAACTACAGCAAAAAGTACAGGGAATTTAAAACAACCAATAGCCACACGATTCGAGAGGGGAAGGGAACTCAACGACCCCAGGCCTGCCGACACAGCCAGGTTTTAACGGCTTTTCGGAAGGCCTGGAGAGAGGTGAGGGTGCGAATCTCTGCGGGGAGCTCGTTCCAAAGGGCCGGAGCCGCCACAGAGAAGGCCCTCCGCCGGGTAGTAGCCAGATGACATTGGCTAGTAGATGGAACCCGGAGGAGGTCTAATCTGTGTGATCTAATGGGTCTTTGGGAGGTAATTGGCAGCAGGCGGTCTCTCAAGTACCCAGGTCCAATACCATGAAGGGCTCACTTTGTTAGAGTTTGGAATAAATGTAAAATAAGGTTTTCCATGAGGATGCCTCTTTGGATATCCCCTCACCTCCCCAGGAAGCTTTTTTAAGAAAAGAAATGGAAGTGAAGTCGGACTGGTGGACTTATGATGAAATAATAACTTTTAACGTTGGTGGTCCTATCCTCGAGTCTAAGGAAGAGCTAGAACCAGAAGGGCATGCCAACCACTGGGTTACATATTTACAGCTGAAAGAAAGATTTAAACTTGATAAAAAGAGCTATTGGCTTGACTCTGTTAAAAATGAATTGGAAACCTTATTGTGTGGTAGTGATGATGAATTTGCTAGGGTCTACAAAATGAGTTTGAATTTGGAAAGTGAATATTAGTTTAGTTTTAGTTTTATTATTATTTATACGCCACCCTTTTCCCTGAGGGGACTCAGGGCAGCTTACAAAATATAGGGGAGGGGATACAAAACAGTAAACATGAAACAATACATGAGTAAAAATAAAAAGCAACATTCATTCATCATTCGGGTGGGGACAGATTACGATCTTTATCCCCAGGCCTGACGGGATAGCCAGGACTTGAGGGCTGTGCGGAAGGTCTGGACGGTGGTGTGGGTACGAATCTCCACGGGGAGGTCGTTCCAAAGGGTCGGAGCTACTACTGAAAAGGCTCTCCTCCTTTGTAAAGCACTGTATGATTCAGTGGGCAATTATATTTGGATATAATGTAAAGTTTGAACAATGGGAGAATATTTGGACAAAAGGTTTAAAATGTACATTAAATTACAATTTAAATTTTTAGAAGATGATGTATCGCTGGCATTTAACGCCAGATAAGCTATCAAGAATATATAAAAGTATTTCAACTGAATGTTGGAAGTGCAAATGTAAAGAAGGGACTTTTTATGATTTATGGTGGACATATGATAAAGCAAAGAAATATTAGAGTAGGATTCATATTCTAATACAGAAGATTCTCAAAGCGAATACAAAGATAAAACCAGAAACTTTTCTCCTGGGTTTCATGGGAAAAGACATGGAAAAACATTGGAACTTTGATGCTATATATGTTGACAGCAGCAAGATTACTTTATGCACAAAAATGGAAGGGCACTTTAATCCTCATGATGAGGATTGCAAAATGGTTGCAAAAGTTGTTGGAGTTAGCAGAGATGGCTAAAATGACTGTGTTGATAAAAGAAAAATACACAAGTATTTTTGTTTCTATTTGGAAACCACTTCTGGACTTTGTGCTCGAGGTGGGGGGGATTAAACTTTAATTTTGGGGTTTACTGATTAGATAGATCTGTTGCTATAGAAATGGCTAGTTTATACTGTCATGTAAAAGTAAAAGATTGAGGTTTGATGTTACTTCTTATTCTACTGCACCAAAAGGAGTTGGAAGTCAATGCCTTTTCTTTCTATTTCCCTTCTTCTCTACGTGTTTCTCTTCTCTTTTTCCTCCCCTACTTTTCCTATTATTTGCTTTTGTGTTTTTGTATTTTATATTATACAAAAGATATTAATAATTTAAAAAGGCAAAGATAATAAAGCTTAAATGAAGAGGAAAAATGTTGGGCAAAGGTAGGCAATGATTCTTACAACCTTTAGGACGTGAGTAGAGCTGCATAGATTCCGTCCAAAATGCCTGTTTTCATTTCTTCTTTTTTCTTCAACCCTGTAGAAGTCAGAGTTCCACAATGGGCTTTTATCATCCTCCTTTCCATCACGGTCGCAGGGTCTTTCCTACTCCTGATGTGTCTTGGCTGCTTGGTAAGAATGGGAAAAGCTTCTATTCTCAGATGGTTGAAAGGGAACAAAGCAGGGGTGGGCTTCAAAATTTTTAGCAAGGGGTTCTCTGCCCAATAGCTGGATGTCAGTGGTGGGTTTCGGCTCCCGTTGCAACTGGTATGCTGCAACGGGAGTCGGGCGTGCACTATAGGCAAGCGCACTGTGCATGCATGCGCACTCACCGCCTGTGACGCTTCAGCTGGTCGGTGGAGCATTGCACAGGCGCTGTACACTACATGTGTGTGCACAGATGGCCTGTTTCCTTCAAATACAGGTAAGGAACGAGGGTGGGGGGCCCCTCCAAAGCACCGTTCCAGCATGGTGGCTGCTGCTTCCAGCAGGCACCTGTACGTGCATACCGGGGCATACTGCTTGCAACCCACCACTGCTGGGTGGGCATGGCTATGGTGGGCGTGGCCTAGTCGGCCTCCTGCACCACAGGAGGGGGGCTTTTCCCCTTCCTGGACTCTGGAGGCTTTCTTCAAGCCTCTGTGAGGGTGAAAACGGCCTTCCCAGGCTCCGGAGGCCCTCTTCCTGAACTTCTGGTAGACCCATTTTTCGGCCTCTACGTGCACTCTGCACTTACCTGCATTCAAATGAGGCTGCGTGGGGACTCCTGAGAGGAGAGGAGAATGGTGGGCGGGGCCACCCAGGAGTGGGATATTGGGGCTTCTCTGAACTGCACAGAATCTTAGCTAGAGGTTCTCCCGAACCCCTGTGAACCCCCAGCAGCCCATTCCTGGGACAAAGAGCTAGGCTTATATGGGAATCATTAACTCCAGTTGAACCCTGGAGAACTTCCAAATGATATTCAAAAGGAGTTGACTCCCTACCTTGAGATGCAGTAGACAAACACCAGGCAGTCCTGGCATATGAATGATACACATCCCAAATCAAATTGCTGGTGAATCATTCAAATAGTCCTATAAATTTAGTTAAGCTCAGGAACTTTATACATCCCAATCTACACTTTGCTCCATAGCACAAAACGTAGTTATTATGCAGGGCAAATGTTAACTTCAGAAAAGGAAGGATAAGACTGGAGAATAGAGCAGAACCATGTTTCCCAACTCAGGAACTTTAAATTACATGGACTTCAACTCCCAGAATTCCCCAGGCAGCACAAGGACGGAAATATCCCCAGCCTGAGTTAGAATTCCCACAAGCTCCAGATTCCACTTTTAAAATCTACTCTATCAGCTTTTGCTGTTTAATTTTATTTTTAAATTCCTGTACAGAACTTTCAAGATTTCCAGGATCCACAGAAAATATTCTTTGGTATTTCCAGTCTGTTTTGTCACCAATCACATATTTCTTTCCCTAACTGATCTCTTAATTTTCCATCTTTAAAAATGAGAGCACATGTTATTGAGGTAAAGGAAGGCATGTTCTGTGATGGAGGAGACATTCCCATAAATCAAAACATATCCTTTGTAAGGAT
Organism: Thamnophis elegans; assembly: GCF_009769535.1. Lineage (NCBI taxonomy): Eukaryota > Metazoa > Chordata > Lepidosauria > Squamata > Natricidae > Thamnophis > Thamnophis elegans. The sequence continues at coordinate 148,277,624 of NC_045542.1, read as the reverse complement.
TGCAAGAGTTCCTGGAAGAAATATATTCTGAACATTCTTCTCACTGAGCCAATGATGATGCATTTGCTTTGCACCCAGAAACTCCCTAGGTCAGGCTCTGACTCTCCAGGAAGACTTCTGACTTTTGGAGAACAGTTGGTAATCAATATAGCCACTGAGATGACGCTATCCAAAACATCAAAGGATCAGGCCAGTTCATGTCTAAGAACCTGGATAGCTCTTAGTATTGTAGATAATGTTAATAAAATCAACCATACAATTCAGTACAAAACAAGTTGATCTTAGGCAAGAGACATCAGTGAACCTCTATCAGTAGTGGGTTCCTACTGGTTTGGACCGGTTCAGCCGAACCGGTACTGGCTTGTCGGCCTGGATCATTGGAACCGGCAGCGACCCAGGCCTGCCACACCCCTGAACCGGTTCTCCCCTCCATCTCATTTTTGGCTTCTGCACATGCACAGAAGCATTTTTATAGTGCTGTGCATGCGCTCGCAGCACACATCAAGCGCACGCAAAGCACGCCTCAAGCACGCCCATGAGCGAACCGGCAGTAGCGGCTGCCAGAACCCACTCCTGATCTCTGTGATTACAGGTACATGACTACAGATTGGTCATTGTTTAGATGATTACAGAGATAGCTTGTAGCAAATAAAATTAGCACCAATCTAGAAAGTCCTTCATTTTGATTCAATATGACTGATCCTTAATCTTCTGCAGTGGTTGCCACCATAATGATCACCATTATGCTCTCCATTTGGCCTCATTCTTTCTTCTTTCTAATCTCCTACAGATTGTCTACTGTGTGAAATTTCATCTGTGATGTGAAAAGAAGCCAAATTATCCTCTAAGGGTTCCAGAATGACAGCCGATGAAGAAACAGTAGCCAATAGATCCACCATTGGTGCTTGAAAACAGTGGTCATCATATGCTATGAAACAATAGTCAACAGGCCCTTCAGATCTCCCATGACTGTAACTGAGGGGGGATGTTAAGATGTTTTATCTAATAGCTGGAACAGTAAAGTGGATAATGGGCCAGTACACACATAGTGATAGTTGATTGGTTGGAGAGTGCGGGCTCATGCATGAGGCAATCTACATTATGATTGATTGCTTGATGTAAAGGGAGCGTTTCAGAGGTGGGTTGCGCCTGGTTTGGCCTAGTTCGGCCGAACCAGTAGTGGAATTCAGGCCTGGGTTGCAGAACCAGCAGCAACCCAGCAGGCCTGCCACGCCCCTGAACCGCTTCCCTCGCTGCTGCTGAGCTGCCACCACTTTGGTTTTTAGTGACTGCAGCTGTGCATGCGTAGTTCACTGTAAATTGTTCTGCGCATGCACGGAAAACAATTTACATTGAACAGCGCACACACACATAGGTTGTGAACCGGTAGTAAAACCGGCAGCAACCCACCCCTGGGGAGTTTCCTTTCCCCCCGCTTTTTCTTCTGTGTGTGCTCTGTGTGCTGTTCTGAGATTTACCTGACAATTTACCTCATGATGTAGTGATGTACCTGACTATTTTGTGTGCTGTAAAACTATAGATGTTAAATATATTTATTTATTATATAAAACTACAAGCTTGTGTCCGCGTCTCTGACTTCATTTGGACACCTGCTGCACAATTCCCTGACAAAAAAAGAACATCCAAAATTATTACAGTGGTGGCAGTTAAGCATTCTTGTTATAGGATAGATTTTTTTTTTGTTGATATGGAAAGTGGGCAGAATAAAGTTTTGACTGAAAAATGCGTATGGACTAAATAAAGACTGAGTTCACCCATCCCTCAAAACAAATCCTGCTGAATCCAGGAAATGAATCCTTTTGAACTGTAGTTGGAAAAAAGAATGTATGTTTTGTTTTATGAAATAAATAGAGCTCTGTTCTGCAGGGTTAAAATATACATCTAATTATGTCTACGGTTTCACTGAAACCATAATGACAGTGATTGCATGTGTTTAATTTCTCAATGCAGATGTTAGTTAATTTTCTTTGCTTCCTATATAAAGAAAGTAAAGATTGTATACTGAGAGTGCTTTGCACTTATTGTCCTAGTATTATCCCCATTTTACAGAGATGTAGGAAGGCTAAGTATACTTGAGAAAGGGTGTCGACTTACAACCACAATTGAGCCCAAAGTTTATGTTGCTAAATGAGACATTTAAGTGAATTTTGCCCCATTTATGACTTTTCTTGCCACAGTTATTAAGTGAACCGCGGCAGTTGTTAAGTGAATCTGGTTTCTCCATTGACTTTGCTTGCCAGAAGGTTGCAAAAGATGATCACATGACCCCGGGATATTTTGCTTTGAATAAAATAACTGGAGGACTTCCCAGAGTAATGAGATTTATAGATGGTCCAAAAGGTGTAGAAGAAAAATTGAAAAGAAGACACTCTGATATGTTGTTAAGGAACACTTCTTTTAAAGAGCACTGCACACCAAGACAACTAGATACAAGAACAGTTTTTTCCTGAACGCCATCACTCTGCTAAATAAATAATTCCCTCAACACTGTCAAACTATTCACTAAGGCTGCATTACTATTACTATTAGTTTTCTCATCGTTCCTATCACCCATCTCCTCCCATTTATGACTGCAGGACTGCAACCTTGTTGCTTGTATCCTTATGATTTATATTGATATTGATTGTTTCCTGATTGCTTATTTGTAACCTATGACTATCATTAAGTGTTGTACCTTATGATTCTTGACAAATGTATCTTGCCTTTTTATGTACACTGAGAGCATAGGCACCAAAGACAAATTCCTTGTGTGTCCAATCACACGGCCAATAAAGAATTCTTCTCTTCAGGAATTGGACTACAAACCAGGAAACTACGAGATCCTAGTTTTTTCTTAGGCATAAAAGCCATCTGGGTTCTTTTCCCTCAGCCCAAACCACTTTATACTGTTGTGGGGAAAATAGGAAGCAGAAATATAAGAGACAAGTATGATTAGAAGACTTTATTTGGCCAAGTATGATTAGACACACAATGAAGTTGTCTCATTATGTATGCTGTTTTGATTTGTACAGAGAATAGGCAGAATAATTAATCTTGAATCATTTGGTTGAGTTGGGCAATTATAGAAACTAAACAAATGAATGAATGTAAAATAAATAAATCTAAAAATAAAGGTCCAAGAAATGTCAATAACCTTCCATGGTATAAAACTGGCATGGATCTGAAAAGTTCCAGTAATGGAGTTAGGTACATACATACATAGCCATCATGCTATTCCCTATTTATATGCCTTTCTCGGTCTCTTTCTCTCTTACAAATATAGACACTCACTATCACACAGCTGCACCCAGTGGTGGGATTCAGCCAGTTCGCACCACTTTGTTAAGTTTCTGAGCAGTTTGGTGAACTGGTTGTTGGAAGAAATCATTACAGCAGAGAATCAATTGTTAAATTATTTGAATCCCACCATGAGCTGCACCTAATATGTAGCATCAAGATGATTGAAAAGAAAAAGTTTAGAAGGCTGATATTTCTTGTCCTTGGGAGGAAAATGAGAGGAAATGTACTTTAATTAATAACTATTACTATATGTCACCTATAAATTATTTTTAAAAATCTCCATGTCATATAAAAGAATAACTAAATGAAATGCAGACTTAGTCACAATTAATTCCATCCAAGATTGTAGCAAATATCAATGACATGTTTAGAGTATTCCAACTATATGAGGAAATATTCAAGATCTGAAGACCTCAACCTTCTCAAAGAGAAATTTTAAGAAGAAACTGTAAGAGCAATATTGATTTAAGTACTATTTCATCTCATAATAGCACCATTGTTTCAACGCGAGTTAGAACTTCTTATCCCTCAAATCAATTTAAGTTATGTGAATTGAATACAATAAGAAGTCTCTTTATTAGCCAATCAACATCATCCTCATCCTCAATTTTGACAGTACTTTTCAGTCATTTCAATTTTGGACCACAGATCCAATCTTTTTTACTACCCGCCATTCCATCCAGTGAAAAATGACTGAGGTTCCCACCTAAATTTAATTGTGTTTCTAGTCACTCTGGTGGAATAATTAGACAAGCTTGTACAATTTCATGCACCAAAGACAAATTCCTTGTGTGTCCAATCACACTTAGCCAATAAAGAATTCTATTCTATTCTGTTCTGTTCCGTTCGGTTCCATTCCATTCCATTCTATTCTAAAAACAATGAGTTTAAATTATACTACAATAAAATTCAGCAATCATCAAAAAAATTCCTCTGATAAGAGCAAATAGACAAAGAAAGCCAACTAGGTATTATGTTGCCCTCTTTTTTCTCCACCTTGTAGAAGACCCATACTACTCCATGATGGTCTAAAATAGTCAGAAACAGCCTGATAGCTTTCAGCTAACAAATTTGATTAAAAGGCATACATTGGGGAACCGGAAGACTGGTGCACAAAGATAAACTTTTTCCTTGCTTAAGTAGTAAAACGGGACAAACAGATTTAGGATCAAAGGAGAACTTTCAAGAGGAGTCAGAAGCTGAAATGAGAAAAATCAGGATAAGCTAGTTACAGAACAGAAGTAAAATACCATACCACATACTTACTTCCCCTTAGAAACCTGGCATGTTTCCTCGGTGGCACCCAATTGTGTGAGACAATACGCATGCCAACTTTTAATTAGGTTTGCTACCTGAGTGACCTCTCTTTTCTAAAAAAAATGAACTTCTAACCCTTACAAGTAGGTGAAGGTCCGCTACCTTCGCCATTCTAGTCCACATAAAGTTTGCTAGGATGTATCCAGGAGCATCCAGCAAATTTGTGTATATGTGAAAATCTGCAAGAGATGGGCACGATGTCAAGAGAAAGCCTCATCTCTTTTGTACATGAGCCTCCACCTTGAAGATTTGATATCACTGATGATATTTATTTATTAAATATATATGTTGCCCATCTCATCATCAAGCACCTCTAGATGGCTTATAAGAAAATTAAAACCACAATTTAAAAACATTAAAATAATAAATATTAACATTAATAAAAATGGCTAAGAAGGAACTTAGTCTTAACAAACTGAAAGACAAAGTGACTTTTAAGTGAAAGGAATGCAATTGCTGAGATCTCTATAACCCTATTCCTTATCCTTTCAATAAATCTTATTAAAGAAAAATCTGTAGGCACGTTAATATGCTGTCTAACAAGAATCTGTATTTATATTTAAAACCATCTCAGAAACATAAGCAGAAGTTGACGCATGGCAAATAACTTACTGGAGAAGAAACTGAGATTGTCTACATTCAATATTGATGGAATAGTCCAATTTGCCAATTTTCTTCTTTAACTATGCTATAATGCTGTCAAAGGGCTTACGATAAGTAAGAAAGACAGGAAAAGTCAGTTTACAAAGACACATTTTTAGGGGAAAAAATCAGACAAAAGAATAATAGACTTCAGCATTTTTAGAAATGATCAGTTATGAGAAATGTAGGCTTAGAATTTAACAGTTGGTTAAAAATGGTTAAATTAACCATTTAACCATTAAGCACATAAGGAATGAGGCAAGGACTTTAACAACAAGTCTTTTGCAGAGGACTGGGAAACAATGTATTTGTCTTGTTAAAATGTACCATATTTACCAAGATATTCTTGCAACCTAGGTTAGCAACATAGAACCAGAATTACTTTATTCTTGCAATATGCAATGTTGTTTTTATTCCACTCAACATCTTGGAGAAGTGTCCAGGTTTCAATGAAATAAAATTAGTTTTAAATAGATATACCGGTATATGAACAATCTATCTGCTACGCAGCTTTGGGAGTTCAGTCTGGTTTTGCTTGGTGCTTTTATTCATTTCATCACTTAGTAAATACTGTCTCATTTGGATTATGTTTTATCTTTATTATGGAATTCATTATGCCATTATTCATTATTATGGAATTCATTATTCATTATTACAGACAAGAATCCGAAACGTCGGTGTGGAAAGTATTTGACTGTGTGGAAACCAGTCTAAAATTACGCCAAAAGGTTGCATAGCATGAGTAGGATCACACTTCCACGGAAATTTAATTTCCACCTGGTGTCAGGCGTGCCTCCTTCAAAATCCAAGAAAGGGAACCCCCAACTCCATTGTTTTAGAGAAAATGTATTTTTACTGGATACGAAATGAAACCAGCGAAAGGAAAGCAAGGTCTGAGACCAAAAGGCGAACTTGTATATATCAAACATTTACCCAAATCCTTTCCCCCAATTACCCCGGTCCAAATGTCCAATCTACAACCCCCAAATGTGTCATGCAGGGTGCATCTTCAGATGGCCTCATCCAGCTGGTATGCAGAGACGGTTGGCCTTGACCAAACCCAAACACGAGCCTTCAGCATGGGCAGAAGATGGTGAGAACAAAACTCCCTCTTTAGAGATGTCTCCACCAGCACAATTCCCCTCCCAAATACCATGAACCCCCTCCCTCCCTCCCCATTACTATGGCAGCCAATAGCAAGCAAGCAATATAGAGGCTGACACCTGGAGTCTAGAAGAATCCAGAGGTAAAGCAGATCATTTGAGATATACACTGGGGGACATAGGATCATCCACAGGAGGTCAAGTTAGCAAGAATTACTACAGAATCGAAATCTTACTATATGTATGTGAAGAATGTGACACACCCCAAACAATCACCCCAGATACTGTGGGGTGCACAAATACATGTGCAGGTGAAACAGAAAATAGTGAGCTCACGTAGAAAATGATGCTGGTAATGAAACTAAAGACAAAATAGATCTGCCTAGCCTTCAATCTTGCTAAATTCTTTTCACTTCTCTGTTGTGATGTCTCCTTCATCCTGGTATGTGGCTTGTATTGGTTGAGGCCTCTGACATTTCATTTCTCATGAGATTATATCTATTGTGCATGTGTTTGTGTTAGTTATGTCTGAGGATTTTCTTAGCGTTAGGAAGCTAAGCCACTAATCTCCCTTTTTTTTTTGTCAAGAGGAATGCTTCTGTATCTTCGTCATGAAACAGTGAAGAAGAGATTAATCATATTCACTTTGAAGCACTCATGATCAGCCACACCCTTGTTCTGTGGTCCATTAACTTGAATAAACTGTGACACACCTTCCTGATCCAAAGAGACCTAGTTGCCCTCACCCACTATTAGAGATATGACTGTTTAATAATTATGCCTGCAGGTGCCAGATAAGAGTTTCTCATTTGGTAACTAGCTATAAAAAGTAGGAAGAGTCCTTCCAGGAGCTATCACTCTTGACTAGACCTGAGATAGCCACAATGGACGGCCGAGCACTAAGACCTAAGCATTTCTTATGGATTATATTGCCCTTGTGCCTTCACTTGACAGGTAAGGATTTTTGCCTTCCATTCTTCAAGTCGCTTAGAGAGCAGGTCCTTTGCTTATCATTCCTAGGGATAAAGAGTTAGAGTTCCATGGGGAGAAATGGAAATCAAGGGTGGGAGAATGCAGAAACGTCCCCCTTCTTCCTTCCTCCTCTCAATGGAGATTTGATCTCAGAGATAATATAAGTTGGAGGGTAGGAGAGTCAGTATCATAGTGTCAAGAAAGGAAAAACAAGGGGGAGGTTCTAACTTACTCCATTTGGTAAAAGATAATATCCTTTATAGGGACACATGGCTCAGTGGCTAAGATGCTGAGCTTAACGATCAGAAATGTCGGCAGTTCGGCGGTTCGAATCCCTAGTGCCGCCTAACAGAGTCAGCTCCTGTTACTTGTCCCAGCTTCTGCCAACCATCATGATCCACACTCTAGATATTTTGATTCTATAGATCCCAGAATTTCTATTTTGGTTGCAGATGTGAGGAACTGGAGAGCTCAAGGCCTTCTAGTAAAGGCCAGTAGGAGAAGAATGATGACCTGGAGTCTAATGTATATAGGGAAATTTTGATTGTGACTGTCCAGAGACTGTTCTGAGGCTAAACATCATAATTTTAGAATAGAATAGAATAGAATAGAATAGAATGGAATGGAATGGAATGGAATGGAATTCTTTATTGGCCAAGTGTGATTGGACACACAAGGAATTTGTCTTTGGTGCATATGCTCTCAGTGTACATAAAGAAAAATAAAATAGAATACATTCATCAAAAATCATATGATACAACACTTAATTGATAGTCATAGGTTACTAATAAGCAATCAAATTATACTAGGAAAGGAATAAACAATATAAATTTTAAAGATACAAGCAACATGGTTATAGTCATAAGTGGAAAGAGACAGGTACTAGGAAGGAAGAGAAGAATAATAGTAATACAGTCTTAGTAGGTAATACGACAGTGTTGTGGGAATTAGTTGTTTAGCAGCGTGATGGCATTCAGGAAAATGTAAAAGTCTATACGAGAATAATTGTGTGCTTGACATAATATGAATGTAAAAACACTATTTATATCGTGTTATGCTAACCATTGAGGCTGTGAAGTACAATCTGGAAAATAATGCAGCCATTTCAGAGAGAGACAAACAGATAGTACCACAGCTTCACTTTTTTGAGAATCAAATTTGAATCTCTGCTGAGCCCTTCTGGCCATATTTTATCCCATAGGATACACTGTTCAATGAAGTTCAGATCAATGTAATTTACACTATGGTTGTATTATTTGATGAGCAATTTATGTCAATTCATTATCTTTACATTCAAGCTCTCCACTCAAAGTGAAATCAACAGTTATCTCTCTACCCGTTTTATCCTCCAAACAACATCCTACTGGATTTGCGTAACCAATAAAGGGAGCAGGAAGAGGCAACACTGAAAAATATTAACTCCCTAGCAATGGGCTGGGTGTGGATTGAAGTTTGAGACATAATCCAATATATAGGACCCCAGTTGGTGCTGCCCTCTGGTGGTGCAGTAGTTAAAGGTGCAGTACTGCAGGCAAACTCTGCCCACAGTTTGGAGTTTGATCTTGACTGGCTCAAGGTTGACTCAGTCTTCCATACATCCCGGGGGAGGGGGCAGTCAAATTAAAATTGTTTGGGGCAATGGGCAAATAATGCTGACATTGTAAACTTTCCAGAGAGTTCTGTAAAGCACCATGGGGCAGTACGGATGCCTAAATGCTATTGCTATGATTATCAAAAGTAGTATTAATTGATGAGTTAAATCATTTCAGATTATTTTTTTTTAAATCCTCAGATTAATTAAACAGCAGATGTATTGATATGGAATGTATTCCTAAATACACATGTTTCTTAAAAAAAACCTACACAGTCCATTTATTGACTGTTCAAAGTTACAACAGTATTGAAAAATGTGACTTACGGCCATATTTCACACTTACGACCTTTGCAGCATCCCCATGATCATGTGATCAAAATTCAGATGCTTTGACTCAGATTTATGACGGTTGCACTATCCCGGGGTCGTTTGATCCTCTTTTGCGACCTTCTGACAAGCAAAGTCAACGAGGAAGCCAGATTCACTTAATAACCAGGTTACCAACTTATCGACTGCAGTAATTCAGTTAACAACTGTGGCAGGAAAGCTTGTAAAATGGAGTGAAAATTCACTTAACAAATGTCTCACTTAACAACAGAATTTTGGGCTCAATTGTGATCGTACGTTGAGGATTACCTGTACAGGCTATCTCAACTATAGCAGCGGTATGCCCAGTGGTGGGATTCTACCAGTTTGGACCAGTTCAGGTGAACATGTAGCTCCGAAGTTCAGCAAGTGGGCCCATCCACCTGCCCCTGTGCTTTACCTACCTTTATCTTCCCAGCTGAGTCGCGCAGCAGAGTGGATTGCTGCGCCTCAGCTGTTTTCCGTCCCAAGCAGCAATCCAGAAGGTAAGTCTTCTCTGAATTGCGCATGCGTCCTGCCGCAGCGCGCTCAGCACACCGGTTATTCAACTGATAGGATCCTACCACTGAGTATGCTTCTTTCTCCCTCACATAGCCAGGGATTCCACTTCTAAGATGAGGCTTGCTTTGATGCCTGCACCTTCTAAACAATACTGCAGCTTAATTCTAAATGTTTCTATTTTCTCCATATTCAGGCTCATCTCTTGCCAATCCAACAGGAAGCCCTGAAGCAACTTTATCAAACAGGACCTTCAGCACCTCTCTCAGATCCCCCACCGGCTCAATATTTCCCACCAACCCAATCTCCAGCAACCCAAGATCTACTCACTTCAGCCCTATCAAAACAAACATCCCGACCTCAGGAATTTCTCCTGGCCTTTCTGTCAATCCTGGTTCAATCGGCCCAATTTCTTCCCACCCCGGCTTGACCAATTCAGTACCCTTGAACCAAAATCCCACCATCTTCCAAGCAAGCATCCCGACCTCAGGAATTTCTCCTGGCCTTTCTGTCAATCCTGGTTCAATCGGCCCAATTTCCTCCCACCCCGGCTTGACCAATTCAGTACCCTTGAACCAAGATCCCACCATGTTCCAAGCAAGCATCCCGACCTCAGGAATTTCTCCTGGCCTTTCTGTCAATCCTGGTTCAATCGGCCCAATTTCCTCCCACCCTGGCTTGACCAATTCAGTACCCTTGAACCAAGATCCCGCCATCTTCCAAGCAAGCATGCCGACCTCAGGAATTTCTCCTGGCCTTTCTGTCAATCCTGGTTCAATCGGCCCAATTTCCTCCCACCCCGGCTTGACCAATTCAGTACCCTCGAACCAAGATTCCGCCAGCTTCCAAACAAGCATCCAGACATCAGGAATTTCTCCTGGTGTAACTTCCAACCCTGGTTCCACTATCTCAGGTTCATCCTCAGAACCTACAGGATCCACATCTGACAGCACAGGTAGGCTTATTTCTTTATACCAACATATTTAAACTTAGAAAACAAAAACAAAAAATGCTTTCAGATGTGATCCCATATTCATGAAGTAGCAGCATTGCCCATAAAAGTGCTGCTTAGACTATTGGTGTAAAGGTTTACTTTCTGTCCACATACTGATCTTGGCTGTTTTCTTGCAGACATTTAATAACCAAACTAGGTAACCTCATCATGAGTTTTGTAATGAAAGGTTCATTACTACAGTTCAATCCTGAGCTACAAATATTGTCCTCTATTGATCCCCATCAATTTCAATTTGTCTTTGGTGGGTTTTGTTTCTAGTCCTCATTGCCCTTCCTTGAATCTGTTTGTCTAAATCCTAGTTTAAAAATGGTGTTCCAGACAGGATATAATATTTGGGATATTGTCTTGCTGATGCATAATAATATTATACAAATATTATCTCTCTTGATTTGGCAAAGCCAATCCACCCTTTCTTGGGTGAGATTGGCAGGGTAGAAGAAATGTGATGAATAAAATTAAACAAGTTTTAATACTTTTAAAAAGTTTATAAAACTCATAAAAACTCACACACAAAAATAAAGAGCAGAAGCAATGGATAGAAGATGAAAGCAAAGATGGAGGAAAAATATTAAAAAGGAAAAAAAATAGAAGGTATTTCCTTTGCAGCAAATATAAGTACAAGTACAAAATTATCTTGCTGTATGATTACATTTAAAAACTCACTTTTTTATTATCCTTTTTTTCTAATCCTCAAAACCATAAATTATAGGTGCATTTTCCCCTGCTTCATGCAAAATGTCTATAAGAGGTTTCCAGTCAACCATAAACGTAGAAAATGTTCTTTCTCTAATGAAACCAGTTACATTAGCCATCTCTGCAAATTCCATCATTTTTGCCAACAATTTGGCAAATATATTTTTTGTTGATGCAGTTTGGAATTATATTGCCTTTTTTGTAGCCACTCACACTGCTCACTTGGATTCAGTCACTTTTAACCCAAGAACTCCAGATATTCATCTCCAATATAGCTAGGAAAAGAATGCTTGCCGAGGTGGTGCAGTGGTTAGGGTGCAGTACTGCAGGCCACTTCAGCTGACTGTTATCTGCAGTTCAGCGGTTCTAATCTCACCGGCTCAAAGTTGACTCAGCCTTCCATCCTTCCGAGGTGGGTGAAATGAGGACCCAGACTGTGGGGGCGATATGCTGACTCTGTAAACCGCTTAGAGAGGGCTGAAAGCCCTATGAAGCAGTATATAAGTCTAACTGCTATTGCTATATATTTCCTTATCCTAACATCTTCATAACATGATTTACTAAACTCAGAAACCTTTTCTCTTCCCCACAGTTACCCTCAAACAGGAAGATGAAGCTGGTCTCACCTATTGGATTATTATTCTGATTTGCATAGTCTGCATCGGAGCTATTCTTTTAATGCTTTGCCTCAGTTTCTTGGTAAGAAATGGGGGATTTGGGGAAATTTCTGTCCAAGTGTCGAGAACGGGACACAACTGGGTATGAAGGAGGTGTGGGGGGGGGAGTTGCTGGAAGGACCACATGTGTACTTTGCAGCTAGGGAAATGACCTGCTTTCCATGACTTTGCCATGTGGCATAGCCTCTGGAATCGACTCCGAATGGTCCAGTTGTGTTGCCACAAAAGTTACTATGAGAAAACGTTGTCATCATCAATATCATCATCTTTTCTAAAGAATGGTCAGCAAATTATTGTAGTTTAGGATAAATTCAAGTGTGATTGAATTCAAATGTGGTTTGGGATAAATTCAAGTTTTCTCCCAAGCCTAAGAATTGTCCAAATACTGCAGTGGCATAGGAATGGAATGGAATGGGAGAGGAGAGGAGAGGAGAGGAGAGGGGAGGGGAGGGGAGGGGAGGGGAGAGGAGAGGAGAGAAGAGTATGATTAGATAATCAAGGAATTTGTCTCCAGCGCATAAATCCTCACTGTACATGCAAAAAACAAAGTAGTAATAATCCTAATAACAAAGTAATGCTAATCATAATAATGATACCAATAAGAGAAGGTAATGGAACAGGTGAGACAGATAATAATAATAATACAGCCATACTACATGGGTAATATATATTTAGACATAAAACAGTGCCATGGGAATTAGGTGTTCAACAGAGCGATGGCATTAGGGGGGAAAATCTGTCCCAGTGTCTAATTGTTTTGGCCTGCAATGCCCGTTGCAGCATCCCAAGGGGAAGAGTCGGAACAGTTTATGATTCCAAACTAAGCTGTTTTGGAAACGGAAAGTTGTGGTGTTGAATGATTCCATTTCCCCCAGCTCTTTTGACAATTCTACTAATAGCCAGCATAAATGAAAGGTCTCTTAGTTCCTTGCATAAATAACCTAGAAAGGGCAAACTGAACATAACTGTGGAGCTTGGGAGCAGCACAGAAGAAAGTCCACCAACTATAATTGACCTGCGATAAGGGTCTTCAGATCAATCTGTATCTGTGATCTCCCCAGGATCAATTTATCCTGCTTTTCCACCAGGAGGATCAATATATAAGAAATTAAAACATATGTGTTTGACAGAAACCAGCCCTGTTTGCAGAAGAGTTGTGACTGATATATGACTTGTATACACGGTCATTTCTGTTTTACCCTTAAACTCACTCGCATCTTGTTTCCTTCTATCTCTCCTACAGCTTTGTTATTGTTTACGACAAGGGAACACCAGTTCTGTCTCCTTCCCGATGTACCAGGCCCACAACAGTCCCCCAATCTTCCAGAGTACCTGTCAATGAAGGAAACAAACTTCTTGATCTTGGTCTTACACAAAGTTACAATAAGCTACTTGAAACTGTTCCTGATCTGCTTGAGAACTTGCTCTTCTTCATGATGGAACTGCTCTAGCCTTCCTCTTGTTTGGGTGACAACCAGTGGTGGGATTCAATTTTTTTTTTTTACTACCGGTTCTGTGGGTGTGGCTTGGTGGGCACAGCAGCGGAAGGATGTTATAAAATCCCCATTCCCACCCCACCCCACTAATCTGCTTTCCAGCTCTGTTCTCCTGTACAGGGCAACAGGAGAAGAGCCAGCCAATCAGGGACTCGGGAGGCAGGGAATAGATGGGGGGGCGGGGTCAGTCAGAGGTGATATTTGCCGGTTCTCCGAACTACTCAAAATTTCCACTATCGGTTCTCCAGAACCAGTCAGAATTGGCTGAATATCACCTCTGGTGACAACCATGGAATAGTGAAGATAGTTGTGGATTCAAATATTCCAATTTATATATTCTGCTGTGGTTCCCTCTGTTGTTTCAGACCAATAAAGGCAATTAGGACCATGCACTGTGAGATAAGCGTAAGCTCAACGAGATTGTGGAGATAGGAAGATAGCAATTGAGAACTTGGGAAACCATGGTTCAAATCCTTGCTTAGCCATTGGGTGTATTGAGCCAATTAAATATCTATCAGATCCTCAAGGCAGTCCAGACCAGGAAACCAAAGGTATCAATGCTAATAATAATTGTAGCATAAGGTCACAGTAACAGAATCTTGCAAGCCTGATTGTACTTCTCTGCTCCCTTCAATCAATCAGAATAGAGCTGGAATGGAATTTGGAGATCTTCTAGTCCAACCCCCTGCTCAAGCAGGGGACCCTATAAAATTTGAGACCAATGGCTGTCCAGTCTCTTTTTAAAAATTTCCAGTGGTGAAGGCCTTACAACTTCTGAAGGCAAAGCTGTTCCACTGGTTGATTGTTCTCGCTGTTAGGACATTTCTCCTTAACTCCAGGTTGCTTCCTTCTTTGATTAGTTTCCATCCATTGTTTCTTATCCTGCCGTCGGTGCTTTGGAAATTACGTTGACCCCCTCTGCTTTGTGGCAGCCCCTCAAATACTGGAATACTGCTATCAGGTCCTTTGCCTTTAGATTCGAGAGAACTAAGAAGAGTTAAGTCTGATTCACTTTCTAAAACTTTTGGACTCAGATTTTCTCTTGTCTCTTCCTTGAGGTGATTCTCACCTCCTACTACAATATCTCACAGCTGTACCTACCTTGCAGTTTCTTGCAAATACAAAAAAAATGTATTATTTACGTTTGCAAACTCAAATAACACACATCAATCATCATCTCTCTCTATTCAAGAGTCACGGCGTCCAATATGTGCTGCCACTCTACTGAAATTAAACTACCACTGATAAACAATAAAACAACGATAAAACAACCAGATGGAAAATAAAAATGCAGCGGATGGCTGCAGCCACACTGTCAAAAGCCCATCAATGCACACAAAAACAGGGCAGGCTATAACTATGCCATGACAGATGATACCTTGACTGTTAAGATTCCCCTGAATATTAGCTCCTGCTAATGTCCTCATAACCTCCTGGGAAATTATCCATTGCTATGTGGAGATTCATAAGGCTTGCCTTTGAAAATGATCCAAGAAATTTAATCTAAAACAATTAGCCAGACTGCTTCTCTGTGTCACAGCTTGGAAGCAAATGATGGTAAAGCCACCAGCACTGATTATCTATCCCTTTTTTAATGCCTACTCAAAAGGCTTGTTTGAACTTTGAAAACTGCAAAATGTTTGCAGTTGTAATGTTAACATTATCTCTTCCTCTATCTAAGTGCCCACAATTATTCCTTATAGATTAGGCAAGGGCCTTTTTATGGCTAAAGAAAGAATAAATAATTAAATTGGTAGGGAACCTTCTTCATCAATATTTGCCTGGGATCTATAGATCTTTTCCATATACATGAAAGCCATTATTAAAAATGTGTGCTTTCTTTTCAAAGTGCTTCTACATCTTTGCACTATTTAATTTCGCGGTCAATGCTACGGGCTTGCTCTGTCCTGTTTTGCTTTTCAGCCATTCCAGATGGTTTTATTTTGGTGTTCTCAACTGTTTCTGCCATTGTTTACCATTTTATACTTGATGTTCTATACCTGGGACATCCCAGAGAAATGAGAGGTTAATAGTGCAATTGTATATATGTCTACTCATAATAAATTTTAAAAAAATATATTTTGAGAATGCATTCCTTCCTAAAGAGGTACAAATTGTAAGTAATTTGCAGAAATGTTATATGTAAACTCTGCTCTATGAACTTCTTTTAATGATCAAATTTGAACAACACACACAGTGAAGAAAGTTAGCACCCGCCCGTCTTAGAAGAATGAAATATTTTAGGAAATATTAAAAAGGCAGAATACTATACCTCCCTGGCAGTGGTGGGTTTCAAAATTTTTTAGAACCTCTTCTGTAGGTGTGGCCTGCTTTGTGGGAGTGGCTTGCCGGCCATGTGACCAGGTGGGAGTGGCTTGCCAGCCATGTGACTGGCTTGTAAAATGTGGTGAAACTCACTTAACAACGCTCTTGCTTAGCAACCAAAATGTTGGCTCAGAAACTCTAGCATTTGAAGCACGCAAGTCTTAAAGCTGTCAAGTTACAAGACCCTTGCACCCCTAAACCTTTAGAAAAAACGCCCAGGGGTGTTCAAACTTAGCAGCTTTAAGACTTGTGGACTTCAACTCCCCGAATTCCTCCTCTCGCTCTTCATCTTGATGATGTGCGGACGGGCAGGGGGAGGGAGCTGGAACCGGTTCTAAACGGCACTGTAGATTTATGGAACCTCTTCTATAGAAGAGGTTAGAACTGGCAGGAACCCACCCCTGCTCCCTGGATGAGAAAAGGAGAAATACTCTTGGATAGCATCATCCACCTTTGTTAACAGCCCCAAAAAGACTGGGCCATCTTATCTACAAAAGCTCCAAGGTGATAGGATTAGCCTTCGCTCAAGATCCAAACCAGGACAAAGACATTAAGCCATAAGAGGAATGGCCCAACACCCTTTCAGAACACAAACCTCTTCATTACATCACCCAGCACATTCAACCATGCTTATCTCAAACTCCTAGGATTTGCACATGACCCCTACAGTAGCCAATAGGATATATATCCTTGCCACAGGAACAGAAAGCTCAAGTTCAAAGCCCAAGAGAGGGTATAATTAACAGTCACTCTCCACTCCATGTGTACAGCTGCACCAGGACTGTGTGCTTAATGGTTCTGCTCCATTAAACCATCCTTCCAAGCAGCCTCCATGTTTCCGGTGTCTTTCTCCCAACTTGGGAACTGAACCCAGATGGACATTTCTTCCTACAACAGGTAGTCCTCAACTTACAACCACAATGATTTCGATCGGTGTGTGAAGTGGTCATTAAGCAAGACATTCACGTGCCTGCTTTTCTCCACATCTACAATCCCAGCATTCCCTGGTTGCAGTCATTAAACGATCTCTTAGGTGGTTAAGCAGAAGGAACAAAAAAACTGCCTACCAAGGTCAGCCTGTCTGCATGCACAGAAGGGAACTGCTCCATCAGGTTACAGGAACAGAGTTTAGCTCTTCAGAATCTGAACTCCATTTCTCCACCCTGCTGGAGATGTTTAGCTCCCCACGATGTGTGGAAAGGAATTGCTCTAGTGATCTGCAAGAACAGACCTCAGATCTTCCGGATCTGCTCCATTCCCCCCCCCCTCGAGGTATTCTCTCTTCTTGCAGCCTGACATCACAGGTCTCCATGTAAATATGCTGTAGACCAGCAGCATATTCATTGCAAGTTAATTTGGCTTTCTCCAGTGGTGGAATTCAATTTTTTTTACTACCGGTTCTGTGGGTGTGGCTTGGTGGGCGTGGCAGGGGAAGGATACTGCAAAATCCCCATTCCCTCCCCAACCCACTAACCTGCTTTCCAGCTCCGTTCTCCTGTGCAGGGCAACAAAAGAAGATCTAGCCAATCAGCCGAGGTGGCGCAGTGGTTAGAGTGCAGTACTGCAGGCCACTTCAGCTGACTGCTATCTGCAGTTCGGCGGTTCAAATCTCACCGGCTCAAGGTTGACTCAGCCTTCCATCCTTCCGAGGTGGGTGAAATGAGGACCCAGACTGTGGGGGCGATATGCTGACTCTGTAAACCGCTTAGAGAGGGCTGAAAGCCCTATGAAGCGGTATATAAGTCTAACTGCTATTGCTATTGCTATAGCTGGGAGTCGGGAGGCAGTGAATAATCAGGGGCAGGGCCAGCCAGAGATGGTATTTGCCTGTTCTCTGAACTACTCAAAATTTACGCTACTGGTTTGCCAGAACCGGTCAGAACCGGCTGAATACAACCTCTGGTGTTCTTCCTGATGAGAAGAAACTTTCTTTCTTCCTCGTATAGATGACCGTAGTCTTGGAATTTTTCTGATGAGGGCAGAAAGGTGGAATTTTCAACATTGATATCTCTCTTCTCTTTGTCAACTATACAGAGGAGAGTAATAAGTATTACTATTAGTCCTTGTTGTGTGTAATTAGCACCTTTGAGTATTATTTAGCCTAAAAGGTTTCCTTTCCCTGGTGTGATACAAATGCGTAGAGTGATGATAGTTGCTGAGTCTGAAGGGAAGAAAGACATTCCAGATGTAACAGGCGATTTCCCAGGATGGCAGCTAAATGTTGAAGTCCTGGGATTTAAAATCCCTTTTATAAGGTCATTTTATAAACATCAGAGACTGTGATTATTTTGGGCTAAAGTTTGGAAGTGGCTTCCCACTGCCTTCCTCTGCAGTGTTTTTTCAGTTTTCTAATCTAGCTTGCAACTCTCCTGATAGTTTCTCATTGAAATACCAGCTTGATCCATCTTAATTTTTGAGATTTGCCAAAATTGGCTGGGTACTGCCAACCCACCTGCCTGGAAGGCAGTTAAAAGATCCAGTACTTGATGGTTACACCAAAACTTAGTGTGATCAAAAGGGGAAAAAATCTTATTGTAATGGAGCTACCCAAGCCAAGAGATGTTGATTTATGATTAAGAACGGTTGGATTTGTACAACATGCAGATTATACATCACAAACAGAATGAAGTACTTTATGGTTCATCACACTGCAATACCCTGGGTATTGCCTATGCAAGTTGTGTGAACTGAGCAATTGCATTATTATGGGTTTTTTTCCTTGTGTTCATGGCATATTATGCAAACGTAGCAATGATTTTTCTTTTATTTATTAAACAGAAGTATATAGCTGCCTAAGATGGCAGCTTATAATATTAATAACTTACAACATTAAGAACACCTAAATAGCCCCCGCCATTTCACCCACTCACTCCCATGATAGCAGCAATTGAGATTTGTTTTATTTATATGCCGCCCTATTCCCGGAGGGCAGTGAACAACTCAAGGGGGAAGGGAACACAAAAGTACAATACAAGCATTAAAATAACCAACAGCCACACAGCCACACAGGTCGAGAGGGGAAGGGAACTCATCAGCCCCAGGCCTGCCGACACAGCCAGGTTTTAACGGCTTTTCGGAAGGCCTGGAGAGAGGTGAGGGTCCGAATCTCTGCGGGGAGTTCGTTCCAAAGGGCCAGAGCTGCCACAGAGAAGGCCCTCCCCCGGGTAGTGGCCAGATGACATTGGCTGGTAGACGGAACCCGGAGGAGGCCAACCCTGTGTGATCTAATGGGTCTTTGGGAGGTAATTGGCAGCAGGCGGTCTCTCAAGTACCCAGGTCCAATACCATGAAGGGCTTTATAAGTGAATACAATCAAATCAACCATTTGATCGGTTCCATCACCATTCATGATTCCCAGGCCCATTGACAAAACCACATCTTCAGGGTCTTTCAGAAAAGAAAGTAACTTTGTACTTCAGTGTGTGGGGGGGGGGCATGATGTTCCATAGAGAAGGGGCCATCATTGAAAAGAAACTTTTTTGTGGTTCCACCAGATGTACATTCCTAACAAATATTCTTTCTTCCCATCCAGTGGGGTGGCTGGATGGAATAGTGGAGAGGTGGTCCTTCAAATAGTCTGGTTGATTAACTGCTAACTCAAGTTTTGCATTTAAGATGTGCAAACCCATTGTCAAGGTTCCGACTGACGAATCCAATCCAGCAAGCACTGTCAAGACGATCCAATCTCTTAATGCAAAACTTTATTGAGTACATCATTTCGGCACAGAATGAAAGCAAAACCAGCTCTGGCTAATTCCTGCACAATTCAATATAATTAAAATACAGAATCCTCCCTCCCTCCTATTAGTGCAGGTCACATTGTCCAATTCAATGTCACACTATTGTCGTGAGAAGATGTCTTGAAAGTCTGGCCAACACCTGCTGCAGTGACCTTGGTTCTCGCGGGCGGACTGCTTGATGTTTAAAACTCACATTCCAATTACCCCTTCCTTTCCCCCATAGTTCGTTGGCAAGCTGAGAAGCAGCAAAAGTGAAAGTAGCATGGGTATGCTTCGAAGCTTGACACCCATATTTGCTTACTTTGGCCAAGAAAAGAAAAGTTCTGCCTACATGTTCAAGAGACCAATCCTCAGAAAATCCCATGGCATTGACAACAGTTAACGTGGCCCCTAAAAGGACAGGGGCTTAGATGGGAACAACTAGCCTCAAAGTGAACAATTTGTCTTGAGAGAAGAGCTGAGGTGAGGAGGCTGCATCAGCCTTCCCCAGTTTTGGCATTCCAAAAGGTTGTATGAACTTCAGCTCCCAGAATTCTCAGCAATTTCCATGCTAGAGAATTCTGGGCATTAGAGCATCCAAATAAGACAAGGCTACATCGACCGGAAGGAGCAAAGAAACAAGACGAAAGGAGGGGTTGAGTGACAGAGAAAGCCAAAGCTTTCTAAATTATATGCTTCTGCTCAAACCTCTGCAAGAACAACTGTTTGCAGTACAAAAAACAACTGGCAAAAGAAGAAAAACTAAAAGGAAACAGGTAGTGGGACAGGATTTTTTGTTCTTGACTTTTTTTACATGTTTATCTGATATTAAGACTAGATTGTCTCTCTCCTGCCCCTAGTAATTTATTATTTATCAACTAAGAAAGTTACCTTAGTTTTAGGAGGAGAAATATCTACCTGACTCCATTGTTACATCCTCAAACCCCCACAGCTCAACCTTAAACTGTCTACTGTTGACCTTACCCCATTCCTAAAAGGTCTGTAAAGGGGGCATGCATAAGTGCACCAGTGTCCCTTCTGTCCCAGTCCTATTGTCCCCATTTATTTGTACTCGTTTCCTTTGTTCATGTCCATGTTTATACTTATACCTGTTATCTTGTACATGTTTGACAAATGAAATAAATAAAAGAAATAAATAAAAATTATAATCTTCCTTCAAGCATGGCTACTCTTAAATCCTGTGTCCTGCTGTAGGAAGTTATCACCCAGCCCTCTCCCAGAAAAAAATGAAATATCCTAGGAAATATTGACAAGGCAGAATATTTGTCTGGATGTGAAAAGGAAGAAATATGTTTTAAAAGATGGAATAGCTGCCTGCAGCTTCCTGCCCATCTCCCTTTGTCAATGAGTCATTAAAGCCTGAGCTAGTCCACTTTACATAATAAAGAGTTCTCCCCTTCAGCTCCAGAGTGATGGGATTAAGGCATGATAATATTGGCCCTTTACCCAACTCCCCACATGGCATCTGAGAACTCAACCAAACCTGGATTCAAAACGCAGCCTAGAGAGTTGCCCCTGCATGGCCCCATGGGAGTCTGACAACCAATCAGAATACAAGATCAAGATCAAAGGCCAGAGAGGGCATAAAACCAGGGACTCAGCATCTCAGCCTCCCTTCTCTTTTTCTCCACCAACTTTGAGATCATCTTTTCTGTTCAGGACTCAAGCCATGTGGTCCTGTCCACCATTAAAACCATCTTTCCAAGCAGCCTCCGTGTCTCCAGTGTCTTTTTCCCCACTTGGAGCCGAACCCAGAACGACATTTCTTCCAACACTGCACTTTCTGGATAATTACAGGTCTCTTTGATCTCCTTTTTATCTTGCTCGAGATTAGTCTTCCCCAAGTGGATCTCCTTCTGTTCTGTGGACTTTTATTGCCCAAACTTTTCAGCAAATGGATGTTGGTTGGACAGCTGGAGGACATCCAGATCAGGGAAGGCTAGTACAGTGGATTAGGCCCAGGGATGGCAAGATAAACCACCTGTTAATGTAACTCTTGATTTCCCAGTTAGCAGCTTCTTTCTGTTATATTTCTTTCTTCTTTTTGCATCGAGAAGGCAGGTTTGTTCTTGGCAGGCGCACAAAATTGACATCACCTTTAAAGAATTAGGAGGCTAAAAAATGGCATTCTTCCCAGAGCACAGAATGATGAGGGGATTAAGTTGTACCTCCTCAGGTTGAAAAGGTGAGTAACTGTGACCCACCCAGAAAAATCAAGGGCAAGAAGGAGGAAGACTAGAAGAATTTGGATGATACTCAGGTTTTCTTTTCCTTGTTTTAATATAAATTTTTCTAGAAGATTTTTTTTACAAAGTGAAAAATTACAGAGAAACAAAAAAAAAAGAATATGGAAAATGAAAAGAGGGACTAGGGGAGACATGATAGCAGTGTTCCAATATATCATGGGTTGCCACAAAGAAGAGGGAGTCAAACTATTCTCCAAGGCACCTGAGGGCAGAACAAGAAGCAATGGGTGGAAACTAATCAAGGAGAGAAGCAACTTAGACCTGAGGAGAAATTTCCTGACAGTTAGAACAATTAACCAGTGGAACAACTTGCCTCCAGAAGTTGTGAATGCTCCAACTCTGGAGGTTTTTAAGAAGATGTTGGATAACCATTAGTCTAAAGTGGTGAAGGGTTTCCTGCCTAAGCAGGGAGTTGGACTAGAAGACTTCCAAGGCCCCTTCCAACTCTGTTATTCTATTCTATGTTAAAAAGATATTTAAAAAGAAAAAGAGTGAAAGAAAAAGAGAAAGAAAAAGAGAGAAAGAAAAAGAAAGAAAAAGAAAAAATTGAAAGAGAAAGAAAGAAAATAGAGAAACAAAGAAATGAAAAAGAGAAAGAAAATAAAAGAGAAAAAGAATGATAGAGAAAGAAAATAAGAGAAAGAAAAAGAAAGAGAGAAAATGAAAGAGAAAGAACCAAAAAGACAGACAGACAGACAGACAGACTTCCAATGTTCTTCCAATTACAAACATAGTTAATAATGTTTCCACTTTCCCAAACTACAAAACATAGTTCCCTTCCTCTCATATGCACTCCCTGCATTCAGCAACTCCAGTCACCGGTCACCAGTTCATTGTTATCCAATTACAATAACATGTTCATGAAAGCTTTCCAGTCTTTTATAAAAGTAGTTATAGCTCCTTCCCTAATCAGACAAGCCCATTTAGCCATTTCTGCAACTTCTGCCATTCCTCACCATTTTCTGTGAGTCACATAGGTGACTAAAGCATTCTTCAATCCCTCCCCTTCAGCCACTCTCAGCCCATACCCCCCAAAAAGACAAGTTCCATCTTCTGTGTTTTTCAGAGGGAGCCAAAGGTAAATGCCTCATTTCCACTCAACCATTGCCTACTGTGGTCACATCACAGCTCAAAACACATCTCTCCGTGCAGAGACATCCCCTTCCAGGAGGGAAATGACACAACGTGTTCTTGACATTCTAAAAAAAGAAGAAAAAATTTGGCACCCATCATGGAGGGGCCACACCTGAGGAGAGGCAAGTGGCTGAAACTATGTGGGCCGAGCCCTCATGAGCAGGCACCGAAGAGCCCAGGCACTGCTTCCTTAGTTGGAGAGAATTTGTAACCGGGTGGATACGGCAACACCTTGAGAGCTGCAAAATGAAATTTCTTTGGCTTTTTGAGTCAGGCATCCATTGCTTAATCGTCCTACTGCTTTCAGTCTTCTTACTAGCAGGTAGGCCATTTGACCTTGAGCATCTTGTACGTGGGCAGCAATGAGTTTGAGCTGTAAAAAAAAATCAAGGGGAGTGGGACACCCATGCAGTTCTCCCTCCTTTAACTTTCTCCTGTAATAAACCCATAATTTAGGGGTACCATGTCTGGGCTCCTAAGAGCTGGGTGACTTTCAGATGTGATCATTAAAGCTGGGGGAGTTTTCTATATGTCTTTGCTGCCATCTACTGGTCATTTGGGATTTTGCAGAGCAGAAATGGTATGTCTTTCAAGTCTTTTAAAAAATCCAAATACCCCTGTTGAGAGGAACTAAGGAGAAACAGCAGCTGGCAAGAACATCTCAGAATATACAGGCTCTGCTCTCCTTGTTTCCTAGACTCTATGTATTCCTATATACCTGTGATGGTGAACCTATGGCACGCATGCCAGAGGTGGCACACAGTAGCGTCTCTGGTAGCATGCGAGCTGTCACCCAGTTAAGCTCCGTCGCACATCCGTGCATGCCTTCTGCCGGCCAGCTGGTCTTCGGGTCTCTGCCACATATGTGTGGGGGCGAGGGGTATGTGGGTGTCACGCATGTGCAGGGGCAGGGTACATGGGGGCTGCGCACACATGCACAGGGGCAGGGCGCATGCACAGGGCCGTGGGTGAATTGCATTTTGAGGGTTTGGGGATATGCATTCGCACACACATACATGTGCTTTGGACACTCGGTCCGGAAGAGGTTAGCCATCACTACTATATAGTCTCCTCCACAACTGATGTCAACCTTCTAAAAATTGAGTAGAGATAAAGGTTCCTTCCACTCATCAGAAAAGACTTACGTGAATTATTATTATGGCTATAGTACCATCAGTCCAATGTTTACACCAGATTTGACATTTGTATCCACCTATTGATTCATTCCCTAGGACCTGGGATAAACACATGCTGTTTATAATAATATAATATAAAATAATAATATAAAAATATCACTGCAGGATGTAAGCTGTTTGAAGTAAATCTGTGTTTTGCTATTATTATTGTTGTTGTTGTTGTTATTTACTTTATTCATTAAACATGAAACTCAACCAACTGAACATTCAAAAATGCATTACAAATACCAGTGACTAGTGCTAATGGTTGATACGGTTTGCTGCCAGCATCCTAGGTATCAACCAAGTACCTTCTTAAAATATAAGATGTTCCGAGTAGGTTGCACAGTCAATTAAATGTTTAGACTGGATTTGGCATTTTCATCCACCTATCGAGTCCTCCCCAGAGACCTGGGATAGACAGTTGTTGTTGTTTTTTGATGGTGTTAAAGGTGTGTCACAGGATGTAAGCTGTCCCAAGACAAGCTGCTATTTTGCAATTGATGGATGGTGATTTAGTCAATCCCGATGCTCCAGATATTTGGGATTGCACCGTAGACACCTGTTACTGTTGGTATTATCTTTGCTTTCTTTTGCCACAGTCATTCTACTTTTGTTTGCAGGCCTTTGTATTTTGTGCTTTTCTTTTATGTTGTGCCCTTGAGTCATTTCTGACTCTTGGCGAGTGCTTCGACTAGTCCCTGTACATAGTTTGCTTGGCAAGATTTTCAGAAGTGCCTCCTTCTTAGAGCTGAGAGATTGATTGGCCTAAGGTTACCCAGCTGGAATGGAGCCTCAGACCTGACTAGAATTCGGGCTCTCTCAGTTTCTAGCCTGATGTCTTAACCCCCACATCAAATTGGTTAATTACAGAACAGAATTGGAAGGGACCTTGGAGGTCTTTTAGTCCAACCCCCTGCTCAAGCAGGAAACCCTATACCATTTCAGACAAATGGTTATCCAATCTCTTCTTTAAAATCTCCAGTGATGGAAGATCCACAACTTTTGAAGGCAAGACATTCCACTAATTCATTTTTTTTCCTTACTGGGCTTGTTTATATAACATTGTAATTTGTCTGTGGCCTACAAGACGTGTCGTATGGGGACTATTTACAGTTCTGGAGATGTTTATCTGGAAGTAAATCCAAGGGAATTCAGCAGTACTCATTTCCAAATAAAGAAAGCCCAGAACTACGATAAAGCATAATTCCTCTGATCTTTATTGAACCACATCACAATTAAGAATCCTCAAAATTTATTTAAATTTTTTTTGAAAAGTTTTTTTCCCCATAACCACTCTTACATCATTAATCTTACTGTGTGTCAATTGGGTACATTCTTTGTGTCATCATATTTAATGTTACATTATTTTAAATCTATTTTTTTATTTTGCCATTACATTTACATTTCAATTGCCTTTCAATTCAACTCCTCCCCTATAATTCTACATTCTTTTCCAGATTATTCAATTTTCGGGGTTTTTTTTGCCTATATTCATTTTCTATCCAGTGATAAAAACATCCCCATATCTTATAATACTCTGATTCTTCCTTCTCTTTAATTGCCAACATTAATCTGTTCATTTCTGCACATGTTTTTTTAATTATCTCTCCCTCTGAGGAAATTTTATCCATTTTCCAATTTTGTGCAAACACAATTCTTGCTGTAGTTATTACAGGAATAATTAAATACACATTTTCTTTACTATAAATTTATTTTAAAATTTGAGCACATTTCATTTACCCATTTCTTGGTTAGTTTACCCTAAATGTTTTCTTCTTATAGAAAAACCTATCAGATAGCTAAGGGATTGGCTCTAAGTCAACTAATAAAGTATGTATGTTTATCAGGACTTAAGTCTCATTTTACAAAATGGAATGTACTTCCAAGCTACTCCCTATAGGATTCCAGCTTTTAAAGGCTTTTCAGAAACGACCAAAAAAAAAAAAATCAAAACAGAAACAAAACAGCTGGAAAATAGGGAGAAAGTTATCAGAAAAGCACATAAAATGTACATGGCTAGATACACTTGCATAATAAATGCTATAACCAGAAGACCCATTGGCTTGTGCTTCTCAGCTTTCAGAGGATGATTTGCTCAGACAAATCCAAGGCTTCCTATTCTTCTCCCCCTCCCCTCTCATCTCAGTTCAAATCCTAATTCAACCCAGTCTCTCTAGGCACCTAATAAAAGGAACAGAGAACAGAGAATACGGGGTTGGAAGGAACCCCAGAGGTCTTCTACTCCAGCAGTCACCAACTGGTGGTCTGTGGACCACTGGTGGTCCATGAGAAAATTTTGGTGGTCCACAGAAAAATTATCTGCATTTTTTATCTAACACTAAATCAGGGGTCCTCAAACTACGGCCCCAGGGCCAGATATGTGCAATGAATGTTTGTGTTCCTCCCCCCTCAGGGCCTTTTTGTGTGAGTCAAAGGGGGCTCAGACATTCTGACTTGGGGTCTGCTTTGGTCTCCTTGTGCGGGGCTTTGGGCGAAGGCTGGAGAGAAGTGCCACTGGTGGCAAAGAGCCAGAGGACCTTGTTCCAGTGGGTGGAACTGGCTGACCATCTCAGCTCAGTGAGCCTCCAGTGGCCGTATCTGGCCTTGCACAACTACAGGTCTTTCCTCGGCTTGGAGAGCTTATGCTCATAATCTTCAGTGAGGTGCTTCTGCTGAGCCTCCTTCTCGGTCAGGTCCAATTTGAACTGAGTCAGCTGTTTTGCCAACTCTTTCTCGTGGTGGCTGCTTAGCTCCGACAATTGAAAGATCCCGGATGGGCAGGGGAGGAGTGGCTGGGAGGGGAGGGGCAAGTAGAGGCCAGCAAGTCATCCCTCAATGTGAGTGACATCAAGTTGGCCATGCCCAACCAGCCACACCCACCCAGCCAGTCATTGGACAGATCATATTAGTGGTCTGCGGGATTTAAAATTATGAATTTAGTGCCCCCTGAGGTTCAAAAGGTTGGGAAGCCCTATCTAGTCCAATCCTCTGCTTGAGCAGGAGATCCTATACCATTCCAGACAAATGGCTGTCCAAAAGGATGTGGAGCTGTAATGTATAAAATTTAGGCCTTTTAACAAAATATTTAAGCCTGAAAATAGCCATACTTCTTCTGTCCTTCAGAAAGTTAAGTTAGACAATGTTGTCAGAAAGAAGAAAATTCTATGCAGATATACGTATTATGTGCTTTTCTTTTCTTAAAATGGTCTTCAATGGAACTAAATTCTGTGTGTGCCAGAGGTGGTATTCAGCAGGTTCTGACCAGTTCTGGAGAACCGGTAGCGGAAATTGTGAGTAGTTCGGAGAACCAGTAAATAACACCTCTGGCTGGCCCCGCCCCCATCTATTCTCTGCCTCCCGAGTCCCAGCTGATTGGGAGGGAATGGGGATTTTGCAGTATCCCTCCCCTGCCACGCCCACCAAGCCATGCCAATAGAACCAGTAGTAAAAAAATGTGAATGCCATCACTGTTATGTGCATATAGAAATGAAAAGATTTCGTATGTGACGTAAACTGCTGAACATCAACCAGACCAGGGGAATGATCCCAGTACAGATCAGTATAAAATGAGAAGCTATTGAGCCATTTTTCCAGCTTGGAAGACAGGTTCTCCATAGTGTCACAATATTCCCTGCTTTTCAGCTGAACCAAAAGGATTCAGTCTACCCAGTAAGGTTGACCCTGGTCAATCCTCAATAGGATTAGGCAGCAGTGCTGTTCGGAACCAGGCCACAGAAGTGGTGGGCCAGCACATGTGCTTTATGTGTAAAACTGCATTTGTGAAAGCAGAACGAATGCATGCGCAAAAGCATCCCCTCTCCCCATCCGCCACTGTCCCCACCTCCATCCGTCCACCAAGCCAGAAAGGCTGGAGACCATGGCTGTTTACAACGCCATCATGTATTGACTATGTAAATAGTCTACCCTTGGATCTGTAAACAGAGTAAATAGTTACATATTTGCTCAATGAGAATGTAATTGTCAATTGCTTTTTAACATTTTTACTATATGCTAAATATATAATCCATGGTTGGAAAAATATGGTTAGCCCTATGAACCGTGTTGGCATAATGGTAAGAATGCAGTACTGCAGGCTACTTCTGCTACCTGTTGGCTGCCTGAAATTTGGCAGATCAAATCTCACCAGGCTCAAGGTTGACTCAGCCTTCCATCCTTCCAAGATGGGTAAAATGAGGACCCAGATTGTTGGGGGCAATAGGCTGACTCTGTAAACTGCTTAGAGAGGGCTATAAAGCACTGTGAAGCAGTATATAAGTCTAAGTGCTATTACTAGTGCTATTTGATTGCTCTTGGTACTAAGGATATTTTTTTCTCTTCTCATTACCAGCTAGAAGTACTAGTGCATCTGCCAGTACAGTGGTCCCAAGGAACCTCTCTATGGTAACAGGAAAGAGCCATTCAGTCAAAACACCTGCCAGCATCACAAGCATCTCCAATGGAACAATAGAAGAATTGGCAACAGCCACCATCAAGATTGCTGTTCCTGGAACATCTGACATCACCAGAACAACTCCTGGAAACCACAGCAGAAAAACTGCTGCTCCACCAAGTAGGTTCCTGATTGCTGTGTGAGGTTGGCCCAAACCCTCCTATCTTTCTCTAAGGGCCTAAAGATGTTGCTGTGCGAGTCGCTTGGGGCCTTAGTGGGGGAACAGCACAATGGAGGTGATTGATTGAGTAATAACAGATCCCCTCCCACTCTGCCCCCGCCCTCCCCCATGGGTTCAAAGGTCTGGTTTTAACTTTTTATGTTTTAATTATATGTGTAACTGTAAGCCATCCAGAGTTACCCTATGGTAAGATAGGTGGCCAATAAACGTTATAAATACAAGGAAGGAAGGAAGGAAGGAAGGAAGGAAGGAAGGAAGGAAGGAAGGAAGGAAGGAAGGAAGGAAGGCAGGAAGGTAGATTAGATAGATAGATAGATAGATAGATAGATAGATAGATAGATAGATAGATAGATAGATAGATGATAGACGATAGATAGATAGATAGATAGATAGATAGATAGATAGATAGATAGATAGATAGATAGATGATAGATAGATAGATAGATAGATAGATAGATAGATAGATAGATAGATAGATAGATAGATAGATAGATAGATATGATAGAGATAGTTAGAGCTAGATAGAGGTAGACAGATAGACAGACAGTCTATGCCTCAAACAGGGGACACAGCAGAGTAGCTGTGTTTACATCACATGCTCAGCTTGGCTATGATTACAGAATAACAGAGTTGGAAAGGACCTTGTAGATCAAACCACCCCTACCCCCCACTCATGCAGGAGACCCTATACCATTTCTGACAGATGGCAGTCCAGTCTCTTCTTGAAAGCTTCCAGGGATGAAGCTCCCACAACTTCTGAAGGCAAAGCTCACTATCAGAAAATTTCTCCTTACTTCTAGGTTGAGTCTCTTCTTGATCAGTTCCCATCCATTATTCCTTCTCTGTCCTTCAGGTGCTTTGGAAAATAGCTTGACCCCTTCCTCCCTGTGGCAGCCCCTGAAATATTGGAACACTGCTATCATGTCTCCCCGGGTCCTTCTCTTCACTAGAGTGCACATCGGTACCCAGTTCCTGCAACTGTTCATCATATGTTTTAGTCTCCAATCCCCTAATCTTGGCTAGTCACTTCTCTCTTTTGCATCATAATGTGGTCTGCAAACTGTCAGGTGTAAACAATTAAGAGCATTTATTTGGTTCAAAACAAAAAGGAACTTGTTGTTGCTACTTCTAACACAGGTTGTAGGGGCGTGCATAAGCGCACCAATGTGCCTAACCTCCCTATACTACTGTCTCCATTTATTTGTACCCATTTCCTGTGTTCCTATTCATGTTTATTCTTATTTCTGTTATCTTGTACATGAGTGACAAACTAAATAAATAAATACAAATAGGTCACTGATGATCAAAGCTAAAAGGACACTAGATAAGAAACAATGGAATTCACGGGGAGGGGGAGGCTGGACTTGGATATTTTGTGACAACACAATGACTGGTGGTACATTTAACCCCGTCTGCCAGCTCAGCCTCTTCTTTTCCTACACCAGTGGTTCCCAAACTTGGCAACTTTAAGACTTGCTGGCTGGAGAATTCTGGGAGTTGAAGTCCACAAGTCTTAAAGTTGCCAAGTTTGGGAACCACTGTCCTACACAAACCCAGTTAACTGGTTAGTTTATTGAAATGTTTCTCAACCTTGCAGCTTCCCACAATCACATGACTGCATTTTATGAAGGTTTTGCCAAAACCTGACATTTACTCCTGGTTTTTGGCAAAACCATGTCCATTGGTTTACTTAAAGTCTGTCAAAAAAAAAGTTGTAAAACTGGGTCACATGACCGACCTGATTCACAATCATCACAACTTATGACCGGCAGGCTCCATTACATTCGCAACTCGAGGACTAGCTTATGTACAAATAATTCAAAACCATGTATAAAAATAATAGTGCAGAAAAGGTATGCATTGAGCAACATTTTATACAGGTCATGTTTTGCTCTTACAGTTTCATTTCAACTAACAGCACTCATTCCTTAGGCTCAGGTGGTCCCAGCACAGCTGTGGTCAGCACAAGAGGAGCCAACATCACCATACCAGGTATGATAGCACTAAAAACAAAACAAAAAATGGAATTGTATTCTACACTCCTCAACCAGGGATGGGTTTCTCGCCCTGTTCCAACGTATGCGTACTAGCGTCTGTGCGATGCTCCAGCTGCTCCTGGAGGATCGCGCAAGCACTGTATGCGTCCTGCGCATGCGTGGAAGCGCAGAACTTGTCAAAACCGGGTAAGGAACACGGGCGGGCGGGTAGGCCCTTCGGCATTCCCGGAAGTTACTTACTTCCGGGTTCGCTGACCAACCGGTTCACGGCAGTCCCCGCGAACCAGTTGAAACCCACCCCTGTCCTCAACCCACTTCAATGCAATCTTTGCCTTCATTTTCTGCTAATAGGGACAACAACACAAGAACCAGGGAGGCGACCGCTGACGTTCTGGGCCATCATTATCATCTGCTTAACTGTGTCTGGACTCTTCATAGGAGGATATGTTGGGTGCTGTTTCCTCTGGAAAGTAAGTCAGGAGAGCCAGCTTTCCTCAGATCAATGGGAGGTTCCTCATGGCTTGATCAGAGCCTGTTAAAATTTATGAGACATAAAACAGAGTGTAGCCTGATAGTAATACAAGTGGCCTTGCTTAAGGATGGTAATTGAGGCCAGAGGCAATCAATACTACATGTCAGTCAAACAGCAAGACGTGACTGTGCTAACTTACCACAATTCCAGCTTTTCCAATTGCAACAGTTAGGCAAATTCTGCCCAGTCATTACGCACAACATCACAGGATCACCATTTGCGACTTCCTGATGTCTTCCCCATTGATTTTGCTTGTAAGGAGCTCAGCAGGGAAGCTCACAAATAATAATTACATGACTGTAGGATGTGGCAAACGTCATGAGCTCTGAGGGAGATGGGTGGTCCAAAGATGCGATAGGTGGGTGGGTGGGTGGGTGGATGGATGGATGGATGGATGGATGGATGGATGGATGGATAGATAGATAGATAGATAGATAGATAGATAGATAGATAGATAGATAGATAGATAGATGCATGCATGCATGCATGCATGCATACATACATACATACAACATACATACAGAGGTGGGTTGCTAATTTTTTTACTACTGGTTAGGATGCTCTTGTGATACTTCTGTGCATGCGCAGAAGCATCCGGATGGGTTGGCGGAGCCTCCTGCTACCAGTTTGCCTGATCCAGCAGCAACCTACCCACTGCTGAACTGGTAGCAACCCACCTCTGGCTGGATAGATAGATAGATAGATAGATAGATAGATAGATAGATAGATAGATAGATAGATAGATAGATAGATAGATAGATAATAGATAGATAGATAGATAGATAGATAGATAGATAGATAGATAGATAGATGACAGACAGACAGACAGACAGACAGACAGACAGACAGACAGACAGACAAAATATTATTGTAAGCTGGTTTAAAGCACCCAAATCACAGTCATGGTTGCCTGTCATAGCACCCCTGCAATCAAGAGGACCAACACCACCATATCTTTGATCAGTCCCGGAATCAGTGGTCATTAATCAACTACTATCTATCTTACTGTTTGTATGCATGGCCTCTAATATTACAGGTCAGGGACTTGGACAGATAATATTGCATCTGGCCTGCTTTTCCTGGAGCAGATGACAAAAAGCAATATGGTTTAAACAAGCCACAAAACTATTAAGTGAAGCAGGCAGCACGCTTGGGAAAGTGCAAGATTAGGAGCAAGTAACTGCTATTATTTCCTCCAGAAGTAATTATTAGTTCTGTTAGCAGAGCTAATAACCATTCAGAAATACCATGCATCTGATTGGATATAAAAATCAATAATAGTCTTATTTTTATTATTTAGCAGGAATACAAAGTCAGCGGTGGTGGGATTCATTACTGGTTCTGTAGGTGTGGCGTGGTGGACGTGGCAAGGGAAGGATACTTCAAATCCTCATTTCCTCCCAATCAGCTGGGACTCAGGAGGCAGAGAATAGATGGGGGCGGGGCCAGCCTGAGTATTTACTGGTACTCCGAACTTCTCAAAATTTCCGCTACTGGTTCTCCAGAACTGGTCAAAACCTGCTGAGTATCACTTCTGAAAGACAGGCCTTCTCACTGCTTTTAGGCTTTGGAACTCCCAGCCACTAGAAATCGAGCTAATCTTTGTGTTTCCACTGGCAGGCAAGTAGATATAGCAGGGTGTCCACTCAATGAGTTTAAATGGGATGGTTTTGCTTTTAACAATATTTCACCTTATACTATACAAATATAGGCCTTATAATAGAAAAGTGACTTTATATTATTTAATTGTGGGACTACCACATGTTGCTAAACTCTAACTTCCAGAATTCTTCACTTACAAGGAAGTTGAGTTCTGCAACAATTGGAGATTCAATCCTTTGAGGCACTTCTGCTTTTATAGGAAATAACTGCCTTAATTAGGTTTATTCTTTGACTTGCAAGCTAGAGTTTCCCATTATGTTCTGGATATAAAATTCAACTGTCTCCTTTGCTATCATTTTGCTTTGTTCCAGAAGAATATTCTCTAAGTCAAGGCTTAGTCTTTCCCTGAAGTCTTGTTCCCTATTTTGAACACGGAGACAAAAATATTGAAAAATGAAGGAAACTCTTCTGGCGGAGGGGAGCTGAACCCAGATTTGCGATTCACCAAGTTTGTTGAACTGTGTGACAAGGACGATTGTTGGATCTTCAACCCAAATGTTTTCATGATCAAATGTTAAATCCTGGAATAAAAAAATTCTTAACTCTGTATTTCTTTCACATACCAAAGCTTGATATAATACCCAGAGTATAAAACAGCGGTGGGTTTCACATTTTGTTACCACCGGATCGTGGGGGGCGCATGCCCCTTCCAAACATGCGCCTGGCCTTCCATGCATGCACTTTGCTTGCACTTGCACCTTCCGTGCATGTACCCGGCCTCAAAAATGTGCCTAAATAAGACGGCATAGAGCCGGGGGATAGTGGGTTGGCTGAGAAGAGAAGAGAAGAGCAGGGCTGTTCAACCGGTGACCATAATGCATCCCTTCATCAGCAAGATTATTGCAATTCTCTGTATCTAAGATATTTTGGGAGCTATAAGCTGTGTAGAGCATAACCAACCATTGGCTGGTATAGCTACTGGGAAAGCCAGTTTGTTGTAGTCGCTAAGGGATCAAACTAAAACCTAGGAACCATGAGTTCTAATCCCAAGGTGAAAAGCCAAGCTAGGGACAGATCACCATGGAGAGTATGCAGCTGTTAAGAGCCAGCACTGGTTTGATGGCATATGATCACCTAGGACTTGCCAATGTAGAAAGGTAGCATCCATTCCCCTCCTAGAAGAATAAAATATTTTGAGGAATATTTAAAAAGGCAGAATATTATATTTTCCTGAATAAGGAAAGAAGAAACATGGTTTAAAAGACAAAGAGAAGATCCCTGCACCCAGCAGATATTTGGTGCCCATTGAGAAAGACCGGGCCAGCCTATCTACAAGACAAAAGACCTCCAGCTCCAGGGTGATGGGATTAAGACAGTGGTGTAATCCTCTGAAGTTTGCTACCGGTTCAGTGAGTCTGCTACTGAGTGTGTGCTTTGCACTTATGTGTGCTTGAGTCCTGCTTGCGCAGCACTAAAAAAGGAACATTTTGAAATATTCTGAGTTGGCAAAGGTAAGTAGAACAGCCGGGGGGGGGGGGGGAAAACTGCTGTGCCATACAATTTAGATTAGCTAGAAAGCCGGAAATCCGACAATTCTAGCTAATATAAATCGTGCATCACAGCTGATCGTCACCCAGCTGATCGTCGGAAATATCGGTTCGCCCAAACTGGTAGCATTTTTTACCACCAGTCTGGGTGAACCAGTCCGAACCGGTAGCATTTTACCGCTGGATTAAGACATGACCCTCCAGGACATAATAGCATTATCTATCAGCAGAGCTCACTACATGGCACAACCAAGCCTCTACATTACATCAGCCCAAGGTTGAACCAAACTTGATTTCAAGACAAACAGAACCCCACATGGCCCCATTGGAGTCTGACAGCAACCAATAGAATATATACTCTTGGCACAGGAACAGGAAGCTCAAGTTCAAAGCCCAAGAGAGGGTATAAATACTTCTCACTCTCCACTCCATGTGGTCAGCTATCCAAAATCATACATGTTTGGTGGTTCTGCTTCACGATTAAACCATCTTTCCAATCAGCCACCATGTTTCCAGTGTATTTCTCATTTCTCCCCACTTGGAACTGAACCCAGATGGACATTTTTTCCAACACTAAGATCACAAATAACAAAGAAAGTCCTTGACTTATGAACACAATTGAGCCCAAATTTTCTATTGCTAAGTGAAACAGTTATTAAGTGAATTTTACCCCATTTTACAACCTTTCTTACCACAGTTGTTAAGTGAAGCACTGCAGTTGCTAAATTAGTAACGTGGTTGTTAAGTAAATCTGGCTTCCCCATTGACTTTGCTTGTCAGAAGGTTACAAAAGATGATCACATGACCCCGGAACACTGCAATTGGCATAAATATAAACCTATTTCCAAGCATCAGAATTTTGATTATGTGACATGGCGATGACTCAACAGTCATAAATGTGAAAAATGGTCATAAGTCACTTTTTTCAGTACTGTTGTAACTTCGAACAATCACTAAACAAATGGTTGTAAGTCAAGGACTACCTGTACACAAAGAACATCTGGATCTTGAGTATTCTATACATATATAAGAATGTTATGCTACATGTAAAGCATGTGATTTCCCCAATTTAACATAAAAATGGCATCCCCTTAATACCTCATATTATATATGGCATCACCTATACATACAAAAATCATTTTGTGCCCTCAGTGGTTATATTGTATGCCACAAATGCATGGTTCTTTTTAAATTTGGTTTTATGTATTTTGGAATTATTATTAGTTTTGCTTTGTAGAGCTGTTTGGAATTGGGCAGCCTCCAAATTTAAATGAAATAAAAAAACTAAAATAAAGTCTGATACATAAGCTGCCTCTACAATGTTTCTTGATAATACATTCTATGGTTCAAGTTTTGGTTCCTGTCTACAAGTTCAAGAGTTTACATTCTAAAACTGAGCAATTTCCCCACCCCAAATCCACCTAGATTCAAGAATACGAATATGATTTTTCTTTCAACTTGGTCTGAAATATATTCTCTTCCTCATTCCAAGTTCCTGCCTGAAATGCTTTTACCCACTCATCCACTTCAACATAAGCACATCCTTTTAATGTGCAAAGCCAACTCTTATCAACATTAGGAATGAAAACTCAAATGCACATTTGCAATGTGGCATTTGACTGATCACTTGAAATCTTACATCAAGGTCATTCAGGGTCAGTCTGCTTTTCCAGTAAGTCCTTATCAGAGAATTTCAGCTTCAAGCCCTCTTTCTTCACTAAAATAGGCAGATATCCAATATTATCTCATCTGAACAGCCCTCTCACATACCAGTGATAATATTCTCTTAAATCATTGTTTCTCAATCTTGGCAGCTTGTGAGATGTGTGGACTTCAACTCCCAGAATTCTCCAACCAGCCAGCTTTGCTCTCTTGACTTTATCAAGTTTTGGGTGAAAGTCTGTAAGACAAACAATGTAGGATGGAATTCAGCGGATGGGAAGAAAAAAAACTACTGCACCTTGGATTTACACTTACTTAATGCTTAAAGTCGTTGTATCCAATATGCTTACTATCCAGTCATATCTTTGATAGTTCCTCCCATCGGTCACATTATAATTACATGATCATGTTGGGGGCCTCAAAATTTTTGTGCTCCTCAGACGCCAGATTGGGCACCTATTTGGATTGTCATCAGGCCCTTTTGTATGCAAAACATTTTCCCCTGATATCCACCTTCTCATAGTAAGTAGGCAAATCAGTTTCAATTATTCCTGGGGATCATTAGACATGAATATCTATCATCTATTATCTATCTATCATCTAACCTATCTATTATCTATCATCTATATCAGGATGTCAAACTTGCATTGTCACAGCGGCATCACATGACGTATCGGGATTTTTCCCCCTTCGCTAAACTGGGCAGGGGCGGAGCCAGCATGTGACACATCCGCCCCGTGGACCACAAGTTTGACACCCCTGATCTATATCATCTATCCATCTCATCCATCCGTCCATCCATCCATCCATCCATCTATCAATCTATCTATCTATCTATCTATTTATCATCATATTTAGAAACTGGCCATTTTCCTCGCAGAGGAACCATACTGATATACCTTCAGTTTTTTTTAAGACCAATTTCAATTGGTTACCCCCATCCATTTAAGGCAGTGTTTCTCAACTTTGGCCACTTGAAGATATATGAACTTCAATCCAGTCTCTAGCATTCTATACCAAAGTGGCTCTCATCACGCAACTAGTATCATATTTATCTATTTGCCATATTTATGGCATTATATTATGATAAAGCTAGCCTGCAAGAATGACAGCATGAAACAAAACACCCATCATTGATAATCAAGTTCATTGGCATGTTATGTAACATGTTGCTCCCGGCTCAGTTTGATCATTGGAAGAGCTGACTCATAGCTCAGCTGAGATCAGTCTGTCCTCACCCAATGCTCACGAAGGAGTATGATAGAACTGTGAGATGTCCTAGTGCCTTTAAGAAGTTTCAGACATATGTGGCTTGTGAGCCTGCATGAACTAGAGATCACTTTTTCTCTTTCAAGTCCAAAACAAACCCAGAGCTCAAGATTATTGTGATGCATTTCTCCAATCAGTACAGAATAAGATGGCATTGTCACTTCCTGTAGCTTGCCAGATAATTCTCCATCTGTACCAGAGGTGGTGTTCAGCAGGTTCTGACCAGTTCTGGAGAACCGGTAGCAGAAATTTTGAGTAGTTCGGAGAACCGGCAAATACCACCTCTGGCTGGCCCCGCCCTCATCTATTTTCTGTCTCCCAAGTCCCAGCTGATCGGGACAGAATGGGGATTTTGCAGTAATCTTCCTCTGGAATTCAGTGGGAATGGAGATTTTACAGTATCCTTCCCCTGCCACACCCGCCAAGCCAAGCCACCCCCACAGAAGCGGTAGTAAAAAAATTTCAATCCCACCACTGATCTGTACATACCACCACTGTACAGCAGATGTGAAGTTTGTTTTCCCTTCAGAAAGACAGGGTTCACCAGACCATGAAATGATTTTGCTACGTAGAAATAGTTTTGGGCTTATAATTCCTTAATCTGCTACTGGCATAATTCTTCTCTACCATCTTATGTTTGACAACCAGGATCCTGAACCATAAAACACACCTTGAAAACTGTCTAGTTCAGTGGGTCTCAACCTTCCTATGTCACAACCCTTTAATACAGTTCCTCATGTTGTGGTGACCCCCAACCATAAAATTACTTTATGTTTTCCGTATTTTTTCAAAAATGTGTGTTTTCCGATGGCCTTAGGCAACCCTTGTGAAAAGGTCGTTCAACTCCCAAAGGGGTCCCAACCCACAGGTTGAGAACCACTGGTCTAGTTAATAATTATTTTTCTTGACATTATCCATGAAACCTAGGCCAAAAAGAAACTTTTTTGTCCGTGCTGTGCCTTTATAAGGGAATGCTGAAATCTCACAATGTTGAAGTTAAATAATAATGATTTATTAAATTTGAATGCAACAATAACCAAACAAAAATTATAATAACAGATAAAAGAGGGTAAGTGCGACAGACCAAGTGAGGAGACCGTACAGATTTCTGTTTTATATATTTTATTGGAAATTCTTTTACAACTTGAATGCGAGAGCTGACTTCATATGAAAATTGAAGAATTTTCTGAAAACAGCTTTGGTTGGCACCAGAAATAAAAGGAAGTAAATATATTGGGAGGTACAGTCGACGGAAAGAAAACTTAATTATATAAATCAACTGAAATGCCTCCTTTCAATTCAAAACATAAGAAAGGTGTTTATTCACTGAATGGACAGGTAAGATTTGGTTAGCAGAACATCAATATCATAGTTGTGAGACTGATTCTCATCATCCATCCATTTCTTTCATCTCTTTCATTTTTCTATTCCTGTTGACACACAACTGCCAAGAGCCTTTCCAGAAATAGTAACAGCAAGTAGGAGTGAGTCTAAATTTAGAATGCTCTTTTTTTTTAAAGTTCAGATGGACATTCTCCTTGGAGGAAAAATAAGGTACAGTTCCATATTTGCTACAAGGAGATCATGAAAAATATTAATCCTCCCCAGAACGATCTTCAGGACGATTTCCTAAACCATCCCGCTCAGGCAGCGGTGGCCAAGGGGCCGTTGGCAGCAGGGGTAAGGGTGGGTAAGGATCATCAGGAAGTGGGGGATTAAGTGATCCAGGAATTTGTCCCGGGTTGTGAGGCCTCAAGGGCTTTGGTGGTTGTGGAAATTTGGGCTGCGGGGGATGTGGTGATACAGGGGGACCTTCTGGCCAAGGTTTCCCAGGCACTAGAGGCCCCAAGGGCTGAGGGCCTACTGGTTTTGGTGGTCCTTCTGGCCATGGTTTCTCTGGAACTGGAACCAATGGACTGTCAGGTCTTGGGACGGGAGGAATGCCAGGTGCTCCAGAAGATCCAGGCCTTGAGGGATCTGAAGACATGATGAGATATCATGGAAAGAAGGCGGCCTGGGGAATCCAGAAAGGGAGAAAATGACATTTTTTAAAAAAATGGACGGTATCCATCTGTTAACAGAACCTGATATATAGCAATCAACTTTCTGAATAAGAGACACTCAGAACGCAATAGCAAAATTCATCATCACTATTGACATGTAATGGCAAATACTTGAAAAGACTTGAGAACTGACATAGTAAACATTTGACTTATTTGATTGTCCATGAGAAAGACAATAGAATTGCTAAATTTCAGTTAAAAGCAAACATGGATTTCCAAACAGAACTAGTAACTTGTATGGAAAAATCTGGACGTGGAAAAAAAAGAGAAAATTTGAAAGGTGAAACTATGATAGATTTCAACATTGGGAGAATTTTAATTTTGGGTTTACCAGAGAAGGAGCAGTGGAAATAATCTTGCCACACCTTTTCCCATTGGAATTTTTGTATGTAAGAAAAACTCTAAAAAGACAATTCAGATGCTCATAGACCAGTGGTGGGATTCAGCCAGTTCGCACCAGTTCAGGAGAACCGGTTGTTAACTTTCTGAGCAGTTTGGTGAACTGGTTGTCAGAAGAAATCATTAGGGCAGAGAACCGGTTGTTAAATTATTTGAATCCCACCACTTTCATAGACTATTGCATATCATAAGCATATAATGCAGCCAAGCTTACAAAGCAGTTGACAGACTGCACTCTAATCAATGTCTAATGTCTAATACCCCACAGTTCAAACTGACAGCCAAGCCCCTTCGTCTCACATGTATCTTGCCTCAAAATGGCCACCGTTCAAGACCCAGAAATTTTCTTTCTACCATCACTTTTATGACGCTTCTTTCACAGCTAAGCAAGTTTGCAGGAGGGAGGCATGGCTGAGTATTTATGAGGGCCCCAAGACTAGCCAACTGGCTCAGAATCCCACATCTCCATTTTGTATAGAATATCCAGAAAGATCAGGTGCAGTCTAAATAGCCCACCACATGCTCTACTCCGTTTCTATTTGAAGGACCCATTAAAGGTGCAATGCTCAAAAGCTCCAATATACTGCCGCCAATCTTAAAATTTTGGTAACCAGAAGTTCTTTGTGTCCTGTAGGAAGTATTGCATATGTTCCTCACCAATGCATTAAAAAAAAACCTATATTTGCTCCGAGGTATCTCCATTTAAAAGTTCAAAGGTGTCAGTCAACAGTCAAAATGCTGGTTTAGATGACCAAATAGTTAGACTTACCTTTTAATGTAAGCTCCTTTCTTTTACAATCTAAAATCTGAGTCATTTCCCTGCTAACATTTACAGCATTCACAGTCCACTTTCAATGACATCCGATTCCCACTTCCCAATCCACAACTTTCAAACAAATTATCTAGATGTTATCTACCTAAAAGCTGCAAAAGGATGGTTCTAGTTCCCTCTGGAGAGCAATGGTCTTTGGTGTGCAGCAGGTTCTATCTAACTTATAAACCTACGAGGACCAGCAAAATCAGTTGTAGGAGTTACCCAGATGGTTTTGACTCCACCCATTATCTCCTAATGAAAGGTACTCCAGAAGCCCCGATGGAAACATATATCAGCATACCTTGGAGACAGAGATAGACAAGGCAGAGAATACAGGAATATCTGGAGAGCCCAGATTAAAAATATGGGGAAGAGACTCATGGAGGAAACACGAAACTACTCTGGGAAGAAGAGAAAAAAGAAAAAGAAAACATCCATAGAAAACTAAAATAGTTCTATGGATCCATCTGGGAAAGTAAGATCCATACTTAATAGAATCAACGGGGATGACATTAATATTATGAAATTGGGGGTGGATGGATGGATGGATGGATGGATGGATGGATGGATGGATGGATAGATAGATAGATAGATAGATAGATAGATAGATAGATAGATAGATATAGATATAGATATAGATATAGATATAGATATAGATATAGATATAGATATAGATATAGATATAGATATAGATATAGATATAGATATAGATATAGATATAGATATAGATATAGATATAGATATAGATTACCATCAGGCTTCATGTGAAGGAAGAAATCATCAAATTAGACAGTTACACCCAAATGTTTCCATCTTCCTACAAATAGGAAATTTCATCCAGTGTTGGGTTTTTCTTTTATTGTTATTGCTATTTTTTTTCTTTAAATCTCCTCAAAATTATAAAAATTAAAGGGACCCCAGATTTTGACCCTATTCATTTTCTAAAGCAGTTTGGGAGGATGCTGTGAAGCTATATGTAGCCCATGGTCTTAAAGTACAGTCTTCAGCTGAATTACAATGATTTAGTCTCAGGTAAAAGCTCTCCTCCCCTTCCATGTTCCCTGCTGTTCAGGAAAAAGAAGAGGGTGTTAGGAAAGAGACTGTCAAAAAGAAAATGAGCACCCCACTCTTTTAAGGATAGTTCTCCCTCCTGCTTGCTTCAGAGCTGCCCACTGTGTGGTCCCCAAAGTATTACTCCTGAAAATATGCCATCCACTTC
The DNA here is from genome assembly GCF_009769535.1 of Thamnophis elegans. Classification (NCBI taxonomy): domain Eukaryota; kingdom Metazoa; phylum Chordata; class Lepidosauria; order Squamata; family Natricidae; genus Thamnophis; species Thamnophis elegans. Next base: position 148,235,593 of record NC_045542.1, on the reverse strand, counting down.
AGAAAAAGGCCACGGACCTTATTGTGTAGTGGGATTCAGTAGGCAAGAACCAGACCAGCATAGTTACAACAGCATTTATTGACTCAAAACTGGAACTGAGGAACAGCAGGCAAATGCCTGTAACTTATACTCTAGGCCCACAGGGTCTTCAGCTTAAGTGAAAAGATGCTAAAAGTCTCCCCTCAAAGTGAGATGGACGCCAAACAAATAATAAAATAAAATAATAAAATAAAACAATAAAATAAAATAATAAAAAGTATAATATAATATATAGTATAGTATAGTATAGTATAGTATAGTATAGTATAGTATAGTATAGTATAGTATAGTATAGTATAGTATAGTATAGAATTAGAATTGGAATTGGAATTGGAATTTATTCAATTTGTAAGCCACCCTATTCCCCGAAGGGACTCAGGGCGGCTGAACAAAAGCCAAGGGAAGGGGAACAAATACAAAAAAGTAAGACAAAACAGGACAACGATACAAACAATTTAAAAAACACAGCAAGCACAGCAAATTCGAGTAGGGGGGGAACTCAACCCCAGGCTTGCTGGGACAGCCAGGTCTTAACGGCTGTCCGGAAGGCCTGAAGGGTGGCGAGGGTCCGAATCTCCACGGGGAGCTCGTTCCAAAGGGCCGAAGCAGCCACAGAGAAGGCCCTCCTCCGGGTGGTCGACAGCCGGCACTGGCCGGTAGATGGAATTCGGAGGAGACCTAATCTGTGGGATCTAATGGGTCTATGGGAGGTAATTGGCAGGAGGCGGTCTCTCAAGTACCCAGATCCAATACCATGTAGGGCTTTATGAGTGACAACTAGCACCTTGAAGCGTATCTGAAGACCGATAGGTAGCCAGTGCAGCTCGCGGAGGATAGGTGTAACGTGGGTGTACCGAGGCGCACCCACAATCACTCGCGCGGCTGCATTCTGGACCAGCTGAAGTCTCCGAACACTCTTCAAGGGCTGCCGCATGTAGAGCGTGTATAGTGTGATATGATATGATATGATATTGAAATGAAATGAAATAATAAAATAAAATAATATAAAATAAAATAATAAAACAAAACAATAAAATAAAATAATAAAATAATAAAATTCTCACCAGAAAGTATTGTGTACTGTATAAATTTAATCTAGTACAATAAAACACTGTTTTAGTCAAAATAAATACTTTAACTAGATGTATTCAAAATATTAGAAGTCTTTTCTAAAACCATTGGGACTTAATGCATTGGCAAAACCAACTTTCATACCAGTAAATATTTCCTTTAATAATAATCAGTTATAGACAACTGAGATTCTGTAGGCCAATTCTGATCTAAGGATGATCATGAGAGAGTAGAGTAGAGTAGAGTAGAGTAGAGTAGAGTAGAGTAGAGTAGAGTAGAGTAGAATTCTTTATTGGCCAAGTGTGATTGGACACACAAGGAATTTGTCTTTGATGCATATACTCCCAGTGTACATAAAAAGACAAGACACATTCATCAAAAATTAGATGTTTTCAGCCATATTCAGGCAGAGACCCAGCCATTCCTGCTCTTTCCATCTGGTTCTTCTTTTCTGCCTGTTGTAATACATATAACCCCAGGAATTAACCACAACCCTTGAAGAAGGTGACTGGCTGGGAAAAGAGTGGGAAGGAATTGTGATTGTTGCATCTTCTGTTTCTTGCCTTGTGACAAAGCAGTGACAGATAGAATTAGTCCAATTCATGGCCATGTGACCCCCTCCTGACTCAGGACTCCATTGCTGGTCAGCATGTGATGGCCTCATGAATTCTTCTGTGTACCATTGGAATCTTCCTTGAGATGTCTTGAGATAACTTGCTGCAAACTATCCCTCTCTCCTTCCCACCAGAATTACAGGAAATAAATATGAGCTTAATGTAAGTGTTTCAGTGTGAATTAAAACACATTGTTGGTTTGGACTCTACCTACACTCTTTTATACTCCTCTCCCCAATGTTTCTTTCAAAGGTCAAATGTAGCCTTCAGCTGAGAAAGATTTGCAAGCCACTCCTCAAAGCATTAATCTGTTAAAACAGAGATATTTCATCTTGGCTTCTCATAGGTCTATAAACCACTCATCTCCTAACCACCAAATTGATGTGGTGCTGCCATTCTTCTGTTTGACCCTTGTTAGAAACCGGTGCTCCATTGCTGAATGAGTCCAGAGTTAACTTCCCAACTGAAACCCTCAGATACTTTTTCCAATCAGGGTTTAAAGGTCATTGATCTGCCATATTGCTCCCAGAGTTCATAGTTTAAGTTCATCTTTGAGTACTTGAAAATGAAGACTGGATTGCAAGTTGATGACAGATGTTTTCAACATTACATGGGTGAGATCAGTGTTATATGGAAGGAGATGCTATCATTCCATTTCCTTCTTCCTTGTTCCTCCTCCCAGCTTTCCGTATTCAGTTTTGAAATCAGAGCTGTGAGGGAGAGGAGCAGATTCTAAATTTGACAAATAAATAAATACAGAAGTTTTATTTATGCCCATGAATGTGTCTGACCTCTTTTCAAACTGTCTTGACTGAGGACATCAGCTTTGGTACCAATGAATTATATGCTTGGAAGAAGAATATATAGCTGTGATATATAGCTTTGGCTCGGCGCATGCATGCACTGGCCAGCTGATTTTTGGCTGGCCCACCCACGTTGCCCTTCCCTTCCCAGGAGTCTCCACATGATGCCAGGTAAGTATAGGGCTCGTGTGGAGGCTGAGGGGGGGGGGGGTTCAGCCTCTGGAGGGCCTTGGGGGTGGGGAGGGTGAAAAACGGACCTACTGGGCCCACTGGAAGTCAGTAAATGGGACGTTTCCAGCCTCCCCAGGCTCCAAAAAAGCTGTGCATGCATGCGCGGGGCAACAAGGTGGTGGTGTCATGCACACATGTACAGGGGGCACAGCATGGGGGGGGTGTGTGATTAAATAACTGGTATGGGCACTGTTAGGTAAGCTCCCCATTGGGAGAGCGAGTACGTTCAGAGAAGCGTTGTGACAGTGTTGTTGGAGAACACACAACCAGCATACAGAGACACTGCAGTTTAAGTAGGCTTTTACTTTCGTGGAAATAGAGGTATCAGAGTCCATCAAACAGTCCAAGTCATGCACGGATAAGACACTCAGTCATCAATGTCTTTCAGTTTAGGGATAATCCAAATAATATAGTCCATAAACATACAAACAGTCTGGTACTCAAAGGTTGCTAGCAGTTGCAAAACTTACAATAGCTCACGGCACTTTATAACTGCCAGCTTCCAAAACACTCAGATCAGATCAGTCCAGCATCTAACAAACAGAGAGCTAACAGTCATTCTGGCTCAATCATTAGATTATATTCCTAACAGGCACCCACGTGGTTTTGGCACCCGAGGCGAAAAAGGTTAGCCATCACTGGTATATAGCATGAAAAGCTATTCTCTATCTTACATTCAAATAGAAAACATGTTGGAACATTAAAGTTGCAAAAGTACATCTGAACCAGCCAAGCAGGTCCCAGAGCCATTTTATTTCTCAGGAAGAGGTTCTGTGTAAGTTGAGACTTAACAGGGACAAAGAAGAAATTGTAGATGGTAAGAATTTAAATTTGTTATAATTAGGCTCTGGTATGAGAGACCAGGAGCATTTTGACTTTGTGGTTTGGGCATCTATGAGAAGAACAGGAAAAAGGAAGCCTATAGCAAAATATCAACAGCATTTACTCTCTGTAATGTAGATACCCCTCGCTGCAACAGTCCTGTCCACAATGTACGTGAGGGAATCTGGAAGATTAATCCACAGACTTCTATTGGGAAATTCCCTAAGTGATGATAATGATAATAATTGTGCAACACACCTTGTCAGGTTAAGTAACCATGGCGTGGGAAACAAAAAATAAAGAACTTTTTCTCTTCCTTCAACAATTTCCAGATTTACAAGAATTTGGATTTCCCCAGAAAGATAGGAGAAAGAGGCTTTGCCTTTGGATTCCAAATTATTAGAGGAGACAAGATTTTATCTACAGATAGTCCTTGACTTAGGATCATAACGGGGACCAGAATTTCTGTTGTAAAGCAAAGGTGTTGTTAAGTGAGTCACACCTAATTTTAGAACCTTTTTGCCATGGTTGTTAAGCAAATCACTGCAGAATCATGTGGTCGTTAAGCCAATGCAGCTTCCCCACTATTGACTTCACTTGTTGGAAGCTGCCTGGGAAGGTCACAAATGGTGATCCCATGACCCCAGGACGCTACAATCCTCTTAAATATATGCCGATTGCCAAGCATCTGAATGTTGATCATGTGACCATGAGGATGCTGTAAGGGTCGTAAGTGTGAATACCAATTTTATGTCACTTTTTCCAGTGCCATTGTGCCTTCGAACAGTTGTTAAATGAATGGTTGTAAGTTGAGGACTACTGTACTTCCCCCCCCCCCGACATTTGATGTACAGTTTTCATATATTGAGCTTCTCAGCAACTAGAATTATCCATAACTGTTGGAATTCATTGATAGAATGTATTTCTATGCAATAATTACAATAGCATTCAGCCGGTAAATGGCAGTGTTTACAAGTTTGGATCTATGGTATATACTCTATGCTCTTTTGTTCTGAGTTCTTCCAGATCTTAGCAGTTGGAATTATCCCCAAAATATCCTTTTTGGCTCGTGTGCCATAAGTGGGGGGAGTGCAGGGTCGTCGTGCATGGGCATGCCGCACCCATAATGCAATGCGCAACCCACCAGCGTGCATGCACGCATGACAGGCACAACATCCCCCCCCCCACATTTTTTGCATGCTTTTTTCGCTCTCCCCAGGCTCCAGAGGCTTTATAGGAGCCTGGGGAGGGTGAAAACAGCCTGGAGGCTCTCCGGAAGCTTCAGGAACTTCCCTGAAGCCTCTGGAGGACAAAAAACAACCCTATGAACAAACCGGAAGTCACTTCCGATTTATTTGTAGGGCCGTTTTTAGTCCTCTGGAGCCTTCGGGGACCTTCAGGAGGCTTCCCTGAAGGCTCCGGAGCACTAAAAATGGGCAAACCGGAAGTGACTTAGTAGTCAAAGGGGATCACATGAAACTGCAACCATCATAAATCATAAAGCCTCTGAATTTTGAACATGTAATGATGGAGATGCTGCAACAGTTTCTAAGTGTGAAAAACAGTCACAAGTCACTTTTTTCAGTGCCGTTGTACCTTTGAATACTCACTGAACGAATAGTTGTAAGTTGAGGACTGCCTGTATTCTGGTCCAATTCAGGGGTGAGTTCCAGCTAGCACTACTGCCAGTTTGTTTGTGTGCACACTTTGCATGCACGCTTGAGGCACGCTGCGCATGGATGCACTGTGCAATTTAGTTGCACCAGGATTTGTTTATTTCTTTATTAGATTTTTATCCAATCTTTATTACTTGGTAAGTAACTCAAGATGCAGAACATATATAATGCTCTTTCCTCCTCCTGTTTTCCCCACAACAACCCTAACGTGAGGTAGGCTGAGGGAGAGTGACTAGCTCAAGGTCATCCAGCTGGCTTTTGTCCCTTCGGCAGAGGTCTTCAAACTTGGCAAATTTAAGACATGTGGACTTCAACTCCCAGAATTCTGGGATTTAAATCATTAGTTATAAACTTAAAGAAAACTGAACACCAGTGGTGGCATTCAAATTTTTTTACTACCGGTTCTGTGGACATGGCTTGCTTGGTGGGTGTGGCTTGGTGGGCATATGACTGGGTGGGCATGGCCAACTCGACATCACTCATGCCGAGAGGTGCCTCACCCGGTCCCTCCCCTCCCAGCCACTCCTTGTCATGCCCAGTCTCAATGTATCAATAATTCTGTAAAAATGTTGTTCAACTTTTTTCAACTTTATTATCTGCATCTACATACTATAGATGTACTTTCATGGACCACTGAAAGGAAGAAATGGCTCACCTGCTTTGTGAATGGGTGGGCAGGGCAAGCGAGTGGCAAGCAGTGAGTGGGCAGCCAGCCAGTTTGGGGGTGTGGCCAGCCAGAGGTCACTACCAGTTTGGTGACCCAGGCCAAATTTCCGCTACCAGTTCCCAAGAACCGGTGCAAACCAGCTGAATACCACCTCTGCCGTAGACCCTGTATTTCTAAATAATACTGATAATAAGAAGAATGACTTTGTTTTACATTTTTTGCAAGTATCTTCAATATCTGAGAAATAATTTTGATTTTGCAATTATATATAATTGAGTAAGAGAAAAGAGCGGTTAGGCAGGCTGCATGTTTTCCCCCTTTTGTTCACAAGGAAATGACTGGGTTTAGTTTGTGCAACATGTCTTTTTTCCCTATAAATATCCAAAAGGCGATGCCTTGTAACAAGAAAGGGGAGCGCCTCCAAATTACGGGAGATCCGGAGCATATACACAAATGAATTAGCAAAGGAACAATTAGGTAAGAACTTTCGAAAATCTTTTTCCCCAGATGTCAGGATGGCCGAGTGGTCTAGGGCACCAGTCTCAAGGCTTGCTCCTTTCCAGTGTTGGATATTCTGGTCTTTGAATGGAGGCGTGGGTTCAAATCCCACTTCTGACAATGATCCTTCCTGTGGAAGCCCTGTCAAAGCGCACCTTTCCCGCCTCAGCGGCTGCAGGGACCACACCACTGCTTCATGTTCCTCGTCCACCTCCTCCCCTTCCGCCCTCAGCAGCAGCAGCCACAGCCGAGCCGGGAAAGGTGCGCTTTGGCAGGGCTTCCACGGCACTGTGGAAGCCCTGTCAAAGCACACCTTTCCCGCCTCGGCGGCTGCAGGGACTACACCACTGCTTCATCTTCCTCCTCCTCCTCCTCCCCTTCCGCCCTCAGCAGCAGCAGCCGCAGCTGAGCCGGGAAAGAGGCACTTTGGCAGGGCTTCCACAGCGCCCCCAAAGACCGCTGACCTTGTGCCGTCGCTTCTTCTTCTTCCCCGGCCTTCCCAGTTAGCTTGCTTGAAGCTCCGAGGAGGCGGGAGGAGGGTCGCAGGAGTGGAAGTGGGGGGAGGTCTCCCCGGCCGGGAAGAGCTGAGAGGCTGCCGGCCCCTTTCGCAAACTGTATATTATAACCTATTAAATGAAATAATAAATGTATAAGAATGATAAATATTAAAACACTTGTAACCAAACGACATGCTATATGTGATGATGGGTTTTTTTCTTTTTGTTTTGTTTTTATTGTTGTGGGTATGTGTCCTCTATGTAACAAAAAATAAATAAAAAAAATATTTTTTTAAAAAAGGTGGAGAAACACTGAGATAGATGATAATGAGATGAGGGAGGGAGAGAGGGAGAGAGAGACCATAACGAGATAGACAGATAGGCAGGCAGATAGACGGATGGATAGAGAGAAAGAGAGAGAGATAGGTAGGCAAGCAAATAGATGGATGGAGAAAGAGAGGGGGAAAGAGGGAGAGGGATACCATAACTAGATAGGCAGGCAGATAGACAGACAGACGGATGGATGGATATAGAGAGAGAGGATGTGTATAATTAAGGTGACCAGACGTCCCTAGCAAGGTTGCGGGCTGGCAGTAACCGCCACGGCCTAGTTCCCCCCCCCACCCCCGGTCAATGGTGTCCCTCTTTACCAATCTGAAAATTTGGTCACCTTATTTACTCACCAATTAATATATCTCCTGAAACTTATCAAGGAAATCCTTAATCTCCTCTTATGTTAAATATGTTTATGTTAGAAAGCCAGTTTAGTTTACTGGTTAAGACTGGAGTACTAGGCCTGTCTTAGGCATGAAAGCCAGCTGGGTGACTTTGGGCCTGTCATTAACCCACCTCACAGTGTTTTTGTTGTGTGGAAAATACAACAAAAAATTAGCATTAGGTATGTTCTTTGACTTGAGTTGTTTATAAAAACATTAAAGGCAGGATATGTATAAACAAATGTTCAATATTTATCAACATTAAGTTATGTGTAATGGAATATTGACTGATTTTGTCTGACCTCTATCAAAGCATAAACAAAGCTGAGCTGATCATAGATTGTTCTCTATGCCAATAATGCATTAAATGCATTAATAATGCATTTAATCAAAATTCATTGTTACACTATAAATGCTCCATACCCAAATAAATTGATACATCTTTGGCATATTATAAGGTTACTCAGATAATTAGTTTCATAAATTTCCTCTAGTCTCTAATATATTCATGCAAATCTAAAAACTGGGGCTTTATTTGATGTTTTAAATCGCCTTTATTTCAAATGGTCTCAGATAAATTTAAATATAAATAAATGGTTTAAATTTAGGGAGATTTGGGGGAAAAGTAAAAGTTGTAAAATAAAAATATTGTATGTATTAATATATATAGATGTATAGATTTGGAAGAATCCCCATATTTATTTATTGATTAATTACGTGTCATCAATTTAATGGAATGACAAACCATTAAATTTTCTTTTTCTTAATTATAGCTAGAATATAATAATAGGATTTTTTTTATTTTTCCATCATTCTTTTTTTTTTTGATTGGCCATATATACCAGTATGATTACTATTTTTCTAAAGAATCCAAGCAATTAAATTCAAAACCCACTATGGACACAGTTAGAAATACATTGTATGGCCTTTCTTGAATCACGTCAGAATTTAATCAAAATTATTCTGTATTTCCTATATTAAAATTTGCAAAGCATATTTGGAGGGTTTTGGAACAGATGTATAATTTTGACCTTTATCAATATTTACTTTCGAATAATCCCAATCTGAAAATTGAAGGGGATGTTTGGAGGGAATTCATAGGATATTAATACGGCAGCCTTTCTCAGCTAGGATTCCTCAGACCCAGAGATTCTACAGGGGATTGTGACAGAAAAAAACCCTGTAAATCTGATTTTTTTAAAAACTTTGCACATTGCACTATGCCAGGGATGGCGAACTTTTTTGGCATTGAGTGCCAAAAAGGTCGCACGGAAACATTGCGCTGTCAGGTCTGCAGCCAGGTTCCTTTTTGGATCATTGGCCTGCCACACTTCTATCTACTATGCTGTTTCTATAGTGGGGAAAGGGGAGGAGGATAGTAAGGAGTAGGATGTGAGGTAACCAAAATAAAATTCCTTTTAGAATGCCAAGGTCATCCTTTGTCTTGGCACCTCTGCACCTGACTGGAATTGGATGGGTGGAACTGCCAGCATGGCAGTGGAAGATTGTACCATGTGATGGACTTGCGGGTGTGGGGGAAAGACCTTGAACTTTCAACTGGGTGTGGAAAACCAGGAAACTCTCAGATTCGGGTTTTCCCAGATGTGCCAACATGACTCTCTTAATAAATTGGAACTTTGAACAATACTTTGCCTTGGACTCTGATTTAATTTTGGATGTTATTTGGAACCCTGACTTGTCATGGCTCACTCCAGAAAAGCAAAACTTCTGGGTTCTAGCACACATGTGTGACCGACAATCAGCTGGGCATCACACATGCACACACTGGTTTTTGGCACTGCTGTGCACGCGAAGGACAGCTGATCATCACACACTCATGTGCGCCAGAAACCTAGAAAACAAACCAGCAAAGCTGTGTGTGCCAGGCGACATGGCTTCGTGTGCTACTTTGGGCACGCGTGCCATAGGTTTGCCATCACTGTACTATGCTATTGCATAGCATATTACTATGCTATTGCTCACAATTATGCAACATTTTAAGTGTTGTAACTTAGCTGCTAGCCTGTTGCTACGCTCTTGTAAAACATGTATTATTTAGGTTAGAAGTTAACTGTATTGCAATGTTTTTTATATTTTTGTGATCTTTATGCAGGGGTTCCTTAAGACTTGAAATTTATTATAAGGGTTCCTCCAGGATAAAATGATTGAGAAATGTTCCTGTACATCAGTGTTTTTCAACCTTGGCAACTTTAAAATGTTTGGACTTTTAACTCCCAGAATTCCTCACCAGCTTACTCAATCACATTTTTTAAACTATTTAGATTACTGCAAGAGGAATTTGGATGTGAAAGACAGGCTAGTCAACTGAAACTTATTTTCATTTTACAATTAAATCCAGGTGTATAAGCAGCATCTAAAATTCCCGAATCACTCTCAGAACTGGTATGTTCCTTTCATGTCACTTCCTTGTAGGTGTAAATACAATACAATAGCAGAGTTGGAATACAAAAGAGTTGAAGAAGAAGTTTCCTTCTTCCTTGTTTTATGTATAATTAGAATGGAAGGGGAGGACAAAAGTGTAGGAGGGAGGATTAGCATATGAAAGCATTCTCCAATGCGTCATCTCAACATGTGAATCAAAGTGTTTTGAGCACTTTACGTAGCATCAGTAAATCTTTTTCCAAGCATTGCCATTGACAGTGTACAAGCCAACAAGAGTCTGTAAGTACCTTTTTGCCTAAGACTCACTAACTGAATTATGGGTTGAATTAAATGTATTCTTTAATATATTATGGCTCGAAGCACAGTCAGGTGAATGTTTAGGCTGGATTAGACATTTGTTATTACTTGTTCATCACACAGTCAGCCAGATGTTGAGACTGGATTTGGCATTTTTGTCCACTTATCAAGTCCTTCCTAAGAACCTGGGATAGGCAGAAGCTGATGTTTTATGATGTTAGAGGTATTGTCACAGGATGTCAGTTGCTCCAAGTAAAGCTGCCTTTTGCAATTGACTGATGGTGAATTTGTTCATTATTATTATTATTATTATTATTATTATACAATTGTATCACAGCGGCCAGTTGTTTCGCCGGATTTGGCATTGGTTACTAGTCGGGCCCCACCCAGGGGCCTAGGACGTCGTAACGTATTTTCGCAATATGCGTGCAGATCCAAGCAGTGCGGCTTTTTGCATTTGACTGATGGTGATTTTGTCAATTTTTAACTGTTTTAAATGTAATTCCAGTGCTTTTGGAATAGCACCCAGTGTGCCAATTACCACTGGAATTACCACTGCTGGTTTGTGCCATAGTCGTTGAATTTCGATTTTTAAGTCCTGGTATCTTGCGATTTTTTCATGTTCCTTCTCGGCGACCCTGCTATCACCTGGTATTGCGATGTCTATGATTGTGACCCTATTTTTCTCAACCAGTGTGATGTCTGGTGTATTATGCGCCAGTATTTTGTCGGTTTGTATACGGAAATCCCACAAGATCTTGACCATCTGATTTTCTGTGACTCTTTCAGGCTGATGTTCCCACCAGTTTGTTGCTGTTTTAATATTATAATTTTTGCACAAATTCCAATGGATCATTTGTGCTACTGAATTGTGCCGCAATTTATAATCAGTCTGCGCGATTTTTTTACAGCAGCTGAGTATGTGATCAACAGTTTCGTCAGCTTCTTTGCAAAGTCTGCATTTGGCATCATCAGAGGATTTTTCGATTTTGGCCTTAATGGCATTTGTGCGGATAGCTTGTTCTTGCGCAGCCAGGATTAGTGACTCTGTTTCTTTCTTTAATGTACCTGTTTTTAACCATAACCAAGTTTGTTCCCTGTCCACTTTATCTTTTATTTTTTCCAGAAATTGACCATGCAGTGCTTTGTTCTGCCAACTCTCCATTCTTGATTTTATCACATCTTTTCTGTATTCTTGTTTTGTCTGTTGGGCCTTCAGTAGATTTTTGTTCTTTACTTCGATTAATAGATGTTCTTGACTTTCTTTTAAATAATCAGCCAGTGCATGTTTTTCTTCTTCAACTGTTTGCTTCACTTGTAATAATCCTCTGCCACCTGATTTTCGTGGCAGGTATAGTCTATCAGTATCACCACGTGGATGTAAACTGTAGTGCATTGTCATTAGTTTCCTGGTTTTTCGGTCCAAAAGGTCCAAATCAGCTTGTGTCCAGTTAACTATGCCAGCTGTGTATCTTATAACTGGTATTGCCCAGGTATTTATGGCCTTGATTGTATTTCCACCATTCAATTTAGATTTCAAAATTTTCCTAACTCTGTTGGTGTACTCTCGTCTGACAATAGTTTTTACTTCTCCATGCTTGATGTTATCCAACTGCAGAATGCTTTATTATTATTATTATTATTATTATTATTATTATTATTATTATTACTACTACTACTACTACTACTACTACTACTACTACTACTACTACTACTGGTTAATCTTTGGTAAGATTCGCAGCCTTTGGGGCTGGTTGGTAGCTCAACAGTTAAAAGTCCTAAACAAGGACCTAGGAACTGTTAAGGTAACGTTGGAGGATATAAGCTGTTCCAAGTCAGGCAGTTTTTTTGTAGAATCAGAATGTTCAAGTCTGATAAATTTAAAATTTCCAAATAGCGAGGTAGCCCTTTAGGTATTGCTCCATGGGCTCCAATTACAATCGGGACAACACACGATTTCTTTTTCCACAGTCGCTCAACTTCAATTTGCAAGTCCTGGTACTTTGTGATTTTTTTCTTGCTGTTTATCTTCAATTCGTGCATCTCCAGGTATTGCAATATCAATGAACCATACTTTTTTCTTTTCAACTATTGTTATGTCAGGTGTGTTGTGGGCCAAGTGCCTGTCAGTCTGATGATGATGATGATGACGACGACAATGACTATACCACAATGTGAAATCACAGATGTATTATTATTATTCTATGATTAGATTTCAAGATTTCATAACCTTTTAGCATTTAAAAGTCAGTTGCCATTTAATTAAGTGGTCAAATTCAAATTAATGAGATGGGTTATAGTCAATTTGCCTTGATACATTTATAATATTTGTAGTAATAAGAGAAGAGCATAAAAACTAAAAACTCGTAAGTTAGGCTTGTCACAAAGTCTTTGTTAGTACGTATGACCTTCCCTAACTAGCACTTACTCTGTAACCATTTGAAATTTTAAAGGTGATGGTCAAAGGGAGTTTTGACTCGTGCTGCCTAGAACTACTTAGAACTAAGGAGAGATTTCCTAACAGCCAAAATAATTAATCAATGGAATGATTTGCTCCAGAAGTTGTGGGTGCTCCAACAATGGAGGTTTTTAAGACGAGATTGGACAACCATTTGTTTGAAATGTTATTGTGTAAGGTTCCAAAATGTACTTGAGTCACCAGAATGGCAAAGAGAGAGACCCAAGAAGAGGCTTGGAAAAAAATATCAGCTTTTATTTTTGATCAAAGCAAAGAACTGGGTAGACCATTTCACAACATACAGACAAAGAGTATGCAGTAAAAGGACACACCATGGGGAAGGTATGGCTTCCTTTTATACCTTCAGAGACTTCAGCTTAGTACCCAATTCTGCCCCCCCCCCATCCCCATGCCTGCCTTGTAGCCCTGCATTGGCTGTGCAGCAAGGAACAGGGGGTCTGAGTGCTTAGCAACACAAGTATTTGCCCGATGTAACCCTGCCATGCCGTGCCATACCCCACACCAGGCACTGAGTTGTAGACAGAAACAAGAGAACAGGAGTTGGGTCACTGGTAGAAGCAAATGGCAGAGGCAATTCTAATTCTTCAGGAGCAAAGCAATTCTTACAGAAGTGAAATAGCAAGTTATTGTTATGTCCCAGTAATTCTACCTATTGTACTATTATTATGTCCCTTCAATAGGATTTCCTTCTTGAGCAGGGGGTTGGACTAGAAGACCTCTAAGGTCCCTTCCAACTGTTATTCTGCCCAGAGTTACAATTTTGCAGCAATTCTGCCGTTGTGTGATAAAATGTTGGGCCTCTGAAGATAGGCAGCGCAAAGCGGAGGGCAACTATGCCCTTCTCCAAGGCACATGAACTTTGGAAAACTTTGTGGTTGTCCCCACCACCCAGCCCTCCCCAAGATCTGCTGGACACTCCAGGCAGTTTGCTCCTACTATTGAGAAACCCATGCAGGCCTATCTGATGCTTTAGAAGACTTTCAAAGCCCATTGGATTTGGCTCTAAGGCGGCTTTGGGAAAGAAGGCCTGGTGCAACCAGGAGCTGCATTGGGTAGGCCTCAACAGCAGGAGAAAAACACCTGAAGGTAAACTATGTGTGGCATATTCTTGGGAGCGCCGGGTGATGGGGGCAATCACACTATTCCCCAATGGGTGGGCTCTCGGAGGAGGCGGGGGGGCAAGGCGGTGGAGCGCGACGGCGGTGAGAACGAGAAGTATCTCAGGTGGAGCCGGGACACCCGGAAGGCAAGCTGGCACTTAAAGGCATGCCAAAGTGCCAGCTTGCCTGCCAGGTGTCCCAGCTCCATCTGAGATGCTTCTCGCCACCGTCGCACTCCACCGCCTTGCCCCCCCCACCTCCTCCGACGAACAATCCTGCTGCCCCAGCCCACAGCCAGCCCAGAGCCCACCCACCCTCCGCCCGACCTGCTCCCTGCCTGGACTCACCACTCTTCTCCTTTTCCTCATCCTCCTCGTCCTCCCTGCTCAATGCTGGGCTTTAAAGGGCTCCCCCCTCCCCAGCCAGCCAGCCCACCCAGCCCATTCCTCCCCCAGCCACCACTGTGTCCAACAGGCCAGGCGTCTCGCGTTTATGGCGGACATAAACATGAGATGCCTGGCCTGTTGGGACACAGTGGCGAGAATGTCCCTGCCGCCTCCGTGCTCCGCCGCCTTGCCCCCCCGCCTCCTCCAACCCCACCGGACCGCAGTTAAGAAAGAAACAAACACACACACAATACACTCCACAATAAAAAATTACATATTTAATTACAATAAATTTGAATCCCCCCCCCCTTCCTCCGTCCCATCGACATACCTTTTCCAGCTATGGAAACTCTCTCAACTCTCCTCTTGTCCGCCCAACGTAAGCATGCTCAACGTAAGCGTGCTCATAAGGCACGCTGCTCCCCGATCAGGAGGCGGGAGAATCAGTGCCTCTTTTGCATATGAAAGTTTTCGCTTTTTAACTCTTTCTTAACTTTTAAAAGGCGAAAAATTCCTTATGCAAGGGGGCCCCGGGTTCTCTGGCCTCCTCCTAGTTAATACTGAGAGCAGACACCAAGCCACTGTGACTTGAAATCTGGTAGCAACTACCCTGGCTTTAATTATTTTTAAAAAAATATTTAAAATTCTTTCCTTTTCCTGAGGAGACTGGTGAGGCCCTGCCTCCCTTGCCTCTAGTGACTGCACGTTCGAGGCTTCTACTTCAGGGCTAGGCCCAGTGCTTCCACCAAAATGTCTGCACTGCAAGGCCAGACTGGGGCGCTATTACTACATTGCAGCACCTCTTGAGCTCATGCTTGGTCTGCGCTGGGCCTCCCCACCCTCTGAGGCATCCCTTGCATACTCACTTACAAATGCTAGGAATGAGATTGTCCCAAAGGTGCTTTTTCAGGAAGCAACTGGACATTCTTGTTTTTTCTTTGAAGACGGTTCGCTTCTCGTCCAAGAAGCTTCTTCAGCTCAGAGTGGATGGTGAGGAATGGAAGATTGCTGAAGAAACTTGTTGGATGAGAAGCAAAATGTCTTCAAAGAAAAAATAAGAAAGTCCAGTTGCCTCATGAAAAGTCACCTTTGGGGTAACCATGACCTGGATGTCTGGGAATCTCTATAGACTTTTAAGAATGTGATTGTTGAGCAAAGCAGTCACATGGGAGTCTCGCTTAATGACTGCAACAACTCACAACTGCAATTCTGATCTCAGTTGTGGTTGTAAATTGAGGACTACCAAGTAACTAAAACTAAGGAGAAATTTCCTGACAGAACAATTAATCAGTGGAACAACTTGTGAATGCTCCAACGCTGGAAGTTTTTAAGAAGAAATTGGACAACCATTTGTCTGAATTGGTAAAGGGTTTCCTGCCTGAGCAGAGTGTCAGAGTTTCAAGCAACAAACCCAATGCAATCAAAACTCCGAGGCCTGGAGATTCCTCAAAGTAAGAATTTATTAGGAATGTCATATTGGCACATCTGTTGAAGACCCAACGTTGAAGGAGGTTTTCCCCACCCAAATCAAAATCCAAAGTTCTTGCCCCCTGGGTGACACGTCCATCACATGGTCCAATCAGACCACAGTCTCCACTCCAGTTGGCTTCAGTCCATGGCTTCCAAACACCCGGTGAAGACGTCCTTGGCTCCCACAGGAAAGAATGTTATTTTGGCTACATAGCTACATATTCCCCCGGCTACCTCTATCTCACCCCGCACATTCCCACAGCTCCGACCAGCCTCACTGTGGTAGCCCTGAAGATGCTCCCAAAATGGCTTCAGGGCTGACACAGAGGGTTGGAATAGAAGACCTCCAAGGTCCCTTCCAACTCTGTGTATTGTATTGTATTGTATTGTATTGTATTGTATTGCATTGCATTGCATTGCATTGCATTGCATTGCATTGCATTGCATTGCATTGCATTGCATTGCATTGCATTGCATTGCATTGCACTCTACTCTATTCAAAAAGTTTCCACCTTTTACTTCTCTTACCCTCTGATGCCATAGAGAAGTAAATCCCCTTTTCTTTGTGACAGCTCCTCAAGTATTGGAAGACAGCTATCATGTCCCCTCTAATCCTTCTTTTTAATAGGCTAGCTGCTAGACTTACCTAGCTCCCACAATTGTTCATGATACCTGCTGTGTGCAATTGGCCAGCCAATTGCACTCAGGTGGAATTGGTGGTGACCTGGTGGTGATGCTGTCTGTCCTACATTTTTAGAGTCATCCAATTTAGGGTCACCCCTGGTATCTGTTATTTGCTTTCAGGTTCTTTAATTGCTTTGAAATTTGGACAGATGTTGTAATGGCTCTTTTCAAGGCTGCAGGTTGCACACAGAGATAACGACTCTCCTTTGTTCTGGAGTTTTCTCACTCCATTTGAAGGAAGTTTTTCTGTTTTTTCCATGTCTTTGATATTGGAGCCTATTGCCAATACTTTCACCTTCCTTCTCCTTTTAGCTTCCTTTCCCAGCTATGGACAGAATCCGGTTGGTCAATGCACCTTCTTGCAATATATAAAGTTCCTCTTTTTGTGATCATCTTCTTCTTTTTTGTGTGAACAGGATACAGCCTGGTCATCTCTGAAGCTGCTTTCTTCCTTCGAATAACAAATATCTGATAGGTGAGTAAGTTTGCAGAATTTTTTGAAAAACAGTGGGTTTTTTTCCAGAGAATTAGAAGATGATTTTTAGGAAAGGGACTAGAATTTCTTGGTTTTTTTTCTGGTTAGTTAATTCTATTTAGACTAGTTATTTCTATTCAAGGCTAAACATAACATTAAAGAGACAACAATTTATTCAGCCATAATAGGAAATGCCTGCTAGCGTTTGAGACACAGAGAGCAAGAGTTGAAAAGAAAAGCAGTGAAGATAAAACCCATAGTGGGCTGCCATTTCTTCTAAGTTCAGATATGTGTTTGCAAATTTCTATCATCTTTATCTAGCAATAAGACCCTGTTAAATAGACCCTGTTAAATAGACCCTGTGAATGGATGAGACAGGACTCAGGCTTCAGTGACAAACAACAACTCTTTATTAGACAAACTATTTACAAATCCAGCTCTGGCCTCTCTGGCAGATAGCCCTTTTATAGGGAGCTGTCAGATGGCTCAGCCAATCAGTTTCAAGTATTCTCCCGCCAGAATGGAGGACCTTGGTGGAGCCTATTGCTCCAGTATCAATATGTAACAGACCCATTAAAAATCAGTGGGATATTCCTCTAGGTAGATGCTGATAGAATTGCATTTCCTAAAGCACTTGTGCAATTGGACTGGATACATCTGGGATGGGAGGTGTTATTTCTGCTTTGCTTTGCTCTAATATTGCTCTAATATTGCTGGCTGTACAGTTGACAATCTGTTCTTGCTCCTCGAGGACAAATAATGTTAGGCCTTCTTCAGGAAGCCTACAGAAATGCTTGTTAGGCAGCCTAGAGTGCCTGCTGAGAAAAGCATGTGTGGATGGGAAAATATTAAGGTTAGGGCAGAGTTCCCCAACCTTTTCAGTTGTGGATTGCCGTGTGTGTGTGCGCGTGTGTAGAGGGGAACAATTTGTTTGTGCGGCAGGTACACACGCATGCTGCTTGCGTGAGTGGGGATGCGTGCATGCTCACACACTCACCTGCCACCTCTGTGGCCCGGTTCCAAAAGGCTCAAGGCCCGAGATCAGAGCAGAAAAAATGTTGATTTAGGGTAATTTTACATTGTTATTTATTTCAGTTATATCATAATTTACAAGTTAGGGCTTAGTACACCAAGTTCCAGAATAGGATTCTTGAATAAGTTAGAAAGGTAGAACACAGATAATATATAACAACACTGTATTGGGAACCCTGGAGAAGATCTACTGTATAAAGCTGTCCATCCGCTGAGCAAGGGGATCAGTAAACAGGAGTTCTAAGCGGTTCTTCTAGAACGTTGGAGATACATCATGGAGAAGGGCAGAGTTGACTAAGTCATTCCCTGCTCACCATTGGTGTCCTCAGCAAAAAAGGAGCCCAACCATCGAATAAAGTAATCATGAGTTGGCATAAGATGCACTTATACAGTATTGGAATAATCTCATATTGATTGTAACTTTTTGCAGGTCCACCGACTTGTCCTACTGTTGCAATGCCTTGTCTGCTGTGCCCAACTCTCTTCTGCTGCCTCCTCCTCCTTCCCTTTCCATTAGCCTCCAGTTGTGCATCTAAGGGAGACACAGTGGTCATAACCAGCAGTGGCCCTATTAAGGGCAAGCAGTTCCTGGTTGGCCCTGGATCTGTAACAGCCTATCTAGGCATTCCTTATGCTGAGCCTCCCCTGGGGAAGTTGCGTCTCCAGAAACCTCTTCCACATCAGCCATGGAAGCAAACATTGGAAGCCACCAGTTTTGGCAATTCCTGTCCTCAATTTATTTTCCGGGATGCTCCTGAAGCAGATATATGGTCTCCTAAAACACCACTGTCAGAAGATTGCCTTTCTCTCAACATCTGGGTGCCACACCCACAACCTTCTTCACCAGTCCCTGTTTTGGTCTGGATACACGGAGGGAGTTATGCATTCGGCACATCTTCTGTGGATGTGTTCAATGGGACACATTTGGCTGCCACTGAGAATGTCATTGTGGTCACCATCAATTATCGCTTGGGAGCTCTGGGCTTTCTGTACTTGCCACCAGCTGCTCCAGGGAACCTAGGCTTATGGGACCAACAGCTGGCCCTGAAGTGGGTAAAAGAGAATGCAGCTGCCTTTGGGGGAGATCCTTCTCGTGTGACCCTTTTGGGCCACAGTGCTGGAGGATCTTGTATGAATCTCCATCTTCTAGCACCAAAAAGCCAGGACTTTTTTGCCCAAGCGGTGATCCAGAGTGGAACAGCCAATGCCTTCTGGGCTTGGAGGTCTCCTGAGGTAGTCAAACAATTATCTCTGGAATTTGTTCATCTGCTAGGTTGCTCTGAGGACAATAATACCAGCATAGGGCATTGTCTGCAAACAAAAAATGTTTCTGAACTTATTCGGCATGAAATAGCTATGTCTACCAAAGGCTTCCTTCTGGATTTTCCCTTCAGGCCAACCACAGATGGGGAGTTTTTGCTTGGTGAACCAGAAACGCTCATGGAGGAGGGGCAAATTCAGATCAAACCAGTCCTCATAGGTGAAACCTCTGATGAAGCAGCCACATTTGTCCCCTATATTTTCCCTAACATCACCCACAATCTCATAAATCAGGAGCAGCTTCTGAAAGGGATACAGCTGTTAGTGCCAAATGCAACTGAAGATGTTGTTCAGGCTATTGCACTGAGGTATAGTGAAGGACAACATGGCCCAGCACAGTTCCGCTCCGCTCTGTCCTATTTCTATACAGATTGGATCTATGCATGCCCATCGAGGGAAGCTGCAGGAAATATCAGGAAAACTGGGAGTCCTGTATATGCCTATTTATTCACACATCGCCCTTCATGGTCAATTTGGCCTGAATGGACTGGGGCAACTCACGGTGCTGAAGTTCCTTATGTTTTTGGAACCCTTGAATCAGTGCCGCCTTTCAATCAAACCTACACAGAGGCTGAAGCCAGATTGAGCCATAAGATGATGCATTACTGGGCAGAGTTTGCCAGAACTGGGTAAGTTGTTCACTTTATCTCTATAAATGTGTATTTTAAATCCAAAGGAAGCCTTTCCATTCAACAAATGCACTTTATATCTAAAGTAATGAAGCCATAAAGTAATGCATGCTTTCCCTTTCCATATGTTTACAGGTTGTGTTAATACAAGTAGTTCATGATTTACAACCACAGTTGGGATTAGAATTTCTGTTGCTAAGCAAGACAGTTGTTAAGTGAATCATAAGTGCAAGGACAAGTTGTAAGTCACCTTTTTCAGTGCCATTGTAACCTTGAATGGATGTTAAATGAATAGTTGTAAGTCAAGGACTACCTGTACTGGAAACAGCCCTGAATTTCTAAGGATTCTTAATAATGTCACTTATAGATAATTGTTCTTTTATGAGTTCAGTGGTATCACACCTATTCTAATGTACATTATATCTCCAAGTGGAATAAAGAAGGCAAAGGGGAGATTAGAAACAGAGCATTACTCTACCATTAAGAGAATGAGCAAAGGCTTGCAAGTAAGTAGTGAAGGGGAAACTCACAAGATGGAGGGTGCCCAGGGTGTCAGGATTGGGACTGGCAGATCCAAGAGTCTACGAGGAGCTGACCTGGGTTTGGATCAGCAAGGAGGAGACACAAGAGATTTCACAAAGCCAAACTCCATCCCTCCCTCAAAGTCCCCTTTGGGAGTTCTCCTTGGTTGTGGTTTCTCAAGTCAAAACCAGTCTCTTTGGAAAAGAGCTACATCAGAATAACAGAGTTGGAAGGGACCTTGGAGGTCTTCTAGCTCAACCTCCTGCTCAAGCAGTTGCCAAGCAGGCAACTAGAACTAGCCCTATTCCATTCTGGACAAGTGGCTGTCCAATCTCTTCTTCAAAACCTCCAGCGATGAAGCACGCATAGCTTCTGAAGGCAACTTCTGTTCCACTGATCAACTGTTCTGACTGTCAGGAAATTTCTCCTTATTTCTAGGTTGGTTCTCCCTTTGATTCGTTTCTATCAATGTCCTTTTCTTCCTCCTTAGGAATCCCAATGGGATAGCGGCCAGCAAGGATAAGTGGCCACTCTATAATCCCACAGAACAGAATTTCTTCCTTCTTAGTACTGAGCCATTCCAGAAAAGGATGGTAGAGCACTGTGACTTTTTAAAGAGCCTTTTTTCAAAGGCTGAAGAGACACGTAAGTTCAGCTATTAATTCTGCCTTTGGGAGGGAGTGGGGGTTGATGGAAAAGATATTTTTAAAAATCATTTATATATCAGATATAGAGATCACCCATCTCACTCATAGAGCAATCTCTACAAATTGATTTTATTGCCACTCTTTGATGAAACATACTCATTTGATTTTACACTGGGCAATTTCGTAATGCTAGTGATAAATTTTGTAGAGCAAGCATATTTCACGACATCCCAAGAGTTAGGTCTCTAGTAATGTCCGCTAAGTAAGCCTTAGTTGCTCACATAAAGATGATAACAACAACAATAACGAATCCCAAAACATCTGACTCACCACTTGATGACCATCGTCATTGACAAAATCCCTCTCAGTCAATTGCAAAAAGCAGCTTTATTTGGAATAGCTTACATCTTGCAATGGTAACGTTAATATCATCAAAAAAAATCTGCCCATCCCAGCTTTTTGGGAAGGACAGAGTAGGTGGAGAAAAAATGTCAAATCCTAAACATCTGGCTGACCAAAACAATAATGTTTTGATATATATATATATATATATATATATATATATATATATATATATATATATATATATATATATATATATATATATTTATTTAATAAACGTATATTATGCCATAAATCATGGAATCCTCAGAACCCAACTTCTAGATTCAGATTCTCTAGTGATAAGATGTACACTTTATCTTGCTATTTCATTTTTATTTGTTTTGCAGAGAAGTCCAAAGGTGGTTCTGTTTCATCTGACTAGGAAGAAGACAGGAGGTAGGAATCCAGTGCTTGATTGTAGTAACAGCCTTCATTTGGGATCAAGTTGGATGATTTCAGAAGTGGGCTAGACTTCTTTGTAAATAGTAATTTCACATCGGCATTCCAAACCATTTTTAAATAACACTTTTGTGGCTCAGCTTCGCTGTGTGGAGTGGAAACTCTCCAAGATGATGCCAATGGCCTTTTTGGAAGAGGAACCTGGAGAAACCTCTAGATCTCAGCATAAACAAATACAGATCTTGGGCAAAGGGGAAGGAAGAAATGAGCCACGAAGAGTAACTTACAGAGAAGATGAGCAGTGCTGAGAAAGAGAAAGCATGCAAATGAATTTCAACCTGTGGGGGGAAATCAGTTTTCAGATGAATGGGACTATTTAATAGACAAATGGAGACATTAGGAATGTGTCCTTGTAGCCCAGGGATAAATGCTATCAGAACATTCCCATAGGCACCCCTGAATCTCAAGATGCAAATATTTCTTCTAACTAAGACCATTGTCCTCTCTAGATGACAGAAGGACAGGAAGTCACTTGAGATCAGTTAGGTTAGTAATTACCAATGTGTATGCATGCATATAAATCCCCCTCCATTTTCAAATGTATAAATATGAGTGAATCTGTCAGGTCTGCCATCATAATGTCCTCTACTCACAATAGAATCCCTTATGCTTCCAGGCTTGAAATCTTGGGCTTGAACAATCTGGAACTGCGCCGCCTGCAGTCCAATCAAGCATAATACACAAAATTGTCTGCTACAACATCTTGCCTGTCAATGACTTCTTCAGCTTCAACCACAATAATACCTGGGCAAACAATCGATACAAACTCAAGGTAAACCTCTCCAAAGTCAATTGTGGAAAATACGACTTCAGCAACAGTGTGGTCAATGCCTGGAATGCTCTACCCGACTCCGTTGTTACAGCCTCAAACCCTCATAGCTTAAATCTCAAACTATCTACTGTGGGCCTCACTCCATTCACAAAAGCTCTGTAAAGAGCTTATCTATATTTACTTCATGTTTATGTTCATACCTATACTTGTTATCTTGTACATGTTTGATAAACAAACAAACAAATAAATAATGGCTTCAGCCTACTTCACTTTGCTGCAGTGGTGGGTTTTAAAATTTTTAGAACCTATTCTGTAGGTGTGGCCTGTTTTGTGGGAGTGGCTTGGTGGCCATGTGACTGGGTGGGAGTGGTTTGGTGGCCATGTGACTGGGTGGGAGTGGTTTGGCAGTCATGTGACCAGGTGGGTGTGGCTTGGCAGTCATGTGACTGGTTGGGCATGGCTTGGTGGTCATGTGACTGGCTGAGTGTGGCCAACTTGTAGAATGTGGTGAAACTCACTAAACGCTCTTGCTTACCAACCAAATTTTGGGGCTCAATTGTGGTCATGAGTTCTCTTTCTTTCCTTTCTTATTTTCCTTTCTTCCTCATTCTTTCTTTCCCTTTTCATCCAAAGCTGGTGAAATAGTTATTCTGAACTGGTGATGGAAAAGGATGAAGTGAGGGGCCAATCTCTTGTATCCATGCAATATAAAAGCATTATTGGTCTCATGATCCTTTCTGGATATAAGATGATGGACTATAATAGCTAATTTTTCTATAATGTTGACATATTAAAGATTGTGAATGATGTCCACCCTGTAAATATCAAAGGTATTTTGGGGTTCATCTGGATTTATTACAAAATTTTGAAGAATATTTCCCATGCTGGAAAATGGATTCAGAAATGGAACTTCCTACCTACCTACCTACCTACCTACCTACCTACCTACCTACCTACCTACTATCTATCTATCTATCTATCTATCTATCTATCTATCTATCTATCTATCTATCTATCTATCATTATATATCTCTATCTACCTAGCTAGCTATCTCTATCCAAACAGTATTAAACCTGATGGGGTACCTGAGTTGATAAAATATTTGTTCCTCCCAAGCTGTTCTTTTTATCCAGACAAATAAGGCACTCACAATAATGCTTTTTATATTGCATGCATTTAAGTGACTGACCCCTCACTTCATCCTTTTCCATCACCAGTTCAGAATAACTACTATTTCACCAGCTTTGGATGAAAAGGAAAGGTAAAGCTGGATGTCCCCTCAGATTACAATGCAGCCAACCTCTGCCAGCTGATCTCTCTCTTCTCTTATGGAAATTTCCCCAAAGAGTCTATCCTTCCTTTTCCCTCCCTCTCCCTCTCCCTTCCTCCCTCCCCCCCTCTCTCTCACACACATACACACACACACACACCTGGTCTGGGCACATAGACAGTGGCGGGGGTGGTAGAGCTTGCTTTAGCTCTCCGCCATCCCAGAACTGTGCCCCACTGGGGAGTTCTGCATGGATGCGCCTGACAGCAACAGCTGTAGCAGCAGCAGCAGAGCACACCCTGCATTCAGGGACCGGTTCTCCCAGCCAAATTAACCACATTCCTCCTTTCTCCACCTGCCCGAACTAGCAAAGAAGGCAGGCCACTAAACTGCCTGCTCTCCCGCATTCAAATCAGCCCATCTCCTCTCTTTTGGCATGGGCTTTCTGGAGGGGGAGGGAAGGTCTCTCCCAAGACCTGCTTCCCTTACCTTGCGGCGCAGTTCCAGGACAATGGGATATTTTTGTTTTCCCCAGTACGGGGGCGTAGCCTCGACCCCTGTCTTCCTGCTGCCTCCAGTCCAGCCCCACGCAATCTCCCCACCACCCCACTGGCCTGGGGACACTCCCAGCTGCAGTTGGCATTCTCTTAGTGATCCTTCCTGGCTGCACCCCAGAGCATCATATGGTAGTGGCGTGTGGGCTGCTGACCAACCCAGGGCCCACCCGGACTCCCAGAGAGGAAGTATTGGCAGGAGAAAGCCAACTGCTGCTGGCAATGGGGCACAAAAGAGCAGCCGCCCAGCAGCTGCCGTGTCCCAATGCAGGCACCCAAGGTGGCCTTGATGTCCCACCTCCCTGCCGCCTCCTGTCCCATGCAGCCTCCTCGCCAACTCACTGACCTCAGAACACTCTACTGGACAGCCTCTCCTTTGTGTCCTGTTGCCCACTGCAGCCATGTCCGGGCAGGTGCTGCGCCCCCAGAGTGGGCACACAGTGGCAGTGGCGCGTGGGTTGATGACCGTCCCAGGGCCCACCCGGTTTCTTCTGGAGGGGGCAGGCAGACAGGCAGCATTCCCCCCACCTCCCCAGCCGCCTGCAGCCTCAGAGCCTCGGCTGGGTGGGCAAACGAAGTGTGGATGGGTGGGGCAAGTGAGCGATCAGCGAGTGGGTGGGTGGAGCAAGCAAGGGGGGGCCAGGCGGGAGGGAGCGTTCCGGTACTGTCCCACCAGATGAAGGGGTTCTAAAAAGTAAGGTAAATTTCACGAACCCCTTCTGGTGCAAACCGTGAGCAACCTGCCATAATATGCGGGGAGGGGGAGAATAGGGATATAGGGAAGAAGGATGACAGGATGACTAAGGTGACCAGACGTACCAATTTCAGCGTGACAAGCACGCTTTATAATCCCTCCCTTCACCCTCCCCCCCCAACCCCCCTCCTTCTTCCCCCCCGACTTCCCAGAACCCGTACACGGTATGGATTTTTAACAAACACAGTCTAAAATCTATTAAAAAAAGAAATAAAGAAATTAATGATATTCTACATTGACCTTAGCTTCTTCTTGCTGAACTAACTTTAAACAATTTAAATCATTTCTGATCTTAAGCATAGGCTAACTGGAATTTCTTGGTCCCGTATTTATTTTGTATATAGTCAATCCATTTTTTCCAGTCTTGTTTATATCTCTCATTTGAGTGATCTTTAAGATATGCCGATATTTTAGCCATCTTGGCTAAGTTTGTAACTTTCAATGTCCACTCTTGAGTTTTAGGCAAGTCTTCCTTCTTCCAGTATTGCGCCACCAACAGTCTTGCTGCCGTTATTAGGTGTAGAATGCGCCATTTTTTTTGTAAGCACCAAATTTCAGGTCACGACCAAATCGGGTTGCGACCAAAGTTATGGAATGGATTATGGTTGTGACCAGAGGTTCTACTGTATTTCTTAACATTTTATATTTATATACTTATTTATGTCCCGTCTTTAATATCTTTACAAATAATTCAAGACGTTGAACATATCCAACACACCTTTCCCCTCCTATTTTCCCCAGAAAACCAACTCTGGGAGGTGAGTTGGGCTGAGAGAAGAATGAATGGCCCAAGGTCACCCAGCTGGCTTTTATGACTAAGGCAGTACTTGAATTCATGGTTCCCTGCTTTCTAGGCTGGTGCCTTAACCATTATACCAAACTGGTTCTAGAATGAATGAATGAATGAATGAATGAATGAATGAATGAATGAATGAATGAATGAATGAATGAAAGAAAGAAAGAAAGAAAGAAAGAAAGAAAGAAAGAAAGAAAGAAAGAAAGAAAGAAAGAAAGAAAATATCATTTCTGTTATAAACTTGCTTCACTAATCATTGTTCCGGTGAGATTCCCACTCTCAGGAATGTTTACATTCACACAGAGCTTCTGTGTCCACCCATTTGTTCTCTTAAAAAGAAATCTAGTTAAATTTCACCGAGTCCATCAATGAAACTAATTAGTTGCTGTTATTGTCATTTAGATGTATATTCTGCCTTTTTCCTAAGAGCAAAAAAGTAGCTTGGATAAGGGTATCCCTTTATTTTATCCCACAATGATACCTCTGTAAGAAGTCACCCAAATGAATATCCATGGCTGAGGGGCAGTGGTGGATTCCAGATCCCTTCGCAACTGGTATGCTGTGACGGGGCTGGGCATTCACCTCAGGAACGTGCGCTGCACATGCATGCACACCCACCTCCCTGAGATGCTCCAGCTGCTCAGCCGAGGTTGCGCAGATGCCATATGCTGTGCCAAGTGCGCAAATGGCCCCATTGGCTTAAATATAGGTAAGGAACGCAGTGGGGCGGGTGAGTCCTCCAAAACACTGTTCTGGTATGGTGGCTGCTGCTCCCAGCAGCCACCGATACACCCGTACCGGGACATACCGCCCGGAACCCACCACTGCTGAGGGGGACACTGAAGCATAGGTGTCCCTGTACTGGTTCAACAGTATAACCACCAGTATAATGGCACTTTCATCAGTCAATTGCTTCACACCTGATGACAAAATGAAATTCCCTCCTTATAAAACACCGCAATTAACTTGGAGAATTCACCATGAACAGACATAATTGAATGTCACACACTTGGCTGACATGTTTGAAGAAGCAACAAGCCTGACACTTTTTGAATAGTCATGAGCTATTAAGGCTGAAAGCAGGCAATAATAACAAGGCATATCTGAATGTTTGCCAAAGAAAACTGAGTGGTGTCTGTGTAGTCATCAGCAGAGTTCATCTTGAAAGAGTCTTTACCATTAAAGCTAAAAGGAGACAGACACATGGTACTGCAATGCATTAGGAAGTTTGGGGTTGCATTACTTAATATTTCCTTCTCCTATTTTCCCCACGGACAAAAACCCTGTGAGGTGAGTTGGGCTGAAAGTGACTGGCCGAAGGTCACGCCATTGGCTTTGTGCCTAATTCAGGACTAGAACTCACCGTCTCCTAGTTTCTAGACTCGTGCCTTAACCATTAGACCAAACTTATCTCCTAGATGGTGTTTTTGAAGGAGAATATTTCCAGGGAAATTAGAAGTGGCTTTTAGAGCCAAGGTGGTGCAGTGGGTAGAGTGCAGTACTGCAGGCTACTTCAGCTGACTGCAGTTCTGCAATTCGGCGGTTCAAATCTCACCGGCTCAGGGTTGACTCAGCCTTCCATCCTTCCGAGGTGGGTAAATTGAGGACCCGGATTGTTGTTGGGGGCGATATGCTGACTCTGTAAACCGCTTAGAGAGGGCTGAAAGCCCTATGAAGCGGTATATAAGTCTAACTGCTATTGCTATTGCTATTTTTGTGTCAAAGGATTTCTGAGTAGGTTCAGCTATCAATCATACACAGGATTTACAGCAGGTTTTTTTTAGTAACCATTCAAAGTTACAACGGCACTGTAAAATGTGATTTATGATTGTTTTTCAAAGTTACAACCTTTGCAGCATCCCTATGATCATGTGATCAAAAATTGGATGCTTGGGAATTGGTTCATATTTATGACCGTTGCTGTGCCCTTAGGTCATGCGATCCCCTTTTGTGACCTTCTGACAAGCAAAGTCAATGGGGAAGCCAGATTTACTTAACAACTGGTTTACTAACTTATTAACTGTGGCAAGAAAGGTCGTAAAATGGGACAAAACTCATTTAACACATGTCTCACTTAACAACAGAAATTTTGGACTACCTAAGTTCAGAAGATCCTTTCCCTTAATTTTTAAATTGCATCTAGAACAGGGCTATCAAACTCCTGGCCCGTGGGCCAGATGTGTCATGTGTTGGCCACGCCCATGCCTGGTTTAAGCGAAGGGCGGGGGGGAAGTCCAAATATGTCATGTGACGCTGCCGTGATAACGTGAGTGTGACACTCCTATTCTAGAGGGAGGTTTAAGCTATTCTGGGCTCTCCTGGTGCTTCTTAAATTCTTGTCAAACACAAACAGAAAGCTGAAATCTGTCCTCCCTATTTTTAAGAAAACAAAGGTGAAGATGAGCAAACATTTGACGTGCATTTTAACTGTACTATACAGACTAAAAATGAAAAATGAACAACCCATAATTGTCAACTCTTCTTTTCATTTGTTCTCACATTTTGAGCACAGAGTCAGTTTCTGGAGGTAAACTCAAAAACCAGAGCAATAGAAACACAATTCCAGTTACAAAAGTAAAAATAATCCTTAAAAATATGAAACACATAAATATAATCCTTATATTTATGCATGGCAGTTAATCTGAAGATTTGGCATTCTCTGTCTACTAGATTTGCTTCAGGGTAATTAAACCTTGGTTTTTTTCTTAAGTCAATTAAAACAGACATTCTTACTGATTATCTAGTTTTCTAACAAGTTATTAGATATTTGGAATGAATCTTCTTCTTTAGAGCCTCTCATAAAGCTAATATTCCAGTATGGGAATTAAACATTTTGTAGACCATGCATTATGAAATATTTCCTTGTTATATAAGTGTCAAAGACTTATCTGTCCACAACAGGAATTACAGGAAACAAGATTTACCCTAATATAAATTATGTGACTCATCCCAAGATCCAAATATCATTTTACTTGTCAGAAATTAGGAATATTCTTCTTCTAAAATAATTGGAGCAGTATTCAAAATAATTCCTACATTGTAGGACTCAAGAAGCATCACGATAGCATGGCAATTGCTGATACAGGAGGATGAAAAACTGATGCACCATAATGGATCATTTCTGCTTTCCATTTCACTCCATCTCACTTCATTTGTCATCAGCTTCTTTTAGCAGAAGTCACCCAACACACTTTCTGTGGAGGAAGGGAGTGAAACATGCCTTAATGACTTAGAGGACCACTCCTTAAGGATTTCATGGAAACATCCGTTTCACTCTGACATGCAAGATTCTTGCCTGACTATCTAAGGATGGATAGATATGTACTAACTGTATTCATTTTGGAATAACTATATTACACACAGAAAGAGATTGAGAGAGAGAGATGGAGATGGAAAAATAGGGTGGAGTAATTAAGATATTGAACTAGGAGTGAGGAAATCCAGATTCCAGTCTTCTCTTTGCATAGGAGCTGGTTGAATGACTTTGGCCTAATCCCTCCCTCTTAGTCCTAGTCCAAGTTTTAAAAAAAGAATATCTACCAACCCACATTGCATCAGTAGAGTTGACTTAAGATTTCAACTGAGCTCAAAATTTATGTTGCTAAAGGAGACAGTTGTTAACTGAGTTTTGCTCCATTTTATGACTTTTCTTGCCATACTTGTTAAGTGAATTACTATAGTTATTACATTAGTAATACAGTTGTTAAGAGAATGTGGCTTCCCCATTGATTTTGCTTGTCAAAAGGGTTGCAAAAGGGGATCACGTCAGGGTGAAATCCAGCAGGTTCTGGAGAACCGGTAGCAGAAATTTTGAGTAGTTTGGAGAACTGGCAAATGCTACCTCTGGCTGGCCCCAGAGTGGGGTGGGAATGGAGATTTTGCAGTATCCTTCCCCTGGAGTGGGGTGGGAATGGAGATTTTGCAGTATCTTTCCTCTTCCATGCCACAAAGCCATACCATGCCCACCAAGCCACACTCATAGAACTGGTAGTAAAAAAAGTGAATTTCACCACTAGATCACATACATCGGTAATAAATATGAACCAGTTGCCAAGCATCCAAATTTTGATCATGTGACCATAGAGATGATGCAATTTGTCTTAAGTGTGAAAAATGGTCATATCACTTTTTTCAGTGCTGTTGTAAATTCAAATCGTCGCCAAACAAATCGTTGTATATTGAGGGCTACTTGTATAGCAGATTGTAGATCAGTTCAATGGAAAAAAAACCTTCATTGTACAATGGTCTGTTTTTGCCTATCTATATCATCATCATCATCATCTATTAAATGTACATGCCACCTAAGTCCCAGAAATTCTGGAAGTTTGCCAGTTCTCTCTCCAAAATGAAAAATCAATTCTACAATTGCACAATCAAGAAAAAAGCATATCTCATAAACATTTCATGTACAATTCACATATCAGACACTGATATTAAGAATCATTTATATCATCATTTCACAATGATCCCATAAGTTATAGGATACACCCAGATACAGACACACTTATATGGGAATTCCAGTGGTAAGAAAGGACTCGTAATAAAACTCTGTCCCAAATTCTCCACTGAAAAGGATGACATGAGAAAAGCCGTGGTGGTGCAGTGGTTAGAATGCAGTATTGCAGGCTAATTTTGCCAACTCCAGTAGTTCAATCCTGACTGGCTCAAGGTTGACTCAGCCTTCCATCCTTCCAAGGTCAGTAAAATGAGGACCCAGATTGTTGGCGGCAGTAAGCTGAGTCTAAAAACTGCTTACAGAGGGCTGTAAAGCACTGTGGAGCGGTATATAACTGCTATTGCTATGATACAGTAGAATTGCCACCTTATTTCTAAATAATATGATAATATTGGCCCTTTACCCAACTCACCACATGGCATCTGAGAACTCAACCAAACCTGGATTCAAAACACAGCCTAGGGAATTGCCCTGCATGGCCCCATGGGAGTCTGACAACCAATCAGAATAAAAGCTCAAGATCAAAGACCAGAGCAGGCATAAAACCAAGGATTCAGCATCTCAGTCCGCCCTTCTCTTTTCTCCACCAACATTGAAGCATGTGATCGCCTTTTTGTGTTCAGGGCTCAAGCCACGTGGTTCTGTCCACCAATAAACCATCTTTCCAAGCAGTCTCCATGTCTCCAGTGTCTTTTTCCCCACTTGGAGCCGAACCCAGAAGGACATTTCTTTCATCAATATCAAAGATAAAAGTAGAAGTATGCAACTTCATCTTATATCAGCTGCACTGAGTAGACAATAAAGAGGGATTACAGAATTTGTCGTCAAAAGTACCTGCCATATACAAATACACATACAAGTACTGTATGTGCCATCGTCTATACTGCTTGTAGAAGATTTTAACTTCATTATGCCATATACAATATAGATAGTCCTTGACTTGCAACATTTCGTTTAGTAAACCCTTCAAAATACAATGGCATTGAAAAAAGTGTCGTATGGGTTGGCTGCTAAAATAAAGCAAGGTCATGGCACACACTTGAAAGTAAATCAGGAAGACTGTAATTGTCTGGCAAGAACAAAGAATGCTTATCAACAGGAAATATGCATGTGTAAAGCTTCTAGCAATTATGGGTAGTTAGAAAGCTGATACAAGTAACTTGCAGTCCTCAGCTAAAAGTTAGGAATAGAGATGGCCTGCAGCAAATGAAATGGTATTAGATAACTCCTGGGGCATTCCTTAGGCAAGGCTTAGGAATAGGGATGGCTATAAACCAATAGAACAAATTGTAGAGTTATTATTAAAATGTTTATTAGAGCAGTGTTTTTCAACCAGTGTGCCGTAGCACACTAGTGTGCCGTGACATAGTGTAAGGTGTGCCGTGGGAAAAACACTTTATATATAGTCAATATAGGCACAGAGTTAAATTTTTTTAACATTTTCTAATGGTGGTGTGCCTCGTGATTTTTTCATGAAAAAAGTGTGCCTTTGCACAAAAAAGGTTGAAAAACACTGTATAGAGGATATTTCTTATTATCTCCCTTGTCCTTTAGTGAAAATGTATAAAGCTTTCTTAATCCTTTGTTCTTGGTTCTTGGCATTTTGGCCAGGAACCTTTTCCTTGGAGTACTCCAATAAAAGCAATCAGAAAACCTGCAACTCATGTCTGGCGTCCATCATTGGCTTCGGCACCAGGCTCGGACTCAAATTGGAGCAAACAATTTTTCACACTTATTACTGTTGCAGCATCCCCTTGGTCATGGCATATACATTCAGATGCTTGGCAACTAGGTCATATTATGATGGTTGCAGTGTCCCAGGGTCATGTGATCCCGTTTTGTGACCTTCTGACAAGTAAAGTCAATGGGGAAACCAGATTCACTTTAACTATTGGTTACTAACTTAACAACTGCAGTGATTCACTTAACAAGTGTGGCAAGAAAAGTCATAACATGGGACTCACTTAACAAACTTCTCATTTTGAGCTCAGTTGTGGCCATAAGACGAGGACTACCTAAACACAGAAGAATAGAATAGGGTTTCTCAACCTTGAGCAGTTGAAGATGTGTGGACATCAACTCCCAGAATTCTTAGCCAGCATGACTGACAGCTAGGAAATTCTGGGCGTTGTAGTCTTAAATTTTTTAAGGAAACAATGCAGGTTGGTGGTTTGGGTTTTCCCCTCACTGACAAACCATCCATGTTGAGTGTTGGCTTTTGTTGGCACTGAAAGACTACACTGCTGGAGAAGTGTGTCAGGTCACTTTCTGCTTTGCTACATTCTCCAGATCTGAATCCTCCTAAGAGTCATCAAATGCCTTTGCTTCATTCATAGCATACCATAAGTAACACGCTTCCAGTGTCTAACTAGTTAACCAGCTGGTTCCAGTTCCATAAAAGCTGCAGCTGAAGGACCTGGCAACAAGGCCTCTGGTACCTGTTGCACCTGAATTGGATGATTCAGGAATATCTGGGAAAGTTGCCTGATGGGAAGGGACAGGATGTGATTCAAGATGTGGGAGATCTCCTATTGCCTTAATAATTCTTTAGATATTAAGAGAGTGATTAGGAATGGTTTGTTAGGACTGTAGTTAGTCTCAAGAGCCAGATTGATTTAAGAGTTAAGGCACCTAGTTGGAAAAAATGGTTTACCTCACTGATACTTCCATCAGAGAGGAGAATTTTCTGCAGAAGGGGCTGCAGGAGAATGAAAAAACTCATGACGGTGGCTATAACTATGCAATTAAATCATCATCATTTTTACATGAATTTTGTCTATGTATATAAAAACATATTTTTTTTAGAATTATAAGCTGAGATGGGTGGCTATAGAAATTGAAGAGAGAGAGATAGAGAGAGTATTGGCCATGTAGTGTGTAAGTCTGTCTTTTGATTCTACATACAGAAACACAAAACACGACTTCTACAATTACTTCTGAAGTATGGAATGGGTTTGGGGGAACCTTTTATTTCCTGTTTTGAAGGGATAGGGCTCTTTCTGTTTTATTTTCTGCTTTGTTTTCTGTTTGTTTCCTGCTGAAAACCAGCAAGAAATTTTGTTCTTCCTGTTCATCAGTTTACCATTAGATTTTTGCAGTCAAAACAATTGTGGTGAACAGCAACAAAAAGATGTTTGAAGTCACTTGCAGCCCACAGGTTGCCCATTCTTTGACATACATTGTGTAACAATCATGCATAAGAAACAATTGTAATTCTCCTGCCAGAAGAATGAATAAAATCAGTGGCAGTTAGACAGAAATACTCTACTAGTTATTCATCACGTGTTTCTATTGCCATCTCCTGGAGAAGTTACTGTATTTCCACCACTTATTTATTTATATGTATGCATGTATTATTTATTTACAGAGACCGCTCATCTTACTCACTCATGGATGAACTCTGGAAAAAGTTTTTTTTTTAAAGGATTAAATCAGCCACAACAGCAGAGGAAATATTTCACTCTGGATTTCAAAGTTCACCATCACACTATGCCAGTCAAACTTGAGATGGATAAAATTAGTAATAGTACTAATGATAATAACACACAACCTTAAGCTGCTTCCCAGATGCATTGCTTTGCTGACTCTTGGAAAGAGAGAAATTAAGAACAAAATCTGTACTGCTGGTAGCACTATGAGGATTCCACTTAGACCCTGTAAACAATAACATCCACAATAGTTTTGGGTGTTTGCAGGGAAATTTCATTTCTCTCTCCATTTGTACTGGGAAAGAAAACAGTGGGGCAGGTAAGTTCAACTCTCTAAATGGGGAGTTAGGAGTTTGTCTCTATGCCAAGGTGTGTCTTGTCTGAAACAGTATAGGGTCTCTTCTTGAGGTTGGACTAGAAGACCTCCAAGGCCCTTTCCAACTCTATTATTCTGAAGGCAGCATTTGATTATAATGAGAGTTGACAAAGAGAAGACTTCAAGCCAATGTTGACCCCTGGTGATTTCCTGGGTTGGTCCCTGCAGTTTTCTCGAGCAAGATTTTTTTAAGTATTTGCCTTTGGCTCCTCCTTCTTAGAAGTGAGAGAGGACTCACCCAATCAGGGGTGATATTCACTTACTTTCCCTACTGGTTTGCAAATGTGAGTGCACATGAGCGGTCTCTTGTTTCACTCGCACGCTCCGTCCATGCATGCACTCGGCCTTCCACGCATGCACTTTGGCTTGAAAATGTGCCTAAATAGGATAGCATAGAGCCAGAGCAGATTTCCATTACCGGTTCGAGTGAACGGTCCAAACTGGCTGAATACTACCTCTGCACCCAACCACCCAGCTGGCTTTATACAGCAGGCAGGATTAGAACTTGCTATTCTTCTATTTTAGCTTGGTGCCTTAACCAACACATCAAACTGGGCCCGATTAGTTAATTAA
Organism: Thamnophis elegans; assembly: GCF_009769535.1. Classification (NCBI taxonomy): domain Eukaryota; kingdom Metazoa; phylum Chordata; class Lepidosauria; order Squamata; family Natricidae; genus Thamnophis; species Thamnophis elegans. Next base: position 148,200,692 of record NC_045542.1, on the reverse strand, counting down.
TATAGCCCCAAATAGCCTGGATCTGTTTTGGATTAAAACTACCAGCCTCTAAATTAATAGTAAGTTTCTTTTTCTCTGTTTAATACATTGTGTGAATAGAACCAGAATGAAATGCATCACAATAAGAAAATGTGGGAATGTTCTGTGTATCTTTTTGTTGATTGATTATAGACAGACAAACAGACAAATATCTCACCTTTATTATTTTTACAAATAACTCAAGGTTGTGAACATATCCAACACATCGTCGTCCTGCTATTTTCCCCATAAAAACCACCCTATGAGGCAATTGGATTGAGAGAGTGAATGATTGGCCCAAAGTCACCCAGCTGGCTTTCATGGCTAAGGTGGAACTTGAATTCATGGTCCCTGCTTTCTAGCCAGATCACTAGAGCAAACTGGATCTCTCAGTATTTCCTTGACCACCTGGAAGAAAAGTGGGATGTTACGCTAAAAACAGGTCAATGAAAGTGGTGCCCTGTAGACCCAAATTGTCCAAATCTCAAGAACTAAAAGGCAATGATAGGCATATTGTTGCAGGTATTTTGTTTTTCATCTTCAGTAATATGATGCGTTTGATTTCTCTGAGGAATAAGGTGGAGTGGTGATCAGTTTCCAAGATTTGTTTATTGCAGTCAGAGACAGACAAATTTCTCAATAGGAATGTGTATCAGACGAAGAATCTGGTGGTTTCTTATACACCTTTGTATCCTATTAAACATGCACACTTACAACTTTCTTTTTTACAACTCTTGGAGTGCTCTTACCAGTTTCTTTTACCATATCCATTCACTCCCTCTTTCTAAGCCCTGCTGCATTCATATCTTCTCTTTCTTTGACCCAACAGTGGATGTTGAGACCTGCATTGACCTATCGGCCTCTAGTGAATTTCTTCTTCTTGGAATTTCTTCTGTGGACAGTAGAAAATCCTGTCTAAAATTACCTTAGCACAGTGTTTCTCAACCTTGGCAACTTTAAAATGTGTGGACTTCAACTCCCGCAATTCCCCAGCCACCAAACGAGGTTTAGAAAATCTATTCTAATAGCTAACATTAGGATGTATGTAAAATGAGCCACCTCCTATGTGACTCCGTGTTTTGCTTTAGAGTTGAGATCAAGCCGTATATACAGATATATTTTTGCTTCACTTTTCAAGCCAGGCCATCTCTCACACAAACTGGCTGGGCTGTTGGTTCCCTTCCCTTCCCCACCCCTTTCCATAAGAACTCATTTTCCTTCATTTTCAAACATGACCTACCTTTGCAATTGCCAAACACCTAGATGATTTTTTCCCCCTAAGATGGCACATTTCACATCCTGGCCTTTATTTGCTCTTGAAAGTGTTTTCCTGTTTTTCAATCTTTTTTTTCCCCTGAAACAACTGTTTATCCAATTATCTCATTTCTAGTTTTCACAGTGTGTTTTGGAATGCTCTGTTTTCAATTGTTGGATACTGAAAACTGACAGGACTCCACCTGTCTTCCGCCCAGTTGGTTAGAGAAATGGAGAAGATAAAAGCAGCCTTGGAAGAATAACTTTGCTGCTATGTAAATTACTAGTGGGACGTCCAGCCTGCCTTAAAAAAAACAAAAAAACAACAACCTATAATTGAGTTAACACTCAACCAGGAAGAAGAAAATAAGCGAGGGGAGGTATAAGGGCTGAAACTGTTGAGGCAGAAGCCAGAGCAGTCAGGCAGAACCTTAATGTAAACATTATATAAAATAACCCAGAGTTTCTTTAGCAACAAAAGGGCAGGAGATAAATTAGCAATAACATGATAAATAAAATGTGTTGGAAGCCAAGTAGCCATTAAACTGCCAACACTTTACTGCATCATAATAAATTAAGGCTGTGAAAGGCAGGCTAACTTTAAGGTGCACAGGGGAGCTTATTGTAGTGGAGTAGGCACTGGGCACCAAAGGGACATTAGTACATAGACACAAACATCAATGTACCTAAGTTGTTCCCCACCCAGTAGCTGAAAATCATTCTGGCACTGACTAGAATATTCCCCATTGCCATTAGTGAGACAAAGGTAGCTTAGTGATTTACAATAGATCAGTCCCTAAGTCCGATACTCAGGCTTCTTAGCAATAGGACCTGGACTTATATACCGCTTCACAGTGCTTCACAGCCCTCCTAAGCGGTTTACAGAATCAGCATATTTGCCCCAACCATCTGGGTCCTCATTTTACCAATCTGGGAAGGATTGAAGACTGAGTCAACCTTGAGAGAGTGTGAATCGAACTGCTCGCAGTCAGCAGAATTAGCCTGCAATACTGCATTCTAATCACTGAGCCACCCACAGCTCTTAGCTCTTATAACAATGGCATGGGATGAATGTTAGCAGTAATTTCCCTATATAGACAACAGAGTTCAACTGGAAGGTTCAGGAAATACTGGGAAAGAAATAAATCTCATAAGCTTGAAGTGTGGCACTCTGTAATCAACTCAGAAATTGCTGCTGGAAACCAACTGTCCCAGTTGGGAGAGGGACTAAGCAGGGAATTAAACTAGACTCACTATGTGAATACAAGAGTCTGACACATAACCCCAAATGTATTTGTGCCTTATCTGGTCTTCCCTGGCAGGAGTTGCTTATTTGGGAAGATTCTGCATTATAGGCAGAAAATAATAAACTAACGAATTTGAACTCAACGCCTGTAGGTCTGGTTGTTTGGCCTGACAATTATTGGAGGAAGGAGGTGAGAATGGTGATGCAGCATACATTTTTGCTTTTCAATCTCCCTCATAAATCAATTTCATCCAATTGTCCCTGGTGGGCTTTAAGCCAACTTCATGTCCTGTCATATTCTTCTTCCCACTAATCTTATCCTTTAAACTATCATCCTCAAATGTGTTGTTCATTAGATATTGAATTACAACTCCCATTTTAGTTTGTTAATCTATCTGTGCTGCCTTGGGAGTTGTGGTGTAATGTATTTGTTTGAGAAAGTACAGAGAACTTAGACTTCAAACATTCTCATCTTAATTGTCCAACAGTGACCAAAAAACCCATAAAATATATGGCTGAAATGGAGGCAGTTTGGGGTGCTCTAGAATGGATCTTTTGTGTGTGTGAACGTACACAAAGGAGTTGTCGACTGACAGGAGTAGGGGTTAAATTCAGTTTTGATACCTCAGAATTTGTAAAATTTAAATATTTATTTTTGCACCAAACTCAATTCGTGGATCTGATGAAACACAGAGCAGATTCTGCAAATCCATAATTTGCCTCCCCAACATGTTAGGAAAGAAAAATAAGGAAAATGATCTACCCAAAAAAAGTTATAATTTCCCGTGTCTGAAATATAGAGTTACTTTATTGTTACAACACTACTCATCAAAGGGGCATTTCCAAATTTTGTAGAAAGAAAATTCAAAAGGATTGCTATGTATACAAGATCATATCCCCTTCCCTTAAAAAAAAGTTATCAAAGCATATATTGTGCTTTATTCAGATCCCTTTTTTTAAAAAAACCAAAAATTAGGGATGGTGTTTCTTCCCCACCTGAAAATCTTCCTTAACCGATGTCTTTATTTTCTCAATTTCCGGGAAAAGCAAGGAAAAGTAAGGCTACATATTCCTGATCCAATTTATTTTGATCAATCAATGTCTCTTCAGAATCTGAGGCATCCGAAGAGAACGCTCACTCGATTGAGGTGGGTAGGGAGTTGGAACAATAGAAGTGAATGATTCCTCCAGTGAAGAGGGGAAGGGGAGGTTTTCAACTTCATTTGCCTGAGGAGAAGAGATAGCAGGGGCCATCTGAAGGGATGGCTCTAATGAAGTAGGGGGATCAGACCTTCTTGCTGGCTGGGTGATGCTGTCCCTTGGTGAACTGGTGACTGAAGCAGGTTCTTCCTTTGGGGGATCTAGAAGCTCCTTTAGTGAAGGAAACCAAGAGAAAAAATCTTCCGGTGGAGGAGGCTCAGATTTTGGAGAGCTGGAGAAAGCCTTTATTAAAGGCTCAAAAATGTTGGGCAAGTCAGAAAAAAAAAGTCATCTTCATCAATGGTCTCTGATTCACCAGCTCCATCATCTCCTTCAATAGCTCTTTAACAAGGAGACTTAATAGAGCCAAAGTATCTTCCTCCTCATCTTCAATCATCTTCAGATTTTCTTCTTCAGGTTCTGAGGTGTTTAGAGATCCCCACAAAGTAGTTCCTTGCTCCTTATTGACTCCCTCTGTTCCGTTAACTTGTGGGGAGTCCAGATCTTCTAGGTAGGGTATAATAGCGCCAATATTATCCCAGGAATCATCAGGTTCAGCCTCGTTGGAATCGACTTCCAACTCATTGGGTTTGAGGTTGTATTTCTCCAAAGCACCTTCCTTTTCGGGAACCTCTGCTCCTGATGCATTGGCCACAGTTGGGGCTACAGTAACCGTTTTCTCTCAGGCACTTGAACGCTTATGGATATCACACCTAGGAGGAATCACAAAGGAGAAATATAGAGCTATAAACTATGCAACCAACAATTAAGTAGCACTTGCCTATTATGAGTCATTTAAAAACCCTGTTCATATTTGTAGAAAAGTATTCCAATCTGACAGTAGCTGAACAGGGAATATCTTCAATTGTGTAATCTGCTGTCCAATGGGACCTTCGTAACGATCTTTTCTTAATTTGAGTAACTCTTAATATAAATTGTCTAGGGAATTTCTTTTTTAAAAAATTGCAACACATCCTAATTTCATTGTTTGACATATCAATGCTCATAATACAGACTCTTAAATGAAAATCCCTTTTCTTTGTATAGCTATTTGTCTTACTATTTGTCTACAGTTGTCATTTTCTTTTCTTTCCACACATTTTTCTACAGCGTGTTGAAATAGAAAACATGAAAGCAGCCAGCACTTCATATGATGCTGTGTTTCTTCTACTCATTTGGTGAGCAAGGATGAATCCGCAAATTCAAATCATTCAATTGCTTTCAGAATACTTTCACATCCATACAGGTAGTCCTCAACTTAGGACTGTAATGGAGCCTGTGCATGATGGTCGTAAATCATGATGGTAAATCAAGCAGGTCACCCACATGACCAACCCAATACTATGATCTTGTTGGCATAGAATTGGGTCAGTCATGTAAATGCTGCAGTCATTAAGCAAACCAATTGTTTGTTATGGATTGGTTTTGCCAAAAGCTGGAAGTAAAAGATGGTTTTCGGTAAAAATGTAGTAAAACCTGGTCATGTGACCATGGGATGCGGCAAACAGTCATAAATGCAGGTTGGTTGACGAGCATCTGAAATGCAGTCGTGTGACCACAAGGGGATAGGGGGAACTGTCAAAACTTCAACACTTGTAAGTATCCCAGGGGAGACCCGTCATAACTTCAAACTATCACTAAGCAGCCAGTTGACTACCTGTATTCAGGCTCAAAGATAGGACTCTTCCCCCCGCCCAGACTCTACATATGAAGCAGGATTAATTCTGCTGATCTTCAAGTAAATAAAAGGAAAGTCCCAGGAGACGTATGCCAAGGTACGTTGCTTCTCCAGTTAAGCAGGTATTTTTCCCTCTTACTACCTCTCCGGTGCAGTTCTTGTTAATGCTCTAGGCAGCAGCCCACACACCTGTCAGCTACTCTAACTGGTTGCTTAGGGCAGCAAAGAATAATCTACTTTGTGTCTCCAACCAGCATTTCTCAACTTCAGCAACTTTAAAAAGTACGGACTTCAACTCCCAGAATTCCACCCTCTAAAACTTGCTGAGGTTGAAAAACACTGAACTAACCTAATATATTTTTTCTATCAAATAGATAGTTGCTGTTCTCATTTAACAAATAGGAAATACACGCTGGGGAGAGAAAGGCTCAAGATCTTCACAATTCTTAAGAGGAAGCCCCCGACAGGCAAGGATGGAACTTGGCCAGTTCTAAGTCTTAGTTTAAAGCAAGCTTTATCAATCCTTTGAAATGATCCTTACCTGCTTTATAAGTGTTTCCCAACCTTGGAGACTTGGAGATACATGAATTTCAACTTCCAGAATTCTCCAGCCAACCATACTGGCCAGGGAATTCTGGGCATTGAAGTCCACATCTTCAATTGGCCAAGTTTAGAAAATTGCATTATAGGAAAGAAGATTCTTCGTCCACTAAATGATATTGCTAGCCACATAGTCATAGTGCTGCTGCCACCATATTTGCTGGAAAGAAGAACAGCCTTTTCTATGTCCACGTCACCTGGCTAGGCAAGTTATACCTGCTCAAAATCTGTTCATTGTGTGAATATTAAAATCTGCTTGGAGCACTTCTCACCATAAAAAGGGAAAATTCACTGAAACAATGTAATTAAAGAAGTGGGAGTGTTGAGTGACTCAACAGGCAGAGCATTCCATGGCAAACTCAAGATTTTACCCATTCAATTTCTGCCTACAATATTGTAAAAGGCACAGAAGCCTCCGCAGAAAAAATAGGGCAGGTTTTATTTTGCGTGTCTGCTCAAAATTATAAAGTAGGACACAAACCAACGTAGAGCAGAAATCACGGGGTGTAATTAGCAGGGTATGTACAAACAAATATTTCAACTGCCTATGTAGACAGAGGAACGTATTACAGGTCCTCCTTGTTCCGCAACCACAATTGGCACGGGCAACTCAATCATTAAGCAAAGCTGTCATTAAGTGAAACCACAGCTTATGATCTAACTTCAGCTTTCCTTTGCTTCACATACCTAGGAAAGTCATCAGTTTGTGGATTGGTTACTAGGCAGTTGGTAAATGAGGACTACCTGTTCTTTCTTTGGCATGTGTATGCTGTGATTACAAATGTGTTATCTAACAATCTTTTCCAAATTAGTTAAAAATCTTGCTGTAGTGACAATAATGGCCTAAAATAACAACAGAACCAGGGAAATAAATATCTATCTACATTCATGCTGAGTGGGGATGATAGGATGTGTAGTTAAACCTATCTCAAAAGCCTTTGGTTTTGAAAGCTGGTTAGAGAAGAACAAAGCAGGCAAAGCAGTATAATATTTTCTTAATCATAAATTATTTAAATAGGCCTGGAACACACACCCCCTCCAGTTTTACTTGAAATTATCACAATGGGAAATAACTTGCAAACTATTTGGCTGAATCTCAACGAATAAAAATTAGGGTGGTGGTGAAATTCTATCTTTCCATTAATCTCTAAGTTACAATAACAATGCTTAGTTTATTTCATATTTCCTTTTAAATCGTATTTAGGGAATTCCACAGATGGCTTTGAGAGAAAAAGAAAGCTTTGTGCTGTTTACTGTGGCAATTATGGAGGTTAATTCTGAAAGCAAAAGGTACTGAGTGGGATGTAGTGTAAAACTGAAGCCAAGTTGCTGATTTAGTCTTCAAGGGCATGATGAGTAATGTTTTATTTATGCACAACTTCACTGAAGGAAGCCATGCTTTGGCTCACAAACATGACCCCCTTGAGAAACATAAGAATGTTTAAATTTTGCGTTGTCAGGCTTCAAAGGGGTTCTGATTGTGTCTCCTGGGTTCTCAAATCTCAAGTAACATTCTCCATAAATATTTTCTAGTAAGTATCACTTATAAAACTATTGGGCCCCACCTTGAAACCAATTAACTTGTTTGTCCCTTTTAGCCCATATCTTCACTGAGGAAACTCAGCACCCAGGAATTCCTTTTGGCACTGCTGACAGAAATTGGGGCCTCATGGAGCAAGAGTTCATCAATCAAAGTATTAGTGAAGGATTGCAGTTTTATTTTTAACATGCCCACCTGACCACGTAAACTCCAAAGCATCTAGATCAGTTTTTCTCAACCTAGATAACTCTCAGATTTCTGGGAGTTCAAGCCCATGCACCTTAAAGTTGAAAACTGATCGATGGAAGGGAATTAAAAAATGTGCTTCTAAGCCATTTTGAACCTGAAAATCTAATATTCAATATATCATGTTTTTGGTTCTGCTTCTAGCATTTTTTCCCTATATATCAAAATTGCCGGAAGTTAAGCTTACAACTACAGTTTGCTTTAGCAAACTTTTTTAAAAATCTGATCAAGAAGGAAGGAAAATAAAAGCTTTTTAAAGTTATTGCTAGGATTTTTTTTCTGTACAATTATTCAATATTCAATTAGTAGATTAATGGCCTTGTCCTTTGCATCTTCACTCAGAAGTAATTCCCCTTTCCACTCTTGCCAAATTTTATGGACTCCTAAATCTAAAGGACATCAGATAAAGTTGAACCCAGCCAGAAAACTGTTTTAAAAATTTTTAGCGATATAATACTTTCTCATCAGTCATTTATGTTCAGGACAGCATGGGATATTTAGAAACACAAATTACACTGTTCAAATTAGGCAACTGCAGAGAGCATAGTTTAAGAGCTTTATGTGCAATTTATCTAAGTGTGGTCCAGACCTAATTTTCCCTTGCAGCAAAGTAGGCTGGGCTGAGAAAAAGAGAGTAGCCCCAAATTGCCCAATAAGCTTCTGTGATTTAGGTAGGACTGGAACCTTGAGGACAAATAAAGTCAAAACTTGGGTGCAGGAAAAAGAGCTGTATCTGATACCAGCTAAGATTCTGGCTAGTGCTCCAGATAAGCAGCGGAGGGACCCAGCATCTAGAACCCTTAACACCTACAGAAAACTCCCTTGGATGTTGGGGGGGAATCAGTCCCTCTCTCTCATCACTAGAACAGAGAGGTGGAGTGGAGAAGCATAGCCCGACTCACAGAGCTGTGGGGGGGAGGAGGGAAATAAAGGTCAAATATGCATACCACCTAGAACTGTGATGGCAAACCTATGGGACGTGTGCCACATGTGGCACACGGATCCATATCTGCCAGCACGCAAGCCGTCAGCTCCAGCACGCATGCGCGTGCCAGCCAGTTGATTTTCAGCCTTTCATAGGGCCGAGGGAGGCCATTTTTGCCCTCCCCAGGCTCCAAAAGCCTCTGGAGCCTGGGGAGGGTGAAAACGGCTTCCACTGGCCCCCTAGAGGAAATACCAAGCTCAGCTTGGAGATGAGCAGTGTGGCGGGGGTGGCAGAGGGTGGCGGGGGTGTGTGTGCACGCTTTGCATTATGGTTGCCAGCATGTGTGTGTTATTGCATGCATGTGCGCACTCGCATTTTTAGCACCTAACAACAAAAAGGTTAGCCATCACTGACCTAGAACTCCTGGGACAGATGGACCTAAACCTTAAAAAGAACAATGAGGAACACAACTCCAAAGTAGGCTTGGAGTGCCTTACGGGTTCTAGGTTTAATTAAAATAAAAATTTAAAAAAAATGGCATCCTTCAAAGCTTCAGCCACTATTTAGAAGGATGCCCCAGGTGTTCTTACAGAATGGAAATGATTGCTGGCAACGAATCCAACTAAGATGTTGGTAGTGTAGCTGCCTGCGATAAGACTAAACGTAAGCCAAGATGCCGACAGCATTCCAGAGGGCTAAAGGGAATGATAGGGAGGAAGTCACCTCACCATTTTGGCTCCTGATATATGGCGAGAATGTGGCTGGCCGCATTACCACAGCAGGTGCTTTCCAAAAGAGAAACCACAATATATTCTCAAAAAAAGCTTTGGGAGGCTGAGTATAAAAGAAATTGGCCAATTAGATTGTTGCGTAGAGTGCTAGTAAGTAATTACCATATTTTGAGGGAAGAAAAAAATTAAAATACAAATATCTTTGTGGAATTGCTGATTGCACAGTCAGCATTAGTTACTAGTAATTACTGTATGACTATCCCTGGTCTTGATACTGATAAAATTTTAAAAAATGAAGGCATATTCACACTACCATCTTCGTGTATAAAATCTTGACAATCCAGCCTAACCAGATTATAATACCCTCGCTTCTGCAGACACAAGCGAAGGACATTAACTGGTCCTAATTAGGCTTAGAACAAAATTTGGCAATCCAACACAAATGCAAGTAAATAAGGTTGAAAAATATAATCCTAGTTTCTTGCCCCACATTATCTGATGTAGCAGTTTTACAGAAGCAAAACAGATCTGGATGCGATCAATAGTTGAATGTGATTCTGTGGACTTTAAAAAAAGAGAGAAAGTCGTCAAATAATATAATGACCATCTTGCCAACAAGAAAGAGATACATCTCTGCCTCTCCTGACATTCTGTTTTCAGGATAGGTACTTTGTAGATATTCAGCTGACTCCAGAAGTCCCCATCTGGAATCTGCTATTGGATTCCTCTTTCCAAAACTCCAGATCAACTGCCATCAAAAATGCCATCAATAATTTCTGTAAAATAGCTTCGCGTACCCAAAAGAATTTATAACAGGGATCGACAATTTGTTGGTTTCTAGATGTTTTAGAGTTCACACAATATCTTGCCATTTGACCTGACTGTTAAGACTAATTAAAGTTGGCCCATCACATCACTAATGCCAGCTTTTGTGGCAGAGTTGAGTAAAGGGTGTTCACTTTCTTGCCATTATTAACACAACCTATTTGCTTTTCCTTTCTTTCTGAGCCACACATACATTACTTCACAAAAAGAGCATAGGGAAATTTCAGACTGCTGGTAACATGCCTAACCTAAGAGAACCTGGTTTATCCAAGATCATCCAGAAAACTAAACGTCATGATGGAGTAGAGATTTTAATCTACCATATCCAAACTAGACATCATCACCGTGAAACACTCAAAATGCACATTGGAAAGGCTTTCAATGGACTAGGAAGAGTTACTGAAATACCAGTACAAAGAATTGGTCCAAGCAAAACTTCATTTTAATTCCAGACTGAGCTTTATGAACCTATAACATGTGCTCATAACTCTATTTAAATTGTATGAATCTTTTTTTTTCAGCTATGAAACTGAGCAATGAGCATCTCTCAGCCTACCTACCCTACAAAGTCATATATTCTAGAACATTTCCCTAATATTGTATAAGTGTTCTGGTCCTTGAAAGCATCTGCCAGCTGTCAAATGAAAGTTAAACACAAATCAATTTAAACACAGCTGTTCCACGTTTCCTAAATAATAGGCTGGTGCGATTCAATGCAGTGCTAAACTTTAAGTAATGTGATACTTAAAATAAGAAAAAATAAAATAAAATGTGAAGTGGCCACTGTCAGAAAGTGAATAATTTTTATTCTTTTTCTCAGTGGATCTCTTCTTAGGTTTCACAGGATCTAGGATATCTTCTGAGCTTGCTATAAACATAGTCCTAATTCTCCCAACAAATTATGCTGCTTTCCTAAAAATCTGAAGGAGCCTAGTAACACCTTCTCAGACTGAACAAGACAGGAGTTTTTGTGAACCATTTCTGACTCCATCAAATGCATGGAGAGGTTAACTGATGTAGGATCTAAAAACCATTCACGCATCTGATGAGGACAACTCACAAAAGCTTGTATTTTAATAAAATTTATTTGCCTGAAAATCTGCTACCAGAGTCCTCCTGATTTCTGGCTACCATAGTCAAAACAGGACTTTTCCAGGTTTTGCAGTAATTCCATTTTTTTCTTTTTTGATGTTCTGTTGCTGCTCTGACCTTACTCATCCTTTACTTACCTGTGAATACTAGAGTCGTGGCCAAGACGAAGACAAGGCTTCCATTGAAGGGCATCCTGCCCAAGCTAAAGTTGATCTTCATCCTTCCTGCTTGGCCCACTGCAACACCTTGCTGCTTTATGAATCTCCAGTCAGGCTCATAAATGGAACCAATTGCACCAGGTACTCTCAAGGAGACACCTTATATCATTCCTGTTGGGATTCAGGGCTGGATTTCCCAGATTTTTAGGGTGTGGTATCTTGTGATCCCTTGCATGGGAGTGCCACTTTTTACTGTTTCAACAGAGCAGGTGCAACCTTTTGGAAACATCCTCCTACAGGGAATTTGGCAAGGCAAGTGTGGAATGATGAAAGGACTGTAACCTTTCTTTCTCAGCAGAAGGCATGGAATCACAAGACAGCAACAATCATTGTGCTAAATTTGCCACAACCACCACACCTCTGCTCACCTTTTCTTTAATTCTAGACTTTTACAAATCACCCTGATTCCCAAAGGGAGCAGGATTGGTGCTAAAGCTCCTATATTGGACATTTTATGGCATTTTAAACTGCAGAGCTATGGAATGATGCAACCAGGTTTAATTGCAAGTTTTTTGAGAGTAGAGAAAATGAGAGTTGTGACGCCTGATCAACATGCAACTTTTGATAGCTTTAAAATTAGAGCAGGGTGGATAACCTGTGGCCCCAGACCATGGAGACTGCAGAACTAAAAGTCAATTTCATGCCATTAGAGATTCACTGTTTCCTGCTGATGTTCAAATACAAAGCCAAATAAGGATGAGTTTTCATGTATTCACCACATAGGCTTTTGTGGTATTATCCACAGCCTTACAGATGTTGCTAAAGTTGCATATATGGCTATATACAAGGTTAACAAGCAAGCTTCTCAATGCCCATATACATTAGGTTCACTGGACCCTTTGATCATCTAATGAATACATTTATTGGGCTTCCTACCTGTTGGGAAACTGCAACCTAGGCTGGAATGAGGGATCAAGTGAAGGCCTAGCTTAGAGTCCTTGTGCCACAAGAGGTATAAGCTTAACCTCTCCCAAGATCCATAAAGTCTTAACTGGTCATTTCCAGGAGAAGGCAAACCATGTGGGCAGCTTCTTAGGTAAAGAACAATAAAGTTGCTTTCTTTAGCTTCTATGAGTACCTCTGATTGCTTGTACCTGACACTAGCTACTCTTTAGTAATAAGCAGGTATACCATTGTGGGAACACCGGCAATTCTTATTCTATTGATTTGAGTATTGCTTTGAACTCCAGAGCCCCAAAGCTATTGTGAAACATAACAGCATAGTGATTCTTAAAGAATAAAAGGTCAATAAATAGTGATGTATATTGATTGTACAGTGTTTATATCATTTTAACCTCTGTTCAGTATATTTATGGTTTTTTTTTTATTAGTAACCAAACCTTTTGGCTGTCTACAAAAGGTACAAGAAAGGGTAAATGGCAATAAATAGGTATAGGGCAGTGATGGCAAACCTTTTGGCACCAAGTGCCCAAACTGGAACGCATGTGCCAGATTGCCGGAAACCTGACGACCAGCTGGCCAGTACACATGCCCACCGAGAGGCCTCTGCGTGCCATCTCTGACCCGCATGCCATAGGTTCACCATCACAGATATAGGGCCATCTTCGGGGATCCAAAAGTTAAATTGGCAGGCATGACATCTGATTGAAGTTTTATCCCTTTTTTATATACATTGTGTCTGCAAAGCAGGTCAGAAAGGGATGGAGTTTCAATCATGTGTTGCGAGTGCTATCTGGACTCACTCTGCACCAACAATGCTTTCGGTGTTCAGAAGCAGATAATAGCCCAACTACATTGTACCAAGTAATTGTGACTAAGTCATTGGTTGATAGTTCAGGGTACTGTATGAATCTAAAATATTTAATTAACTTAGTAAACTATGGGCCAGTGAATTCAGTTGGTAGCATCCAAGTAAAAACATTACTTTTATAATAATTATTTCTAATGATAATAAGCATTATATTACTTTGTTGTTTGTGTGTACACTGAGACCTTATGCACCAAATTCCTTGTGTGTCTGATCACACTTGGCCAATAAAGAATATTCTGTTCTATTCTGTTCTGTTCTATTTTACATATGGAAATCTAATTTCAAAACATTTGTCCAGAGGTTCAGAAATAAACAGGTTCAGCAAGGAGAGACTGGTAGGGATATAATGGTCACCCAAAATGTTATGCAGATTTTGTAATACCAGGTGGAAACTGAAGCTATTCAATAACTAAGGAAGATATCTAAGGTGATGCGGAGGCCAGACTGATAACAGAACTTCCCAGACCAGCTTTCCAGCAGCATAACCAGAATATCCAATGGGAGGAGTGTGCAAAATGTGGGAAATGCAGAATGTACAGCACATGCTAACAAACTATCCATTTTTCTGCCTTGTTAGGTCAAAGAGGACCCATTGTTCTTATTCACAGATGCAGGGGGTGACTGTGAAACATTCAGCCAAAAAACCAAACAACAAATAAACATGTTGAACACAATCATGTTAAAAATAAAAGCTCTCACCCACTACAGATGTTAAGCCACTCATTTTTTCTCTGAATCCTTTGAAGTTTTATACATTCTCACACGTACAGATTAGAAACATCTAGAATGAGCTAAAGAAAATGTAATACAATAATCTGAACTGATATCACAGCTTTCCTTGCAAGCTTTGCAGCTTTCCTATAAATTGTATATTCTTATTGTTTTTAATTCCTTAAGCAATTTTACATTGCAAGTCACATGTAAAAGCTATCTTGTTTATTCAGATATTTGGAAATCTGTAACCTGACTAGTGAACAACCAAACCATAGAATTTCAGCAATAAAACAAATAATGAGAGCCAGTTTGGTCACTTGGTAAAGGTCCTGGCCTAGGAACTAGGAGACTGAGAGTTCTAGTCTCACTTTAGGCATGAAAAACCAGATGGTGACCTTGGACCACTCATTCTCTCTCAGCCCAATTCACTTCATAGGGTGGTTTTGGAGGGCAGGGGGATCGAAGAAAGGAGCTTTTAGTGTATTCACGATCTCAACATTTATAAAATAGAAAAGAAAGAAAAGGGAAAGCACAAGTTTCTAATATGTTTAATTTCACAATGCTTGTGGGTATACAATATGTTTTGTTGTTCCATTGTCTGTGCAGCAGGGACGTGCAGTCAGGGGAGGCAGAGCCCACCACTGTCATCATGACAAGAAAAAAAATGTAAAGGAAAAAGGTGAGCTAGTTGCTGCCAGAGTCACCATGGATGACTCTGCTTAGTGCTTAACTGTTTAAAAAGCCTCTAAAAAGCGCCCCTCTACAGGAGGCGGCAGGAGAACGACGTGCCTCATCTAGTCTACTTTTTATGATGACTCGAGCAGAGTTAAGCAAGGGTTAAAAAGCCGAAAAATTCTGACGTAGAATGAGGCATGTCATTCTCCTGCCTCCTCCTGTAGAGGTGCTTTTTAGAGGCTTTTTAACAGTTAAGCAGAGTCATCCCATGGTGACGTGGCAGCAACTAGCCCAGCTGACCTCAGGCTCTGCCTTTTCCTTTTACATTTTTTTTCGTTTTCATGATGATAGCAATAATAGCAATAGCAGTAGACTTATATACCGCTTCATAGGGCTTTCAGCCCTCTCTAAGCGGTTTACAGAGAGTCAGGCATATTGCCCCCAACAATCTGGGTCCCATTTTACCCACCTCGGAAGGATGGAAGGCTGAGTCAACCCTGAGCGGTGAGATTTGAACCGCTGAAACTGCTGATCTAGCAGTAGCCTGCAGTGCCTGCATTTAACCATGCGCCCACCTTGGCTCTTGATGATAGGCAAGAGCAGAGTTGAATCCTCTCTGAAATAGTTGGAAAAAGGTATGTGTGGGTCAGAAGGAGGGGGAGGAATTCAAACTTCATCCTCCTGGTGCAAGTTTGTGGGGGGGGGGGTGTGGATGTTTGAGAGAGGGGGGAGGGGAGGGAGGGAGGGAGGGGAAGGGAGAAGAAAAAAGGAAAGGAAATTTATTTAGCAAAGGAGGAAAAAAACAATGCTGTCGCTTTAAATCGAACTGAGCATGCCTGGATGTGGGAATTCTGGGAGTTGTGCCGTTCTTCTATCTTCAAATTTACTCTTCATCCAAGAGATGCCAACAACTCCATGAGGCCGACAACCCAGGAACAGTCCTCCCCCAACCAGCCTCGCCCGGCCCCAGCAGCCCCAAAGGCCTTGACCAACAGCAGCGCCCAACCGCTGCCACCCTACACTCACGGGGGACCAACTCCAGCATCCCGCCCACGCTGGGGTTCCCCTGGGCCCATGTTCCGGAGGGCCACGGCCCATCCATCCCATATCCCAGAGGCTGCCCCGTTGCCGGGAGCTTGGAGGGCGCTAGGGCCGGGGCTGCAGGAGCGTCCTCCGGGATGGCCCTTGCAGGGGCCACCGTGGCTCATTTCCAGTGCGGGGGGCTGCCTCTGCCGGGGGAAGCGCCGTGGCCGGTGCAGCAAGTGGCAGGGGCCCACCAGGTGGGCAATACCCTCACAAACCTTGCCGCTGCTGGCAACGGCATGACCCTGCCCGGAGGGAACCACTCTGGGAACGTTTCTTTCTTTGCATGCTTTGGTAAATGTGCCCGATCCAACGTCTTTTCCAGCAATTGAAATTGTTTCTCACATGGACAATTATATGTTGTATGTTCTAGAGTCGGAAAACCAGACATCTCCTATATCTGCACAGAAAATGGAACAACAAAAAATATTGTATACCCACAAGCATTGTGAAATTAAACATATTAGAAACTTGCGCTTTTTCTTTTCTTTCTTTTCCATTAAACCAGACTGGGCCACTGCAGCAACACGTGGCCAGGTATAGCTAGTTTTAAAATAAATTTTTTAAAAATCCCAGAAAGTGGAAAGGATGAGGCTTCATAATAACCACACAGATGCCTATGAGAAATCCATAAGGAGGAGAATACACCAATAAAACTACTTTCATATTCAAGTTCTCCAAAAAGTAAACGTATTCAGTAAAATATTGCATAGACTCTTTAAATTAATTGCCCAGAGCTTGAAAAGCTTGACATTTTGTAAATCTAGAAACTGAAACAAGGCCTCTCTTTGGGGATGGTATGTTCCCAACCAATATTTTTGGTGAGGAACGGTTTTTTTTTCTCCTTGTAATCATACCAAGCGTGCACTGGGTTAAATGCTTGCTTTCAATATGACTTCTCCCTGGGGATTCTGCACTGTTTTAACAGCCATCTCATTTCTGGAATTCTTCGTACCTCCTCATTAATTACAGTTCCCATGTTTCTTTGAGAGACATTATGTATGAGTGAAATGACAAGGCAAAGCTAACGTAGTATGCTAATGGTGTCAGTTGGCCAATCTAACGTATTCTGTACAATATGAATGGAGATAACATTGTTAGCAAAAGATCACTTGTAAGAACATGGGACAGTGGGTAAAATTGCACTGATGGCACAGTCACCATGCAGTGAATTGAAATTAGGCCTAACATGAGTTCAGTAGTTTAACTTTATCTTCAGAATTAAATTACCGCAGGAAGTGACTCAAGGATTGCGTGGAAAAAGAATGAGCAGATATACTTATATACTTCTTTGTATACTTATATATATACTTATATACTTCTTTGTATACTTATATACAAAGAAAGTAGAATGTTGGTTGCTATACACTCAACTGTGCCACTGAATGCAATACCATTTTTTGAATAACTAGTATTCACAGTCTGTTGTGTAACAATCTTCTAACATAATAAATCTAAAGGAGAAAGGAGAAAAATATTTTAAAAGAATTCAGGAATGGGAGGTCACAAAGGCTGTGAAATCTCAAGAACTATTGCATTTTCCATGATTGGCCTCCAAAGCTAGACTAGAACAAAATATAAATTTAACTCACAATCATTCACTCTACTTTTCTCCAAACAAACCTCGGTCTAGGATATATTAATTTTCAGGTCCATATTCTTTGTTGCATCAGATAATATTTGCTAGAAATTATTTGCATTTTCATACAATAACATAGCATTATTTATATACATATTTAAAAATCTATCCATACATTCAAATGCCCAATCAGTACGCTTCAAACATCAGAAGTATTCCTTATACATGTATCCATAAATACATTAAACAACTAAGGGGTACTTTCAAACCTTTGTCTTTCTGCTCCATTTTGAACCATTTGCAAAAAAATCCCATTTCATAGAATAGTACAGTATAAGTTTTGGAAATGACCTTGGAGATTATCTCGTCAAAACTACTGCTTAATCAGGAATCTACATAGGTAATCCTCAATTTATGATCACAATTGAGCCCACAATTTCCATTGCTAAGCAAGACAGTTGTTAAGTGGATTTTGCCTCATTTTATGACCTTTCTTGCCACAGTTGTTAAGTGTATGACTGCAATTGTTAAACTAATAACATGGCTGTTAAATGAATATGGCTTCACCTTTGACTTTGCTTGTCAGAAGGTGGCAAACGGCGATCAAATGACCCCAGGACCTCCCTATCTTTCCACAAGAGCCTGAAGACATGATTCTACTGATTGGCCTTGGGACCAAATGGGGGAGTTCCACACTGGAGGTGCCTGCTAGTTTGATGGCAGATTACTATATCCCACACTCTTCTTCTCTCCACCCATCCATCTTTTTGGGTCATTATACAGATGTATATTCTCAATGTGCTCTTTTGTCATTGTTTATTATATTGTTCTATTATTTTTACTATTATTACAATCCTTTCATTTTTCTTCCTTCTTACTATTATAAGCCACCTAGAGTATTCCCGTGGCAAGATAGGAGGCAAATAAACTAATATTAACCAATAACATACCAGTTGCCAAGCATCTGAATTTTAATCACATGACCACGTGCTGCATTGGTCATAAGTATGAAAAACACTCATAAGTCACCCTTTTATGCGGTGGTGTAACATTGATTGGTCATTAAACAAATGGGTGTAAGTCGAGGACTACCTATACTACAGCATCCCTGACAGATGGACATCCAGGACGTCTGAAGAATTACTTTAAGAGATAGGAAGAAGCAGGTCACACTTTTGTTATACTGTACACTTATTCATTTACATGAATTTACATGCAATAAGTGTACAGTATAACAAAGGTGTATACTGTACACTTACGGCATGTAAATTCATGTAAATTGCTTTGTATGGCTTAGAGTTATCTTAAAAGCTGCTTAGAAATACATTAAACATTGTTTAATAGTTCATATGTCTTTTGGTAGTGTAATAATAATTATCACCATGCAATGCTATAAGGTATTATTATTTTATTTGTATTTATGTATTTAGTTTGTCAACATGTACAAGATAACAAGTATAAGTATTATACCTTGTTATCTTGTACATGTTATACCTGTTAGTGGGTCATTCTAAGATTGAAACTGGAAACAAAATTCAAGAAACAAACTCCCACATTATTTCTGTTTATTTTACCTCATTTTCCTTTTTAAATGGATAGCTGTTTCAAATGTACGTGAGATTATTAGATAAATCATGTTTTCTTCAGTGCATAATATGCCATGTCCAAACGTATTTAATGATATAATATATGGGTGCAACTCATAATCCTTTTATTTAGTATACTATTTCCTGGGTTTCTTTCCTTCATTGACTGATACATCTACGTCTACTTGCAATCATATGCCGATTGTAGGCTGATAAACAGACGGTGCATAGCAGATTTAATCAAAGCTTGTATAAACACATTTCCTACTTATCTCATCTTCAGAATATATACTGTTTCCCTGAAAATAAGACCATCCCGGATAATGCCTAATCCGGCTTTTGTATGCATTAAAATAAACCGTCCCCCCAAAATAAGCCCTCCCCAAAAATATTGCAACACAGCAGCAGCCTTGAGGTGACCACACTCACTGCCTCCTGCACCTCAAAAATAATAAGACCTTCCCAAAAATAAGGTCAAGCGCTTATTTTGGAGGTCAAAAGAGAATAAGATCCTGTCTTATTTTCGGGAAACATGATATTATAATGTGAGAGATGTTTCATCACAAAGGTATTCTACTAAGCAGAGTGTTCTCATATCAAGTATTCTCCATTCTCCAGAGATCATTGTAGTGTTTCTTGGCAATGGTAGTGGAAGGGCAGCAAAATAGTTCTCTGAACAGAAGACAATATTTCTACATAAATATTTACCCATTCTTGGATATCCTCGGTTACAATGATTTCAAATTATCTGCCTGGAAATTCCTATCTTCAACAAAGGTTTGAATTTACTACTTGAATTCATTTTTCTGTTTCTTTGTCGCTTGTTTTATGGGTCACAAATTTTGCATCAAATTACTTTCCATATCCCAGTAGGATAGCACTTGGCCAGAATATCTACCATTGACATCCCCCACCCCACCTACACACACACACACACATACATATCATGGTTTATGGAGCAGTTACAGTATATAATTAAAGGCTTACCTGAAAACAGGATAGGAAAATAGGACAGAGGAGGAAAAAAAGAAATGGCAGATCAGACCAAAAATGGCAGAAAACGAACAATATGTGTTTTGGAAACAAAAAGAATAGAAAGCAGACAAAAAAATAAAAAGGTTAAAAATTATACTCAAGTATTAAAGAGGCCAGAAAAGGTCAAATCAAATATCTTTATTGTGATCACGATATAGGGACATTATGCTGCACAATACAAGGATGAAACTTATCATTGACAATTCATCAACTGAAATTGCAAATTTAAATTTCCATACTGTAAATACAGTCATTTACAGAGTACTGTAATATCTAGAATAGGATTTTGTAAGCTGAAGCTTTTGTAGAAATTGCTTGTTTCTTTAATAAATGCAAACAATAGCAAAATAATAAAGTGGATGAACCATAACTTGGGCCAGGAAGAGATGAGAACTAGTGAGCTGTTGGGACAACTGTCATCTGCCCTTCAGAACCACCTCGGTCTACCGAGATCTAAGGCTAGTTTGTGAGGATAAACATCCCAGTTGAAAGAATAAGAGCTTTTCTAGACATTTGAAAAAAGTAGAGTTGTTGTTCAAAAGTTTAAGGCTAGTTAATAAAGAAGCTTGTCTTTTTGGGAATCAGATGTCCAGAGTAATTGTCCTAAAACCAGCTCTGGCTCCTACTACCTGCCTTAGAAACAGACCTGGGTTTTTTAAAAGAAATATAAACATAGTTAGCACCTTAATTTTGGTATTATGTCATTACCAAGATCTCTCTGGTGGCAACCCACTAGCACAAGCAATGAAGCAACCCACCAGGTGTTAGGAGAAGTGTTATTGGAGTTGCTACTTTGTTATACTGTAGTTAAAAGTTTTTAATCAATAATCCTCAAAGCAGCCCAGTTTAAGATGTTAATTGCCTTACAAATTCATTTAATAATAAACTAAGTTTTTTCCCTGATAATCAGCATCCCCTCGCCCAAACTTATGAAATTTGGATTTCACAGCAAACATTTTTTTTTTGTTAGAATTCCATAAATATCTGCCAAGTCATTTGAGGC
The DNA here is from genome assembly GCF_009769535.1 of Thamnophis elegans. NCBI lineage: Eukaryota > Metazoa > Chordata > Lepidosauria > Squamata > Natricidae > Thamnophis > Thamnophis elegans. Next base: position 148,179,673 of record NC_045542.1, on the reverse strand, counting down.
AGGATTTTCCTTATCTTAGTATAAAGGTTTTGCTCAAAGTGTGGCCCAAGAACCCCTCAGTCACCCAGAGGTCTGTGAAATCAAAATGATTTTCCAGCTTGTGCGGAAAAATGACACCAAAATCCTATCAAATCATCAAGAGAAGCAATAGTGGCAGCAAAGCTATTTAAGTCTTGATATGATAAATATCAATAAATATACCCATCATCTTTAAAACTGAGAAGGGTCCTGGGAAGGGAAGGGGGGAAGGTTAAGAGATAAAAGAAAATTTAAAACTGGAGAGGAAGCAGTGAATAAATGAGGACGAATTAGATATCTCTTATGAAGGACCTTTTTCTCCTCAAACATTTCCTTTTTGCCGTGGTTGTAAGGGTTTGATCATCTCTCGTTTTGTACATATTTGTGTATTTGACATAAAACCATAGAAAACGTTGCTTCTGGTGCATTAGGATACATGAGAGCGAACGAGTTTAAACTCGAAAAAATCGGCGTTTTATTATGTAGTTTCACAATAACAAAAACACACAGAGCGACAAAAGCAATCAGATTTTAATTTCTAAATTAAAAATGGCTAAATTGGGTTATTCTTTCCCCCATCATCAATTGCTCGGAGGGGAATAGCTTAGAAATTATTTTGTTTTTAAATAAAGCGTACAATACGTGTTTTTGGCAAATCTCTCCCCGAAATAAACGGACGCTTAACCGTCAAACGGGGTAAAGGTAGGGTGACGTGGACAACACTACTTCGACCTGCAAGGGGGTGAATCCCCTATTTTAGTGCTTGCCTATGCTATGCTGATTCCTTATAAGCAAGACCATTGCAGAGGATACAAAAGAGATGGCATTATAGTCTTTTTATTTATCACGCTCGCTTTCTATTTTTTTTATTTTTAAATTCGTAAACATTTAAAATACTTTATCCTCCCTAAGGAGGCGGAATGGTTCGGTCTTCGGCATCCAACTATTAAAACCACACTGCCGGTAGATAGGCGTGGCTCGTTTTAAAAGGGAAGCGCCAACAGATTTTTCGTTGTAGTCGCGCTTGGCAAAAACCCTTCTTTTCCCGTCAATTCGGGCTTTGCCCCACCTCCCCGTCTGTCTTCGTCCCCTTTGATTGGTTCGCGTTGCGGCCGTTGAAAAGGCCCCGCTTTCCACCTTTGCTCTTGTGATCTTGCCTGTCAATCACGTTCAGAGCGTAAAAGCAAGAAAGGAAGTAATTTGGATTTGGGGGGAGATTCTGGCACCCTAATTCTTCGTGGTGCCTTTCCTCGCCCAATGAGAGCTCCTTGAGGTGACAAGTGTTTCTTTTTATGAAGCAAGAATAATTTCCAGAAAGAAGGCATTGTTTTCTTTCCAATAGATGTAATTGAATCAAGGGTGGCTTTTGTGCATTCATTACACTTAATACATTAGTTAACCCGTGGCATCTATTGCTTTTTACTGGTTCCTGCCCTGCTTAGAGTTTTGCTTTGTTGCTCTACAAAATGTCCTGATTGAATTCAGGATTTAGTGTATTGCTCAATTTTTATGATTTTGCACACTGGCTTGATTTGGGAGCATAAAGCACTTTATAATGCTGCAGCATGAAATGTTAATATAGAGCAGGGCTCAACCCTTCCAGGAGGAATGGAAAGTAAGTGTCAATAAAGGGAGCTGAATATGCAGACTGTGTTTCTCATATCCATGAATATTTCCAGGTGGATGAGCCAGGTAGGCTTGCATTAGTAGTGTGGGATCACGTATATGTAATCTCAGCTTTGTAACAGGGATAGGGAAAATCCACATTTGCTTGACAATGCAATGCAGAACACCTACACAGTAACACATGCAATTCACAATTAGTCATACAATAGCACCATACTGCTCCATTTAGAAAGAAGTACTATAAGGTCAGATTGCAGTCTATAATATACTATTGCAAAGTTGTTCAGGCAAATGGATTTATCAAAGCATATTTTTTTTCATAAAAATGGAAATGTGTAGCAGAGTTTCACGAATATTCACTCAATAATCTCATTGGTATCAGTAAAATATATTCACGAATATGAATGGGATTACTGATGAGGTTTACAAAATTCACTGATTCTCCGGAGATCCTGGAAATTCTTTTACTGTGAAATACATATGAATAAAGTAGGATTTTAAGAAGACCTTAGACAACAGTAAAGGTCTTTTGCTTGAGCAGCTTTGAAAAAGCACCTTTGGGGCTTGAGCAAGAAGTTGGATTGGAAGATCTCCAAAGTCCCTTCCAACTCTATTCAATTCTAACAGATTAATAGAGTTGGAAGGGACCTTGCAAGTCATCTACTCCAACCCCCTGCCCAAGCAGGAGACCCTGCATCTGCCTCTACCTCGGATTGAACTCACAACCTCCTGATTGTGAGGCCCTCTTGAAGATACTAAGGTTATAGAAAGGAGGAGGAAAGAACTTTGAATAACAATGGAAGGAATATTGGTCTTTTAGTCTAACCCCCAGCTCAAGCAGAAGACCCTGTACCATTTCAGTCCAATCTTAAAAACGTGATGGAGCACTCACAATTTCTGAAAGCAAGTCATTCCACTGATTACTTGTTCTAACTTGTCAGGAAATTTCTCCTTAGTTCTAGATTGGTTCTCTCCTTGATTATTTTCCATCCATTGCTTCTTATTCTGCCTTCAGATGCTTTGGAGAATATTGGCCCCTTCTTCTTTGTGGCAGGGCTTAAATATTGGAACACTGCTGTCATGTCATCCTCTAGTCTTTCTTTTTGTTAAATTAGACATACCGATATCCAAATTCCTGCAACTGTTTTTCATATGTTTTAGCCTCCAATCCCCTAATCATCTTTGTTGCTCTTCTGAATGCCCATACTTGTTGCACATTTATGTTTTATATCCACACATCTATGATATAAAACATCTTATGTTTTATATCCACACATCCATACATCTGTTTTCTTACAATACATGATTTTTAAAGGAGGCTTGCATTTCATTTAAAGCAGTGCTTTATTTTATAATATCACTTTAACCATGTTCTGATGCTTGTTTTAGTGTGATGCCAAAGGTGCCAGTGCTCTCGCCAAACTGTCCTGTGAGCCTAGGCTACTTTACTGAACCTGAATCTCTGGAGGGGCAGTTACTGAGACATGCTGCTGAGGGCAAGAGCAATAAGGCCAAGATATTACTAAAGAGAGGTAAATCATGTTTGTTGTGTGGATTACATTCAGAGGTGGTATTCTGCCAGTTCTGACAGGCTCTGGAGAGCCAGTAGCAGAAATTTTGGGAGTAGGGTGGGAAAGGGGATTTTGCAGTATCCTTCCCCTGCCACACCCACAGAACAGGTAGTAAAAAAAAAATTGAATCCCACCACTGATTACATTGCGTCAATAGCTGCTGTTTTGTAAGACTAAGAATGCTAGCTGGGCATCATTCATGTGATGAAAATAGAGGACAAAAGCAGCAAAATTTATGTTTTACTTTCTATTCTATATTTCTAATATGGGCCAGGAGATTTAGTTGTAGTTCAATGAACTCATTTTGATACGTATGTAGGTAGTCTTTGATTTACAACCACAATTGAGCTCAGGATTTCTGTTGCTAAGCAAAACGTTAGTTAAGTGAGTTTTGTCCCATTTTATGACCTTCCCTGTCACAGTGAATCACCACAGGTGTTCAGTTAGTAATATGGTGGTTAAGTGAATCAGGTTTTCCCATTGACTTTGCTCGTCAGATGGTTGCAAAAGTGGTCACATGATTCTGGGACACTGCAATTGTCATAAATATGAGTCAGTTGCCAAGCGTCTGAATTTTGATCATGTAACTATGGGGATGCTGCAGTGGTCTTAAGCGTGAAAAAGGGTCATAAGTCACTTTTTTCAGTGGGAATGGTCACAGAATGAACTGTTGTAAGTTGAGAATTACTGTAAATTTACAGTATTATTGCTGTTGTTAATATTATTAATTTATTGGCTGCCCAATTCCAATGGACATGCATTCAGATGTTTGGGTTTTTTGCTGTTGTTCATTGTGTATGCTTCTTTCCTTCCTGCCTAGGTGTGGACGTCGATAGCCACAATACAGCCGGACAGACTGGTTTATATATTGGTGCCCTACTGGGACATGCTTCCGTAGTTCAGCTGTTTCTGCGCTTTGGTGCTAATCCTAATCAGTGAGTGATACAGAATTCCTAGAGAAACTAGTTCAATATTAATTATTCTTTTGCAGTATTTCTGACTGCAATTCTTCTAGAATAGAAATATATTGTAAGCATCCTAATGCATACATTGTTTCAGATATCTGCAGATGTTCATTTCTTTAGGAACAATCCCACCATTCATACATTTCTCAGATTTGCAGCTACAGTCCACAGATAATGCTGAATAGAAATGGCCTGGCTTTGCTGTCAAGATTCCTTTTTTCTCCTTCCAGCTAACACACTAACAGGTCTGTTGGAGGTGTCCACACAATAGCACTTTCATTCTCCTAACGTGTTTTAAGGAGGATGAGAGTGAAGACTTGTCCCTGCTGTGCCAAAGGCAGGATTACATCTAATGGGTCCATGATGTAGAACAGTACATTTGCCATTCAGCATTAAGAGCAATATCTTAATGGAGGCTTTTGAACAATACCCTGTTTCCCTGAAAATAAAACCTCCCCGGATAATAAGTCCAATCGGTACATTTGCCATTCAGCATTAAGAGCAACATCTTAATGGAGGCTTTTGAACAATACCCTGTTTCCCTGAAAATAAGACCTCCCCGGATAATAAGCCCAATCGGGCTTTTGAGCGCATGCACTAAAATAAACCCTTCCACGAAAATAAGCCCTCCCCAAAAATACTGCAACATGGCAGCTGCCATGAGGTGACCATGCTCGCCGCCTTCTGCACCTCAAAAATAATAAGACCTCCCCGAAAATAAGGCCAAGTGCTTATTTCAGGGGTCAAAAGAAAATAAGACCCTGTCTTATTTTTTAGGAAAACACGGTAGTTGTCAGTTTATGAGCTAACCTTGCATCAATTACAGGGTTAGCTCACAAAGCAACTCTCTAATTCAAACAAGAAAACAGATGAATATATTAACTATATATTAAGGCTTTCAAGTTAGTTTTGACTCCTAGCAACGGCCTGAACAGGTCCCTGCTATTTTCTTGGTAAGATTTCAGAAGTATGATTTGTTAATGCCTACTTCCTAGGGCTAAAGGTGACTGACCCAAAGTCACCCAGTTGGCCTTGAACCTAAGGCAGAACTGGTTTCCTGATGTCTTAACCACTACACTAAACTGACATCTGCCGGTTATAAATCACATTATATGCCTCTAGTGATTCAGATACAATCCCAGGAAAAGCAGCATCTGTTTTGTTCCCAAAAGATGCCGCTTATGTGTTCTCATTCACAACCCCAAACTCATTTTGTTCTTCAGATCCAGAACACTACCCAGCCCTATAGTTTATGCCATATTTCTACAGTACAAAAGATATCTTAGCTTAAGAAGCCATTAAGCCCAAACTATTGTCATACCAACTCCTGTTGAATCAGCTGTGATCATGAACACTGACAGCTGGTAAATTAGCCCAATCCTCTGAAGAGCTGAAGAAGCTTCTTGGATGAGAAGCAAAACGTCTACAAAGAAAAACCAGAAAGTCCAGTTGCGTTTTGAAAAAGCACCTTTGGGAACAGGATGACCTGGATGACTTGAGAATTTCCATAGACATTTAGCCCGTTCACCACAAATGAGATTCGTTTGAACTTAGTTGTTTTTTGTAGTTGATACCCTAAACCTCTTTCTTCCCTTTCTATTCTATGAATCTCAGTCGTTGCTATGACGGTAGCAGTCCAGTCCATGCAGCTGCATTTTCTGGTCACCCAAGACTTCTCAACAGTATCCTGCAAGCCGGAGGTGATTTAAGATTCCATGATCAAAAGGGTCGGACTCCTAAGGACTGGGCCCAGCAAGCTGGAAGTGAACAAAATGCAAAGGTACAAAATTCATAAGGCTGATATGGATATAATTCTATGAACTGCTAGAAAAACAAAAGATTCTAATCTAATAGTAACTAATTAAAGCATTGGGGAGTTTTTTCTGTGTTTGGAAGTGCACTGCTTTTACAAAATTGTGCAGAGAGATAGTTGCAGGTAGTCTTCAACTTACAACCAGAATATCAATTGCTAGCAAAGTGGTTGTTAAGTGAGTTGTGCCTGATTTTATGACCCTTTTTGCCATGATTGTTAAGCAAATCATTGCAGTTGTTAAGTGAAGCATGTATTTGTTAAGCAAATCCTTCTTCCCCCATTGACTCTGCTAGTCACAGGTTGGCAGGGAAGGTTGCAAAATAGCAATCACATGACCCTGGGATGTTGAAACTGTTGTAAATATATGCTAGTTGCCAAATATCTGAATTGCAATGACAGATAGTCCTTGACTTACAACAGTTCATTTAGTGACCATTTAAAGTTACAACATAACTGAAAAAAGTGATTTATGGCCGTATTTCACAGTTGTGACCCCAGTCATGTGATCAAAATGTAGATGCTTGGCAACTGGTTCATATTTATGACGGTCACTGTGTCCCCGTGTCATGCAATCCACCTTCTGACAAGAAAAGTCAATGGGGAATCCAAATTCACTTAACAACCATGTTACTCACCTAAGCACTGCAGTGATTCACTTAACAACTATGTCAAGAAAAGTCACAAGTTGGGGCAAAATTCACTTCATAACTGCTTCCCTGAGCAACAGAAATTTTGGGCTCGACTGTGGTTGTAAGTTGACCCTGTGGATTCTCGACAGTTCTAAATGAGGACAGGTTATATAACTCACTTCTTTCAGTGCGCTGTAACTTTGAACAGTCACTAAATGAATGAGTATATGTCCTGTTAATATACTGGTGGCCATTTTGGCTTCTGTGCTGGATGCAGAGGTATGAGCACTGCTCTTCCCCTAACAATCCGCTTACTTAGCAAGTATGTAGTTTATGATACCCGGCTATTGGATTACGTACAAGGATTTTACCAAATGTGGTCCACTGTCTTTCTATTGCTTCTAGGTCATGGACATCATACAACAGTACTATGCTCAGATGACAGCACAGGTGCAGCATGGAGATCAGTCACTGTATTCAAAAAGTCTAGGAACACCTTCACGCAGTTTGCGTTCTTCTTTCACCTCACTTTTATCTACCTCCTTCTGGTAACTTTATTCTTGGTTGGTTTTAACCCCAAACCTCTTAAAGCAGAAGATTATATAACAAAAAGCCTGGTTTGAACTGACCAAATACATAGTTCTCTCATGTAAGATGTCCAAGATGAGTATATATTTTTATCTACACTGACAAAAGAAAAAAGTGCAGCATATCAGTATAGTACATGTCAGGAATTACCATCCCATAAATAAGCTGTGATCATTTCTTGAAAAACTCTCAAGTTCCCAAAACTTCATGTTGTTGCAGAACAAAACCAAAAATATGCACAAAACATTATCCAATGTCGTTTCTTCTAATTCCTTGAAGGCACAATAAAGGGTTTAAGGGTTATCTCCTGGTGACATTTATTTAGTTCTTATTTAATGTTAGCACTTGCAACGATATAATTTCTTTCAGGTGCAAACAATTTGAAGAAAAAGCTTAGGGCAGCGCAGACCTAAAAACTGATCTGAAGAAATATTTCAGACTTCACGTGAGCAAAGCACTTTCAATTGTTCATGAAAGCAGCCATATCATTTTTCCATACCAAGAAAATAGATTACACCTTATAGATTTTTTTTTCTTGTCGACAAGAGAAACTGTCCATTCCCTTTTCTTTTATTGAAAGTTCAAAAGAATGTATCCTAAAAGAATCCTCCCGCCTCTCTTGTAGGTATCTGGACTGTCCCCAAATGTTTGCAAATGTGAAGAAGCCATTTGTTGGATATGGACATGTAAGGACATTTATTTGAATAGTGTAATTAACTGCAGAGGGAAGGGCAGGTACTAATCTATAAAGTGCAAAGCTAAGCTGCATACTTAATTTGTTCATTTCCCCCTCCCCCCCCCCAGCTCTATCCCAGTAGATATGAGCAACCACGGATGGCTGCCTTCCTATCCATTGCTGATAATAACGAACTGATCAGAGGACAAGGAGAGGCAGATTGGAGTTATCAGAATGGACCATTTACACTCATGAGGAAGTAAATCTGTATTTTGAGTTGCTATTTATAGCCCCTTGTGGTTTGTTCCTTCCCACATTTTTAGAATAATGAAATGTAACCTTATAATAACTTGGAAGATCCAGTTCAAAGAGGAGTAGTTACATATAATAAAAGCCTTCTGAATTAATAATGAATCCATGGTGACTTATGTCATCATATGATTCCGTGATTCATCTTTAATATTTCCCATCTGAGAGCCAAGGTGGCGCAGTGGTTAAATGCAGCACTGCAGGCTACTTCAGCTGACTGCAGTTCTGCAGTTCGGCTGTTCAAATCTCACCGGCTCAGGGTTGACTCAGCCTTCCATCCTTCCGAGGTGGGTAAAATGAGGACCCGGATTGTTGTTGGGGGCAATATGCTGACTCTGTAAACCGCTTAGAGAGGGCTGAAAGCCCTATGAAGCGGTATATAAGTCTAACTGTTATTGCTATTGCTATTCAAGTTCAGAATATTGTTGGCAAGCTTTGACATTACACTGAACTTCCAAGCGGAGAGTAGAAATACATACGTATCTAAAAACAGGGGAACAGAACCTGAATATGCAGCAACTTTACATAAATAGAGATGTGTAGCTTGGTAGTCTGGGAGAAGGGATGGTTTGCAAATAAAGCCAACTGAGGAGTTATGATTCGACCTCTTCATTTCACCATTTTGTGGAGAAAAGGATTGGACTCTTAACTCCGATTCTTCCATTTTGACCTCTGTTCCTAGCTTGCTATGGAACGGACAGTTGGTTACGGTGAGAAGCATCAAGCCAGAGGCACATCCCAACTGCAGCAAAGCACGTCGCACCATGGATTTGCTCCTAGCTGAACAAGAGCACTGCAGGTAATTCCAGATTGTGGGCATTGGGGGATATGATGGGTCAAAGAAGGATATGGTGAGGTGATTTATTTATTCAGGCTTTCCTGGATACAGTCAAGAGATGCGATCTATGCGGTTGTTCAGAGTAGATATGGTGTTTAACATGAGTCTTGTGTTTCCTGTAGTCAACTTCGCCATCCCTATCTACTGCTCCTCTTAGCTGTGAGTCCATCCATGGATCTCGAAACTATCCAGCTTGTCTTTGAAAGAGTAGAAATGTGCTCCCTCTACTATGCCTTGCACTGTGAGGTAAGTGGGGCAGTCAGGAAAGTAGGCTGCTCTTCTCACTACTCAGAACTACATCCTTCCTTTCCTTCTTCCCTTCACTGCAGAATCCTAGCTCCCCAGCATCCTCCGCTACAGTGCATCTGCTCCTCCAAGTCTCTGAAGCGCTTTTGTTTCTGCATTCTCGAGGCTATATCCATCGGGCTGTGACCTCTCACGCCATACAGTTGGTGAGACCTGGCCTTGCCAAGCTCAGTAACCTTGAGTACATGCAACAGAGGTTAGTTGAAGCAAGTGCAACTGTAGTTGTTCGGATAGGGTTTTGCAGGAATCTTGACGGAATGGATTCTGTTTCAGGAGAGAGAAACTCTGTTTAACTTGGCCTATCCCACCACCTCCGCCTCTCTACAACTGGTTACCCTTGGAAGTCATCAGAGACCGATCAGCCTCTGTGAAGTCTGACTTCTACAGTTTCTGCACAGTCATTCAGGAAATCTTCACAGGTCAGTTTGGGATATTAGTAGAAAATCACAGGTAGCATGAAATTATCAGCAACTCGTGAATTGTGCGAAGTAACTTCACTGCAAATAAATTATGTGAACATGTTGCCAAACATGCAGTCTGTTAAAAATGCTTTCTTTTCTGGAAAGATCACGTTGGTTTTAGCCTTAATTATGTTTAAAATAGGGCTGTTGGAGTCAGATTTAAATTAGGCATGCCATATTCTGTGTAGCCACATTTGGAGATTTAGATCCATTTTAAAATTGTACAAACAAGCTCTAAAAATGACTAATTAGAAACAGTCCTAAGGACTAGAATTTAGATGCTCCTTTGATCTTTTTTGTTTATTACTTATTTATTTTGTGGAGAAATCTTCTTTACCGGATTCAATTTATTGAGGTTAGCACACTTCTATCTATTTCTTAAGTGTGGTTTCAACTATTGGATTATTGATTAATGATTCAAACAACAAGATATAATAATTGGTATCTGCAGGCTTTCAAAATCATTCAGAGAAAAGTGCATTTTCTATTGTTCATAAAAGCAAATAAATCACATGCATTTGAAAAAAGATGCTGCTGTAAGAATTGCAGTGAAATTATGCTGCTTTAATAATTCATTAAAGGTGTTTCGAATTGTTTTTGGGCACAAGCTTAGTAATTGCAGCTAGTAGAATGCTGTGGTGATCAAAACTATCAGGCTTATATATCAAGCAATGCATATTTTCAGGGGAAATGCCGTGGGATGGATTGGATGGCCTCGATGTGAAAGAAAAAATGGAGGGAGGGCAGTTTCTCTTAACTGATGCCCGTGTCCCTGAGCCATTTTATGAGGTGGTCAAAAATGGTACAGCTTTGAAAGAACGTGACCGGAGAGGCACTTTCCCTGACTTACGCTACTTACTGCGGGCAGCCCAACAGGTAAGATGCTCAACTGCTTACATTTTGAGTTATTCTTAATCCTATCTGCACCACTGATGAAAGTATGGGCCTTTCCTCACTGCATAGAAAATCACCAGACCAGAAAAAAAGAAAGTGGAGTAGTAATGTAATAAAGTAGTAATGTAGTAAAAGGAAAGAGGAGTAGTAATGTAAAAGATATTGAGCCTATGTATTGAGAAGTTCAGATAATCATTCACAAGTTTCATCTTTAAAGGCTTCAGCAATGCCTACTAATAGCAATAACGCTTAAACATATATACATACCGCTTCACTGTGCTTTACAGCCCTCTCTAAGCAGTTTACAGAGTCAGCATATTGCCCCCAACAAATTGGGTCCTCATTTTACCCACCTCGGAAGGATGGAAGGCTGAGTCAACCTTGAGCCTGGTGAGAATCAAACTTCCGACAACCGGCAATCAGCAGAAGGAGCCTGCAGTACTGCACTCCAACCACTTTGCCATCACGGCTCTACTATACCATATTTGCCTTCCTGAATTCTAGTTCTGGTTCTTCCTATACTCTCTGCATTTGCAAACAGAGACTGGAATTTTTGAGTCACATAATTTATCTGATTCCTTCTTGAATTATTGTATTCATCCTTAGGCTGCTTCATATCTTGCCCAGCCATCCAAGCCCTATTCTCAATTCTTGTCATTGCATTGTTTCTACACTTGCTTTGCCCTCTTCCACAACATTTAAGCCCTTCTAAAGAGGTCTAGCTATTACTGGTGACCTAACCATCTCTTACAATTGATATAGGATCTCCTGCTTAAGCAGGGGGTTGGAGTAGAAGACCTCCAAGATCCCTTCCAAGTCTGTTATTCTGTTGAGAAATGAAGCGAATTTTACCTTCACTATGACTTTCAGAAGCTTTCTGTTTAAGAGGAAAAATACAAATATTGGTATAGCCACGGCCCCTTTCATCATATACAGTGCTTAAGTTTCTTTTTAGGAAAGAACAAGACACTGTTGAGTCTCTTTTTTAACTTTTATTGATCAGGAATAAAAATCATAAGCAGTATTACTTTTACAGGGTGCCGCGGGAGATTTTCCTTTGCTTTCATCAACAGCATCATGTCCAAAGAAGCTTTGCATATGGGCAGGGCAAATGGTGTCCACTCAAGACCCTGTCCCCATCATTCCTGAAGGTCAGTTTCATGGATGGTAGTAGAACCATCTTCACTTCACTATAACCAAGTATGCTATTTCTCTACTTCTTTTCAGTTTTTAGGAGCTGTGCACTATTAAATTTAATCTCAAGCAATTGATTAATAGGTTTAGTATGATTGCAAGTACTTATCATAAATAAGTGTGGGCAGGACAAATGGTGTCCACTCAAGACCCTGTCCCCATCATTCCTGAAGGTCAGTTTCTTGGATGGTAGTAGAACTACAGCATGCAAAAAGATGTTAGCTTCATGGATTCCAATGTAAATCCAGAGGCCAAACCTAAGTAAATGTTTGTTTTGAGAATGCGTGTTATAATCTATATTTACTCAGATGTGAATTTTAAGTTGAGTCACTAAATAAGTTCACCTCTAATATTCTCATAGCCTATTTTGGCCACAATTGTTGAATCACTTATGAAACAGGCCAGAATCTTTACTGTAGATGAACAAAGTGGTCATTGCTTCTTTACATGCACATAAGAAAGAGAAAGAGAGGATGACATATGTCTGTTTTTGTTTTTCTGATGAAAGCAACTGGATCCCATGGACACCCATGGTTTGGTCTGTTCTTGATTTGTTCTCATTTGGTTTTGCTGCTCTAGTTTTGCATCCATGTAAAAGTATGAATAGACTAAGAAAACAACTCTACAGAATAATTTAGATGGCAAACTCTGCAACCCTTTGGCAAGCCATCCTGAGGTTAACTGGACTCAATTCAACAACGAGCTATACGTTTCAGAATTGGGTTTATAAAACAGTTTTTGGTAAAAGTAAACTCCAAATGAATAAATGAATAGCTATGTAGGTTACAAAAAAATCATCTTGTATAACATCAGATAAGATCAAATATTTTATGCTAAGAACTATTTGAATAATAATACAATAATGTTAATAATTATTAAAATTAATAATTATTAGAACAATAATATGAATTGGAAATTGAAAGTGGAAAATCATATGCAGGAAGAAGAATGGGGAAACAGAGGGCAACTAATAAGGAAAATTGGAGCTAATATATAATAATGTGGAGTAGCAAAATAAATTAATATAAGAATCTAACTGAACCCATAGATTTTTCTATACTTGGTTTTATCTCTGTCGCTGTCTCCAGAAGCACCATATTTTGAGGTGGAGTCCAGTAGCAGGAGTGCAGGACAAAGCACATTTAGTGCTCATCCTGGGAACCAGACAATGAAACTGGCACAGGTAGGAGGTTGGATTCCAGTGGCTTTAAACAAACTTTCCCCTTCCTTTTTCCTTCTGGGGAGGGATGTATTCTGGCACAACATAATTCCTATTACATGTAAGAGCATGTTGTCTGTTTTTGGAGAAAGCCTTCAATTACAGTAATTTGAATTTTGCTGCAATAGTAACTAGACTAATGTTTTCCAACTTTGGCAATTTTAATATGTGTGAATGTTAAGTCTTTGACTTCAGTGTATGTTGAAGTTGTCATGATTTGAAAACAATGGACTAAACTCTCGAAGTTGCTTGGATAATGCAGTCAAATGCAGCCCATTTTATATCAGTTTTTAAATGGAGAAATGATACAAACACATATGCACATACACTCTCACTTATTAGCTAAAACAGGCAAAGCACTCTTACATAGCATCTGTTCTTGAGCTCTTGGTTCAGCAGAGTGAGTGACCCACTGATTGAATCTTCAAAAAAAGACCTGGCTCTCCAAATCAGAGGTAGTATTCAACAGGTTCTGACCAGTTCTGGAGAACCAGTAGTGGAAAATTTGAGTAGTTCGGAGAACCGGTAAATACCACCTCTGACTGGCCCCACCCCATCTATTCTCTACCTCCTGAGTCCCAGTTGATTGGGAGAAAATGGGGATTTTGTAGTAACCTTCCCCTGGAGTGGGGAGGGAATGGAGATTTTACAGTATCCTTCCTCTACCAAGTCACACCACGCCCACCAAGCCACGAACAGGTTGTAAAAAAATTTGAATCGCACCACTGCTCCAAATGTTTATCCCAAGGGAAATGGCTAATATTCAACAGGCTCATTAGTGTGAATCATGTTTCATTTGAAGGGTTTCTTACATTTTTTTTAATTCTAATATTCTTAATTAATATTGCAATATTCTTAATATTAAGAATCTAAAGAAAGGTGAACTGGAACAAGTCAAAAGCCTAAGTTCTATGTCAATTAAATGACTGCCACAAGATACAAGAAAGAAGAAGGAGGAGACTAATAATGTTCTCATGTTTCTAGCCATTGACAACTGAGAGGCCTAGGGCCTCGCATATTGGAGTAGAAGTACAAAATTTCTTCCATAGAAAGAGACTGGTCAAGGATGCCCCTCTTTAGGAAACAGGTTGAAGGGACAATTCAGATTAGATTACATTCCATCCACTGAGGAGCATCCATTTTCACAGTGTTCTGCATTTTTTTTCATAGAAATACAGCGATCAGGAGGCCGGTGTCTATAGCAAATCTGTGGAACAGCAAAAACTGAAGTCAAACAGTGACAACACATGGGAACACAGGAAGAGTGATGAGGAGAAGGCTGAATCTGATAATACTGTCATGTCAACAGACCTGGTATGGCTTGGTCAGGCTTGAAGCCTTTTTAAGTCTTGATCTGTAAACATCCTGCCCCGCCCCAGCTACACATTGCTGGATGAAATGATTTAGAGTTTCCAATCAATTAATGAGAACTTATTTAATGAATCAACTAAGTTCTTTAATTAAATCCAGGGATCTTTGGATGTTTTCTGTAATAATGCCCAACACTTGATGTTAGCAGAGATGTAGGAATTATAGCCTAAAACGGGGAGGGGGGTTACCAGAAAGTACAAGACAAGCAATGTTTTCACCATGAAGCCTGAACTGTGTGCTGTGAAGCAAGCACATTCACATTTTATCACATAGTGTCACATATGCAATGCATTGATTGTGGATTTCTTTTTACTTGACTGTAAAGCATACACATCCATAAATGTAATGATTAAAAGTTGTAGCTCTAGGATTTACATACTACTAGGATTTACATACTATTCTACATCAAAATCTACAGGAGTTTTAAGAAACATTTCACCACTTCTCAAGTAAACCATTTCACTCTGTAAGCCTCCGTTCCCTTTTCAATATGATTCTGCTTCAATATGCATAGTCTAAATGTATCAATCTTCTTTCCTAGTTCTGGATTATACACATACACACACGAATTTTTTCAATCCTGATCTGCATTTTTGGATGATTTCTCACAAACCAAATACTCTAGAACTGGTCCTCAATTTACAACCCCAGTGGGGACCAGAATTTCCATTGCTAAGCTAGGTAATGGTTAAGTGAGTTGTGCCCAGTTTTATGACCTTTTTCGCCATGTTGTTAAGAGAATCTCATAACCATTCAGCAAAAGCTGGCTTCCCCCTTTGACTTGACTTGTCAGAAGCTGGCTAGGAAGGTTACAATTGGCAATCATGTGATTCTAAGAACTTGCCAGTTGCCAAGTGCCTGAATTTTTATCACATGACTGGGGTCGTTGTGATGATCATAAATGTGAAGACCAGTCGTGAGTCACTTTTTTCAATGTTTCTATCACTTCAAATGGTTTCTAACCTAATAATTGTAAATTGAGGGCTACCTGTACTCCTAACCCTGATCTCTTCTATGTTACCCCACCTGAACTCTCCTCACAATTTTTTCCCCTTCTTCAGGGAAACACTGTTGCCAGCCAGGAGGACAATGTTGTGAACAGCCTACAGGATTCAGCCTGTCTATTTGCAAAGGCCCAAGCATCCTTAGAAAATCTCGAGAAACATTTTGCATCTGGCATCCATATGTTGGAGTCATTTGTCACCCATCAAGGGCCACCAGGTCGAATGCATCATAGTGAGGGATCCGTATCTAAGCGGGTGGTGGTGGGTAAGTCCTAATACTGGAAGCTATCATGTAGTTCACAGTGACTGCGGATGTTCCTTCTTGTGCACATTAAAAGTTAAGAGCTTTGACCCTTTCCAGTTATTGTAGATATTTTATTACTTATAATCTGTGTGCCAGCATTACACAACCCCTCTGCATTTTGTTCAGCACTGAATTACTGAATCTGATGTATGAATCTTTCATGGTCATATAAACCAGAGGTCCCCAACCAGGGGTGGGATTGAAAAAATTTAGCAGCTGGTTCTCTGCCCAGTTGCTGGGATGGCATGGCAATGGGGCCATGGTCTAGTCAACTTCCTGCACCACAGGGGGGATATTGCCCTCCCCGGCTCCGGAGGTTTTTTTTTTTTGAGCCTCCGGGAGGGCAAAAACGGCCACCCCCGGGCTACGGAGGCCAGAAACAAGCCCATTTTCAAACTTTTGATACTTCTGGTATGCCCGTTTTTCCCCTCTCTAGGCTCCGGAGGCTTTTTTTTTTGAACCTCCAGGAGGGCAAAACAGCCTTCCCCAGGGTCCAGAGCCAGAAACAGACCCCCTTTTCAGACTTCCAGTGCTTCCGTTAGGCCCGTTTTTCGCCCTCCTAGAGCCTCCACACCGGGCCTGCACTTATCTGACATCCAAAACAGGCCATGTAGAGAGTCCTGGGAGGGGCAGGGTGGGTGAGGTCAGCCAGTCAGTCCAAACCGATTGAATCCCACCCCTGTTCCCAACCCTCAGGCTGTCCACTGCCAGTTAGTAACTGGGCAACACAAGCGAGCAAAGTGTCCTCTAGGTGTGCACATGTTTTAAGTAGCACACATATCCTCCTCTTTGCCCCTTTGTTTTCCACGGAACCAGTCCCTGATGCCCAAAAGGTTGGGGACCGCTTTTCCAAACTTTTCAGATATATTTTTTTATCAATTTCCAACTCTTGCAGGACTAATTCCCTGTATTATTTTTACATGTGTTTTCAAATTCTGAGAAGTAAAACCTATTCCGGAGGGGAAAAATTGTTATATTTGATCAGTGCTAATACAGACACAGTTGCAGTTGGCTGCATGGTTGAAAAGAGGATTATCTAGGGACAAAAATCCAGGAAAAAAACTTTGCAGCATTTTATCTCATTCCAAATCCATATGTACTTTATTTGTGTGTGTGTGTGAGAGAGAGAGAATACAGACCAAAGACTCTTGGTGGTACACACACGAATACAGAACAAAGACTCTTGGTGGTACACAATACAATTAAAAAACATAACACGCTGATTGTAAAATTATTAGAAATAAATATTAAATAAGAAATAAAAATAAATAACATTCATATTTTAAAAAACCAGTTTGGAAGAGTTCTTTTTTAATCAGCTTCTGATAGGCAATTGAGGTCAGGGCAAGTTTCAACTTTAATCGCAGAGATTAATCCTTAAAATGAGAGCCATGACAAAGAAATATGGCTTCCTGGTCTCAACCCAGCTATTATCCTCAAGGAAGTAGGGGATTATAATTCCTTTGGGATCTATGTAGTAGATTTGTCCATACTATTTGGAGAAGGTGGCCTTTTTCTTAGCTATTATTTTTTTACTAGACTGTACTACAATTTAGTACATTACTCCAAATATAGCATATTAGTAAAAAATAGAAAAAATCGCCACCGTCCAGGCCTTCCGCACAGCCTTGAAGAACTGGCTCGCCCGTCAGGCCTGGGGACAAGGATAGTTCCCCTCCCGAATGATGAATGTATGTTGTTTACTATTTTATTATATGTCTTATCTTAATGTCTGTATTCCCCTTCCCCGATTTTATGTGAGCCGCCCTGAGTCCCCTCAGGGAAAAGGGCGGCCTACAAATATTAATAAAATCTAAATCTAAATCTAAATGTATCACAAAAGGATATATTTTTAGAAAATCATAGAAACCATTTGATTTGCTGTGTAAATGGAAATTTTTGAAATAGAATTTCAGAAGGTGACAGCAACGTACGTATCAGTAGTGGGGAAATTGATCCCGACTGATAATTTTAGGAACCTGATATTCTTAGTAATGCTAGAACTTCTTCATGCATACAGAATTATTAAAATTACTTTTATTGTGATTATATAACAAACATCAAATGGGTTTAGAAGAACAATGATATTAGCATCCTCCATGGTGAGTAAAACAAGGTCATTTCCAAAATCCAAAATCTTGGCCTTCAGGAAGACCACCAATCAGAAAATATGGATTATAAAAGCAAAATAAAATTGAACAGGTTCATATCTATCTTGGAGGGATTTTGGATGCCAAAGTGTCTCTGGAAAGCACATTGTGATTACACCATTCTGGTAGCATTGCAATCTTCTGCAACTATTCTTTTTTGGACATTAAGCAAAGATTACCTGCAGATTTATGACTCGTTGCTTAGCAACCATTCAAAATTACAATGTAACCCCCCCCCCCCAAAAAAAAGGCATTTACGAGCAGAATTCAAAACTGCAATTGTCACTTCCCCCACCCCACCATTTTAGGCTCTTAGCCCACTATTATGGCCATTTGCGGCATCCTGTGGTCAAATGACTATGATTTACAACCTTTTTTGCTGGAAACCAGCTTTTACTTCCAAATTCTGACCAAAAAAACCATTGTAGATAATCTTTAACAACTATGGTGATTCGCTTAATGACTGCTGGAAAAAAATGTTATAAAATCTGGTCATTCATAGGATGACCTGCTTAACAACTGGTATGACTTCTGAGCTCAATTGCAGTCATGTTGAGGAGTACCTGTAACTAACACTCTTTAGATTGCTATTAACCTCCATTTGTCTCCACTCAGAGAAGTGCAAAGATAACAACCAGAACCACTCCCTTCAAAACCTTATTGATTTATCAGCTCAAGCCAGAAGAGAACAACAGGTATTTTTAAACGAAGTAAAACAAAACAAAAACTTCTGTTAGTATATTGCTTGGTGATACTAACCTCCTACAGTCTTGCCTGCAGCAAAATCCTGTCTCACCAGAGATTTATCCGAAGTTGGAGAGTCACACAGAAAGGCCTTTTTATAACATCAAGACGTAAGTATCAGATGTCACAATCACATGGTTTGGTTTGGTTTGGTTTGGTTTGGTTTGGTTTGGTTTGGTTTTATTGGACTTATATGCCGCCCTTCTCCCAAAGGACTCAGGGCGGCGTACAACATAAAAACACATATGACAAAAGTTTAAAAAGATTAAATAGGAAATCCAATAACCTTCAATTGACAATTTAAATCAAATTTAGGATTAAATGAAAATTAACAATTTAAAATTAATAATTTAATTTATTCTAATTTAGGCCAGGCCAGCTTGCTGAAAAAGCCAACTTTTTAGGGCGCGCCGGAAGGACTGGAGGTCGGGAATTATGCGAAGCTCCAGTGGCAGCTCATTCCAAAGGGAAGGCGCTCCCACAGAGAAGGCTCTCTCCCTGGGGGTCGCCAGCCAACACTGACTGGCCCACGGCACCCTGAGGAGACCAACTCTGTGGGATCGTACTGGACAGTGGGAGGCTACCGGTGGCAGTAGGTGGTCTCGCAGGTATCCTGGGCCTAAGCCATAGAGCGCTTTAAAGATCATAATTAACACCTTGAATCGCACCCGGAAAACAACTGGCAACCAGTGCAGGCCGCCTAAAAGGGGTGTAACATGGGAGCACCTAGGTACCCCCATGACAACCCGCGCGGCCGCATTCTGGACCAGCTGGAGCCTCCAGGTGCTCTTCAAGGGCAGCCCCATGTAGAGAGCATTACAGTAGTCAAGGCGAGAAAGGACAAGGATGTTAGTGACTGTGCACAGGGCATCCCGATCCAAGAAGGGGCGCAAGTGGCGTACCAAGAAAACCTGGTAGAAGGCCCCCCTGGTCACGACTGTAAGATGTTCTTCTAAACTAAGCCACGTATCCAGGAGGACTCCCAGATTGTGGGCCCTCTCTGAGGGGGCTAAAATTTCTCCTCCTATCATCAAAGATAGTACATGATGCACAAATCGGGATGACAGGAACCACAGCCACACAGTCTTAGAGGGATTAAGCTTGAGCTTGTTCGTCCCCACCCAGATCCACACAGCCTCCAGGCACCGGAACTTCACGTCAAGGACATAGTTGGGGTGGTTTGGGGTAGAGATGAAAAGTTGGGTATCATCAGCGTATTGATGATACCGTACCCCGAAACCACGGATGATCTCGGCCAGCGGTTTCATATATATGTTGAACAGGAGGGGTGAGAGAACCGACCCCTGGGGCATCCCACAAGTGAGGCGTCTCGGGGTCGATCTCTGCCCTCCAGTCAACACAAACAGCGCTCTATCCGAGAGATAGGAGGAGAACCACTGCAAAACAGTGCCCCCCACTCCCAACTTCCCGAGTCGTCGCAATAGGATACCATAGATGATGGTATCGAAAGCCACTGAGAGGTCTAATAAGACCAGGATAGAAGAGCAACCCCTGTCCCGGGCCCTCCAGAGATCATCAACCAATGCGACCAATGCCATCTCCGTACTGTACCCAAGCCTGAAACCCGACTGAAATGATCCAGGTAGATCACCTTGTATAAAGAATTGGCTAATGGCTTTCAGATTATGTTATTCTGGGCTTGGGGCAGCTTGGGATGCGTTCAGCTCTGTAAATCTGAAGGTTAAGTTACTCAGTCTTATGACACCTCTGACAGAAATTGTGTGTAGAACCCCAAAGATATACTATGTCGCTAAATTCTGACAAAGAACAAAGAAAATGAAATGAATTTATAAAAAGAAATGGGACTATACAGGGATTGAATTTAAATAGAAGGCAGAGAACTGATTTTGTTGAATTCTGCTTGAAATCTGTGAGAAGTGGCAATTTAATAGAATGCTATTGTAAATCCTCTTTCAAGCTCAGCCTTGTAAATATGTCAGGTAGCACTACAATGTCTTCTTTCTGAATCTTTGACTACTACGGTAATCCCTGAAACTTCTTACCACACAGGGATTGTCAATAAATGTTAGCCCTTTGAGGAAGGCAAGAAAAAACACTGCTCTTTATTGTAGGGGAGAAGAGCAGTATCCTAAAAGCCCATCACAATTTCTCTCTGCTAAATCTTTTATGAAACAAAACTAACGTAGAATTACTTTGACTCTCTTTTGTATCCCTTCCTCTTTTTCTGGAGTAAGAAATCTGTTCTCAAAATCTGAAATTTTCTATTTGTCATCTAATGAAGACATTTGTAAACTAAATGTATCTCTAAATTTAATTCACCTTACATTTCCCTAGTTTTGAAATCATCTTTCATGAAACTAATTAAAAATGTGTTAATTCATGTTTCCTCAGATTTGATCTTCTTCAGGAAATTATCCATGAGTTGAGAGGAACAAGTGACTCCTTCACGGCGGACCACAGTAGGTAGAAAATTGGAATCTTATTTTGTTGGTGTAGACCTGAAGAAGGCATGGATATAGTAATCAATATTCAGTCTTTATTTGTAGACAAATGGTATAATTTCTTGTTTATTTACACAAATATGTAGAAAAGAATCAGAGGTGGTATTCTACCGGTTCGGACCAGTTTTTTGCCTGAACCGGTAGCGGAAATTGCAGGTGGCCCACCCACCCGCCCCTGCTCTATGGCATCCCATTTACACCCTTTTTTAGCCAAAAGTGCATGCGCTGAAGGCTTAGCACATGTGTGGAGGTGGTGCATGTGAGCGCGCGCTCACATTTGCGAATCAGTAGGGAAGGTTAAGTAAATACCACTCCTGAAGATAACATTTTGTGTCATGAATTGCATCGGTTTGCCTTTTTTAAATAGATGCAATGTCACTGATTCTGACAATGGCCTGTTTTCCTGTCGGTTTATTAAATTTATATGCCACTCATCTCTGTCCCTCCCTATATTGTATTAGCTACCAGCTATTTGCCTGTATTTTAAAAGAACCGATTTACATTTATACCATTAGGCTTTCTTACTTTTCTAACAATACAAATGGTTAACAATTATAAATTAGATTGTAGGGGAATGTTAAGAAGCTTGCCTGACCAGCCCTCATGCAAAGCTGTTTTTGCTTCTAAAACTGAATTCCCTAGATTCACTCTTGGAAGGAGCAAAAGAATGAGGAAATATTTCCTGAGCATTTTTAGTCACTTTCTGCAAGTACTGCCTACTGGAGATTAAATGATTCCGTATATACAACTAACAATTAGAAAAGCAAATTTTATAATGGTAACAAAAGGGGCTCTATTTATAAGCAATACATTACAGAGATAAGTTAAGTCTAGTCCCTACTTCACTACATCTTGCCGTGTGGAGATCAAAAAACATCTCCGTAAGTGTATGTCTTGGAAGGAAGCAGAAGGAAGTGGCTTTCCACTAGCAATTAGTGTGGCAAGCAGCAGGCAGAAAGGTAATTTTTATATTTCTTTCTATGCCCTACTAACTCATGTGGCATTACATCATTAGGAAATATTGAATTTGGATCTCCAATGGGAGGAAAGCAGCTGGGAGGTTGAACATCAGCGGGAGAGATTTTTAACAAGGTTGGAACTTCTTACATGAGGAAATGCATGGAACGTAAAAACATGAAAATGCAGCAATCACTTCACATTATGAAAGGATTGTTCCCTTTCTTGTAACCTATACAAAAAGTTTACATTAAGCTAATTTGCATTTGTTTACATAGTTTGCATGACAAAATTTGGTTTGGCAAAGAAGACAGAAACACTGCCGCCAAAGCTCTCCCTCTTAACTGTTGGCAATCCCTGCTCCAGTTTCAGAAATTGGATTGGTGTTGCCGACATGGTGTCTTGGTTTCTATTCTGCTCTAGAAGACAGCGTTTCTCAACCTTGGCTGCTTGATGACGGGTGAACTTCAACACCCAGAATTCCCCTAAACAGCTTAGCTGACTGGAGAATTCTAGGAAATGAAGTCCACCCATCTTCAAGTTGCCAAGAACATTGCCATAAGAATTTTACTTTAAGCAAATACCCCATTTAAACGTCTTAAGAAATAGTTTTTCAGCAACTGACAAAATTGTCATCTTTGTCCAGAATCAGAAAATGCATAATTCTAATACAGTGATGTATGAGAAATTGTCCCTACCTGTGGAGATAAATATATCTTGTCAGAATCAATGTTTTGCATATAGGAAATCCCAGATTTAACTGCTAAGTATTTCCAAATAAAGGAACAAGTAGCAAATAAAGGATAAAGGCCTTCCCTGAGCCATTAACAAATTAGATTAAATGTATATGCAATCTAGTTGGATATACACCAATTGCAAACTGTGTTCTTTTATTGTGCAATAGCAACACAGCATTGTGTCTAATGTATTTTCATCATTTCCACAGAGCAGCAAACACAGAGCAGAAAAGAAAAAGATCATCTCTGTTCTAAAGACGGGATATCTGATCCCCACCACCAGTCAAGGAATGATGACCAGTTAGGATGATCAGTACTTGGTGATGATCTCTCTAGTTCTCTGTTAAGATAGGACTGAGATAAAAGCAGTTCATTTCTTCAATAGCACAGCCATCAGTATGCATCCTGAGAATTCAGTATCTCCAGTTCAGAGTCTCATAATCTAGAAAAGTTAAGTAGCACTGGACGTGATTGCTCTTCAACAGAAAAGTATTTTTTAAAAGAATGAACTAATGTTATTTAGAGCATTTGGGCCAGGCTAGAAGAGCTATAGATCAAATAAAACTTTTAGTGAATTGCTAAGCATAGGTCTCAATCAAAGCATTCTGTAGCCATTTTCCCCACATAGACCTTGTTTAGCTCATGTTCTTTTATGCTTTGAATTTGCATTCAAAGCTGTCCAGTCATGCAGTCTTGTACGAATAACTCATTTTGTCATTCTCTAGTATCACATTTTATGAAAGTAGAGAATTGTGTAGAAGAGTGTAGCCCTTTTCTCCCCACATGCCTCTGGTAAAAATCTCTCTCTTAACCAAATCAGTTGTTTTTAGCTTCAGCAAAGAATTGCTATGATCTCATCCTGAGCAAAGGTAGTTAAACTTCCTTTCCTGCTCTGATCTCAATTCTGTGTGTGGGGGGGGGGAGTAAAGGAAACACATATGTTGAAAAATGAACTGTGATAGCGTTCCCTTTCAAACTATTAACATCAAACTTAGTTTTATCTCAGTTTACTACTGCTATTTACTTTTTTTTATTCAGAGGATGTTAAGAAATAATACTATTTTGCTGCCTTTATCTCCTTATGAATTCAAAGTTGCTTAAAATGGGGGCTTTGCAGGTTAAGTTCTGATGAGGTTGAGGCAATTTTACCTTTTATAACATATACCAATAGTATCTTGTACCCCTCCAAACTACTCTCTGAGTTAGCAGTGTTACAAAATAGGTGGGCTTTAGTATTTTTTTTTAAAGAATCAATCTGACTTTGTCACTTCCCTTGATTTCTTTATTTAAAAAAAGAGAAAAGTGTTTTGTGGTTCACTTGTTTTTTTATAAATATTCCATATTTATCTGATGATATTGCAAGTACAGCAATAAATTTTTCATTTAAAATTATTTTTTCTTATGAGTATGATTCACACCTAATGATAAACCATAACATACTTTGGTAGGCGTGTGTGTATGTGTCTGTAAATTCTAGCCCATTGTGGCTTATTTAATAACCTTGCTTGAAGAAACAAAATATAGTATGATCTAGACAAAAAAAAATACTAGCTTATATTTGGTTTCCTGTTTTAAGAGCTCAGACACATTTGCTGCTTTTAAGTTGTATATGCAGAAACTCAAAAGATTGAACTGTTGGCATCTCCATTTCAAAAAGAGACTGGGCAGAAAAACATCTTTCAAAGACCACACTTAAATTAGAAAACTTCATCATAACTAGGATTTGGCTAAGTATTTAGCAGCAACATTATTCATATTACTAACATTGGTGGCAGCAGCCACAAAACTAGAATAGGACTGACTAATCTTTCAAGCTTTAAATGCTGCAAGACAGAAATCATCTCCTATTATAAATCAAGAACAATCTACTGGGATTTTGCTGAGCTTGGTTTTCTTTCTGCAAAGATTTTATTACCACTCCACGTAAAATGGTCAGGGGTTTGATATGAATGAATAGAGTTTGCTGCTTTTTTAATGTCTGTCCTACCTGTTTTGATCAGATATAACTTGTTCTAATTACTATAGTGTGCTTGTTTCTGATTCTGAATAAACTGAAATAATGCAGCATGAGACCTCACAGAGACCACATGATGGCACCATAAGTAAAGAGAGAATAAAAGATTCAAAGATGCTGAGACTCTATAAAGAGGGCAGAGAAGAGCAAGAAAGTTGATTTGTGGTCTGCAGACGAAAACATACTGATGATCGGTTGAAGGAACTGGATATGTTCCAAGAAGAGGGACAAGACAACTTGTTCTCTAAAGCAACTGAAGGCAGGAGAAGAAGCAATGGATGGAAGCTAACCGAGGAGAGGTCCAATCTAGAATTAAGGATAAATTTTCTGACAGAACTATCAGTGGAATAGCTTGTCTCCAAAACTTATGGTGCTCCATCTCTTGCTGTTTTTAAAAAGAGATTAGACAGCCATTTGTACAGAAAGGTATAAGGTCTCCTACTTGGACAGAGGGTTGGACTAGAAGACCTCCACGGTCCTTTCCAACTCTGTTATTCTGTATTCTTTATATTAATGGTTTAATTCTAATTTGATGTTCAGTTAATGCAATTTCAATATTTCAGCAGCATCACAGAGCCTTAAATTATACCCTTTACTTCACTAACAATATATGAGATTTATGAAGGTAGCTATACTACACAGGGCAACATGGAAGTATACAAGTACAAAAACACATTTTATAGGCACAGAAATAATGGTCCTATCTTTGTGCCAACAAAATAGCCAATATAGGTTGAAGACTTGGATGAGGAAGTGAGAAATAAAAAGAAGAAACATATTCCAATCTAAAGCAGATTTTTCTTACCTAGAGGTAAAGGGAGGAAATCATATTGGGGAAAACCTAACAATGATTATTCACTTGGTCAGTGACTCCAATATAATCCAACTTTATATCTGTTTACTCATCATTAAATATATTGGTGGTTAGACAGCAAATAGCTCAACTGTGTAGCTTCAGTGAAGCAGCTTCTGTGTAGCTTCTCAGGGCATCATCAATATATAAACTACAGTATATTAGGTAATATATTACCTGGCAATTAATAGGGTGATATATCTCTGATTCCATATAATAAACCCTTAAACCATTTTTACATGTTATACTACTATAGATTTCAGAAAATGAAACTTTGTAAGAAACCCCCCCCCCCAAAAAAAAAAGCACAACATAGACTGATCTCACAATCTTTATTTTGTTTATGTGAGGAACTTACTCAAATGCTACTATTTCTCCATCTTAAGCATTAACTTTGGGATCCAGAATCTCAGGCAAATGCACCATGTATCATTTTGTTAGATAATGAATCCATGAAGACAAGAAGTAATGGATGGAAACTAATCAAGGGGAGAACCCACTTAGAAGTAAGGAACAATTTCCTGACAGAACAATCAGCTCCATCCCTGGAGGTTTTTAACAAAAGATTGGACAGCTGTTTGTCTGAAATGGTATAGGATCTCCTGCTTGAGCAGGACTAGAAGACTTTCAAGGTCCCTTTCTACTCTTTGTATTCTATTATGATCTCTTTGAGCATAGTGTGACTTCAGATTCCTCCTGCTTGAAAGAAAATTATTGGTTTGGCAAGAGAACCTATGAATAAAGATAATTGGTTTGTTGATTGCAAACAAAGTATGATTCAGCAGCCTGCCTCAATAGAAGTATTCAAATCATGGAAAGTATTTGCTCTGACTTCGGCAGATGTTCACCTTGAGCAGTATGTCCAGTTCTGAGCATTGCGATTTAAGGATTCAGATGATCTGGAACAGGATCCATGGCACTGGAGATCCTTAGAGATTAAAAACTCGGGATACTCCCCACAGTTCTGGTGCTGTCCCTACATGAGGGCCACACCTCAGTGAAGTCATTGTATAGTCCTGGGGCAGGTGAATCAATGTTCTTCTTGCATGGTTGTGGCATAGGGCAGATAACGAAAATGTTGCAACCTGCAACACTAGGTCACCAGAAGGGAAGGGAAAATGATGAATGCCAAGAGAGTGAATTGGCAACAAAAGAGCGCAGTGTTGGAGCACCAAAACGTCAGGATGGAAACAAATCATCCTAGAGAAAATCTAGCTATGTGTTTGCTAAGAGTCAACACCAACTTGACAATCAGAGCCATTATGTACACCAGTCAAAGAATGTAACTGCAAAGAAACATTACAACTACTTTCATTATATTGACTATAATCTTGCAAGCCTGATTGTATATTAGGTAATATATTGCCTCACTCTCTCCCCTCATACCCCTGTGCAATTCAGGAGATGTCTATTTGAGTCATTTCCTCCTCCCCTCAGATTGTTTTGGGATTGAGTCATGCTTTTTGCCTTGTTTTTTCCAGATTTTGTGAACTAAAGCTTACTTCTGTCAAGTCTTTATTCTTGACAGAGTCTTTACGCTTTGCGTGAACACGAGCTTGATGCACGCTGTGCACGCATGCACATTGCAATTAAAATTGTTCTGTGCATGCATAGAATTGAAAAACAAGATAGCGCCTATGGCGGCGCCTGGAAAACCAGTTTGGGGGCGTGGCAGGCCTGGGTTGCTGCCGGTTCCAGGGACCCAGGCCGCCAAACCACTACCAGTTTGGCCGAACTGGGCCAAACCAGTAGGAACACACCACTGGTGCTCCATTTTAAAAAGACATTGGACAACAACTTGCCTGAAATAGTATAGAATGCCTTGCTTGAGCAGGAGGTTGGACTAGAAGACCTTCAAGATCCCTTCCAATTCTATTATTCTGAAAGTGTGCACCATTGGAAGAACTGAAAGACCAGGATGGGGACAGATCATTCTGCAGAAGATCTATCTAAGTCAGTAAGAGTCAGTGCCAAGTTGATGGCAATTAATTCAGAAAATGGGGCAGGAGTGAAGAGAGCATCTTCTAATTCAGCCTCAGCAACAAAAACTCCCTGAGGGAACACCCTATCTTACAAGTTTGTTGTTGCAGGAGGTGGATATGTTATGTGTACTGTCTTTTACTTCTGCTTGAAGTGTGAGATCAGGAAGGAAGCATACCAAAAGGGCCATTTCTTTATTAGCGAGTTGTAGGATTGTCCAACAGTTCTGATTGCAATGACAGATAGTAATGAAATTTATTTCATCACCATAATGGCTGGCTGTGTGAGAAAAACACAAAGGATTTAACAACACAAAAATAGTGATAGCAATAGCACTTATACTTACTTCATGGACAACACATGCATCATTTCCAACCAAATGTTTACTCTCCTAGACCTTCTTTATCCATCTGTGTTAAAATTATTTTTTCTGAGTATGCTTCATAATGAAATTCTGGGATATATCCACTTACTTTTTTTTCTAAGTGGCTTTGGGATCCATATAATTAAACCCTGCATGTGAAATGGGAACTTGGCAGTATGCAAAACCATTAAGAGAAGACAGGAATATAGTGGTTAGTATTTTGTTTTGCAGCATGTTGATCTGTAATGTTTTAATTAAATCATTTTGTGAAAATCTATATCTCAGTCTAACTAATGTCAATGAAGATATATATGGGCACAATACTAATAGGATACTAATACTAAAAGCCTTCCCCATTTATAGGGACTGAATCATGGATGGACACACATGTTGACTCATTCAAAGAGTTCATCCAGGAGTAATGAATATCTGGCCTGCCTCAGAAATCAGCAATTATGAGCTAAATTATTAGTTGTTATTACTTCCACCCTCGGCAAACTCGAACAGTACTCATGGTATGCTATGTATTTTATATTAAGTACTAAGATTAGAAGTACTCTTAGGTGGCACTCCTTAAATATCGTAGTTAAGATCTGTTGATTGCACTGATCTCTTAATCTCATATTTAATGCAGTAAATCAGTTTTTAACAGCTTCCCTTTATAATAAGCGATGGAAGAAAAATTACAGAATATGGTTCCCAAACATGGAGAATTCCAATTTGATTGCAGCAATTATATATATTCCTTAGTTGCTACCTGGAAATAGCTTAGGGTAGTCATCCCAGGGCTTTATGGCTCAGTCCTTAGGAGAATTTACTTGTTTGATGAAGAACTACGTAACCCAGCATTTTCTAATTTAATGAATTGCAATTATTAAAATGCCGACATATCCTGGCTATTGGAAAACATCAGTCTGAGGAAGATTGTGATAGTTAAAACATATCTTTAGCTGGTCCAAGCTTTGTTGTTGTCTTCTCTTATTTGTAGAACTTTAACTACAGAATATTTCCTCCAAAGAAGTTGACCATATTCAAAGGATTATTAGTTCTCCCACAATTTCTGGTGGACCAATAAGCACTAGTGGAGGGCAGAGACGTAATGTGGCATTCGGAACAAATTCTTCTGCTATCATTGCATAATCAGTAACCTTAATACTTTTATGTTTTGTTTCTAAGTTGGGGGGAAGGGTTGCCCTCCTCCCAATGACTGTTGGACTTGTGAAGCTATACCATATTAGGCATTCAGTTTTGGTCACAATAATGTAAAAAAGATGTGGATATTCTAGAAAGAGTGGAGAGAAGAGCAACAAAAATGATTAGGGGACCAGAGGCTAAAACATATGAAGAACGGTTGCAGGAATTGGGTATGTCTAGTTTAATGAAAAGGAGGACTAGGGGAGACATTATAGCAGTGTTCCAATATCTCAGGGATTGCCACAAAGAAGGAGTCAATCTGTTCTCTAAAACACCTGAGGGTAGGACAAGAAGCAATGAGTGGAAACTAATCAAGAAGAGAAGCAACTTAAAACTAAGAAGAAATTTCCTGACAGTTGAAACAATCAGTGGAACAATTTGCCCCCAGAAGTTGTGAATGCTCCAACACTGGACATCTTTAAGAAGATGTTGGATAACCATTTGTCTGAAGTGGTGTAGGGTTTCCTGCCTAGGCAAGGGGTTGGACTACAAGACCTTTAAGCTCCCTTCCAATTCTGTTATTCTATTCTATTCTAGATTACCAAATTGGATAAATAAAATAAAATAGTTATTTTCAGAAAACAGGTGGGTTCTAGCATGATTGCAGAGAAAAACCTAGAAATCTAACAATCTGCAGGCTATGTAAATATTGATCGTAAGGGAACCTGCCAGAAAGACCTGGAGAATCTGGAAATTTGAGAATAATAAAAATTGAGAGACTAAATGACCCAGAGACGAAATGCAAATAAAGGTGGGAACTTTGTCATTTTAGTGTAATTTAGAATAGAATGGAAAAAAAATAGAATCAATATTCTCGATGCTCTTCCATTTGCTTCCTATTTTTCTTCCCAATTTGCTTTCCCATCTTTATATCTCAAATTCATATGTTCACACACAAAAAAAATCCCCTCGGAGATGTAGGATCTTTTGTAGAGAGGATTTCCAAGGGGCATCAAATTCCATTTTGTCATAGAGAAAGAAAAACAGAGCACAAAAATTAAGATGGAAATCTCACCATGTACTGTACAAATAATTGTTGGGTTTCAAATTATGGGGAAGGTAGAATGTTGCTACGGAAGAAACCCAAGTTTATAGAGAGAATTGAATTCTTGGTGCAAATCATGTGATTAGTTATCTATTGGAGGAACTTGATGTTTGATTTTGATAGTTCCTAGACAAGTCAGTCCTTTTCCAGGAAATTGTTCGCCACCGTGGTAAACTGGCTGCAATTTCCCATCATCATCTTCTTTTAATGACCCCATAATCCCTTGCAGGATGGTGTCTGGGCAACTGAATGGAGCTGAGTGTTTATTGGCCGGATGCCCTTCCTGTCACCAATGCAGAGTTATATTCAGCAGATATATTCTCATTGTACCCAGTGAGACAAATATCTGCTTCTACCTAGGATCAAATTCACAGCTTCCCGATTGTGAGGCGAGAGCGCCACCTCTAGGCCACCTCATCATTATCACACAAGATGGGAAATTGCAATTTTCCATCTTGTGTGATAATTTTGGCAACTTCGCACTAAGGAAAAAGAAAACTAGCATATGGTTGAGTCAATTCAACATTGCTCTTCCTGCCATGGCACAAGGATATTCTCACAGACCGTTACATCCACTGAGTGGTGCGTGCATGTTATCCCTTCATAAAATCACCATCTTCTCCAGCTGAGGGGTGCTAAAATTAGCTCCTTCAAGGCACCAGGTCACTGTCACTTGTGAACAGTTGATAAAAGCCAGTCTGAGAAACCTCAGTGGGTGCTGGAAGAAGAGAGGGAAGGGAAGCTGTGTGGCTATAAAGAGGTCTAATAAAACCACACAACTAGTAAGAATTTCACAGAATTGTGTAACAAGTTACTTCCTCTCTGATTGGTTCCAGTGCCAATTATCCTAAGCCCAGTCACTTTGTACATCTAAAATGACTTTTTTCTTTTGAGCACACCTGATCTGGCTGAGATTAATTGAAGTCTCCCCCTTCTTTTTTTAAAAAAAAATTATAAATACGTACCGGGAGTTACACGGCGCTAGGAATTCAAACTGCTAAACCGCCAACCTTTCTGATTGACAAGCTCAGCATCTTAGCCACTGAGCCCCCACATCCCTTTACTATATTTATAATTCATTCCTTTTAATTTCAGCAGCCCAGGTGTTCCAGAGTTATGCTGGAACACACACGGACACAGACACACACATACCCCGAGGGGTGTTAGGTGTGTCTTACCCCCCATGGTATTTGTTTCCAGAGAGTAAATCATCTGTGTATTAAGTTTGGCTGAAATTGCTTGAGGTGTTCCAGTTATGCTGGAATACACACACACACACACACACACACACACACACACATTTATATATATAGATGAAGAACTGAAATGGAGCTATAGCATGGATTATTTTAATACAAATATTGGACCAGGGAGAATACAAAAGTCTTGACTTCCAGTGGCATAACAATATAACACAGGAAACAGCAGGGGTATTAACAGTGATAGGCAGAGATTAATTTCCACTGCATTCCACTTCTGAATGAGATGGAGACTTCTGGCTGAGGAACCATAAATGACAATAAGAATACTGAAACCACAAAGCAGAGGGGAGGAAGGCAACTTTTTTAGAGGCGGTGCACACAGCTCTTCTTCTGACAGGGTAGCTAAGGCAACCATCCAGGTTTCTCCTAACCTAGCCTCCTCCAATCTACTGATCTTCAAGAATCCAATGGTAGTATTCATCTCAACACATCTGTAGGGCATTAGGTTTTTGGTGCTCTGAGCTTGGTTGTTTTCTGGCAGCTGTCTCATTACTCTAACCTAGGTAACATCATCAGCCACCTGCACTGATGGTTTGGGTAATGAAACATCTGCCAGAAAACAACCAAGCTTAAAGAGTGCTCAAGGATCCCTAATTTCAACCTTGAACTACAAATATTCTCCTTTATTGGCAGATGTTTCTACCTTTGGAAAAAGTATATGAGCTGACCAAGAGGAGACAGAGGTGCATGTAATCTGGAATCTCTTCCTTCCTCTTCAGCTGTCTCCTGATTGACAGAGCCAGAAAGGTTGGTTTTCACATCTTGGCAAGCTTTTTTTTCAGCTGGCTCCAAAGGACAACAAGAGACATCCTTGTATCAGCTCTTAGTTCTGGATGTCTTCCTCCCCTACATTCAGAGTTCCTCAGAGGGATCTCATATTTCTGAAATTTGACTCTCAGCCACCCACACACTCTTGCTTAGGAGTTTTTGCTAATTGTGTCTGTTGGACTGTGATTCCCATCAATCCTTAGGCGGGTCAGCTATGGGACATCCAGGATGGAAGCGATGGGAGCCGTAGGCTAATACATTCGGAGGGAAAGTCCTGCTGTAGATCATGTTTATGAAGTGAAGGATGTGCCATGATCTCATTTGAGCAACACGATGGGACAACTGTGCAAAATGTTGGCATTGCCACTTGATCATCACCAGCAAAGATAGCTGAGGCTTTCTCAAAGAAGGTTGAGAAATCTGCATCCTCTTAATTGTAGAACCAGTATAGACCTCTGGAAAAAAGTATGCTGCTTAGGAAAGTTACTCCACACAGCTAACATTGAATTGCCATGACTGTCTTCTCAAGAGTTCTTATGTTGCTACACATTTTAATTGGCACTCTTAGTGCCAAAGAAAACTTTCTAGTGTATAAATAGTACATCAATCATAATAATCAACTTGGAAATGCCTTTAATTTGTAGGTCCAGGCCCCCAGTTTTTAAGACTGGCTCTGCTCCCATTCAATTGTGTCACATATTTATCTCCCTGCCATAAAGTTCTTGCTGAAACATGGAAAGGAAACCAAGGCCAACTCGACCCGTCTCCAGGACATAGAGTCAAGTCTAACCTCCCTTCCTTAACACTTTGGACTACAAGGGTTTGTAGGAGGCTGATTGTCCCTCCCCTGCTCTTCCCATGGTTGCAAAGCCTCAGGTATGGGGCCATAACTTCCATCATTTCTCCCTCTTGGGCCAGATGCAATGGATTCCCCATCATAGAGTTGTCCCGAAGCATGGGAACTGGCACCACCACTATAGGGAACGCCATATGGTACATAGGGTCTAGCCTTAGGGGGTGCCTTTGAAGCTGGGATATAGCCTCCTCCCCATTCTTTAGCAGTTGGGATGTAAGGGATGCCAGGTTCCTTCCACACTGGCCTTGGATGGCCATTAGGAGTGTATTCTCTGATGGCAAAGCCAGAAGGTGACCTTTCAGGAGTGCCGCCTACATGTTGTGCCGCACCCCAAGGTTCATATGGTCTTGGTCCTCCCTCCTGACCAGGATTTCCAAAGGTAGGCCCCATTGGGTTGCCAGGCTGCCAAGGTCTACTTGGCCTGCCAAACTGGAAGGGGTTGTCTTCTTGGGAATGGGGTGCAGAAGGCCTGCCACCCACTATCCGAGAGTCTCCCCCTTCAATGCTGTTGCCTCCCATTCCAGGTGGTGAGACGTCTGGTTTGAGAATTCCATTTGGGAAAGAGCACCTCTCCACCCCTGGGGGCAGCGGCTGAAGGTCTTCTCCAAAGACCGTGTCAACACATCTGGAAGCTATGCCTAGAAAGAGACACAAAAAAGACAAAGTTGCCACTGAGTCCTTGGCTGAGGTTCACCATGGTACCCCCAATTCCAGCAGGTGCCACAAGAATTCTCAGGAGACCTTTTTTTATTAATATTAATATTGGCTACAGAAAGAATCTTTCAATCCTGTGCTATCTCCCTCCCACCCCCACCTACTCAACCTTATTATATGAATTAGGGAGGTGTTTCCGTGAGTTGCTTCCGCCTACAATACTTTCTTCTTGTTTTGGACTTCAACCATGATTTTCCCCTTGTTGCTTTGCTAATGGATCTGGCCTATCTCTGCCAAGGTCATCTTCTTTAGTCCCTACATCTCCTCCATGTTTACCAACAACCATTGGGAGGCAGGATGGGCTGAGAGTACATGACTGGTCCAAGCCCCCCAGGGTGTTTCTCCGAAGGGGAGGTCTATAACCTGGATCTCCTTCTCCTATCCAGGGGTGTCCAAACTTCTGAGAGTCACATTGAACATTTTGCAAATATTTGAGGGCCGGGGGGGGGGGATTAATTTTATAAATGAGCAAATAAGATTTGCGCCTCTTTCCCCCCCAGCCCCCACGCAGGCCACAAAGTAACCCACCAGTCAGTTTTCTCTTCCTTGTCCTGAGTCAGTTTAGATGGGGCTTTCTTTGTGGGGAGGGGACAGGGGAGGAAGGCTCCAAGGGAGCACAGCAGAGGTGGGTCCCTACTGTTTTGGACCGGTTTGGCCAAACCGGCAATCATTTGGCAACCTGGGTCCCTGGAACCGGCAGCGACCCAGGCCTGCCACAACCCCGAACCAGTTCTCCTACAGGGCCACCATCTTGATATTGGGTTTTGCACATACAGAGAACAATTGTAATTGCATACATTTAATTTTTCCCCTTTTTTAATGTTTTGTGTATGCGCAGACCTAAAGATGCATGTGTGTGGAGCATGTGACCAAAGCTGTAGTCCTAATCCAATCCTTCCACCACACCACCCTATGGACTCTCATTGCCCCAAATATAATGCATCCCTCATAAACAGTGCCATCAAGACACTCCCATATTTTTGTTTGCGGCTGACTGAAACCTAGAGATTGGCAAAAGTCCACCTGTCCTTTTGCCAAAAGAAAGGTGTGGAATGCTACAACCAAGAGTTGTGCCAGTGTCGCAACTCCTAATGAGCTCAATCCTGCCCTTCTGCCTCAGGCACCACGCCCCCAAAGTTTCATTGATTACATTTCTCCTTGTCAAGCTCCAGAAAACATTTGAAACAGGACCCAAGAATACCAACTCCCTACAACAGTCTGCAAAAGCCGAAGCAAAAGTAGGACTCCCCCTGGAATCTGCAACCTGAAGGAACAGGGCAAACAAGAGGCAGATGTGGATTGTGTCTAGGAAGAGAAAAGTGATGTCATGCTTGGAAGCCATCTTTTGCATTGGGTCTTCAGGCCTGCCACATTTAATGCGGTGGGAAAATGGGAGGGGGGTTATATGGAGTATGGGAGATATATAGTCATAATAACATTCCTTTCTCAGAGAGTCAAGGATATCTGGAGGGGTGTAACTAGGAGGCATCTCCAGTTGGGATGGTTCCTGATTGGACCATGTGATGGACATGTGGGTGCTGGGCAAGGGCTTGGAACTTTCATTTGGGTGGGGAAAACCTGGAAACTTTCAGATTCGGGTTTTCCCAGATGTGCCAATATGGCATCTGTAATAAAATGGAACTTTGAGGAAACTTAAGCCGCGGAGTCTTCTTTCATTGGGGGGGGGGGGTTACTTGGAATTCTGACAGGTGATGTGAGGGACTAAAATGAAGCAGCAGTTTCCCAGGAAGTGGGGGAGCATATTCCAAAGGGGGGGGTGGAACAAGAGGCAGACAGTGCACAGCTAGATCAGATACAGATGAAGAAATTTAGGATAATCACTCTCTAGAAATTTGCAAGATATATCCTTAGGCTTAGAGTAGTATAGCTTTTAGTATACAGTAGTATAGCTATAATAATTCTGTCTTTATTCATTCATTTATTCATATCCCGCCTTCATTGTTTTTACAAATAACTCACGGCGATCAACAGATCCAACACCCCTTTTTCCTCCTGTTTTCCTCATAACCATAACCCTATGAGGTAAGTTGGGATGAAAGAGAGAGATTGGTCCAAGGTCACCCAGCTGGCTTCCATGGCTAAGGTGGGACTCAAACTCACGGTCCCCTGCTTTCTAGCCTGGTGCCTTAACTATATGGTGTGAACAATAATGAACTTCAACTGGATTGTTCTGGATTGTTCTTGGGTTGGGCCTGACAATAGACAGCTTTTCTGGCAATTTACCAGCTCTCAAGTTTCTAGGTCTCTCCACCCATTCCCATTCTCCGTTCTGGGGCATAAGCTAATTATCATTTTGTTGTGTGATGCTATGACATATTCAAAAGTAATCAGTAAGCAGCTGGTAAAATACTATGAACCTTGTTATGAATAATGGGTATATATCATACGATCTGAGTTTTGATCCTTTGGTTTTCTCCTCTGCCTCCTAGGCCAATCCACGTTCTATTTCACAGCTTACTTCTCAGGCAACTTATTTCCTTCTTAAAGGCTATTGTCAGCTAGATCTCCAGAATGCAGTTTTTAGCTTGCTAGCCCTTGGGTGCCATGGGAACAGGGAGGGGTTTTTTGACATTTGTGGGGGAGGGAAGTGAGCTGATGTGAAGTCTTCCCGTGTGAATTCAAAGGGAGGTTTGTTACCCATCAATGGGGTGGAATTGTTTGGAGTTTTCCAAAGCCAACTGTCCTGGTTCTCTGGAAGCATCTAACATCTGCTGAAGAGATTTCCCATAACATCATATTGGATGCTGATTGGTCTTTCTGAGCTGGACCCTGGCGGGGAGGACTTTGGGGTGACTTTCAATTTGTAATTTTTGTGTGGATTTTACTCAGATCTTGCCTTGCTTCTGCTGCTATCAGTTCTTTCTTAGGAGAAGTACTGTATCTTTTCTCTAAATCTATGGAGTTTGGTGTTTTCTTTCTTAAGATTTGAACAGAGGCAAACCTGACAGCTATTCTGAATAAAAATAGAAATAATGAATAGAATAGAATAGAATAGAATAGAATAGAATAGAATAGAATAGAATAGAATAGAATAGAATAGAATACTAGGTCAAGAGTGATTAGACACACAAGGAATTTTTCTCCAATGCATACGCTGTCAGCGTACATACATATAAACAGCAAGTGATAGATCATAGATCATAAATCATAGTTACAATCATTAACCATAAGTTACAAACAACAATTGATAAATTATAAGAAGTCAATAGAAGATAGTAGGAAAGATGAGAGGATAAGAAAAGGTGAGAAATGAGACAGTGCTGTGGGAATTAAGTGTTCAGCAGAGTGATGACCCCGAGGGGAAAAACTATCTTTGTGTTCAGTTGTTTTGGAATGAAATGCTCTATAGAGGTGTCCTGAGGGGAAAAATTAAACTAGATTATGTCCAGGATGTGAGGAATCTGTAGATATTTTCTCAGCCCTCTTTCTGGTACATGCAGTAAGATTGATAATGGTAACTTTTCTAATAAATGTAGCCCATCCAAATGTTTTGAATATATCTTTCCTGTATTTATTCAATTGTCCTCTATTGAATTAGTCACCATTCATATATCACATCCTTCTTTTTGGAATGAGAAATCTTTAGAAATCATTCACTTGTGAACCTAGTCAATCTTCTTCCTCCTACTACTCTATCACCATCATTGTCGTCGTCATCTTAGCTAAATCTTTAATCATTTTTCTACAATGATTCTCTGGACAATAAACCATGATTAAGTAAGCCATGGTTTAGTGCAATATGCCATATAAGTTATTCGCGCTAGAACTTCGGAAGTTGCTACGTACAAAATTCGCCCATTTCTCCATCTTGCCCAATATTTTCATGCAACTCTCTAGAATTTCAGCCAGATTTTTTCCAACTGGTTGGTAGTACCTGGTCCTTCTGGAATTTCAGACTAGTATCTTCTAAAGTCAAAACATTGATACAATGACCTTTAACTGACTTAATAATGCAGTACTATCTTCTGACTAAAAATGATCAGGAAGCAAAAAAAAAATTTCAATTATATCCAATTCTCTATATTTTTCATACACCTATACTATCTAATCACTTGACCCTCGTTGAATGTAAGACAATATACTTTCAGTTTCTGTTAATTTTATTTTACAAATGGGAAAAGTACAACTTGAAAAAGACCACTATTGACACAATGCAGATTTAAGTTATGAATCCATTTTGGTCTTGGCAGCCTTTGTCTGAAGTTGATGGAACCAGCCGAACATTTCAGAACTTACTACATCCTGCCTCCTTTCTTAGGCCAGAAAGGATACGCAGAGCAGAGTTTATGCACTATTTACAAAAAGTTGTAAAGTATAGCTTAGACATCGTTTACACTTTCAGTCCTAAAGAGCACTTTCAGAATTATTGGGATACCACACAGCTTTTACAAAGTGTTCCCACATCTGAGAGGTAAATATCTAGATGTCCACTAGTGATAATCTAAATGTTTCCTAGATCTGATATTATTATGCTGACAGAAATGGCAAAAAAATTCTTGGCACCTTAAGGACAAACAACTCACTTAAATGTTGGCAGCCCATTTCATCATTTGGCCAAGGCCTAAATAAAAGGGATGGGGTCGGGGCAAAGTAGTCATTAACAGTAACATGGCTGGTGCTAATTTAACAATGATAAATATCCATTCCTGAAGAGGGAATCCCTCTGTCCCATCATCCCCGACATACCTTGCAAATAGAAACTCAGGATTAAAGCAAAGAACAGCGGCATCGTGCTGGGATGGGACTTGCAGTTCACCCTGAAGGATCCCAAAGATCAACACATCTGCATCCAGTGCCGCTCCCTACTTTAGGATAATAGAAGACAGTGTCACCTCCTCTGCACTTGAGGATATATATATCTCTGGAATTTTGCCCTGCCCCAAGGATAAGGCGGGAACAGCCCAAATTGCAGCTGGATTGGTTGTCTGCTTTCCACATACTGTGTCCCAGCTGCTTGGATCTCAGATAACAGCCCAGCCATCAATCACCACTGCAAACTGGGTGGACTTGGTGTTTGGACAAAGAAATGGAGAAAGCCACGTGTGGTCCAGCCAGCGTGAGATGAAGAGCAGAACAAGAGGAAGCTGTGTATTCAAACAACAGAAATGGGGCCAGGCAACCAAAGTATATTATGTGGAACGGAAATAGTCATCAATGCTGAACAGCAGAATAACAGACTTGGAAGGGACCTTGGAGGTCTAGTTCAACCTGCTCAAGCAGGAAGCCATATACCATTTCAGACAAATGGTTGCCTAAACACCTCTTAAAAACCTCCAGTGATGGAGCACCTACACCTTCCAGAGGCAAGCAGATAATTAATTGTTCTCACTGTCAGGAACTTTCTCCTTAGTTCTAGGTTGGTTCCCTCCTTGATTGGTTTCCATCCATTGCTTCTTGTCCTGCTTTCAGGTGCTTTGGAGAATAGGTTGCCCTCCCTCTTCTTTGTGGCAGTCCCTCAAATATTGGAACACTGCTATCATGATACCCCTGGTCTTCCCTTTCATTAAATTAGACATACCCAATTCCTGAATCCTTTCTTCATATGTTTTAGCCTCCAACCAAGAAGTGGTATTCAGCCGGTTCGGACTGGTTCTCACGAACTGGTAGCGGAAATTTTGAGTAGTTTGGAGAACTGGCAAATACCACCTCCCACCCCCACCATTCCCTTTCCTATATTATGGTGCCTCAGCTGAGCTAAACAACAGCTCAGCTCACCAGCACTGACACTGAGGGCCGTTTTTGAGTGCTGAGCGTGTGCGCATGCACTCTCATGAACCGGTAGAAAAAGATTTGGAATCCCACAGCTGCTCCAGTCCCCTAGTCCTCTTTGTTGCTCTTTGCTTTCTTTCTGATTACAAGCTATACGGGCTGTGCATGATGGGACTGGGCAAGGGGTCAAATAGCATCAAGAAGACATTAGGTTGCACCTGTGCTTGGAAAGAGAAAGAATGCAGCTTGACAACCTGAAAGAAACTGATTGCCCTCTTTAGGCGATCATTACAGTATAGGTAATCCTCCACTTCCGATTGTAATGAAGGTTGCCCATCCCAGTCGTGAGTCTTGACAGTTGTAAAAAAAATGACCGACCCAATTTTATGACTTTTGTTATGGTAGTTTTAAGTAAATGCTGTGTCGTTAAGCAAACAATGGTTTGTTATCAGCAAGTTTTTTGCCAAAAACCAGAAGTGCCTCTGGAAAATTGTGAACAGTCATAAATCCAGGCATGTTGCAATGTGCCTGAAGTGATTGCAGGGGCCAGGGAAGGAGGTGATTGTTTGAACTTCAAATCCGAGTCATAATTGGTAGCCCCAAGGTAGGTTTGCTGTAACTTTGAACAGTAACTAAATGATCAGTCATAAGTTCTGTACTATTCTTGTATTGATGCTGTTATACCAGGGGTGGGCTCCTGGGGGTTCGCAGGGGTTCGGGAGAACCTCTAGCTAAGATTCTGTGCTATTCGAAGAACCCCCAAATCTCACTCCTGGCTGGCCCTGCCCACCCAGCCCTGCCCCTCCCAGGAATCCCCACACAGCCCATTTTGGATATAGGTAAGTGCAGGGCGCATGTAGAGGCTCAGGGAGGGAGAAAAACAAAGAGAGCCTCCGGAGCCTGGGAAGGCCATTTTTACCCTCCCAGAGGCTTGAGAAAAGCCTCCGGAGCCCAGGGAGGGCAAAACCCACCCAACCCGCCATGGTGCAGGAGGCCAACTAGGCCACGCCCACCATGGCCATGCCCACCTAGCAACCGGATAGAGAACACCTTGTTAAAAATTTTGAAGCCCACCCCTGGTTATATCCCATGGGGGGAAAACATATTTGTTGGGTTCTCCTGCAAAAAAAGTGTCTGCTTGGTACTCAGTTGAAAACAAGACTTGAAAACAAATCTTAAATGTTAACCCTATTTCAAAGAAAGGGAAGCAATAATTGCTCAATAGTGTCCAGGAAGCTCCCAACTCTTTTTTTAAAATCCAGATTAAAGTATGTACCTATCTTTCAGCTGGCAAAAAGGTATGCTGGGACTAAATTTGCTGTTGTCCTTGTCAATCTCTGTGTCACCACAGGCTGCCAAATGGTGGTGTCTTTATTTACTGTATATAGATATCATAAAAGGCAGATCAGGTAGATTTTGATCTATCCCACCAGCTGTTTGGGAAAAATCCCATCAATCATTCTTTAATGACCTAAGCGTAGTACATAAAATTGTCTGCTACAATGTCCTACCTGTCAAGAACTACTTCAGCTTCAACTGCAATAATACATGGGCAAACATAGATACAAACTCAAGGTAAACCGCTCCAAACTCGATTGCAGAAAATACGACTTCAGCAGCCGAGTGGTCAACGCCTGGAATGCTCTACCTGACTCCGTTGTTACATCCTCAAACCCTCACAACTTCAACCTTAAACTGTCTACCGTGGACCTCACCCCGTTCCTAAGAAGTCCGTAAAGGGGGTGTGCATAAGCGCACCAGCATGACTACTGTCCCTGTCCTACTATCCCCATCTATTTGTACACATTTCCTTTGTTCATGTCCATGTTTATACTTATACCTGTTATCTTGTACATGTTTGTCAAACTAAATAAAATAAAAAAATGTTGGCTTTCAATGTAGAGGAGGTGACTTTTTGATATATGGATTGACCAGAAGATTTTCACATTTATGTTTACAAAATATCATCTGATTCTTGAATGGCACATTCCTGAAATAAAACAAAATGGGACCATTCATAAACTGATACCTCAAAGAGCCCGAAATTTAAGTTCATGTGCAAGTTGAGAGACAGTTACTTTGGTGTAGTGGTTAAGGTGCTGGCCTAGAATCTAGGAGACTGTGAGTTCTAGTACCGCTTTAGACATGAAAAGTTGACTGGGTGGACCCAGATTGTTGGGGGCAATATGCTGACTCTCTGTAAACCACTTAGAGAGGGCTGAAAGCCCTATGAAGCGGTATATAAGTCTACTGCTATTGCTATTGGGTGACCTTGGGCCCATCCTCTCCGCCCATCCCACTTCACAGGGCTGTTGTTGTGGGGAAAACAAGAGGAGGAGGAGAAGTAGTATGTATATTCACTGCCTTAAGTTATTGAAAAATACTAAAGGTAGAATTAAAAAGAAATTGAACTAAAATTGAGAGATCCAGGGAGAGTTACTCCATGAAACAGCAAAGATGCAGGCTGATCTTCCCCTGGGGAGATCACCACAACGTGAGTTGGCCAACAGTTGGAATCAGGTGGCATCAAAATCCATTACGAATAGTTTTTGTCTTAGGTCCCAATTGTTTTATGATCATTAATCCTTCAGAGTTACAAATGGCCTTGGAATGGGTGCTTTATAGCATTCGGGTGTGGAGTTGGGACCAGTTGCAACATTGTGCAGTCACATGACTGCAATTTGCGATGTCTTTTGCTGGTTTCTGCAAAACAAAAAAGTCCAAAAAAGGTTCCAGCATTTGCTTACAACAACCACCACCTTTAATTTGATTTCGAGCCCCAGTTCTACCTGCAAGTTGAAAGTTATTTGTTAATCAAATCAGATTATCTATGTTTCAGAGCAAGACATCAGAACAGAGTTCTGAAGGGTTATAGGAAAAGATCAGGAAGAATCGGAATCCCCCACTTCCCAAAGCGGAATGGCTCTGGACGACAGTGTCCAAGAATCCCAAGACATGGGACACAGTTACCCCAGCCCAAGGGATTGATAGGTGTCACCCTTTGAGGTCATCTGAGTTGACATTGACTGATGAAGTAGGCCTGATAAAGTAGGCCCGATGGTGCCCAGAGTACAATTGCTTTGGTTTGTTCCTTGCTTAAAAGGGAAAACACAGTACAGCAGGGGTGAAATTCAGCAGGTTCTGACAGGTTCCAGAGAACCGGTAGCGGAAATTTTGAGTAGTTTGGAGAATCGGCAAATACCACCTCTGGCTTGGCCCCAGGAGTGGGGAGGGAATGGGGATTTTGCAGTATCCTTCCCCTGCCACACTCACAGAACCAGTAGTAAAAAAAATGAATTTCACCATTGCAGTACAGGTAAGTTCTCGACTGACAACCATTTGTGTAGTGATCGTTTGAAATTAAAACGGGGTTGAACAAGGTGACCTACGACTGTTTTTCGGGGGTGGGTTTTGCCTTGCTTGCATGCGCGCCTGACACACGCTCTACACACGGGCGCAGTTGCCTATAAATAGGTCCGCACATGCACAGAACATTTAAAAGGTCAAAATAAAATGTCATGGCAACCAGGGAACCAGTTCAGGGGCATGGCGAGCATGCCATCCAGTGATGGGTTGCAGGCGGTACGTCCTGGAGCCAGCCCGGAGCATCGGATACTGTTCTGGTATGGTGTTTAAAGGCTTCTGCGCTTCTGCACAGGCGCATAGCGCGTGTAGCACCTGTGCAACGCTCCGCGGAGCAGCTGGAGCATCATGGAGGCGCTAAGATGAGGACGCCGCTGGCCCCGTTCCAACCGTACCTGTTGGAATGGGATTTGCAACCCACCACTGATGCCATCCCTACCGGTCCAGAGACCCAGTTGCCATTTCCACTACCGGTTCAGTGGAAACCGGTAGGAACATTGCTGTTTTTCCCACTAATGACCATGGTCATGTAATCAAAATTCAGACACTTTGCAACTA
The DNA here is from genome assembly GCF_009769535.1 of Thamnophis elegans. Lineage (NCBI taxonomy): Eukaryota > Metazoa > Chordata > Lepidosauria > Squamata > Natricidae > Thamnophis > Thamnophis elegans. The sequence continues at coordinate 148,136,115 of NC_045542.1, read as the reverse complement.
GCATGTATGTCTGAAGGATGGTTGCAGTGTCTCTGGGTTATGTGATCACTTTTGCAAACTTCTGACGAGCAAAGTCAATGGAGAAGCCAAATTCAGTTAGCAACCGTATTACTAACTGAACACCTGCAGTGACTCACTTAACATGTGTAGCAAGGGAAGTCCTAAAATGGGGCTAAACTCATTTAACTTGGCAACAGAATTCTTGGGCTCAGTTTTGGTCAAGGACTATGTTTTCTCATCCACGGTAGTAATTTGGATTGTAAGCCTTCAAACCAGAATAAATACTATTTTTATAACTCGGCATGTACACCAGACTGCAAAAAGTTTATGTCGGGGCCCAAGGTCACTTGCCAACATCCTTTTTTAGTCCCCAAAGTTTGCTCAGAGAGGATAGGAACCAAATTGTAAACTTTTTTTTTTCATTTTAAGGAATGAGGGGACTAATAATCAAAAGCTCAACCTGCCCTCCTTCTGGAATTCAGTCCCTGGCATGCTGCACAAAATCTAATAAGACTTCCAAGCCAAAGGAAGTTACGCATTTATGATGGACAATAATGGATGTGATAATCACTACTTTCATATCTTCCTCGGCTCCTAATTAATTATGCCATTGATCTCGCCCAACTGTGCTATGATCTAAATACTGTAGTGACTTCATCACTGAATACTAATGAAAGACTGAAGCACAATAGGTTGCACTATAGAAATATAGAATTTTCCATTGCTACCTTTTCCCTAGTTAAGCAAGAAGTCGCAAACAGTAGGAATCTCATGGAGATGTCCAGGGCTTGATATCTATTTCACCCATCTAATGTGAAAGTATTTAAGTAGAATGTGAAAATAATGGAAAAGGAAAAAGCAAAATAACCCATCAGTTTTGTTTCCTTGCTTTGTCCTGTTCCAGTGTTGGGCTGCTGGGAGTTCGCACAAGTTGGAGCAATCCTCTAATTAGGATTCTGCCCAGTTCTGCGAACCCTTAAATGCCACCCCTGGCTGGCCCTGGCCCTCCCACCCCGCCCTGCCCTGCCCATCCCAGAAGTCTCAACATGGCCAATTCATCATGCCAGGTAAGTGCTGGCCCCGTGAGGGGGCTCGGGGAGGGTGGAAAACGGGCCTACTGGAGGTTCCAGAAGTCTGGAAACAGGCCAGTTTCCCGCCTCCGGAGGGCCTCCAGAGCCCAGGGGAAGCAGTTTTTGACATCATGAAGGCTCAAGGAAAGCCTCCGGAGCCTAAGAAGGGTGAAAAATGCCCCCTCCCACCACATGTTGCAGGAGGACGACTTGGCCATGCCCACCCAGCAACAGAAAGCAAACCCATTGCTGCAATTTTTGAAGCCCACCCCTGTCCTGTTCCATATTTCCATTTGAACAAATTTGTGAAGAGAGCTGTGCATTGGACTTCGGGGTCCCATCCCTTTTCCAAAAGAGAAGGAGGAAGGGTCATTGGTGCTCCCTGAGCTTGGTTCTTTTCTTACAGATGTTTCATTACCCCAAATAGGTAACAATATATTAGTGCTAGAAGCTATAATAATAATAATAATCAGTGCTAGAAGGAGGACTGGTGAATGTTCACAATTTGTGTGAGACACAAATTCTGAACTGGAAAAAAAAAGATGATGGCTTCATACAGAGGATCACTTTTTAAGGCTGTTCAGTTGTTAAACACTGTGTAGCTTCTACCCCGACACAGGTGGCCCAAACAACTTGTTTGTCACACCCACAATCATTCCAGATAAACACTGGATCAAAACAGAAGAAGGAATATGATTTACCTTGACGGTGTATTCATCCTTAGGTATGTGCCTGAAGGAAAATTATGAGTCAAAAAAGAATGTTTAAATAAAGGTCCATAGATATTGATGTGGAAATATTGAAGTGTAAAAATCAAGGTGAAATGGCAGTTGAGCACTGGACAGGTAATCTAAACAATAGATTGTTTGAGAGGTTTATCACAAACACAAAAGGCAAGACGTTTTGACTTGCCCTCAACAATCAAGTTGTAATATTGCTTTCTCTTCTCTTCTATATCTCCAGAGCAGAGTGGTATTCAGCCAGTTCTGACTGGTTCTGGCGAACCAGTAGTGGAAAGTTTGAGTAGTTCAGAGAACCAGCAAATACCACTTCTGACTGGCTCCACCCCCATCTATTCTCATTCTCCCGAGTTCCAGCTGATCGGATCTTCTTCTGTTGCCTGGAAACCAGCTTACTGGGGTGGGGAGGGAATGGGGATTTTACAGTATCCTTCCCCTGCCACGCCCACCAAGCCACGCCATGCCCACAGAACCGGTAGTAAAAAAATTGAATTCCACCACTGTTCCAGAGCATTCAGCAATAAAAGCACGGTCCAACATCTCTTGAGCTGGTTTTCAGAAATATCTTTGCTTTTTTGTATTTCCACGCACTTCCACAGTTAATCTATACCACGCCTTTTCCAATGAAAAACCTTATATATGAGAAAATTATCTGGGTAGACTCCATAGGACCGGGATGGCGAACCTATGGCACCCATGCCACAGGTGGCACGCATAGCCATTTGTCAGGGTACGCAAGGCATTGTCCTGTCAGTTGGCCTGCGTGCATGCGCGCACTGGCAAGCTGAGTTCAGCGTTTTTTAAAGCCATTTTTCGCCCTCCCCAGGCTCCAGGGGCTTTATAGGAGCCTGGGGAGTGTGAAAGCAGCCTCCCCTGGGGACCCCGGAGGCTCTCCAAAGGCTTCAGGAGGTTCCCTGAAGCCTCTGGAGTGCATAAAAATGCCCCTATGGGCAAACCGAAAGTTCAAGAACGGACTTCCGGTTTGCTTGTCTGGCCATTTTTAGTCCTCCGGAGCCTGGAGGACTAAAAACAGCCCTACGAGCAAACTGGAAGTGACTTCCGGTTTGCTCATAGGGCCTTTTTTTGCCCTCTGGAGACTTCAGGGAAGCTCCTAACACTTCCGGAGAGCCTCCGGGGAGCGGGGGCGCAGGGGAGGCTGTTTTCGCCCTCCCCAAGCTCCTATAAAGCCTCTGGATCCTGGGGAGGGCGAAAAAAGCATGCAGAAAATGGGGGGAGCACCTATCATGCATGAATGCATGTGGGGAGGTCGCGCAGTGCATTATGGGTGCAGCACGCCTGCGCACGACCCCCCTGCGCTCCCTCCGTTTATGGCACACGGGCCAAAAAAGGTTCGCCATCGCTGCCATAGGATGTTAGCAGAATGACAGAGTTGGAAGGGACCTTGGAGGTCTTCTAGTCCAACCCTCTACTCAAGCAAAAGATTCTTCCAGACAAACAGTTGTCCAATCTCTTCTTTAAAACTTCCAGTTCAGAGCATTCACAACTTCTGGAGGCAAGTTGTTCCACTGATTAATTGTTCTATCAGGAAATTTCTGTTTAGTTCTAGGTTCTCTCCTGGATTAGTTTCCATCCATTGCTTCTTATCCTGCCCTCAGGTATTGCAACACTGCTATCATGTCACCTCATGTCCTTCTTTTCATTAAACTAGGCATACCCAATTCCAGACTAGCACTGATGATGTTACCTAATTTGGGTAATAAAACGTCTACAAAAAAACAACCATTTCAATCCTGAGCTACAAATAGTCTCCTCTATTGGGCTCACTAAGGTTGCTTTGGGAACTCCTTTACTGCTGCTGCTTCTTAACCTGATGTCTCTAGAAGTGTCGAGATGGTGGCCCCAAAATTCCTCACCAAATCATGGGTCAGATGCGGCCCACGGGGTGCTTAGATCTGGCCCAGGGGGCTGCCCTGGAAATAGTGAAGGATCGGACCGGGTTGCCTCTGCCAGTAAAAACGGAGCATGGCAGGGCCACATGAAGCCCTCCCCACCTACATTTTCACTGGCAGAGAGCTGCAGGAGGATCTCCCCAGATCTCCCTGGGCCACTACATGTGCCCCACACGGAAGGCATCAAGATGGCCATGCCCCCTGCCCCCCCACCCCCAAGGGACAAACACAACCCTGATGCAGCCCTCAATAAAATCGAGTTTGACACCCCTACTCTAAAGCAATATTTTAAAAAGTTATCAGGTCTGTGAAACTCTACTGTAAGGCACTTTGGTTTGGCTTTCTGAGGCAACAATATAGGGATAAATCTTCTGAATTATAGCCTCAACATATTTTCTTCCTCGTTGCCTCAGTTCTTATGGGCAGTGTCCTGCCAAGCTGCATTGTTTATCTGGAAGGAAGTTCCCAGCTTCATGTCAGGGATTAATGGTGACTCCTGCCCCCAAAAATTAAAACTGAGGATCAGAGTAATAGAAGCATAGCCAAATATAATGGCTTCATTGTTCTTAGCAACTGTGCCACCCATTCAGTAACTCTTTTTGTCCGAGGAACACGAAACACATTGCTCAGCCAATTAAAAATGTACTTTAATTAGGGCTCATTAGCTAAGAGGAAATAGCTTGAGTTGATAGAGCAGGAAGCTTGAACCCCAAACACATGTTCTGGAGCCCTAGCAATATTTTATCTGTTTGTGAGAACTGTGTTTGCATGACTCTGGAATGTTTCTTTGCTCCAATTTGAAGATACAACTGTAGAGCGTGGGTCAAACGCAGCCCACAGGGTGCTGTACAGTCATAAATCAATGATTCCTTCCTAGTTGTCACCAGGAAGGGTAACAGTTTATTTGGTTTTGTGTTTGGACTCTTACTTTTCTGTAAGTGCAGGTGAGTTTGGTGGCTACCTACATTTTCTTAATAAATCAATAGCTTAAAAAATAAATACCAAATGGTAAGACCAGGAACACAGGCAGCAATGTAGCTACACTGCAGGGAGCAAAGGAAGTAAGCAGAAATCCCCACTGATTTTATTTATTTATTTTATTTATTTATTTTATTTATTTATAAAATGTATATGCTGCCCAATCCCGAAGGACTCCGGGCGGCTTACAAAAAAGAGGGGGGGGGGAAAGACACATGACGAACACATAACGAAAGAAAACGGTTTAAAATAGCAACACCTCATACATTCATTCTAATCGGGGCTGGACCTCAACAGTGAGGTCAACAGCCCCAGGCCTGCCGGAACAGCCAAGTTTTTACAGCTTTCCTGAAGGCCATGAGAGTGGGTATGGTCCGGATCTCTGGGGGTAGCTGATTCCAAAGGGTTGGAGCAGCCACAGAGAAGGCTCTCCTCCAGGAGCCCGCCAGCCAACACTGTCTGGCTGACGGCATCTGAAGGAGGCCCAATTTGTGGGATCTTACTGGCCACTGGGAGGTATGTGGCAGTAGGCGGTCTCGAAGGTACTCTGGCCTTAAGTCATGTAGGGCTTTAAAGGTGATAACCAACACCTTGAATTGTGTCCGGAGACCAATTGGTAGCCAGTGCAGCTCGCGGAGGACAGGTGTAACGTGGGTGTACCTCGGTGCACCCAATATCGCTTGCGCGGCCACATTCTGGACTAACTGCAGTCTCCGAACGCTTTTCAAGGGTAGCCCCATGTAGAGCGGGTTGCAATAATCCAGCCTTGAGGTGACAAGGGCGTGAGTAAGTGCCTCCCGATCCAAATAGGGCCGCAATTGGTGCACCCTGATCCCTATGGTGAAGCTTCACAAAGAGCGTGACCCGACAAAAGGGCTAACGTCATAAGCGCGCCGACAAAACCGCGGCGCTAAAACCGCAATGTCAAAAGCGCGCCGACAACAGCGCACCGACAACAGCATGCCGACAGAAGCGCGATTTAACTTAAGGTAAGGTTTAGGGTTAGGGTTAGGGGTTAGGGGTTAGGGTTAGGGTTAGGGTTAGGGTTAGGGTTAGGGTTAGGGTTAGGGTTAGGGTTAGGGTTAGGGTTAGGGTTAGGGTTACGTTACAGCGCGCTTCTGTCGGCGCGCTTTTGTCGGTGCGCTTCAGGGCTCATTCGTCGCTCATTCGTCGTGCGGTTTTGTCGGCGCGGTTTTGTCACCGCGGTTTAGTCAGGCGCGCTTTTGTTGTTCATGCATTTGTGGTGGAACCCACAAAGAGGATCTCACATCTGGTGAGGTCTGAGGTAGGAGGCCAATAGAGACAACAGAGGTGGGTTCCCACCTATTCGGTCCGGTTTGGCCAAATAGGTAATAACTCCAGCGGACACGTGACTGTACCAGTTTTATGATCAGCAGCGCCATCTTGATTTTCTGTTCTGCACATGCGCAGAACAATCTTCATTTAAAAATGATTTTTTTTTTATGTGCACAGGTGCAGATCGTTTTAAATGAAAATGTGCATGCACGTGGAAGCACTTTTTTTTTTTTTTACTACCGAACCAGTAGAACCCACCCCTGGGCAACAATCCTACTTCCACCCCTGCTCTGGAGTCACAACTAATGCCACACTCAAAGTGCAGGAGGCACATTTCAGAGAAGAGAATCTGCCCTTCACATTGTCATTAGATGCCAACTCCATCAGCTTGAGATCTGGCATGGCCTCAGGGATGATGGACGTTGCAGTGGAGGAACAGAGATGCTCTGTGCCTAATATATACAGGTATTTATCCCTCTGTTTACAGGATATTTGCATTTATTTATGTACTGTATGTATTCAATTTCTATAGCCGCCCATCTCAACCAGTGACTCTGGGTGGCTTACTGTTCCTAAACTATTAAAAACAATTTAAGAAGCATTTAAAACAATAAAAACATCCAAAATAAATACATACAGCTGCCAGTATAGTTAACCCATTAACAGTAAAGTCAAGAAACTAGGCCCTTGGCACATTCTGAGCTCCAGATTCAGGCCAACTTTTTAAAGCCTAACAAAAGGCCTGCAGGGTTGGGTCGATTTTAATCCCTGTGGGGAGAATATTTCACACAGCAGGGGCTACAGCTTGAGAAGAACTGTCTTCTAGTCTCTGTCAGTCAAGCTTCTTTGGCTGATGGGATCTGCAGTAGGCCTATTGTGATTGGCTCTGGCATACAACTTTGCCTTCCAGACAATAATCCAAGAAAATTGTTCCTAATCTGCATTTCTTGTCCTTATTGGGTTAATTAATTAATAATTAATTAATTCACTCACTGATTCAATCATTCATTCATTGATTTATGGTTTGTAGAACTGTCATTTTCCAATTGACTTCAGTGGAAAAGAGTTAAGCACCGAATTGGACTTTGAAAAATGTATTCTGCCCTTCCTGTGTCTGCTTGGAAAAGTCCCACTGAGTTCAAAGCAATTTTTCTACCCTTCTTTTAATTTGGTACTACCTTTGCCAAGAGTTGTAAGGATGGTGATGATGATGTTATCCATTCAATCAAGTCCAACCCTTGGTGATTCAATGGGCCAGTCTGTCCTCATTTCCCAATCTTGCACTATTTCTTTGAACTTTTCTATTTTCGTATTGGTGTCAGGTTTTGTAGGAATAAAGCAATTTCTAATCTTCTCCTGCCAGATTGGGAAGAATCTTCAAAACCACTTGGGGTTTCAGTGGATACATGGTACTGGACTACAATCTCATCCTCCACAGCCAGCATGGTCAGTATCTAAAGGCGAACGGTTGTGCTGACTACTTTTGCTTGCACAGGCTGTGGTCATCCTTCTTAATTCCAAAATGCTTCCAAGCTGATAACAGAGAATTGGTGTTGCACCCACTCACCCACCCACCCTAAAAATGTGGCACCAAATATACAGATAATCCTTGACTTACAATCATAATTTAGCCTGGCAATAATGGTTATAAGTCATGACCATCATAAGATGGGTGACCACAAGACTGGACCCATTTTACAATCTTTTTGCAGTGGTTAAGTAAATGGGGCGGTCATTAAGCGAACCCATTGTTTAATATGGTCTGGTTTTCACTGGAAACTGGAAGTTAAATGCTGGTTTCAACAAAAACATTGTAAATCACACTCACGTGACCACAGGGCACAGCAAACAATTGTAAATGTTTGAGAAGAGCAAAGAAGATGATTAGGGGACTGGAGGCTAAAACATATGAAGAACAGTTGCAGGAATTGGGTATGTCTAGTTTAATAGAAAGAAGGACTAGGGGAGACATGATAGCAGTCTTCCAATATCTCAGGGGCTGTCACAAAGAAGAGGGAGTCAAGCTATTCTCCAAAGCACCTGAGGGCAGGACAAGAAGCAATGGGTGGAAACTAATCAAGGAGAGAAGCAATCTAGAACTAAGGAGAAATTTCCTGACAGAACAATTAATCAGTGGAACAATTTGCGTCCAGAAGTTGTGGTTGCTCCAACACTGGAAATTTTAAAGAAGAGACTGGACAACAATTTGTCTGAAATGGTATAGGGTGTCCTGCTTGAGCAGAGGGTTAGACTAGAAGACCTCCAAGTCCCTTCCAACTCTGTTATTCTATTCTATTCTAAATGTGGGCCAATTGCCAAGTACCTAAAATGCAGTCAATGACCATGAAGGAGGGAGCACAACATCACAACTTCCAAACTCGGTTCTAACTCTCTTGGGTGGTGGTCCATTGTAACTTCAAACAGTTGGTAAACAA